>NC_064820.1:191852500-192498750 GCF_024166365.1 Elephas maximus indicus | reverse complement strand
CAAAACTTTGGGAGTTGGTTGTTTTGGGAACCCAAAATATATTTTCCTCCTATGAACAATATTATAAACGATGGCTAGGTTTCCAGGCCAGTTCACAAAAAACCCTATTTAACTCATAGCATTATCAAAACACTGTACTTATGTGCTGAAAACTACTAGAAAGTAATTTTGTTGAATGTTAATAAGCAAACCCAACTCCTGAAGACACATTCTCCTTTATTCTGAATTCAGGCTTAATGAAAGAAGATAAGGGGAAAGAAAAGATTTTTTATGGAAAGACCTCCGTTTTCAGCAATTTCGGACACTAATGGTTCTTTATTTTATTTGTCCAATTTCACTTCTGCTTTCTTTTTCCTTCATATAAGCATGACACAAAAAAGCCACAGTTAGGGGAGGTTTGGGGCTCACAAAGTAAGACAAGTGAAAGATGGGTGAGGAAGGGGGAAAGTAAAAAGTTTGAAAGAGGTGTTCTTGATCGTTGTGAGAATGCCAAAGGCAGCATTCATTGATTTGCAATGGAAAAGGTTGGGAAATTGGGTAGAAGGCAGGCGACCCAGTATTGGCCCTTGAGTCAGGTAAGGCAGTTGCTTTCCAGTCGATTTACTCTGCTCCACAGGGTTTTCAATGTTTGATTTTTCAGAAGTAGATCGGCAGGTCTTTCTTCCAATGCATCTCTGGGTGGACTTGAACCTTCAACCTTTCAGTTAGCACAGTTTGCACCACCCCGGATCTCTCACTTGAGTCAGGTAGCAATGAGGAGAGTCAAGGCTACTTGGTCAAACAGTTCCCTCTCAGACCATAAGGTGGTGCTATCAGCCCAGACAGTCTGCCCCAAGGGGGCCCCATTGTGCAGTAGGCGGAGCTGTCCATGTGTAAGCCATGTTCTCTCTGGCTCTGGAGTTCACATAAAGCCTGGACTAGGCAATATGTATCAACCTCCACTGTCATTGCGTCCTCACTCAGGGACTGGTCCCAACCTCTAAGGTCCCAACTGCTCACACCTGACCAAAAAACACTTTCTCCTTTCCCGAGCACCACAATCCCCATCAAGATACCAAACAATTATTTCTCTCATCTTTATGTTCCTCTACAAAGATAGCACTGGTCCCCTAATCTTTTCCCAATTCCAGAACATAGAGTCTCATCCTTAAATACCAGCAGGATGAGGCAGCAAGATCTTCTATGGTGAGCATGGACTTGTCACAGTGGTCCCAACCTTGACAACAGAGCGCCGACAGACCTTGACAGCTTGATCTTCTATTTTAACACCAAACTGGGCAGTGCCTACTCCCTACACAAATCCCACTGTATCTCCTCCCTGCAATGCCCTCTCTTACTGTCCTTACCTCCACTTATGAAAATCCTCCTTCATCCGTTCAAGGTCTAAACCAGTTACCCCTCCATGAAACCTGCTACGTGTTGACTGCATTTAACTGATGAAATGGGTTTAGAGAGAAGAATGGGGGCTCTGTGCATCAACCACAGAAGTCCCTGGATGTCACCAGGCAGGCCCACCACATCATCTCCACAGCTGGTTGTCTTACTGGGAAGGAGAGCCCATCCACCCGGACTTCAAAGGGGTGCTGGACCTCAAGGCAGCACCAGCTGGTCTGTCACTGCCCCTCCCAGGAGATGGTTCCATAAAGTCTCATGCCCCATCTAGGGTGGACTCAGGTCTGTAGGGACACCAAAGCCTTGAGCACAGTGTGCTACACAATGTCAGTTCTCAATTCACATTGTTGTTAGCTGTTGTTGGGTTGAACCACAACTCACGGTGACCCCATGCACAACAGGATCAGACCGTTGTGAACCACAGGGTTTTCAGAGGCTGATTTTCAGAAGTAGGTCACCAGGCCTTTCTTCCTAGTCCATCTTAAGTCAAGAAGCTCCGCTGAAACCTGCTCCACATCATAGCAACACGAAAGCCTTCGGCGACAGATGGCTGGTGCCCGCACATGAGGTGCACCGGCCGGGGAATCAAAGCCAGGTCTCCCAAATGGAAGGCGGGAATTCTACCACGGAACCACCAGTGCCTCCAATTCATGTTACTTTTATAATACTAAATAATACTAAACCATTAAAAATCAAACCTGTCACCATCAAGTTGATTCTGACTCATAGTGCCCCTATAAGACAGAGTAGAACTGTCCCATAGGATTTCCAAGGAGCAGCTGGTGGATTCAAACTGCCGACCTGTTGGTTAGCAGTTGAGCTTAAAAGCTTAAAACCACTTCACCACCAGGGCTCCTTGTAATAATAATTACTATTATTATTACTGTCCCCTTCCCAAGGCCCACCCTGCCAAATTAGGCCTGAGTTACAGAGCTAAAGAAATAAGCATAGAGGAGGAAGATCATGGGCAACAAAGTCACCAGTCTGCGCCTCACTTCTCCCCACCCCCTCTCACCCCACCACAAGCCTGCAGCCTACACTGAGTGTTCCATGCAAATTATCTACTGTTTCTGCAAAAGAATTTTCACAGCCCTGGTGAAACTGACCAGAATGGGCTTGTGTGTCTGGATGTGTTTGCCCTGGCTAGGGCATTTAGAGACAAAAACCTTTAAGAATCAATACCTGTGCGTGCAAAATCTCAAATTCTAGCTACTAAATTTTCTTTTAGTTCCAAAACGGCTGTTGGCTCAGGTAGGAGCCACAAATGTCCCCTGTGAGGCTCTGGAGCAAATACCCTCAAGATGAATTTTTAATTAGGCAAGTCCTCCAAGGGCTGTCCCCAGAGCCTCATGGTGGCAAAAGACAGGGCCTGGCAAAAGCAGTGGAAAGGCAGGAGCCCCAGGACCCCAGGGGTCAGTCCCTCCATCTGCCTGGCCTCTGCTCCAGGTGGCCTCAGAGACTTTGGAGCCTTCAACCTGGAGAGAAGGCTGCATCTGGCAAAGGTGGCCTTGCCCCCTCCCCCTGCATCTCTCTTATTTCTGTTGCTCAAAGAACCAGGTGACCAGATGCCTTTTTAATTCCAAAGTTGCTCATGTTCTAACCTTCAAAAGAGGTTATGGGAAGAAAGCCTGTCCAGCTATACGTACAAAGCAGAAGTAAAACCAAATGGCCATCTGGCCCCGGGAAATTCATGGGCTTAAGGAGTTAGTGAGAAGCCAGGATACTGATGCTTTTTTTTTTTTTTTTTTTTAAAGATCTGCAGGAGGTAGTTTTTCATAAACTAATAAAGGAAGCTAAGTTAACTATGCAAACAAATGTGGGGTGGGAAATGCGAACCACCCATTTTAATGTACTTGCACCCCCACCTTCTTTCACAAAAGATCTGAGGCTTCAGGAAGTAATTGCTATTAGAATCATGGGCATGAGTGGTCAGTTTCTTGCCACCGCTGCAGACTCGGACCTTCAAAGTGACGGTTTATTAGGACTCTGAAAGTCAGGCGGGGACAGTCGACACCCGCTCTCAGGGGCACTAGCCCACTCCGACAACGCACTCCCCACCCCCTCTTCTCCCTTCTCCTGCCCCAGGGCAGCGGGATGCGCCGGACAAGCTGCAGCCAGCGGCGGCCACCCTGCCCCCCGCCTCTGCTTTACCCACGCCCGCCCAAGTGCCGCGGGGACCCAGAGAGAGAAGCTTCGGAAGCCGAGAAGTGGCCCAAGGATGACCTGCCCAACGCGGCTCCGCACCCCCTCCCCCAGCCTTGTCACATGGCGGCCCCAACGAGGAAGGCAGTGCGCCCCGCAGCGGAGACCTGGGACCGCGTCGCCGCTGGTGGTGGGTGATGAAATCTTTCAGGCGCATTACTGCAGAGCGCGAAAGCGGGGAGCAAGACGAGAATGTAGGGAGAGGATGGTACCCCGGCTCACCTGTCTCCAGGAAGAGAGTGAGGGCGGTGGGGGAGGGGTGACGGCGCGCAAAGCTGGGGGGAGTGCCTAGGGGCGCTCTGGCGCCACGGCCGCATCCCCGCCCTCCATCAGCTTGCTAGCCCCGGAGCTGCGCCGTCGGGCTGACGATGCCGGGAACAGTTCCTATCCCCGGCCCCGGCGCCTGAGAGACGTGAGCGTGCACACGTACACACACAGCAGGGGAAGAGCGCTCCGAGTGGCGCCCAACTTTCTCCAAGCTTCCGCCGCCCGGGGAGCAAGCTGTCCAGCCTGGCTTGGGGATGGGGCTCAAACAAGGAGGGAGGAAAAGTGGGGAGAAATTCTCCGGGCTCTTTATTTGTTTGTTTTTTGGGTTGTTGTTGTTTTAAAACCATATTCATCCGATGCCTGGAGAGTAAGAGGGACCCGAAACGGGGCTGGTGAGTAGCGCTTTGGAAAAATGGAAGAGCGTGTTTGGAGACGCGTAAAGTTGCCTTTCAAGCTACGGCCTCCGGAGCACGCGATGCTGCGCAGCCGGCTGACTCAGGGTTTCCCGGGCATCCCTGTCACCTGCCTGGACATGATGCAAGTTCGGACTGTCACCTGGATCTCCGCAGCCCGGCCCGAAATCCGTCTGGATTGGGGGGAGGGGCGAGAAACTGACGCCTCGTGTTGCACGGCCCCGCGGAGACTCTGCCCACCAAAGTGGTGCAATAAAAAAGGGAAGAGGGCAGTTGCTCCAGCCCAGTCCTATATCTAGTGCTTCTGCTCCTACCTTCAACAGTTACTATTGTTGGATTTTTTTTTTTTTTAATTCAAAATGTCACGACGCCAGGAGTTCCCACATGTGGTCAGTTTGCCCCCCATCATCGTTGTGTTCAGGATACTCCTTCAGTCTGCCAAGGCTTTGGGACTGAGAATCTCTGAATTCCAAACGGCGGAAAAAGGAAACTTTCCCAGCCTGGTGCGGGTGTGATGTGAGCCAGAGGCCCGGGGGACGCAGTCCCAGCACAGATCGTCGCCTCTCGCCTTTCTTGAGCTGCAGCTGTAGCTGGGAATAGCTTTTATTTGTTTCAGTCCGTTCGGCCATTGCCCTGGAGCTCCCGCACACGCGCAAGCATCCCCGGCCGCGCTCACACACACACACGCACGCAAACGCGTGGCCGCCGCCAGGTCGACAACTTTGTGGGGCGCTCCAAGCGGTGCTCCGCTTCCTCCTGTAGTAGTTGGGCGCAGGCCCCGCCTCCCAGCCGTGTTGTCAAACGGGCCGGGGTCTCGGATTGGTCCAGCCGCCAGGACAACACCTGCTCGACTCCTTCATTCAAGTGACACCAGAGCTTCCAGGGATATTTGAGGCACCATCCCTGCATTGCCAGGCACTCGCGGCGCTGCTAACGGCCTGGTCACATGCTCTCCGGAGAGCTACGGGAGGGCGCTGGGTAACCTCTATCCGAGCCGCGGCCGCGAGGAGGAGGGAAAAGGCGAGCAAGGAAGAAGAGTGGGAGGAGGAGGGGAAGCGGAGAAGGAGGAGGAAAAGGAGGGGAGCACAAAGAATCCAGGTCTCCCGGCGAGAGGTTTATACCAAGAACCATGTGTGCCGAGCGGCTGGGCCAGCTCGTGACCCTGGCTTTGGTGTTGGCCACCTTCGACCCGGCGCAGGGAACCGACGCTACCAACCCGCCCGAGGGTCTCCAAGACCGGGGCTCCCAGCAGAAAGGCCGCCTGTCCCTGCAGAACACAGGTAAGTGCGTGCGCCCCTGTGGCCGGTAGCTGCTAGGAGAGGACATCGTGCGCCCACGCAGCGCGCCCGGGTGCTTCGCCAGGAGCCGGGCGCCCACCCAGGGCCGCGCAAACTCTTGGGGTGGCGCGGGACTTGCAAAAGGGGAGCGCAAGGCTAAGTCCGCGCCGGGCTCCGCGAGCCGGGAATCTGCACGTGCTGGCAGGACGATGAAATGGCTGGGGTAGGACTTGTTGCTGTCCTCCTCAGGGTTGAGGGGAAGTGAGGCAGCGACCTACGCTGCCAGCTCCGGGCCCCGGTCCGGTGTCCCGTGCATAGCGCGCTGTTGCATCCTGGTCGGCGCGTAGGAGGGACAGAGGGTCTACAGAGCCGGGCCGCGCCCTACACCCAGAAAACTTCTCTTCCTAGCCAGTAGGCTTCGGCAGGACCGCGTCTCCCCCTCCTTCAAAGATGCTAGACATCGGAAAACTTTGCCGGCCGGCGAGACAAATTGCATGGCGAACTTTCCCCCTGGGGACATTGCTTTCGGAAGGGGGAGTAAGCGCAAAGCGTACCTCCTCTGCTCTGCCGCCACTCCCCGCTCCTGGACAGGTCAGCAAGCCGAGAAATGGTCACACGACCCCAACCGCGCGCCGCCGCTGCTTGGCCAGCTCTCCTGTCCCTTGCAAGCTGCGGAACAGAGCCAGGCGTGCAGGACTCGGGACTGGACCTTCTCCCAGCTCCAGAGAGAGAAAGCAAATCTGCCCACAGCGCTTTGGCTCTGCGCCCCCCTCCTCACGTTTTTTTTTTTTTTTTTTTTGAGGGGGGGGACCGGCGTGCAAACACTACGGCAGCGTGCGCTCCCCCGCACGAGCAGGAATGCACGAGTGCCCATTAGGGACGCCCCAAGTGAGAGACTCGCTGGCCTGCACTGTCCTGTCCGGCGCACTGGGGCCGAGCGTAGGGTCATCCGGAAGCCTCCCACCTCCACGTGCTGGTGCCAGCACCCAGGGCCGGCGCTCCCCACAAATAAGCACCCCCTCCGCCCTTCCCCCTCGCCAGCGCTTTCTCAGGGAACTGATCAGATTCTCTGTAGTTGGTGACCCTCCACAAATACATACACGCCCCTCATTCTCTCGCTAGATTTCATTTGAATAGGGACTATCTACTCTGACACCGCCCTTCTTCCAAAATATACTTTTCTGATGTAATTTTGTGGTTGGTTTAAATCAGGGAATTGGGTAGGGGAGAAGGGAGAGAAGGAAGGCTTTGTACATGGCACCCTGGCAGTTAACTTCACCGGCTTGCCCTTTCCGAGAGAGGAATTAGGGCCACATCCTGGGAAGGAGGGCATAAAGCTCCGTGGGCCACTGGGCTTCTGGGGAAATAAGTGCCATCTCACACTGGATCGCTAATTAAAAGGCGCTGCTGTCCGCGTTGGTGGCGTTTCTGAAGGCTGCCCCCCATCTGAGCTGCTCGCAAACCGCAGCTTCACTATCGTGGTATTTTTAATGCGGATGGTTTGGAGGCGTTGCCTTAATAGGAATTTTGTTTTGATTTTTAGGTGTTGAATCATAAAGCTGAATTGAAACTGCTTTTTGGACTCTCTCATTTGGGGGTCAGGAAGGAAATGGCTGTGATTTAATAGCGGCAGCGTCTGCAGAACCAAGTAGAGAAGGGTATTTCACTGACTGATGAAGGACAGAAGGGAGAGAGCAAGCTGAGAGTTCCAAATCTTATTTTTGTCTTGTGTGTTTAAAAAACTGAAATTTTTGTCTTGTGTGTTTAAAAAACTGAAATGTCTTCTGCTCTCTTGCTAAGTATGCCCCAAAATACTTTAATAAAATGAGAAGGATGAAGAATGGAAAACTGAACCCCAACTTCCAATTATGATATTTGTGATGGATGTTTGGCTAATTTTTTATATATATATACAAATACTAATATCTCTCATGAGTAGAAGAAATGAAGAAAATTTGCTTCCTCATCTTTTTTAATCCTAAAATAGTCATCACTAACTTTTATTTCAGTCTACCTCTCTGCGTTGCCCAATGCAGATAATGTATATATGTATTTTCTTATATGTACATACACACACATACATACATACATATTTCTATGTCATTCTCGTTTTAGCGGAAATCCAGCACTGTTTGGTCAATGCCGGAGATGTGGGATGCGGCGTGTTTGAGTGTTTTGAGAACAATTCTTGTGAGATCCGGGGCTTACATGGAATTTGCATGACTTTCCTGCACAACGCTGGAAAATTTGATGCCCAGGTAAAAACCGTAAATAGCTTGATGGATGTTTTGGGTTGACATAGCATGATTGAAATGTTTATTGGGAAAGACTTATTAACAGATTTCCTTAGCTGTTCTTTGTGGTATCTTTTAGCACTTGCAAAAGACATTCTTGGTGTATAGCAGAAGGCCAGTGTCCCCCCATTGCACTCATGCTCTGCTCCCTGGAGCTGCCATATAGGATAAATCTTTCTACACTCTTAAGCTGTGTCTGCTTAAAGAGGAATGGAGAACAAGTTGAACAGTTATCTGGGAATTTAAGCAGAGAAGACAAAAGTCATGATAAATGATAAACACCTTCTATAGCCACCCAGAACCCAGTTCCCAAGTCCCATTGCCTTGGGAATAGCAGATTGGGGGGAGGGGGCAGAGACTCTAATTATACAGTCCAAAAGTTATTGGTCAATTAAGTGAGACACAAATTTTCTAGATATTCATCATCTCCTAGGGCTTGTATGGACGGGCAACCTGGATGAATTCGGCCCTCCAGAAAAGCAGGTTTATATTCCTTCTAAGTAGCAGACCCTCCTCTCCCAACCTGAAAATTCAAAACCCTGAATGAGTCCCTCAATCTGCACTTTTCTTTTGCTCTATGTGACAAATATAGTCAGGACCTGACCCACTTCACTTATCCCAGGATCCCAAGGGTCAAGCGGAGTTGCAGCTCGGGGCATGGTAGGAACACAACAAACAACCTTATGGCTCCATGCTGATGATCCAAATGTACTTGTCAATGGCATGTGGCATTAGGCCCACCTTCTTCATTATCTCCCTGGCCCTTATATACACTGTTGAAGCCACCACAACCATCACAAGTTGCCACTGAGTCAACTCCAACTCATGGTGATCCCATGCATGTCGGAGTAAAACTGTTCCATAAGGTTTTCAATAACTGATTTTTTGGAAATACTGCCAGGCCTGTCTTCTGAGACACCTCTGGGTGGACTCTAACCTCCAACCTTTTGGTTAGCAGCCTAGCACATTAACTGTTCGCACCACCCAGGAACTCCACTGTTGACGCACCCTGTTACTACAGCTCATTAACTTCGTCTCCCATGTCATTGGAGAGCGATGACAATGTGTGGATGAGGCCAACAGTTTAGGTATGATTTATGAAAGCCACCAGCCAGCAACTCCTGACATCCTGTAGAGAGCCTGAAAAAGCAATACCTGAGAACCAGAAGGGGATGCAACAGGGCTGGCAGCCTAAACAGCAGAGGATGTGGGGTGGCGGGAGGGGAGACTGAAACCTGGGAAGGAAAGAGGTAGGACATTTGAACTCCTCGAGGCTCCTTCCAGCTCTGTTACCCTAATAAAGCATCACTTCTATATTAACTGGAATTAGGAAGCGTAACAGGAAATCCGGAGGCAAAAGGTGTTGTTTGAGGGCAATCCCACAGGATGTCAGGGAAGAATACCGAAAGCAGATAGCCTCAGCCTGACATGCACGCATCTCCCTTTTTTTTAATTTTTTCTCAACCAGCAGGAATAGGTTCTCAAGTTAGAGTTATCCCTTTCAAGTTGACTCTCAGCACATAACTACTTAATAAACGGACATACTCTGCCCTCCATCCTATTTCATAGCCTCTGGGAAGTTAGAGGGAAGGGAGCCATGGGGAGCTGGGTGGGCCCCGTGGTTTTTCTGTGATGAGACGCTATCTTGATTCCTTCTAACAGGAAAACCAAAATAAATGTGCTGAGTAGGTTCCCACTTTCAATCTAAACCCGTTTACTTTCTCAGCTCAGTTACTTCTAGCCTGTCTAAAAAACGGAGAGACGACCCCTCCAACAACAGTTCGTTTCTATAGTAATGGAGGGTGAGAGGACTCCCGGGTCGGTATCCCACAATGCTCTCTGCCAGGCGAGGTTGATAAGGAAGCTAACGGCCCGACTCGCCTCCACACCCCCAACAGCTGTCTCCTTTCTAGGATAAGAACAATCTCATGGGGTTGCCAGGAAAGAGCACTGTAGGCCAGATGTATGCCTGGCCGCCTTTGCCACTCAGAGGCAGAGAGCGGGGGAGGGGCCGCCGGCCGGGCAGCCCAGGCTCCAGATGCTGCCAGGCGGTGTGCCAGGGGAGCCTTTTAGAGACAATAATCTTAACCGTTTAAAGGAGTCGAATCGTTTTTAAAAAGGAAAAGAATGTTCCTATTTAAAAGGCAGGCGGAAATGGGAGTGTGGGTTTGGGGAGGTGGGAGGCACTGAGGCAGGAAGGAGAAGCACTGCTGAGCACCCCATCTTGAAATCGCTATGGAATGAAAGGAAAAAGCCAATGTGTGAGATTTGGACAAACCAGCACCTTCTACTTGGGAAAAACCATTGCTGGGAACCAAGAAGTTGTGGGTTTGGCCAGATGCTCCTTGCTGTTCCGTAAAAGCTGCCACCCAACAGTGCCAACTGGGCTGCCTTGTGAACAGACAGCCAGGGGAGCCCCGGGACCCGGGGACCAGAGGGCACAGCTGGGGAGGAGGAGGCAGAGTTATTAGTCTACAGGAATGACAAGCTTTTTGGCCAAATGCCGGAGGTATGTCGCTCTGGACATAGCTGTTACCTGGAAGAACAACAGTCTGAGAGATGGGGCCTCAGGGTTCAGCTGTCAAAAAAAATCTCGTGTAAACCCAAGAAGGGTAAATATCCACGCATATAACAAGGGCTCCTCTCTTCTGCTTCTCTCTCCCTTCTTCACCGTCTCTCTTCTCAGGGCAAGTCGTTCATCAAAGATGCCTTGAAGTGTAAGGCCCATGCTCTGCGGCACAGGTTTGGCTGCATAAGCCGAAAGTGCCCCGCCATCAAGGAAATGGTGTTCCAGTTGCAGCGAGAATGCTACCTCAAGCACGACCTGTGCTCTGCTGCCCAGGAGAACACCCAGGTGATGGTTGAGATGATCCACTTCAAGGACTTACTGCAACAGGAGTGAGTACTGTCCTGCCGGGAAGGCGGGGGAAGCAGGGCCTGGTCAAGGTTAGAGGAAGGGGACAGTGCGCTGGGGGCCCGAGGAGCGTTTGATTCAGTTTGAGGGGCTTGAACTCTCCTGTAAAACGGGGAAGGTTGCAGTTTACCTCAGAAAGCTGCCCTGACTCTGTGCGACCCCATTCCTGTCAGCTTTCAGGAAAAGTGAAAAAGGTCTCCACCATCAGCTTCAAACGGGAAATTTTTTAGTAAGCGTGAAATGTGTTGCATTCTGAAAGACTCTTCCTCTTCCTCTCAGTCAAGAACACAACGGTTTTCAGAGTACCCCAAGTAGCCCTATAGATGTCCTTGGAGCCAGCCCATCGCTGATAGCATGCACTGAGAATTTACTAAGTGCCAGGCACTGTGCCAAGGGCTTTATCTGGAATTTTCACTTGATTCTCAAAACAGTCCTGTAAGATAGGTACCATTAACATCTCCATTTTACAGATGAGTAAACTGAGACTTATCTAGGTGAAGGTCACACAGCTAGTGAGAGGCAAAGCCAGAGGCAGTTTGGCTCCATAACCTACACTTTTAAATAACGAAAGCTAAGAGCCATAGTTTTTTACTGCCTCCACAAGCTGTTCTTTCCTTAAAAAAGCAGTTGCCACTGAGTCGACTATAACTCCTGGCGACCCTATGTATGTCAGAGTAGAACCGTGCCCCGCAGGGTTTTCAGTGACTGATTTTTTGGAGGCAGATAGCTAGGCCTTTCTTCTAAAGTGCCTCTGAGTGGATTCAGTCCTCCAACCTTTCGATTTGCAGCTGCGCATGTGAACCATTTGCACCACTCGGGGACTTCCTTCTTTCTTTAGAAGGTTCAACTCACCTTCTCTAGGACACAGATGCCTTCCCAGAGAAAATGCAAAACCAATGTTAAAACCTTAACTAATCATTTAAATACCTTTATGCCAAAGTGAGGAAGTATGATCTTACTTATTTGGAAACTTGCCATTCAATGATATTGGACACCTCATTCCCTAAAATTCTTTTAAAAAATGTTCCATCTATAAAAAAATATATAAACCAAACCAGTTGCCAAGGAGTCGACTGCAACTCATGGCGACCCTATGTGTGCAGTAGAACTGCACTCTGTAGAGTTTTCAACGCTGAGACCTATTGGAAGTAGTTCTCCAGGCCTTTATTCCTAGGCATGTCTAGGTGGGTTTTGAACCACCAACCTTTCGGTTAGTAGTTAAGCACCTAACTCGTTGTGCCAATTCTAAATATTGGTAAAGCATGTTGGTACCCAGTTACTCCTAACACAGCATGGCCAATAGCCCTTAAAGATTGTGATGACTCCATCCTTGGAGACGCAGGCAGAAAGAAAATTTACTAAGCAGTCCCTTGCAAATCATTGCCAGTTTGATGGCACCACTTGCCTTTCCATGGTGATGCATTGAGCCACATCAGTACAAATTTATTAATTCCTGCTCTTCATTTTGTGCCATGACCTCCCAGCCATATCACTAAATAGGTGACATTCCACCCCACCACCACCACTCAGATCATGGAAGACAACAGCCATCTCCTGTCACTTTCCACCTGGTTACACTATTCTGGGTATCTTGCCACACCCCTGGTGCAGTGCTAGAACTATAAGATGCACTGGGAAACTTTGTGGGCAGCTCTTGCCAAAAGCATAATAATGCTACCTTTTCCTTGAGGTCCACTAATGCCTTATAAAATATTACTTCTTCCAACCACCTATGAAGGAATGATAGCAGCAAACAGCATCAGGAGCAACAATAGCTACCATTTTTTTAGTAGGCCCTTGGACACAGGCTTTATGTGAATTAGCTCATAATCCTTCCCAAAAATGTTACAAGGTAGAAATCACTAGCCGCATTTAACAGATGAGGAAACTGATGCTAAGAAGTTGAAAACCTTGCTCTGAGATTTGAGTCCTACTTTTTTCAACTCGGGAATTGGTGCCATATATAACTGAAGCCAGTTGTCAAGGAAGACACCTCAAACCTCCCTGCCCTGGGCTGTCCTCTTGACCAGGCCTGCTGAAGGACCACTGGTCCCCAAGCGTGGTGCTTTTTTTTTTAACTCAAACATATCTCCGTTACACAAGGAGCACCAGTACTAGTTGCCATTGAGTCGACTCTGATTCATGGCACCCCCACGTGTGTCGGAGCACAACTATGCTCCTTGGGTTTTCAATGACTGATTTTGCAGAAGTAAATCACCAGGCCTTTCTTCCAAAGTGCCTCTGGGTGGACTCGATCCTCCAACCTTTCAGTTGGCAGTCGAGCCAACTGAATCATTTATACCACTCAGGGACCCCTGTACAGGGAGAGCACTGTGAAATTCCTTTCCTTCAAGGTGCCCCCTAGAAATGAAGGATTGTTTTACAAAGCCTATCAGTAAGACTAGAGGCAAAAGCCCCAGGGCTGAGAAACTTCATGAAGTTCGGACTCCCTGACCTGCTGTCATTCATTAAAGATATTTTGAAGGCTTCAAGAGTGGAGGATGAGGCACTAGTTTATAAGCCTGTAATACATTCCTGGAGCACGAGAAAACTCTGTCTCTTTGGAGATAAATCTTCTTTGGAAAAACAGAAGGTTTTACGGTTTTTTGGTTCCTCTAGAACGTAAGAAGGGAGTAGACCACTGTGGCTTTCTAGTGTCCTCACGAAAATGTGGCCTGTGGGGTCATGGGACCCTTACTTCCAAAGGGCTCTTCTCATCATTCAGAATGCACCTAGATGCCCCCTCCCCAGCCTGCTCTGAGAATGAAGGTGGCCCACTCTGACAAGAAACCTGGGCCTCCTTTAAGAACACGCCTTGTGACCTCATGCAAATTCTCTGGCTTTCTACTAAGCCAGCACTTCCAGGCAGTAGATCTCCCCTTACTCCAACCAATAAACCAGTTGCCATGGATTCAAGTCTGACTCATGACAACCCTATGCGTGTCAGAGTAGAACTGTACTCTGTAAGGTTTTCATTGGCAGATATTTCAGAAGTAGATCACCAGGCCTTTCATCCTAGGTGCCTCTGGGTAGACTCAAACCACCATCCTTCCAGTCAGCAGGCTAACGCATTAACCATTTCCTCCACCCAGCGACTCTTGTCTAACTCCAGCTCCCCACAAACACCCCTTACCTTCCCTTCTGAAGCTATGACTGTATAGTGCATCAACCTGACCTTCAAACTGAATTGCCTGAACTTTTTGGTTTTTGAACCGTCTTGACTGATTGTGACACGAAGAATCCTAACAATGCCCAGATACCAAGAAGACCACTTAGGAATGTGTGACATTGGTCACAGACAAAAAAATGAGAACCAAATTTGTTTCTCACTTTAGAGAGGAGGACATCACACCAAAAAAAAAAAAAAAATACCCATTGCCGTCCAGTGGATTCCGACTCAGCAACTCTATAGGACTGAATAGAACTCCCCCACAGGGTTTCCAAGGAGCACCTGGTGGATTTGAACTGACAACCTTTTGGCTAGCACCTGAGCTTGTAACCACTGTACCCCCAGGGCTCCGAGGACAGCACAGTCACCCCCAAATCCACACCATCCCCATCCCTCATCCCAGTCCCCACCCACCCCAAAACACAGTCAGTTAAAGTGGTTTTTTTCAAACTCTCTGTTCCCCTTTGCTCCCCACACCCCTTCCCACCCTGCTTTCTCCGTATCACCTGCTCCCCCAGCTGCAGCTAGCCCTGCTTGGCCACCGCACACATTGTCACTGTGTGCTGGCAGCCATCGGATCATCTGAGTCTCCAGGCACATCCCCCTCCAAGTATTTTTAAAATTCTTTAGCCTGCTGACACCCAGTTGAGAGAGCTGGGCTTTGTCATTAGACACGGGCTGAGCTTGCAGCCTGAGAAGGCACCAGGCCAGCCCAAAGCACGGCTTAGATTAGTTAGGTTCGGCACACACACCCTCCCGACAGTACACAGCTTTCTCCTCAGGAGAGAGGGCCAAGGGCAGAGGAGAGTGTGGGCTCGCCAGCCTTCCCAGATCGGCCTTGGGGTTCGGAGAGCTCACTGGGTGGATGAAAGCCCTAGCACAGGAGGCCAAGAGGCAGTCCATATGTTCCCAGGAGAGCCCTCCCCTCACTCTGGGGAAAGAACCTTGAAAGCAGAGCATCACAGACTCAGTCCCTGCAATTTTCTCATCCAGCCCCAGAAGTGGAAGCTACAAACAATTAGGTGCTAAAATCCTGTTGCTACTTCAGTGGCCACGGAGTCAACTTGAACCCATGGCAACCCCGTATGTGTCAGACTAGAGAACTGTGCTCCATAGGGTTTTCAGTGGCTGATGTTTTGGAAGGAAACAGCCACGTCTTTCTTCCAACGCACCTCTGGGTGAACTGGAACCTCCAATCTTTGAGCAAGCAGCTGAGCACGTTAACCTTTTGCATCCCCCAGGGACTCTGCTTCAGCAGATGCTTGCGCTCCTTGAGGCCCGTTGCAAGTTTTCAAAAACTGGAAGGAAAGTAGCATGCCTTGTGTGTTTCCCTCCCGTTACTCTGCTCATGGCGCCCCAAGGAGACAAGTGTTGTCGCTTTTGTTGTCGCCGTTATGGATAAGGAAGCTCTCTGCCTTCTGAGAATTTAAGCAACTTGCCCACGAGACATACCCAGAATCTCAGATTCCAGAGCCATTAAGTGGACCTTAAAAGGCAGCTTGATCTCTATCAGCCAACATTCCTACTCTCTGCTCTCGGCCCAGCCCTGGGCCTTCCCAGCCCCAGACACTTCCAAAAGCCACATTTTTTCCTCTTGTCTTGGTTTTTACATCCATGAAATGAGGACAGTTCACCCAACTACCACTTGAGAACTAATAATGGAAAAGGGCAGTCAACTTCTTTCCAGCCTTAAAACCTAACCTACGCTTTCTGCATGGCCAGCAGAGAAAAGATGAAATGGCTAGAATGTAGCCATCCATGTGGTCCAGGCTTATGGAGGAAAAAAGTTGGCTCCTTCTAAGTATTCCCACACCCCAGAGTGGTTGCCTTGCCCCAGGTGATGGCCCAGAGCTGCAATACCCATAGTCAGTGTATCCAGAAGCTCTGTTAGGCAAGGACTACTTAAGAATCTGGTGAGTCACTTGAAACATTCCATACCCTCTCTGGGGATCTTAAAAGTCCAGTGAGCGGTAAGAAAGACACAGTGAGTGGGCCACTGGAGCCCGTTGCCGGAAACATTCCGTACTAAATGGGCCAAAAAATATAAAAGGCAGGCAGCTGCTCCTGCCCTCCCCACGTCCCCACCCCAGGAGGACAAGGATGGTTTGCAAGATGTGGTCGCTCCTCCAGTGATTCTCCTTAAGCACACCCGTGGCAGCCAGAAGGACCTGGGCAGCCCGCTCACCCCTCCAGACCCTCCAGAGTGTATTTCATGTTTCACAGAGACCCGGCTCTCATTCCAAGCACATAGGGCCCTCACTGCCAGCTGTCACTGCCAGCCCTCACCTCCAGTTTGGGGGAAGCCCAGATAAATAAAGTTTAGCCAGCCACTCCTACTCCTCAGCCTCCCTAACTAAGAAAGGGAAAGGATTCCTGGGAAATGGCATCCCAAGAAGGTGCTCCCCGCCCTTCTCCACAGCTTCTAGGTGCCTCCAGATGCAGAGGGAAAGATGAGAGGGCAGTGCATCTAGAAATTTCCATGAGCTATGACTTTCCCATTAGTCTGGACTGGTGGCAAACCCGGATATGAGGGATGGTTTCTTTTGCTTGGGGGCGTGGCGCATCACGCAAAGAAAGCTGGCCTCACTGAAGCCACATGTAAGAGAATAATGTGGGGTTTACAGAGGCCATTCCAGAGCCCCTTCCTGAGCCCCAGATCTTCTATGGCCCCTCTTTGCCTATCAAAAGGACTCCACCGTTTGGTATGGAAGGCCCTCCACCATTTGCCTAAGTAGTATTCCATGCAGGGGAGGATAAACCAGTAAGCAAGGTACCCACAGGCTTAACTGTGTCTGCCTCCCAATCCGTAGTGCGCAAGTTCACATGAGTTTCACCACATCTTTGCCCTAGCCCAAGTTCTCACCCTCTGGTTCTCCACATTCCCCAAGGCCCTTTGTTGTAGCGTTGGGGCCCTAGCCCTTTACCATATGCGTCTGTTAAGTATTCATGTGGTGGGCTCTATCTCTACAGTTATCCAGAGAGTGGGAGCCAGTGGCGTCATTAGGGTTGGTCTCACCTAGTGCGGTAGCTCATGGTGTCACCTCCCTCCATGGACCACCTCCTGTACCAGACCATACAGAATCCTTAGTAATGTTTTTTTGTACTAATGTTACTCGTAAATTGTAATTCTTGTGTATCACTCCTTTTCCTTTAATTACTACTTCATTCTCAAAAAAACTATTGATAAAGGTTCACAAATGCTAATTACCACAATATTGTAGCTAAAACACCAGAAAATTTGACAAACTCAGCGACTATAAAACCACCGGCAGAAATGAAACAACAGCATGTCCAGACAATACCACTTGATTCAAAACGTCGTTGTAATTGGGTAATAATGACAGCTCTGACGAAAGGGCATTGTTGTTAGGCGCCATCGAGGGCATTTCGACTCATGGTGACACCATGTGAGAGTAGGACAGGGCTCTTTAGGCTGTAATCTTTATGGGAGCAGATCACTTGGTCTTTCTCCCATGGAGCCACTGGGTGGGTTCAAACTGCCAACATGTGGTTAGCAGCCGAGTGCTTAACTCTTGTGCCACCAGACCTCCTTCCACAGGGCATCGGAAGGTTCAAAAAGTAAATGAGCATAGAGTTTTAGCATTGTAGGCGTATTGATACATGTAAGCTGGGCTTATGAAAAATGTTTTTGTTGTTACAACTAACTCAAAACCCAAAAAACCAAACCTGTTGCCAGAGTCGATTCTGACTCATAGCAGCCCTGTAGGACAGAGTACACCTTCCCCATAGAGTTTCCAAGGAGCAGCTGGTAGATTCGAACTGCCAGCCTTTTGATTAGCAGCCAAGCTCTTAACCACTATGCCACCAGGGCTCCTATAACTGACTGCCGGGATGTTTTTATAAAAAATAATAAATTTCTGCTGAAACACTGCACAAAAATTTTATAGACAGTCATTTTGGTGTCACCTCCTCTGACAGCGTCACTTGGTACAGTCCATATCCCCTGCACCCTCCTAGTGATGCCTCTGGTAGGAGCCTCCCTGTGCCACTCTAACAACCTCCAATGCCTGGCTTGGAGCCTGGGGCATGATCACCACTCAGTAAATGCTGGGGGAGACCAGTACTCCCTAGAATATGGGTAAAAACCCACTGTTGTTGAGTCAGTTCTGACCGATAGCCTCCCTCTAGGATGGGGTAGAACTACCCCATAGGGTTTCTAAGGCTATAAATCTTTACAGAAGCAGATTGCCACATCTTTCTCCCACAGAGCAGCTGATGGATTAAGACCCCTGGCCTTTTGGTTAGCAGCCAAGCGCTTAACCACTGTGTCATGAGGGCTCCCTAGAATATGGGTAGAGTCTTGAATCCCAGAAAGGTCTTTCACAAAAACCAAGCCAACAAGTGGTCCTGTCTCTCTTTATTAAAGTTGTTACTGCCCTTGATGACCCAGTGGGGACTTGCTCCATTCTCAGTATCTCTCTCTTTGCTCTCCGTCTCTAGGCCCTACGTGGACCTGGTGAACCTGCTGCTGACCTGTGGAGAGGAGGTGAAGGAGGCTATCACCCACAGTGTGCAGGCTCAGTGTGAACAGAACTGGGGGAGCCTGTGCTCCATCTTGAGCTTCTGCACCTCGGCCATCCAGAGGCCCCCCACGGCATCCCCTGAGCGCCAGCTCCAGGTGGACAGAGTCAAGCTTGCCAGGTCCCACCATGGAGAAGTGGGCCACCACCTCGCAGAGCCCAGCAGTAGGGAGACTGGCAGAGGGGCCAAGGGTGAGCGAGGCAGCAGGAGCTACCCAAATGCCCACGCCCGGGGCAGAGCTGGGAGCCACGGGGCCCAGGGATCTTCTGGAAGCAACGAGTGGGAGGATGAACAATCTGAATATTCTGATATCCGGAGGTGAAATGAGAGGCCTGGCCATGAAATCTTGCCTCCACGCCGTCCATTTTCTTATCTATGGACATTCCAAAACATTTACCATTAAAGAGGGGGGATGTCACACGCAGGATTTTGTGGGAATTGTGGACTTCATGAAGGTGTATGTTAGCGGAATGAACAGGTGAGATGGAGCTCCTTAGGCAGCGAGGTCTCGGTTGTACCTGGTGAATTCTGCACTTACACATAGTCAAGTGAGTGCGTCGTCCTTGTTGTAACTTTGTCTTCTTTCAAGCCCCTGGAACCAGTGGGAGGCTGTCTGCTGATTACTCTGTTGTGGGGGAGGTGAGCTGGGGAGGGGCAGGGTTAAGGGCGCCCACCTGGGCAGGACCACATACCTGGTGCTGGGTTTCCGCCCCATGGCTTCTAGTGCCATCTTCCAGGAGGAGGGCGGCTGGATTCCGCAGGTCAGGAGTGAATGTAAAGATATCCCTGAGGGGACAGGCAGAGAGGAGGCAGGGGCCACGCGGGTGCTTGGTGCCAAACCGAAATTCAGTTTTTTGCATGGGACCTTGAGGTTTAGAGCTGCTTGGGAGCAGGGGAGGGTTCTAAGTGTCATTTCTGAGCCATCGTTCTGTCTGCGGGGACCCTGTCTGAGGGAGTGGCCCCCGTGTGTTTGTATCTTAACCACTGCTTCCAACCTTGATTTCACTTTTTTATTTATCCAGTTACATCTACATATCTGTCGTCTAAATAAATGGCTTTCAAACAAAGCAACTGGGTCATTAAAACCAGCTCAAAGGGGGAGAAAAGCCTAGGCCATCCTTTGGAGCTGATTTATTTTCTTAAGTGCTATTTAAAAAGGAATCAAACAGAGCAATGTATCTGCATCTAACCGCCTGACGTGGGCTCATACCCACTCGGGGCCAGCCTTTACGCAGGGAGGAAACACGCACCGGAGGACATTGGACAGATTTCGCTGAGAATTTTGTCAGCTCACCTTGACCCTCAGCCAAGGTTGATAAAGTGCTCTACCGTCAGTTCAGAGAAGCCAAATGGGAAAAGGGAGAAGAGAATGAATGAAGGCTGCTTATTCATTTCCAGCAAGGAACGCAGACCTTTCACATAAATGGACGAGACTGTCGAAAACCTCCAAGGAACAAGATTTTCCAGACCCTAATTGGAAACTTAGCAATGAGGAGAAAAGTGAACGTGGACAAAGGAAAAGCAGAGAGGAGAGAGAGAACTAAAAATAAGAGGGAGGGAGGGAGAGGGTTATAATAGAAAGTGTCAGCAGTGGGTTTCTTGCTGTTATTTAAAACATCTCATGGGCAGGCCTCTTAATAGGCTAGCAAATTAAAGCTTATTCTTTCTTGTAGCCAGTGCTCAGACAGGAGCCCAGCAAGGATGGAGAGCGTGTTCTGGACCAGGTCCTTCTAGAACAGGGGTTGGCGAATTTCTTCTGGAAAGGGCCTGAGAGTAATTACAGTATTTTCTATCACAACTATTTAACTGCCCTTGTAGAGCAAAAGCATCCGTTAAAAGAATCCATAAATAAATAAGCTTGGCTGCGTTCCAACAAAACATTATTTAACTTGTGCCCAGCTAGATTTGGCCCTTGGGCCGTAGTTTGCCAATCCCTGCTGGAGTGAATGGGCAGAAGATATGCATCTTCCTTTGTATATCAACCCATGAGCTCTCCCTCAAAACAGTCTGAGGCCAGAGGCAAGGAAGAAGCTAAATTTATCTACTCTGATTTATTCTAGGGAATAAATCCATTACCGTCGAGCCAATGCTGACTCACGGCAACCCCACATGTGTCAGAGTAGAACTGTGCAGCATAGAGTTTTCAATGGCTGATCTTTCAGAAGTAGGTCGCCAGGCCTTTCTTCCGAAGCACTCTGGGCAGGCTCGAGTTGCCAGTCTTTCAGTTAGCTGTTAACTGTTTGCATCACCCAGGGATTCCATTCCAGGGAACGCTCACACCTAAAACGCAACTGGTATCGATATACCCAAAATCCCGTCTCCTTGCCACCAGGACATGGTGCTGGGGGTCACCTCCTGGCTTTTTGATGATAACTGTTGAAAATCGCTTTGGGTGTTGGGGAATGGGTATAACATGCAGGGAGAAGCACCAGGTGGGGGAGGGGAGAACAGAGGAGTCTGGTACACTTAGTGGTGCTGTGCGCTGGGGGTGAAGGGAGGATGTCCGGAGTGTCAGGCCCTGCCGTGGGATCGTAAACCAGGACTGTCTCACGCTGGTGGCGCTTCAGCACATTGACCGTTTTACTCATGTCACTCAAAAGCTAAAGCAGTAACATTCTCCAGCGTTGCTCGGTCTGCTGCTTGTTAGCCAGCTCCTCGCCTGGGTGTGTGAGAGGCGCCACTTCTATGCGTTCCTCAGTCTAAATGTTGTATGTGTTCACCCACTGACGTCCCATCGGTTGCTTCTACTGTAAATACACGTTGTTTGTATTTATTATTTCTATGTTTCCCCCTCATGGCATACCATCACTTACTATGTTCATCTGAACCCCTTTACTGAGCTCTGTTGTGTACTTTCCATGCCACTGGTTTGTGTTTTCTCAAAAGTCAGGTCAATATCATTTCATTCTGCTTCCTGATGTTATTGAAAGCATGCCATTGTATTTATTGCTAAGGTTCTTTTGCTCAAAACTGAGGGAAGCCCAAATGCTTATAAGCGTTTATCAAGGCGCTTGTACCATCTGAAATGTAAGCAAAAGAGTCATTAAAAATAGAGCCTCTCGTTGGTCTTCATGCTTCATACAAATTTACTCATGAGCCTTCCTTTGAGGAAGGATGTTGATCTCTAAATACAGATATGGTGTTTATTTTGAGCATCTCGTCTTAATAAGATCATCTAAACACCTCTCCTTTGTATTAATGAATAGCTCTGTTATTCTGAAATGGGAGGACTGACTATAGTGAAATGCTAACACCCAAAATGAAGTAAATAGAAACCACCAGCCCACAGTAGTAGTCATACTTTGACACACACACACAAAGAGAAATGTAAACTCAAACCAAGTAAAAGGCTTTGCTACAACAACTTGGAAAAACAATGCTTCCAGTGGCCATTTCCTAGGGAAGAACAACCTCGTCTGATCTCGGAATTAGCACCACGTGGGCTTGCTAAGTCACAATATCTGTTTCTGTTATGGGTTTAGGCCACAGGACCTGTATCTTGTCACAGTGCATCCTTTTTCTGCAAGCATTAATAAAGCTTTTAAATTACCACCTTCCACTTGTGCACCATTATTGTCTGAGAGGCATTTGATAGCCAGTGCAGAGGGGACAGCTGTGAGTCAGTTGGCTTTGGAGTCTGTGCATCTGCTGAATATTTAGCCTTCCAGGGGTGAAGGAGACACCCCTGGGCTTCTCCTGGTCAGTTCCAAGTCCTGGCTTGAGTCACACCTCAAGAGGAAAGGGAACTCCGTGCAGCTAGTCAGGAAAATCACCCCCATTCCCCACTAGGGAGGTTCTAGCAGCTCCCTCTGGTCATCTGGTCTTTCCTGTAGCCTGACCACACTTTTCAGACTGAGCCTGTGGCAGAAGCCACCAGCTTAAAGCCCAGTGGCCTAGCACAGGAAGGAAGCTCACCACCTCCTCCCCAACTCTTCCTGCCACAGCAAAACAGAGTTGGAGTCACTGATTTACTATTATTTACACCACCACTCTACCTACTGTGTCTAGGACACTGCACAGGCATTTTGTAAATTTTATCTCCTCATGATTGTGTTCCACAAGTAGGAGGTATTATTCCCATTTTACAGGTAAAGAAACAGAGGTATAGAAAGACTTGTCCCAAATTGAGTAGCTAGTGACTGGGGGAGTCTGGGCTCAAACCCAGATCTAGGACTCTTGGTGCAGTGGTTAAGCACTTGGCTGCTAACCAAAGGGTCTGTGGTTCGAACCCACCAGCTGCTCTGAGGAAGAAAAATGTGGCGATCTGCTTCCATAAGGATTACAGCCTTGGAAACCCTGTGGGGCAGTTCTACTCTCTCCTATAAGCTCTCCATGAGTTGGAATCGAGTCAACAGCAAAGGGTTTGGTTTTAGACTCCAATCCACACACTTTTCTCCACTTCAGACCTAGGATCTCCACGTTCGATTTATTTTTAATTTAAACCAATCAGTATTATTCCTATTTTACACAAGGCTTAGAGAAAGAATAATTACACTCTTGTATTTATAGCACCAGGCCTCTGAGGAGCTCTGCTTTAGAAGGGAAAGGAAAATTGATGCTCTCACCTTTCCTCTCTGCAAAGGCTCAGATTTGGGTTCAGATAAGGGGTGCAGGAGAATCAGGGAGTCTCCTCTCCTTGCTTTCCAAGTGGATAATTTTTTTTAATGTTCTTTTCATGTGCCGTGAGGAAAGCATTTTGGAAAAAGCTGGTTTTTGTGGACACAGAGCTAGAGCTTTATCCTCTAAGCCAGTCCAATTACCAGTCCTCATCACGATATCACCATTTCTGGGGAATCTATTATGTCCCAGGTACTTTGGTTGGTGTTTTACAGATATGATTTCTGAATCCCATTTTACAGATAAAAAACTGAGGCTCAAAGAGATCTTATCCACCTAGGGCCGTTGACAAGGCTAGTGAGCTAGTCTAGCTCATGTGCAAACCCAACCCCTAGGCTCTTTCTGCTCTGTCTCATTTACCAGCCTTTGGAGCTCAAGTGCCCTCTCTCATCCAGGTGTGAAAATATAGGTTGAATGCACCCCAGTTCAGAAATGCAGTCACTTCCACCCAACCATCAGGTCTGCTCCAATCCAAAGGTTCAGGAATTATTAGGCTGTAGGAGGAAGAAGGCAGAAGGGCTTCCAACTATGCCGGTATTTAAGCAGTTTCCAAAGTAAGCTGGAGTCATGTGCCCCAAAATCTGGAGACATAAATGAATTTGTTTTAAAGTCAACAAAAAAAGAAAGCCCCCTGCTGAGGAGGGGACAAGCCTTGGCCAGAGAATAGGTTTTATGTGAATTATTTTTTCTGGGTGAAAAAGAGAAGAAAAGAGCAATAGAAGTCTTGGGCAAGGAGTCATGGCTTGCTGTTTGCATAAGCAGTTTGGTTAGTATCATTCCCCAAAAAGAATGGAAAAAAAAAAAGTCACTCCCCACAGAGAACAAAACAAAAATAAATACAAATTCATAAAGCTCACCTAAATTTTTGCATGAAATGTACCCCACCCAGATGAATCCTGCCATTTTCCAGAATCTAAGCCTCGTTTTGCTTTAGGGTATGCAGCTTCCAAGGCATTGTTTAAAATCAGGGCTGCCCTGGACTAGCTAACCCTTGGGTAAAACAAGAAAAGCTTCTCCAAGGAATTCTCGGAGGCAGGACAATTGTTCACAAGGTGCTGAGGAGACTCATTTGGTGCTATTTTCACTAGACGGTTTCCCAGGTTTTTAATGGTTCTTAAATTTAAGGAGGAATATCCATGTCAAAAGAAGTGGCATCCTAAACAGGATGGGGACCATCTGCCTGCCCTGCCATCCCTCCAAGGTTTTGAAATAAAACTCAGCAGAAGATTGAGAGTACCAAGGAGGACTTTATGCAAGAAGAATGATGACGCTCTAGAATTCTATCCCAGTTGTTTGTTGCTGTGTAACAAACTACCCCAAACTTTAGTGGATTAAAACAGCCATTTTATTTTGCTCACAAATTTGTGGGCCAGAAATTGGGAAAGGCTCAGCTGGGTGGTTCATATCTTCTCCATAAGGCTTCAGTTGAGGCAGTTGCAGCTGGAGGATCCATTTCCAAGATGGTTTCTTCAGGATGGCACCACGGTGCTCCCTGCCTTCTCTCTCTATCCCTCCACACAGCACCCCACCCCTGAAACCTCTCACAGCATGCCCATTTCAAGGTAGTCTCACTTCTTCCATGGTGACCGGCTTTCTAAATAGAGGTCGTAGGATTTTGCAACATATTCTTTAAAGCTAAGCTATGGTTTGATTTCACACTTAGTACAGTTAACAACCCCAGGGCCTAAATTCCATGAGACCAGAGGTGAGTCATGTTTTGCAGTTTCATCCCACCTGCGCACTCCAACTGTGCCATCGAACAGTGTGTGATGAATGAATAAACCTAGGCATCTCCTCTTACCCAAAAAGCTGCCAAAATGCCAAATCAGGTTAGTTTCATTCACTTTAACCTCTAAAGCATATATCATTGTGTTCTTGTAAGGGGCAGGGGAATGCCATAGAATTGGTGAAAGGGTGTCAGAATTTAAAAATCACTGGGAAGCCAGTAATTTTGGAGTCAGAAGACATAGAGATGAGTACTGACCAAGCCACTTACAAGTCTTGCACCAGGTAAACCAGTTTTGGAATAAAAAGTTATTGTAAATAATAATTGAGGCATTGATGGTCCAGCAATAAAATTTGTTGAATTAGGGACCATAGTCTTGGGGACATTTAGGTCAATTGGTATAACATAGCTCATAATGAAAATGTTCTATATCCCACTTTGGTGAGTAGCATCTGGGGTCTTACAAGCTTTCGAGTGGCCATCTATTGGTCCCATCACGTCCAGAGGAAAGGAGAATGAAGAAAACCAAAGACACAAAGAAAATATTCATCCAGAGGACTAATGAACAACATGAACCACAGCCTCCACCAGCCTGAGCCCAGAAGAACTAGATGGTGCCCGGCTACCACCACCAACTTCTCTGACATAGATACAACAGAAAGTCCAGGACAGAACGGGAGAAAAATCTAGGACAAAATTCAAATTCACAAAAAAAGACCAGACTTACTAGTCTGACAGAGATTGGAAGAACCCCTGAGACTATGGCCCCTGGACACTCTGCTAACTCAGAACTGGAACCACTCCCAAAGCTCACTTTTCAGACAAAGATTAGACAAGCCTATAAAACAAACAATAACATGTGAGGAACGTGCTTCTTAGTTCAATTAAATATACGAGACCATATGGGCAACACCCAAGACGATAAAGCAGGAAGAGACAGGAACTGGACGAATGGGCACACGGAACCCAGGGTGGAAAAGGGGAGCATGCTGGCACATTGGGGGGATTGCAACCAATGTCACAAAACAATATGTATATAATTTTTTTTAACAAAAAACTTCCTTGAGCTGTAAATTTTCTTAAAGCACAATAAAATTTTTAAAAGGAAATTATTGAGTTAATGAATAATCATTTCTAATATTATTAGGAGGAACACTGGTGGTTCAGTGGTAGAATTCCCTCACCTGCCATGCAGGAGACCTGGGTTAGATTCCCAGCCAATACACCTCGTGAGAGGTCACCAGCCACCACCTCTCTATCAGTGGAAGCTTTCCTGATGCTATGATGCTGAACAGGTTTCATCTGAGTTTCCAGACTAAGATGGTCTAGGAAGAAAGGCCTGGCCATCCACATCTGAAAATTAGCCAGTGAAAACCCTATGAATCACAATGGTTTGATCTGAAGCTGATCATGGAGATGGCTCAGGACTGGGCAGCATTTCATTCCTTTGTGCCTGGGGTCGCCATGAGACAGAGGGAAACTTGATGGCAGCTAACAACAACACAGATAATGACTAGGAAAACAAATAAGGACTGGGCTTGAGACCTTGGCCAATCAGTTAAATTTTCCAAGCCTATTTCCTCAGCTACAAAATAAGGAAGCTAACAGCGACTCTGTTTCCCCCACAGGGGAATTGTGAGGATAAAAAGACAATCTATACACCATGTCATAATACATAGTAAATGCTTTGAAGGTGGTGACATCCCATGTAAGTGATGGTTACTGTTTCTCCTGGGCCATTCTGGAAGGCTTTGGCCTAAAGCCAACGGCCCTGAGAGGATGAGCCGGCCCCATCCCTTCCACTTTGTTCTGGTGATTCTCTAGACAGGTAAAAGTCCGCGGTTGACAGGACAGGGGTCAGCCCTGCCCGGTGGGATTTTGCCAGAAAGAGGAATGAGGGGTGAGAGGTATTTATCCTGGCTTGAACAGTAACCAGATGGGGACCCTGTGCAAGCCCAGCCCCTACCCTACAGAGAGAGAGGGGACCCTGAGAAGCTTCCTGGGGCTGCGGCTCCCTCAAGGCAGGAGTCCAGTCAGGCAGCACTGAGGCCACACAAGGAGGGAGGGCCTTTCCTGCCAGGCTGTCTCTGAAAACCTCAAGGCAAGGTACCCACAGAGAGGCCGATTAATAAACCTCTTAATAAGAAAAGAAAGCAGAAACTGACAAAGACAAGGGAGGAAAAGGATCTGTGGCCAGAGCCCACTCTACTCTGTGCCAAGGTTCCTAAGAGTTTGACATTTGGAAAAGATTTGGCATGTAGGAGCCAAGGATTTGGGACACGGCTCCTTCCGGCTCCCGGGAGTGTCAAGAGGAGGAGGAGGAGGAGGAAAATGACTCAGCTGAAATGAGGAGAAATGGATTTTTAAAAAGCAGAATGATGAAAAACACAAAGGAACGCAATGGAACCCCAGGACAGGGTCCAAAAGCCTTCTCCGAGGAAGTGGGGCAAGTTTTCAAAAAGCTAGAGAGTTCACTAGGGTTTCTAAACCAAGAATATCACCACGAAAATGAAGACGAGCTTCTAGGCTTGCGAGACCCAAGTCCCTGGAGACCCTCCCAAGTCCATGATCCCTGTGAGACTCATGTCTGAGGTGGCAAGAGAAATTCTGAAAGTGAGCTGGCATCCCAGAAACTTCCGTACTTGTGACTCGATGGAGGCAGGCGAGGTCTGTGACACATGAGTTAGAGAGCAAGGTGACCCTCGCTTCTGGAAAATACCTCAGGCTCACATTCCACCAGCCGTCAAGAACAGCAGGAGGGGTCTCCAGCGCCCTGACTGACTCACCCCTTGCTCCATTCCCAGGCCCAGGAACCACCACAGGCCCCCATATCTACAGAATCGCCAGGGGGCCAGTGAAGGGAGGGAGGTGGAAGAAGTCTCTCTGCCCTAGAAGTTGACACAAATCCAGCCCCTCCAACAGCCAAGGTCAGATGACCCTGATTGCAAAAGTGTCATTTTGAAATATTCAATGGGGACAAAGCGTGATAACGAGACGTGAGAATGAGTAGAAGTCTCTGCCTGTACAACTCCCATTTCCCTCTTCCTGGCTCGCGTGGTCAGTGCTGGGTTCAGGCTGGGCCTCCATCTCCTCCCTAGCATGGAACTCAGTGAAAACTCACATTTCTAGAAACTGGGGGGGGGGGGGGGTTGGGGGGGAGTTCAGCTCATCATGGCCCAAGAACTGTGCCATGCTGTGACTCCTAGTATGAGTTTGTCAATTCTGCCAGCTTTTTCAAGAATCTCCCAGAGTTTATTAAGAGGCTCCTGTCACTGGGCAAGTCATATGCCTTTTTTCTCCCAGGAGGATGCAGAGCAGAGATGGACTATGTGACCAGGAGTGCAGTGACAGCTGCAAAAGAGAACACTGGGAAGGGGTCCGCTGAGTAAACCCCACTTCCTGGGGGTGCAAAAAATTAAACACTCAGCTACAGCAAAAAGGTTGAAGGTTCAAGAGCACCCAGAGGTGCCTCAGACAAATGGTCTGGTGATCTGCTTCCAAAACCTCAGCCACTGAAAACCCTATGGAGCACAGTTCTACTCTGACATACCTGGGGTCACTATGAGTAGGAATCAACTCAATGGCAACCTTTTTTTTTTTTTAGTCTCAACTGTTTTGAAGTAGGGCTGGAGTGGGAATCACTACCCCTTGTGAGAAAGCCCCTAAACTGTATTCCCTACGTTCTGGCAGAAAATAGGAAATAGCAGAGAATTCCTGGTCCTCCAGACACTGGGTGGTCCCCACACCTAAAAGGAGGGAAGTCTTTCTTGTTACCCATTCAAAGGACTGCCAGCCATGAGCAGGGGGGTCCCCAGCCTCCTAATGGCTGCAGCTGTGTGGAAGGAATGGGGACAGCAGCCCTCCCCCACCAACCTTGCATGTCCTGGCCTTCCTTTACCAACCACTGCTTTTCTACACAAACACCATCAGGCAGACATGGAAGCAATCTCCATACGTGTATTTGCAGGGCCAGCGTCCCAACTCTCAGTACCAAATGTCTTAGTCTGGATACTCTAGAGGAGCAAAACCAGTAATGCATATATGTAAATTTATAGAGATAGATTTACTTCAATTGTGAGGAAATAGCATGCAATTGTGAGGAAACAGCTCATGTTATGTTATGGGGGCTGGCAAGTCCCAAATCCATGGGTCAGGTGGCAAGCTGAAGACCTCTGCTGGCTCAAATGGTTGCATGGGCTGATGAGCCCAAAATTTGCAGGTCAGGTGGCAGGCTGGAGGCTTCTGCTGGCTCAGTGTTGCAGGGACTAGAGAATCCAAAATCTGCTGGCCAGGCCACAGGCTGAAGACCTCTGCAGACTTATGTCCCAAGAACCAGAGGTCAGGCAACAAGAAAACTGTAGGTTCGAGAAAGAGAGTGAGCTTTGCCAGAACATCCATTAATAGACTGGAGGCAGGCCACACCTCCAAGGGAACTCCCCTTTCAACTGATTGGCTGCTCACACTAAAGATCATAAAATGGAAGGTAATTACATAGTAGCTGACAAACCACTGAGAATCATAGCTTAGCCAAGTTGACACATAACATTAACCTTTGCATATATCTTCATCTTGGTGGTGGTGTTGCAGGTCTACCATATGTAAAAAGTAACTAAGTTGTGCACTTAAGATTCTTGCCTTTTACCACAGGTAACTGTATTTCAATAAAGTACTAAGAAGAAGAAAGCTAGAGAAACCAAAAAACAAACATTAATTCCACAAAAAGCAAAAAATTATGTAGATAATTAAATGTAAATTATAGGACACTCCTTACAGTACAGATTTAGCTCAGTTGTGAATAATGGTTGTTGTCGGGTGCCATCAGTTCCAACTCATAGTGACCCAATGTGACAGAGTAGAACTGCACCGTAGGGTTTTCTAGGCTATAATCTTTAGGGGGCGAATCACCAAGCCTTTCTTCCACGGAGCCACTGGGGTGGGTTTGAACCGCCAATCTTTCAGTTAGCAAGCGAACAGCTTAACCATTGCCCCACCAGGGCTCCTTGGATTACACAGTTGTCATGATGGATATAGGGGCCCTGGTAGCACAGTGGTTAAGGCACTCAGCTGCTAACTGAAAGGTCAGTGGTTCAAACCCTTAGCTGCTCCATGGGAGAAAGATGTGTCTTCCTGCTTTCATAAAGATTTACAGCCTTGGAAAACCTGTGGGGCAGCTCTACCCTGTCCTGTAGGGAAGGTGGCTATGAATCGGAATCAACTCGACAGCAACGGGTTTGGATTTTTTTTATTTCCAATAGTGATTACTACTAAAAATAGTAACTATTTGGCTGTTAACCAAAAAGTCAGCTGTTCGAATCCATGAGCCTCCCTGTGGGAACCCTATGGGGCAGTTCTACTCTGTCGTGTATTGTCACTATGAGTCAGAATCAACTCAATGGCAACAGATTTGGTTTTGGTTTTGGTTTATACTACATATGGATTCAATCAAAAATTTTTATTAGCAGGATGGGCAGAAGGGCAATGTTTGTGTGGAGCAGGAGAGAGGGGAGCCTAAGAGAGCTAAATCCTAATGATTTCCTAGTAGGAGGTCAGTAGATAGTGTCTAAAATGAAACAAACAAGAAATAGCAGAGGTGTGTTTAGACATGTGGAGGTAAATACTAGAAGAAACAGCTAAAAGGGCAGCAGGTGGCTGTCTTTAGGAAAGGTGTGGGGCAGGGTACTGCCACTTGTAATTTGGATCTGCTAGAATTAGGTTTGGCTAAAAGAAGCAGGAAACCAAAACAAACGTCCCTTAATCAAAACAGAGATGTATTTCTCTCTCAGGTAGAAATCTGGAGGTAGGTAGCTCAAGGCTGTTCTATAACGTCCTCAAGGACCGAGGCACTTTTTGTTGTTGCTGTTGTTGCCACACCACGCACGGCCTCCAGTTCTAAGATTGCCTTATGGTTCAATATGGCTGCTTCAGCTCCAACCATCAAACCCCCATTCCAGCCAGCAGGATGGAGAAAGGGACAAAAATGAAAAAGTGTGTACAGTCGCTGTGTTTTTAGGACATTTTCCCAAAGCTACCACACAACACTTCTGCTTAAATATCACAGGCCAGAACTGAGTCCCAGGGCCACTCCTAGCTGCATGGGAGGCTGGAAAATATCCTCTTTATTCTCGATAGTCATGTGCCAGCCTATTACAAGGATTCTACCACTATGGTTCTATCACTACGGTCGGCAGGTCGAGCCCACCAGCCATTCCTTGAGAGAAAAACATGGCAGTCTGTGTCTGTAAAGATTACAGCCTTGGAAACCATATGGGGCAGTTTTACTCTGTCCTATAAGGTCTTTGTGAGTCAGAATTGACTCGACGGCAGTGGGTTTCTTTGGTTTATCACTATGGAGCCCCTAGATAGTGCAAACGGTTAACGTGCTCGCCTGCCAACCAAAAGATTAGAGGTTCAAGTCCACCCAGTGGTGCCACGGAAGAAAGGCCTGTCGATCTGCTTCTGAAAAATCAGCCACTGAGAAGCCTATTGAGCGAAGCTCTGCTCTGACACACACGGCGCACCATGAATCAGAATCGACTTGATAGCAGCTGGTTTATTGGTTATCACTATGGAAGAGGGGAGTCTCCGGCATTCAGACTTGTATTTACATTTTTTGACTATGTATAGTTATTACTGTGATAAAAATTTAAATTTCAGCAGATGAAATAGTGTGAGTAGCCAGAAGAAAAAGCAAAGAGCAGGTCTGCTCCGTGGAGCAGTGATGCAGGGTCCTTTGGTCCTGAGCATGCTCCTGGGCAGGTAAGGGAATGCACCTGACGACAGCAGGACCACCCCTCAGGCCTCTCACCACGGCCCAAGAACCAGGAGAGGGGTCCCCTCGTGTCTTAGTCATCTACTGCTGCTGTAACAGAAATACCATAAGCGGAAGGCTTTAACAAAACAAAACCTGTTGCCGTTGAGTTAGCTCTGACTCATAGCGACACATAACTGCCCCACAGGGTTTCCAAGGAGCGCCTGGTGGATTTGAACTGCTGACCTTTTGGTTAGCAGTCGTAGCTCTTAAGCAGTACGCCACCAGGGTTTCCGGCTTTAACAAAGAGAGGTTTATTCTCTCACAGTCCAGTAGGCTAAAAGTCCAAATTCAGGACGCCAGCTCCAGGGGAAGCCTTTCTCTCTGTCGGCTCTGGGGGAAGGTCTTTGTCATCAGTTTTCCCTTGGTCTGGGAGCATGTCAGCGCAGGAACCTCAGGTCCAAGGGATGCGTTCTGCTCCCAGCACTGCTTTCTTGGTGGTGTGAATTTCCCAACTCTCTGCTTGCTTCCCTTTCCTTTTAACTCTTGTACAATAAAAGGTGGTGCAGGCCACACCCTAGGGAAACTCCTTTTACATTGGATTAGGGATGTAACCTGCGTAAGGGTGGTATTACAATCCCACCCTAATCCTCTTTAACATAAAATTATAGTCACAAAATGGGGGACAACCACACAATACTGGGAACCATGGCCTAAACAAATCGAAACATATTTTGGGGGGACATAATTCAATCCATGGCACCTGGGAAGACTGAGAAGCTAACATGGAATTAAGGCATAGAGAGGATCACTCTTACCACAAGGCCAATAACCCCATGACAACCACTGGCAGATAGCCTCAAACTGAAATCTTTCTTAGATGTTGTTGCTAGGTATCATTGAGTTGGCTCTGACTCATGGCGACCCCATGTACAACAGAATAAAACGTTGCCTGATCCTGTATCATCTTCATGATCATTGGTATGCTGGAGTCCATTGCTGTGGCCACTGTGTATTTTGAGTGCCTTCCAACCTACGGGGCTCATCTTGCAGCACCATATTGGACAACATCTTATCATGATCTGTGGGGTTTTCACTGACTAACTTTCAGAAGTAGACCTCTAGGACCTTCTTTCTAGTCTGTCTTAATCTGGAAGCTCCTCTGAAATCTGTCCACCATGGGTGACCCTGCTGGTAATTGAAATATGGACAGCATAGCTTTCAGCATCACAGCAAACTGTAAGCCACCACACTATGACAAACTGACAGACAAGTGGTGGGAAATCTTCCCTAGCCATTCACAATTAGACCAACGTTTGAAAAACTAAAATAAACCTCACAACATCCCATTGAGGTGGGAATTATTATTCTTACTTCACTGTTAAGGAAATAGACTACTAGGGGTTAAGTCACTTCCCCACAGGTTGTATCTGGAGGAGCCTCGATTTGACCTCAGAAATTCCAAGACCAAGTCCAGTGGTACGGGCATTCTACTTGGGGGCTTCTGTCCAAGGGGTCTGGGTGGCTACCCACAGCTTTTGGATTCTCTGTAGGGCCCAATCAGGCTATCAATAAGTCTCAAGAAGCAGTGACTCATTGGATGACAAGATAAACAACAGGGAGGCCCGGTGGGACCAGAGGTCCTGTTTCCTAGGAAGTCAGCCTTCTGGAAGGCTGGAAGAGTACACAGTTGGCAGGGAGGAACCCCTTCTGCAAACACCAGCACAGCAGTTTCCAGACAAAGAGAAAGTGCTGCTGGTAACAGAAATGGGCAGCCGCGCTTGAAGCTGCAGGGCTATTTCAATCCTGAAAGGGCTTTTGTCAAGCCTGAGCCATGAGCCTGAGCATATAGAATTCCAAGCCTTTCCCTTCTGATTCCTGCAAACCCAGAAGGGAAAGTGATCCTGCACAGCTCTAATAATATTTATTCACCACGTCCCATTCAAGACCTCAAAATGCTTCACAACCAACTCTGAAGAAAATTCTAGATCCTCCAAGTGACCTTGGGGCAGTCACTCATCTCCCTGCACCCAGGGGCTCAGAGGAGGAGGTGAGCAGGCACAGTGGTGCTCAGGGAAACCAAGGCAATTTGGCAGAGGGCAAGGGAAGGACTTCCCCAAGGACCTTATTGTTCCCAGGACACATCCCAATCAGGCCTGCCTGGATGCAATAGGCCTGTGGGGAGAGGCCAAAGCCCAGAGCCCAGACAGCTCCACAGGAGACTACCAGGCAGGGCAGAAAAGCCAAGAAGACCAGACCAAAAAAGGCAGAGGGCAGAAGGGTGGGCAGGAGGGCAGCAGGGACCCAGCCCAGGATCAGTGACAGAGTCAGCTCCTTCAAAGACTCAAACCAAGACAGGACTCTGTGCCCGGAAGGAATCTGCTCTTGGATGGAGAATCCAGGTGGAGTTTAGTCAAAGCTTGGCCATTGGGAAACAAGACCAGAGAGGGGCCTGCTGGGATCTAGGTCAGAGTGAGATGACCTAATGCTGACTCAGCCAAAGACACATTAAAGGAAATTTTTGACTCCCTGACCGGTCAGAGACTGATGCCAGAGTCCTTAATGTCAGGCAGCTTCGGACCTTACGGAATTGCAGGGACAGGTTGCCCCGAAGGCAATTCAGAAGGTAATACTTACCCAGCTGCTCCCTTCTGTAGCCAAGCACATGCTACCACCTCCAAACCATCCAAGACAAGCAGAGGACCTTCATTTCAGCCCTGGAATTCATGACAACACCCAGGAAAAAGCCCTGCTCATCCTGGACGCCTTCCTGCACTGTCCCAACTTGAACACGCCTTCCCAACATTTGCTTTATCTCTGACACAATTTAGACCTTCTACCATTATTTTTAAATGACTTACTCTCACCCTACTCCAGCACAATGCCGTGTAGCCAGAAATCAAAAAAAAAAAACCAAACCCACTGCCATCCAGTCGATTCCGACTCATAGTGACCCTGTAGGAACTGCCCCCATAGGGTTTCCAAGTAGTGCCTGGCAGATTCGGACTGCTGACCTCTTGGTTAGTAGCCGTAGCACTTAACCACTACACCATCAGTGTTTCCATGTACCCAGAAGAGCTCAATAAATATCTCTGTTTGTGACTTGACTTGAAAATAATCTAGTTAAGAATATTAAGCAAGGAGATGATAAAATGACAATATACAAATAAACACAAAAGGATACTATGCAAATAAAAGGTATAAATCCTGAAGGAGCATTGAAAAACTAAGTAACTCAGACAGAAGGGCATTAATCTGAGAAGACTGCTTGGAGGAGGTGAATTTTGAACCAGCTATGGGGAGGAAATAGAGTTTTGATTTATATAGTAGAATTATATTTTGGTTGCAAGTGATAGCAATCTAACTCAAAGTAACTTAAGCCAAAATAGAATGAACAAAGAAACAAACGAAAGAGGGAGGGATGGAAGAGGGGGGGGAGGCAAAAAAAGGAAGAATGAAAAAAGAAAAAAAATAGAGGGTATGATATTGGCTCAGGAGTCCCTGGGTGACGCAAACGGTTAATTTAACATGCTTGGCTGCTAACCAAAAGATTGGAGATTCGAGTCTACCCAGGGGCGTCTCAGAAGATAGAGAAAAATCAGCCACTGAAAACTCTGTGGAACACGGTTCTACCCTTTGACACACAACTGGCTTTTTTTATATTGGCTCAAGTATTGAGAAGTACAAGTGGCCAGATCCAAGTGCTCAAACGATAGCGTCAGGAATCTGCCTCTCTCCATCCTGCTTGCCTCCATGTGTCTTCATTCCCAGCCTTCAGGATGGTTCCCCAGATTTAGATCCTATAGCTTTGCAACCCCAGCAGGAAGAGAGAACTTATCTTTTCTCGTAGTTAAGGGGGGATTAAAAAATAATTTTCATTGCTAAGAGAAACTAGGGGTTGATTTGTTACTGCAGCGTAACCTGGCCTATCCTGACCAATACACACCTCACTGATCTAACTTTGGACACTTGCTCACCCCTATAGCCGGGGAGAGGGGGCTGATGCTCTGATTAACCAGGGTGAGTCACAGGCCCATCCCTGGGGCAGGAGGCTGAGGCCAACTTCACTCTCATCATGTGGTCTGAGATTGGAGAAGGAGTAGTGCCCAGAGGAAAATTAAAATGCTGTTACCAAAAGAGAAAGGAAAATGGACGCTGGGCAGCAAAGATCCCCAGGACTGTACAACCACTTGGCAGAGAGGTAAAGGGACGGTGGGCAACTCACACCAACAGCTGCTGGATCTGGGGCCTGCCATTCTGTCTAATGATCCTCCACCCTTCCAAGAGACACATCCCTTGCCAACAAGTCCACTCTGACTCATGACGACCCCATGTGTTACAAAGTAGAGCTGAGCTCCACAGAGTTTTCTTGGCTATAATCTTTACAGAAGCAGACCACCAGGCCTTTCTTCCTTGGAGCTGCTCAGTGGGTTTGAACTGCCAACCTTTTGTTTAGTAGTTGAGTGCAAACTTTGCACCGCTCAGGAACCTACAAAAGTGCCAGAATCCCTGCCTCCCCACTGGAGAGCCCTGAAATGGAAGCTGGAGTCCCGAACAGAGCATCAGGCTCCCAGAGCAGTAAGAGGCTGTAGCCTCCCCCTCCTTGCTGCCCACCACCTGCTCTGGCCAAGACTCCCCAGCTGTAAATATAAAGGGTCCCACGTTTATTACATGCCCAGGGGTGAGAGATGGAGGGAAGGGGAGTCATTGCTTCAGGGGGCACTGAGTTTTTCTTAAGGATGATAGAAAAATTTGAAAACGGAAAATGGTGACAGCTACACAACACGATGAACATGATTTTGCTGAATCGTACCTATAAAAAATGTTGAAACGGAAAAATATTTTGTTACATGTATTTTTACCACAATAAAAAAATTTTTTTTTAATTAAAAAAAATGTCTTATTAAAAAGACTTTCCCAGCTGTGAAGTTCTCCCAGCCCTGCAGAGAAGCCCGCAGGTGTCCAGTGGTGACCTGGAGGCCCAGGGTCCACACCTGCAGCCCCTGAGGACCACCAGATCCCGCCCAGACCCCCTCGGCAGCCTGCCGGCGGGCGCTGACACTCACACATCATTCTAGCAGAGCCGACTCCTGGGAGCTGAGGTGAGGCTGGTCAGCAACCCTTGCTCTGCCATTCCCTCACATATTTTTAGCCTCCTGGGCTCAAGAACTCAATCCGGCTTGTCTGCCTTTCCCCACAGACCTCAGCATCCAGCCGGCGTCACTACGTCACACTTCCTGCAGCAGGCTGAGGGTCAGGAGTTCACCCCATTGAGCCATTGCCTGGGGAGCAGGGGTCCTAACGAGCATGACATCCTCCCCCAGAGCTCCAACAGCTGTGTTTCCCCCTCGCTCGCTCGGGAGGGAAGAGACCAAATAAAGCAGAAGGAGGGATTATGTGGGGCAGAACCGCTCAATGCAGGATTAAGAGTCAAAAGGTCAAACTCTCAGCTATGACTTGGAGCAGGTCCGTTTTTTGTCTCTGCCTCCGTTTTCTCTTTGGTAAAATGGGGATGAAAGAATTAATTTTAGGAAAATCAGCAAGTCTTTGACGATGATCAGCTTCTCCATCCCAGTTCAGTTGGGTTCAAAATCAAGTCAACCTTTCGTGTAGAGAACTTTCCGGACTTCCAAACCCACCTTAGGAGAGACAACTAACTACCCCTGGTCTAGTTGAGCCTGCATCTTCCATTCTGGGTCTAAATTGGACACTGGAGAGAGTAGAAGCTGGGTGGGGGTGGGGGGGCTAAGCCAGCAGCTGCAGGTCATGGCTCCCCAAGTCTCTCGAAGAGGTAACCTGAAGCTGGTGGAGGGCCAGCAGCAGGACAAGCCAGAATGTCCTAAAACACTGGGGCCTGGCCTCCTACGTCATGCTTAACCAGTTGCCACTGGCTCACGGCAACCCCATGTGTGTCAGAGTAGAACTGCGCTCCACACAGGGTTTTCAATGGCTGATTTTTCAGAAATAGATCACCACACCTTTCTTCCAAAGTGCCTCTGGGTGGACTTGAACCTCCAACCTTTCGGTTAGCAGCTGAGCGTGTTAACCACTTGCACCACCCAGAGACTCTGCATCATACTTAGGAACATCAAAATAAGGAATCTTTGGAGCCCCGGTGGTGCAGTGGTTATGAGCTCGGCTGCCAACCAAAAGGGCAGCAGTTTGATTCTGTTAGCTGCTCCTTAGAAACCCTATGGGGCAATTCTACTCTGTTCTATACGGTCCCTACAAGTCGGAATCGACTCAACGGCAATGGTTTTTCTGTTTTGTTTTGTTTTTTTCTGAGAACTCAAAAGCTGCCACTTGAAGAATTACACTTATTTAGAAAGATAAGAACCAGAGAGATGAAGAGTATGCAAAGCTTCGGGAGGGGTCGGAAGAGAACTAAATATGTGATTAGGTCAGAAGAGTAAGAGAGAAGTGTTTCTTTGCTATTAGTCTAGAACTCAGGAGTTATTCTTAAAAAAAAAAAAAAGAAAAGAAACAAAGAAAAAACCTGGATATTTTTTTATGTGCTACACTTTGGAGAAAACAGTAAAATTTAGGGGAAAGAACCTACTTGGAGGCAAAATTGAATAAAGCCTTTTGTAAAAGGTGCTTTCAAAGCGCAAATCTAATAAAATCACTTCAGTGGGAATTCAAGAAAGTCCTTGCAATTGTATTAGATGATTTTGGTTGCAAGGGGCGGCAGCCCCATCCAAGCTGGCTTAAGCCAACCAAAGGGAATGTATTATTGGCTCATTAAATGAAAAAGGTCAGTGTTCAGCTTCAGGCATAGCTGGATCCAGGTTCAGGCAGTGCCATGAGTATACAACCTCCTGCTTCCCACCCTGCTGACTTTACTCTGGGACGACACGTGGCACACCCTGGAGGCTACAGACTGCCAGCCACAGTGGAATAGGGTTCTCATTGGCTGGGTCTGTGCCACAATTACTTTGACCAAGGAGAAGGAATACACTGATTGGTCAGACCTGGGCCACGTAGACAGTCAGATACAAGGGTCTGGAGCTCCAGAGAGAGGCCTGGGCATAGAGATGGAGTCCAGGGTTACCAAGCTCTACCACTGACCAGTTGTAGAGACTGAGGTAAGTCATTTTCCCTCTATGAACCTATGTTTCCTCATCTATAAATGGGGGTAACGATACTGACTGAAATGATTGCTATGAAGATTAAATAACATAATTAAAGTTAAGTACCTAGCATGTTGCTGGACACATCCATAGCACTCAATAAAGACCATATTTTTACACAAATAACACCCACCTTCTATGTTTGTTTGCTGACCGTGCCCTCCCCCTAGTGTGCTATGTTAATTTTTTTTTTTTTTTTACAGCAACATGTTCGTGTTGTTGCTGTTAGTTGCTGTCAAGTCGGCTCTGACTCATGGCAACTCCCTGTACAACAGAACAAAACGTTGCCTGGTCCTGCACCATCTTCACCATCGTTGGAATATTTCAGGCCATTGTTGCAGCCGTTGTGTAGTGCCTTGTGATCAATAGGGTTCCTACTGGCTGATTTCTAGAAGTAGGTTGCCGGGCCTTTCTTCCTAGACTGTCTTAGTCTGGAAGCCCCACTGAAATCTGTCCACTATGGGTGACCCTGCTGGTGTTTGAAATATTGGTGGCATGGCTTCCGGCATCACAGCAACACACTAGCCACCACAATAGGACAAACTGACAGGTGGTTGGTGGCAATAAATAGCAGCTACTATTATTCTTTTCTCTATCTAGCCCATTGGTTTCTCACTTGGTTAGTTTCCCTTTCTCCCTGTTTTCACCTTAAGACTGTCAGAGGCTCGCTCTTTGGCATCAGTCAGCATCTCGGGACAAGCTGGGGCTGAAGAGGTGAGGAGGGGCCAGGACTGCGGGACTCTCCATTCCTTCCTCCATTCCTTCCTGCATGCTCTTGTAGTAACAGGCCGGGAGACAGGGTCTGGGTGTTCCAGGTGCCGGCCAGGCAGCCAGGGCTGGGGCTGGGTTCTACCTAAGGCATCCAAGAACTTCAGGGCCAGGGAGAGATCCACGAACCAGTTGCCATGGAGTTGACTCCAACTCACAGTGGCCCCACGTGTGTCAGAATACACCTGTCCTTCACGGAGTTTTTAATGACTGATTTTTAGGAAGTAGATCTCCAGGACTTTCTTCCAGGCACCTTTCGGTAGACTTGAACTGCCATCATTTCAGCTAGCAGCTGAGCATGTACACTATTTACCCCTCCCACCCTCAGGGACTCCAAAGATCCGCAGGAAAGAGCAAAATGCAAGACTATAAGAATGCACCTAAAGCTTGGAAGCATCAAGGCAGGAGTAGGGTTGGCTTGCCAAGTCAAGAGACTGAAGCTGGGTGAAGCCAGGGCAGGAACAGGAAGAGGAAGCAAAGGGAAAGGTGACCACTGACCTGTGAAATCCAACAGCTCACAAACGGCTAGGGAAAACGCAGCCTCGGTGAAGTTCCAGGGCCAACTCGGGCCATCCCTGAGTCCTAAGAGACTATCAAAATTCTTTGAATTCAGGAGAACATCAGAACATTCCCACCCAGTATTCCTGGAAAGGGCCGAACGATGACACCAGCGGTTATGGAGCAGATGCTGGGTGGGAATCCAGTGAGGAGCGATCACTGGAAGGAAAAGCATTCTACCAATTTCTGGAGCCTCACACATCCTTCTCCTGGCCTTGGCCTTCACAGGAGACTTTTTTTCCTCTGAGAACATTTCTCCAGACTTTCCCAAGTGCAATAAGAGCAGCCAAACAGGGGAGGTAGGCTCTCCTGATGGGCTTGCAGGAGAGCAGGCGTGAGCAAATGACCATGGGGTTTCTGCCACTCCTGGGCTGAGGGGCAGGGAACAAGTCTCATTTCCTCATCTGGGGAATTGGAATAACCACCTCTCAAGGTCTGCTGGGGGCTAATGGCATGATGATTAAGTGCTTGGCTGCTAACTGCAAGATCCTAGCTTTGAACCCACCAACAACTCTATAGCAGAAAAGACTTGACCATTGGCTCCCATAAAGATTACAGCTTAGGAAACCCTAAGGGGCGGTTCTACTCTGTCCTGTAGAGTAGATATGAGTCAGAATCAACTCAACAGCACAAAACAGCAGGGCTGCCAGGAAGAAAGAACAAAATGATGTATGTGAAGTACTTCGTAACTTCTAAAAAGCAATTGAAATGCAAGTTTTTTGTTTTGGGGGGTTCTTATTTGTTTTTTCAGCTAGCTAGTTTTTTAAATTGTGGTTAAATATATATAACATAAAATTTGCCCTTTTAGCTCTTTTTAAATGAACAATTCGGCAATGTTCAGTACGTTCACCACGTTCTGCTACCATCACCACTATCCATTTCTAAAATCTTCCCATCACCCCAGACAGAAACTCTGTGGGCCTTAAGCAATAAGTCCCCACGCCCCTGTGGGAACCGCTAATAGATTTTTGTCTCTATGCATTTGTCTTCTATAGATATTTCATATTAGTGGGATCACACAATATTTGTCCTTTTGTGTCTCACTTACTGCACTCAATATACTTTTCCAAGGTTTGTCATATTTTAGCATACATCAGAACTTCAATTCTCTTCCTGGTTGAATAATATTCCATTGCGTGTACATACCACCTTTTGTTTAGCCACTCATCTGTTGATAGACGTTTAGACTCTTTCCACCTTTTGGCTATTGTGAATAACACTGCCGTGAACACTGGTGAACATAAATGCTAGTTTTTTATATTATTATTATTATTACAGGAACACTCAGAAGCCAGACCTCTGCCCTTCCGTGCACATTCACAACAAAGCCTTTGTATAGCAGAGACTGCCATGCCCCACCCATCCCGCCCCCCAGCACCCTCCATGCCAGGACAAGCACCTATGCTTTTCCACTAGAAGACCTTCTTGTGGCCCATGATGGGGTGGGTCAGAGACACTAGGGAGTTGATGCCCCTGGGAGCCGTCCTTGGTCAGGGACAGACACACCAGGACTTTTTCCCCCATGGGGGTACAGCTCTAAGGCATGTGTCATTATCTCCCAGAGCTCCCCAGCTGGGGTAAGCCTCAGTTGCCCACAGCAATAACCTGCTAGTAACAGACTCTTCAGTGGCTTTCTTCCCTGGTGCTGCTGTAGCACAAATACCACAAGTGGGTGGCTTTAAAGAATAGACATTTATTGCTCACAGTTTTGGAGGCCAAAAGTCCAAATCAGGGTTTTGGACATGTTGATTCTTTCCTTGTTGGTAGCTCCAGGCATTCCCAGGTTCCTTGGCTTGTAAACAGTTTTCATGTGGCATTTGTCTTCCCCCATGTGAATGTCTCGTTGTCTATTCTGGTGTTTGTATAATTTAGAAGTGATTAGGTTTAGGATCTACCCTACACAGGTATGACCTAATTAATATAACAAAAGAAAACCCTATTCTCAAATGGAATCGCATCCACAAGTACAAGGGCCAGAAATTCAACACACATTTTGCTGGAGACACAATTCAATCCCTAACACCATTCATGCCTTGTTTCCCTACTTCCCCACCCGTGCCTCCTAGGATCACACTTCCCCACTGTGCTCAAGTCACTCAACCTAAGATGCCTGCCACACGTTTTCCTAATGCCTGAGATTCTTTTAACATTGGAGAAGCCTTCTAAGCAGGCAAGAAAAAAGATGCAAAATGCAAACGACTCTGCAAGACAAAAGGTATCACCGTCAATTTTATGAGAAGGAACTTTAGCAAAATCTATGGAAGTTCTTCCTCCCTCTCCCCCCATTCCAATACAGTTGATACTCCTTATTTGCAGATTCGTATTTACAAATTTGCCTACTTGCTAAAATGTATTTGTAACCCCCAAGGAATACTCACAGCACTTTGCAGTCTTTTACAGCCATGCATAGAACTGCAAATAACCTGAGTCACCTGACGTGCACATTGCCAGCTGAGGTCAAACAAGGAGATGCTCTGCATTCTTGTTTCAGCTCCCATACTGTAAACAGGCATCATTTTCGCAGTCTATTTAGTGCCACGTTTTTCACATTTTTTGCTTTCTATTGAAGATTTCACTGTTTAAAATGACCCGCAGGTGTAGCCTCTGAAGCGCTGTTTATTGTTCTTAAGTATAAGAAGGCTGTGATGTGCCTTACAGATAAAAACATATGTTAGATAAGCTTCGTTCACTACAGTTATAGTGCTGTTGGCCATGAGTTCAGCGCCAATGAATCAAAAAAGGTGTCTTCAAACTGAAATGGAGCCCTGGGGGCACAGTTGTTAAGAGCTACCACTGCTGTTCGAATCCACCAGGTCCTCCTTGGAAACCCTGAGCAGTTCTACTCAGTCCTATAGGGTCACTATGAGTCAGAATCGACTTGACAGGCAACGGGTTTGGTTTTTTGGGTTTTGTTTTGTTTTGTTGCTTTAAACTCAAATACACATAAAACAAGGCTATGTGTTGATCAGTTGATGAAAATGTGACCAGAGGCTAGCAGGAGCCTAATCCTGTGTCTTGGGTTGGGTTCTCTAGAGAAGCAAAACCAGTAAAGCATATAAATATATGGAGAGAGAGAGATTTATATCAAGGAAATGGCTCACGCGGTTGTACAGGCTTGGACATCCCAAGTGCATGGGTCAGGATAGAGGCTTGCCCTGATTCACGAAGTCACAGGGGCTGGCGAACCCAAGTTGGCAGGTCAGAGAGCAGAGGTTTTACTCACAGGCTGTGAAGATCAACGAGTCCCAAGATCATCAGACAAGACTGAAGCCAAGCCACTAGCTCAAGTCCCAAGAACCTGAGGTCAGACAAAAAGCAGCCAGCTGCAGGATCCAAACAAGCAAAAGCCATGAGCCTTACCAGAACCTCTGCTTATGTTCGATGCAGGCCACACGCTCAAGGAAACTCCCCTTCAACTGACTGGCTACTCACAGCAGATTCCATCATGGGGGTGATCACATATCAAATCTCAACAGGAAAGTGATCGTAACATTATATGACTGCCAACCCCCTGGGAATTATGGCCCAGCCAAGTTGACACACAGCCTTAACCATCACACCCTGTATTTCCCCTGGAGCAGTGGTTCAGCCTTTGCTAATTCCTCGTTGGTGATGACTTTACAGAACATAACTACCACAAATAACAAAAATCGACTATATTTTAATTGCCTCCATAACATCCCAGCACAAGTTCCTGTCACATCTGTGTGCACAGGAGCCCATTACCTAACTGGGCAATCTGTTCTCTCTTCAGACAGCTCTGACTGTTATAAGGACCTTCCTCACCTTGAGTCAAAGCTGTCTCTATGTCATTTCTACCCTCTTTACCTGACTCTTATCTCTAGGAATACACAGAGAAAATCTATTAACCAAATTGACTAAAGTGTAAATGACTCATTCCAGATCCTCTCCTAAAAGGGGACTTGGCCATACTCAAATCCACACAGAACTTGCCTCAGAAGAAAAGTCTGGTGATTTTCTTCTGAAAAATAAGCCCTTGGAAACAGTATGGAAATCCCACTCATCTATGGTCAACTGATTTTTGACAAGGGTGCTAAGTCCATTCAATGGGGAAAGAAGAGTCTCTTCAATAAATGGTGCTAGGAAAATTGAATTTGCACATACAGAAAAATAAAATGGGATCCACGCCTCACACCATACACAAAAATTAATTCAAAATGGATTAAGGACCTACGTGTGAACACTAAAACCATAAAATTCTTAGGAGAAAATGCAGGGGCAACGCTGTCAGGTCTAGCTTTTAACCATGGATTATATAACATAAAAACAAAAGCACTAACAGCAAAAGACAAAATAAATAAGTGGGAACACATAAAAATTCACCAAAAGACTACCAAAACAATGAAAAGACAAGCTACTGACTGGGAGAACATCTTTGGAAACCATATATCTGAATAGAATCTAATAACCAAAATATATTTAAAACTTAGATAACTTAACAATGAAAAGACAATTCAATCATAAAATGGACAAAGTACTTGAATAGATATTTCACCAAAAAAGGACTTTCAACTGTCCGCCAAACACATAAAAAGATGCTCAACATCATTAGCCATCAGAGAGATACAAATCAAAAGCACATTGAGATACCATTTCACTAAGCTTAAAATAAATAAATAAATAAATAAATAAAAAACGTTGCAAAGGATGTGGGGAAATTGGAACCATTATCCGTTGCTGTTGGGAATACAGAATGGTACAGCTATTGTGGAAAAGAATGTGGTAGTTCCTCAAAAAAACTAAAAATAGAACTACCATATGACCCAGCCATTCCACTCCTAGGTATATACCCAAAAGATGAAAAAGAGACTCAAACAGATACTTGTACACCAATATTCACTGCGGCACTATTCACAATAACCAAAAGGTGGAAACAGCCTAAATGCCCCTCTGCGAATTAATGGATAAACAAAAAGTAGTACATATGTAAAATGGAATACTGCTCAGCCAGTAAGAGAAAGGTAGTCTTGATACATGCTACTACATAAATGGAACTTGAAGACATTATGATGAGCAAAATAAGTCAATCGCAAAAGGACAAATATTGTATGACCTCACTTATATTAAAAGACAAGAACAGGCAAACATATAGGGATCAAAGTTTATTAGTGGTTACCAGGGCTGGAAGGAGGTGGAAAGGAAAAAACTCAGTAGAGAAAAATTGCATTGGTTAAGGGAAGGCTTGCACATCCAATTAATATAATTGCTGTCAATAAGTTTATACCTGTAAAAAGCTGAATTGTCAAAATCATGCTATAGATATATTTACAACGACAAGAAAAGAGAGAGAGAGAGAGAGAAGCTGCTGAGGTTGCTTATATACAACCAAACCTCATGGGATTTGGTTCCTTGGTTTGGAGGTTTAGGATCATGAGTTCATGGGACATCCCAGTTAATTGGCCTACTTAACAGGCTTAGTGCTACCATTCTACCTTCTAGTTCTTTGTGTAGTTCCTGAGTCTTAAAAGCAGCCATCCAAGGCACAATTGTTCTCTACTCACCTAGAACAACAGAGGAAGAAGGAATGTCAGGATAGGAGGAGGAAATGGAACGTGTGGCTGATTACCTCCATAACAACTGCCTCCTTTGCCGTAAGACCAGAAGTACTGGATGGTGCCCAGTCACCATTACTGAACATTTTGATCAAAGATTCTATAGAAGAATTCTGATCAAAAGGAGGAAACTGTAGAACAGAACTTCAAATTCTCATGGAATCCAGGCTTCTGGAACCATGGAGGCTAGATGAATCCCTGAAACTATTGCTCTGAGATAATCTTTAAACCTTAAACCAAAAATATCCCCTGAAGTCTTCTTAAAACCAAGCAATACAAAAAAACAAACCAAACCCATTGCCTATGAGTTGATTCTGACTCATAGAGACCCTTATAGTTCAGCTTAACTAGTAAACAATGTCTGCCTCAAGAATTATGCTCTTTGAAGAACTATTTAAATGGGATAGAATTGACAACAGCAACTCAAAAGATTAGATAAGAACCTTAGGGAGCAGTGAGTTTCTGTTAATGCGGGAGGAACGATTCTGAAAAGGGGGTGAGAATGGTTGCACAACTTGAAGAATGTAAACTACGTCACTGAACTACACATGTAGAAACTTGAATTGGTGTATGTTTTGCTATGTATTTTCTGAAAAACCAAAAAATAAAATAAATTATAAAAAAAGAAAACCCTATGGAGCAGAGTTCTACTCTAACATACATGGGGTCGCCATGAGTTGGAACTGACTCATTGGCACCTGGTATTATTACTGTTGTGGCGGTGGTTATTATTATCATGCTTTAAAAAAACCCGTTACCCTCGAGTTGATTCCAGCTCATAGTGACCCTATAGGTCAGAGCAGAACTGCCCCATAAAGTTTCCAAAGAGCTCCTGGTGGATTTAAACAGCTGACCTTTTGGTTAGCAGCCATAGCACTTAACCACTATGCCACCATTATTATCCTTAAGAGATGAAAAGAGGTCTTCGGAAAAACATTTCAAAACCCACATATTCAAGAGAGAGAGATCACCATGTGAAATTTCATCATATCACTCCTTTAACTACCTTTCTGCATTCTTGTCTCCTGGATGCCTTCTTCACAAGATTGCCCAAATATCTGTCCTCCATCTGTCCATAGTAAAGAAGTGGTGGATGGTAAAAATGAGACAAGGAAATGGAAAAAGCTAATAACAAACAGCAGTTCAAAACCAGACTGGCATGCAAGTGTTAGCACCTGGTTAATAAGTTAATAGCCGTAGAGCTCTAAGAAAGCGCTCCACTCACACTTGCTGTTAGTGGTAGTCGTAGAAGTAGTGTTGTGATTGCTGTCTGAGCACAGATCACAAGCATAATTTTCCTAAGGGGCTTGTACACAAAAAAGCGTCGAGGCAGTGGTTGCTATGAGCTGTGTAATAACAACATTCTTCATAAGTAAAGATGACATCGCTGATCCATCATCACAATTATGAGACCTTTATCAAGCCCTGGAGAGAACTCCGCATGGGTCCTTTCCCAAATCACCCCCTCCCAGGCCCCTGAGAGGAGTGGAGTCCATGTGCAGGTCATCTGAAGACAGGAGGACAGTCCACGATGATGAAATAGAGAGAGAAGCTGATAGAGCGAAAGAGGGAGTAAACCTCAGGTTCAACTCACCAATAGTAATTTTCCCTCTTAGTGGGGATGAAGTGGTCTCTTATTGTGGTTTTGATTTGCATTTCCCTAGTTCTGGGCTTCTTTTCATGCATCTGTTGGCCATTTGTATATCTTCTTTGGAGAACTGTCTATTCAAGTCCTTTGCCCATTTTTTAACTGGGTTGTTTGTCATTTTGTTGTTGAATTGTAGAAGCTCTTTATATATTCTGGATATTAAACCCTTATCAGGTATATGATTACCAAATAGTCTCTCCTATTCTGTAGGTTGTATCCTCATTTTCTTGATAAAATTTTTTGATGCACAATAATTTTACATTTTAATGAACTCTAATTTATCTATGTTGCCTTTTGTTGCTCATGGTTTTGGTGTCGTACCTATGAATCCATTGTCAAAAATTAGGTCCTGAAGTAATACTCAATGTTTTCTTCTAAGAGTTTTATAGATTTAGCTCTCATATTTAGGTCATTGATCTATTTTGAGCTAATTTTCATATATGATGTGAGGTTTAGATCCAACTTCAATTTTTTGTGGCGAGTCAGTCATCCCAACACCAGTTATTGAGATTTTCTTTCCCCCATTGAATAGTCTTGGTACCCTTGTTTGAAATCGATTGGCCATAAATGTACACAGGTTTATTTCTGGATCTTATACCAGTATCACACTGTTTTGATTACTGTAGCTTTACGGTATGATTTGAAATTTGGAACTGTGAGCTCTTCTACTTTCTTCTTCATTTCCAAGATTATTTTGGCTATTTAGGGCCCCTTGCAATTTCATACAAATTTGAGAATTGGCTCTTCCATTTCTGCAAAGAAGGCTGTAGGGATTTTAACAGGGATTGTGTTGACTCTGTAGTTTGCTTTAGGTAGTATTGCCATCTTAACAATACCAAATCTTCCAGTCCATAAACATGAATGTCCTTCCATTTATTTAGGTCTTCTTAATTTTTTTCAGCAATGTTTTATGGTTTTCAGTGTACAAGTCTTTCATCTCCTTGGTTAAATTTATTCCTAGGTATTTTGTTCTTTTAGATGCTATCGTAAATGGAATTGTTTTCTTAATTTCCTTTTCAGAATGTTGACTGCTGGTATATCAAACACACTGATTGTTTAATGTTGATCTTACACTCTGCCTTTTTGCTGAATTCATTTATTAGCTTTAGTAGTTTTCTTGTGAATTCTTTGGGATTTTCTATATAGGATCATGTCATCTGTAAATAGAGACAGTTTTACTTTTTCCTTTCCAATTTGGATGCTTTGGGAATGATGACTTTTTTTTTTTTTTTTAAACTTCTTTATTTACTCACAGGGTATCATAGGATTAAAAATAGATGAGAGAAGGCAAGCAAAAGCGTTTTGTACATTTGAAAGTGCTAGGTAAATATTGGAGCCTTGGTGGCACAGTAGTTAAGAGCTCGGCTGCTAACCAAAAGGACAGCAGTTCGAATCCACCAGCTGCTCCTTGGAAACACTATGCGGCAGTTCTACATGTTCTACAGTTCTACAGTCCATACAGTCAGAACTGACTCGATGGCAGTGGGTTTTTGGATACATATTGTCATTGTTATCAAAATCATCATTATTGCAATGATTAAAAAAAGGATTTGGAACAGGCAGGCCTGGGTTAGAATTCTGACTCTACCACTAACTAGCTGTGTGACTTCAGACAAGTCACTTAACCTCTCTGAGCCCCATTTCAACTCTAAAATAGGGGCAATAATACATAATTCACACGGCTATAACCAGACACAGTGGTGGTTCAGTGGTAGGATTCTCAGCTATCCCTTGGGAGACCCAGGTTCAATTCTTAGCCAACACACCTCATGCGCAGCCGCCACGTGCTTGTGTGTTGCTATGATGCTGAACAGGTTTCAGAGGACCTTACAGACTGAAACAGATTTGGAAGAAAAACCTGGCGATCTACTTCTGAAAATCAGCTAATGAAAACCCAATGGATCACAACGGTCTGATCCGCAGCCCCTCACAGGAATGGTGCAAAACCAAGCAGCATTTTATTCCATTGTGCATGGGGTCACAAGCTAACAAAAACATAGGGTTGTGAAAAGAATTAAATGAGATCATGTGAGTGTTCCTGGTACAAAATGGATGCCCAATAAATGTTAGTTTCCCTTCACAGAAGTCCGTGCCGAGCCAGGAGTGGAGTGAATTCCCTTTACCAATCACACGGATAAAGTCCACCATTGCGCTCCAAGCATAGTCCAGTGACTACTTGCATCAGGACCACTGAGGTCCTTATATAACACTGGTTCCTGGGCCCATCAACTAGCATCTGTGCTGGGGTCTGGGAGCTGCCTGTTAAGCATACACACACCCAAGCCCCAGAGTTTTGCAATTTACACAGACCTAGCACTCACCTGGCAAGGTGTCCCTGCCTGATTTCTTGATCCTTACCTGCACAACCCCATGAGAACATGGGCAATTGTGGTCCTTCCCATTTCACCTTGTCAGTGGAGGAGTGGGACAGAAAGTATGTTGGTCTAGCACAGGCCCTTCAAGTCTTTCAGACCTGCCCCCAGTCCTAACCACTCCTCCCTTTCACAGATGAGGCCTCAGACAGTCAGAAGGCTTTGGACCTGGAGAGACTGGAATACCTGAGCCCACTGCTCACATTAACATCCTTCATACCTGGAACACCTAAGCTCACTGTCCACACTGACATCCTTCACACCAGGAACACCTGAACCCACTGCCCACACTGACATCCTTCACACCTGGAGCACCTGAGCTCAGTCTCCACACTGACATCCTTCACACCTAGAGCACCTAGGCCACTGCCCACACTGACATCCTTCACACCTGGAGCACCTGAGCTCATTGCCCACACTGATATTCTTCATACCTGGAGCAACTGGACCCACTGCCCACACTGACATCCTTCACACCTGGCAGGTGTGAAGGATGTACACAAAGCAAGTTCCCCTGGACCCTGAACCTTCATAGCTGGGCAAGGCAGGAGGGCCTGGGACCAAGATGGGCTTGATTTGGTGGCTGCTACCTGAAGAGTGAGGGGTCTGAGGAGGTGGGCAGCTGCCCCAGGACATGACTACCCAACAGATTGCACTTGCCAAGGAAAGTCCAGGGTTGGGCTGGGCTCTCAGGGCTCCCACCGTGGCGTGCCCACCCCAGCCTCCTCAAACCTCATATTCTTATCTTCTCTCAGTACCACCAAGACAGGCCCCACACATCCCACACTCATTCCACCTCCAGGCCTGGGCTCATGCTGGTGCCTGAGCCCAGAATGCCAGGGATTAGATCTCCCTGTTCCAGACTTGTGTTCTAAGGCCTAGCTTCAAGGCCACCTGCTCCAGAAGCGCTCCTGGACCCCCTCCTCTGATGGCTGGCAGTATTTACTGCCTGTCTCACAACTTGAAACCCTTGATCACATTCTTCTATCTTGTATGTTCACTCAATCAGTTCAACACAAAAGAAAAAGAACCCTCAGTGTACAAGAAGGCGCTGGAAGAGGGGTCATACAAAGACAGCCCTTGGGGGCTGTGTACAGATGGCCTGGTCCTGACCCCCAAGAGGGGCTAGGCACAGGTGACCCAATCCTGACCCCCAAGGCTGTGAGCACACAGAGAACTACAAAGCCACATAGAACCTGGAGTTCATCACACCTTCCCAACAAGCTGCCCCTTTCTCTTCTCCTCATCTGCTTAGCAGCCACCTCCTTTTAGAGAGTTCTCTCCTCACCCCAAGGACAGCCCATTGTACAGATGAGGCAGTTGAGGCTCAGAAACAAGGGACCTGCTACCATTACCCTGCTGGTAAGTGCCTGAGCCTGGATCCAGGCCTAGTCTGTGTGACCCCAGAACCCACAAGGAAACCCCACTGCATCACACCACCTCTGAGGTTAGTGTCTCTCTCTTCCCCACGTTTCTGCTTTAGGCTTTGGCCCTCCCTCCCTCCACGCCCTGCAGGCGCAAAAACCAAAACCAAACCCAGTGCCCTCAAGTCGATTCCGACTCACAGCGATCCTACAGGACAGAGTAGAACTGCCCTATAGAGTTTCCAAGGAGCTCCTGGCGGATTCAAACTGCCGACGCTTTGGTTAGCAGCCATAGCACTTAACCACTGCGCCACCAGGGTTTCCCCTGCAGGCGCACACGCCTTTAAAAGCTGTACCTGCTCAGCCGGCTTCCTTCTTATCTCTACAGAGCTCATCTTTACTGTTGTCATTAGTTGGCTCTGACTCATGGCAACGCTACGTACAACAGAATGAAACGCTGCCCAGTCCTGCACCATCTTCATGATCGCTGAAGCCACTGTGTCTTTTGAGTACCTTCCAACCTAGGGGGCTCATCTTCCAGCACTGTATCAAACAATTTGTTGTGATCCACAGAGCATGGGTGACTCTGCTGGTTTTTGAAATACCAGTGGCATTGCTTCCAGCATCATGTACGCCACCACAGTATGACAAACTGACAGATGGGTGGTGGATCTCGTCTTTAAGCTGGTTACCTGTTACCATAGAGTCGATTTAGATTCCAACTCATAGTGAGCTAATGTAATAGAGTAGAACTGTCCCATAGGATTTCCTAGACTGTAATCTTTACAGGACTCAGGTGAGTTGGAACAGCTGACCTTTCTGTTAGCAGCCGAGTGCTTAACCACTGCACCACCAGGGTTCCTTATCGCATCTTTCCTTTTATTTCCCTTTCACAGCCTGAGCAGCAATTCCTATTCCATGACGCCACCTGGTGGCTATAGAACGCGCATGGTGTTTTTTATCAAGTCAGCAAAGGCAGGAAGCCTCAAAGCCCAAAGGTCTGGAGATGATTTGAATGTCACTTGAACAGCAAAGCCAATGCTTCCGGCACCGTCTGCTCCACCTCCCCGTGGAACTCAAGTTGCACTAACCGCACTGCAGCCTGCTCTGCCCTTATAGGAAAGAGTCTCCAGTGGGATCGTGTGGCTGCTGGCATGATCTGGTAGACAGGGGATTCCTGCCCATCAGGAAGGCCCAGGTAGGGAGGGGGCCACTCAGCAGCAGAGGCATCACACCGGGCTCTAAACTGACCAGTTGAGGGTCAGCTCTAGGTTTACCCCAAAGCCTCAGCATGTCGCCTCCTCATCTAACCAGTTGCCATTGAGTCTGACTCACGGCAACCCCATGTGTGTCAGAGTAGATGCACTCAGAAGGCTTTTCCGTGGCTGATCTTTCAGACGTAGATCACCAGGCCCTTCTTCTGAGGCACCTCTCGGTGGATCAAACCACCAATCTTTTGGTTAGTAGCTGAGCAGATTAGGTATTTACACCATCCAGGGACAGTTCTGATGCTTATGACATCACTTTAAATGGTAAATGCTGAATATAAAATTGTATGTACTAGAATATCTCCTAATGTTTTTACTTAAACTTTCATATGTTACAAAATTGTGCTAAAAATTCTGTAAGGAAGTATGTTAAAATGTTTACGAGGGTTATTTGTGTGTGGTGGGATTTTTTGCATACTTTTCTACATAGTCCAACTTTTCCACAATGATCCTGGAATGCTTTTATCATGGGGGGGAGACGTGTTTACGCTTTTTGGAAAAATGAAAATATTTCCCATGATACACTGAGGAGTTGTGGCAGAGGAACTTGTACTAAACTTATTGTTGAAAATCCAGCTCACCCACTCACAGACCAGGTATCCTTGGGTAAGCCACCTCCCTAACTTTCCCACCCCAATTCCTGTGCTTGGTAAACTAGACATCCTTATAGTTACTTACCTCACAGTGTTACTGCGAGGGTTGAATGAGATTACATATGTGAAAACATTTGTATAGAGTAAGCGCTCAATACATGTTCCTTGAGGGAACAGTGTTTTATCTACTTAGGACGGACATGAGAGAAATCCAATTCAATCTAGTTTAAGGGAAAAAGAGAGAAAGATAGACTATATTGACTTACATAACTAAAAACTGCAAAGGGCAGGGTTTCAGGCACAGCTGTATCAGGGTGTCAAATGGTATCATTAGAAATCAGCTTTCTCCATTTCTTGTTCTTCTTTCCTCTGTACTGACTCAAATCTCAGGCAGGCTCTTTCTACACAGTGGTAAGCTTGCCCGCAGCAGCGCTCAGTTTACCTTTTTGGGACCCTTGGCAAGGAGAGGGCTTTCCCGATAATCCCAACAAAAGATCTTCAGCCCTGAATCAAACACTAGTTGTCAGGCCTGGGAAGTCAAAGACATTCTCCTGGTGAGTGGGGTCAGGTCCTACCCCACCCAAACCATATGATTATTTGGGGTATTTCCCCAAAGGAAAATTAAGGTACAGTTACCAGAGGAAGTGGAAATGGAGACAGGAGGCAGAAACTGCAGGCGACCCCAACACACAGCTTCGTATTAACCAAATGACACAGTGCAAATGTGGTTTCTCTAGCCTTCAGATAGAAATCCTGATGATTTGCTGTGTAAAGTGGGAGGAGCAGTCTAGTGGGAGGCGCAGCGTACTGGAAGTCAGAAGACATGGATTCTGCTCACAGCCTCACCACTACAGGGCCTCCACTAAGCAGCATAGCCTGGCTGGGCATCAGGGTCTGGAATCCAGGCTCACACACTCACATCCCTCCAGCACCAGGCAGTTAACAATCAGTGAAGTGGCTGGACAGCACCACATGCGGGTGTGGACCCTGGAGACTCCTGAGCACAAGCCCCATTGAGAGGAAGCAGCTGCGGACTCTGCTTCCACGTGCTGTGTCAGGTCACGATGCTGACCCAGGGTTGCCCGGCCTTCTGGTTTTTCAAGGCCTTAAAAGTAATTTCATTGTGGTGACGGCTGCACCACTGTGAGCATACTGCCAACCCAGGGTTGCCCAGCCTTCTGGTTTTTCCAGGCGTTAAAAGTAATTTCGTTGTGGTGATGGCTGCACCACTCTGTGAGCATACTAAAAACCTTTGAGTGTATACTTCAAACAGGCGACTTGTATGGCATGTGTATTATATCTCAATAAAGCTGCTATCTAAAAAAAAAAAAAAAAAAAACTAATTCTTAAAGCTTTTTATTATTATCCAGCCATAAGAGGAACCAAGTACTGATACATGCTATGACGTGGACGAACCTTGAAAACAGTAAGCCAGACACTAAAGACCACATATGATTTCATTTATATGAAACATCCAGAATAGGTAAGTCTGTGTTGTCGTTAGTCGCTGTGGAGCCGGCTCCGACTCATGGTGACCCCACGAACAACAGAACGAAACGTTGCCTGGTCAGTCCTATACCATCTTTAGGATGGTTGGTATGTTCAAGTTCATTGTTGCAGCCACTTTGTATTTTGAACGCCTCCCAACCTAGAGGGCTCATCTTCCAGCACTGTATTGGACAATATTCTGTTGTGATCCATAGGGTTTTCACTGACTCATCCTCAGAAGTAGATCTCCAGGCCTTTTTTCCTAATCTGACTTAGTCTGGAAGCTCCACTGAAACCTGCCCACCACGGGTGACCCTGCTAATATTTGAAATACTGATGGCATAGCTTCTAGCATCCTAGCAACATGAAGCCACCACAGTACAGCAAACTAACAAGGATTATCAGGGGCTGGGAGAGGAAGAGCAGGGAGTGACTACTTAATGGCACCGGTTTCCTTTGGGGTGAAGAAAGTGTTTTGGAACTAGACAGATGAACACAGTGAATGTACTAAACGGCCCTGAATTGTACTTTTAAATGGTTAATTTTACATTAGGTGAATGTCACATCAATTTTTTTTTTCTTTTTTTAGGCTTTTTAAGTACTCTCCTGGCCAAATAAAACTTACCTGTGGGTTGAACTGAGCCCATGAGTCACTGGCTTTTAATGGTTATTAAATGGTGCAAAAGATTAATGCCCTCGCTGCTAACTGAAAGGATGGCGGTTCGAGTCCACCCAGAGGTGCCTTGAGAGAAATCTGTTTCCAAAAAACCAGCCATTGAAAACACTATGGAGCACAGTTCTACTCTGACACACAGGGTGTCGCCATGAGTCAGTCAACGTGATGGCAACTGGTTTGGATTTTTTGTTTGTTTTTTGTCACAACCAAGCTATCCCTAAGGTCGCTTCTAACTCACATCCTATATTTCTAGGGACCAAAATGTCCCCTTCTGCCAGGTCAGTGGTAGCCACCTGGCTACAGTTTAGAGCCAAGAGGCAACAACATTCCGTCTCCTCAAAGCAGACCATCTCAAAGATTCGAGGCCAGAAAGAAAAGTCCTCTTGAGCTAGAATCGGGCCAGGTCTTCTCCAACTACCCTTTGCCACAACGAAGGGCAAAGACCCAAATCTGGGTGACACCAAATGATCTTTGGTGACACAACCCAACTTTAATTTTCATGACGTTAATAATTGGGTTGTCATCCCTCCCCTCCAGAGCAATTAGTGGCCTGCAGAGGGGATGAATGGGCCCATTATCAAGGGAAATTATAAATAGAAAAAAGCACATGGTGGCTGGGAGCTCTGCACAGTGTCAGCCCTGCCCCTCACGGCTCATGAAACTGGAGCCTCCCAGCGCCCAGCAAGCCTGAGTGTGTTGACCTGCCTCTGAGTGACAGCTCCAATCCCAGCTGCCATCCAAAAGGGCTCTAAATTCTGCCTCTGTCACCTGAGCCTGACTTTTTATGCTGTCCAGAGCAGGCGGAGTGGCCCAGCTGAGCCACAGGAGACCCAGGGTGAGATAACCGCCTTTGTTTAAGCTGCCTCCCGACTCCAGCGTTGGAGGTGTCTGGTGCTGAGCAGAAGGAACCAGCCTCAGCCTGACAGGCCAGGGTGTTGGGGACACTGAGTGATAGCCTGCTCGTTGGCTCTGTGGGTCAGGAGTGGCAGTCCCTAAAGGCACGGCAGTGAGGGGAGGTGGCCTGGGCTCTCACCAGGATCCTTTCTCTGACTGCCTTGCTTCATCCAACATCCAGGCAAGTTTCTTCCCCTCTCTGCAAAACTCGACTCCCCACCAGGTCAGACCAAAACCAAGTTCAGCAGCTCACAAGGAAAAGCATTTATAAGGTGAGAGTGACAGTGAAAAGAGCCCCTGGGTGGCGCAAATGGCTAAGCACTGGACTACTAACCAAAAGGCTGGTGGCTCAAACCTGCTCAGAAGTGCCTCAGAAGACAGGCCTGGCAATCTGCTTCCAAAAAGTCCCAGCCTTGAAAACCCTGTGGAACACAGTTTTACTATGCTCACATGGGGTGGCCATGAGTCGGAATTTATTTCAAAGCAACTAACAACAGTGGCAAAATGTAAATGCCAACAGTCAGGAAATAATAATAGCTGACATTTGTATAATGTTTTCAATGTACCAGGCACTTTGTACATATTCACTTGTTTAAGTCTCCCAACAGCCTTATGAAGTAGGAACTGTTATTGTCTCCATTTCACAGGTTTAGAAACTAAAGCAGTAAATGGTTAAGTGACTTGTTCAAGGTCACACAGCCAGTAGGTAAAATTTAAACCCAGGCACTCTAGCTCCAGAGTCCATGCTGGTAATTACTATCTGCACACTTATACTTCATTCACCAAGTGAAGCAGGCCAGGGGAGGGGACAAAAGGGAGTGGTGGGGAGTGCAGCACAATGGAGACTGGAGGATGCGGCTGCCAGCCGACGGGTTGCCTTACAGGGATGAGGACTCTGACTTTTTTAAAGAGAAACTGGGAATCCGAATTTAGCATGAAATCAGATTTTTAAATGCTAACATTTAAAGCTTTAAAAAACACCATGGAGTCCACGGGTAGCGCACAGTTAATCCCTTCAACTGTTAAGCAAAAGATAGGAGGTTCGGGTCTACCCAGAGGTACCTTGGAACACAAGCCTAGTGATCTACTCCTGAGAAATCAGCCATTGAAAACTCTTTGGAGCACAGTTCCACACTGACACACATGGGGTTACCGTGAGTTAGGATCAACTCCACAGCAACTGGAATGCAGACCAAACAAAGCATATCTGCAAGCTGTCGGAGACCATGGCAGGAAGCCACGCTCCTGAATCGCTAGTCCCACCTCTGGCCTCACTGGGATTCTGAGTTGAAGTCCAGCCCCTTTTCTCTCCCAGGCATCTCTCCAGGCAGAGAGAGAAAGAGAAAAGAAAGCAGAGAGAAGAGAGAATCCATAGTTCACAGATCCTGGGCTCCAGGTTGGGCTCTGCCATTAACTGTGTGGCCTTGGACAAGTCACTTATCCTCCCTAAAAAAAAAAAAAAAAGTTGCCATTGAGTCAATTCCAACTCATAGAGAACCTATAGGACAGAGTAGAACTGCCCCATAGGGTTTCCAAGGAGCAGCTGGTAGATTCAAACTGCCAAACTTTTGGTTAACAGCTGATCTCTTACCCACTGAGCCACCAGGACTCCTCACCCTTCCTGGGCCCCCGGTTCTGTCATGTGTAAAATAGCGGTGTGTCACAGGGCTGTTGGGAGAACAGATGAAAAGGAACCAAGCTTGGTAGGCTGTGAAGTACCATGCAGATGTGGGGGCTGCCACGCCCAGGTGGTCTCAGCCTGTGGCCCACCAGGACAGGTAGAGCCCCGTACAGCCAACAATCCCTCTCATAGCCCCCCGCCCAGCCCCTGCCTTTCCACTGACTCACCCAATGATCTCGAGATAAACACAACCCAGAACCCGCCCCCCCCGTCCCTGCGACCTCATCTCCACATCTCCCAGAATGGACCCCCCGGCCATGGTCAGTCAGCTACCTCGAGATTGCACACCTGCCTCTTACTCTGTGCATAACACAAAATTTTTAAATTATAGAAATATTTAAAAAAGAAAGAAAATGAATAACCCCTCAGGTTTCCAGAAATAACTTAGTACATACTCAACTAAGTCATTGTTTCTGTACATAAAAAAACATAAATGATGTATGGTACCTCCCTGTGGAACTGTAGTGAGATGCATGGTGCATTTTCCATACCATAAACGTCTTTCCACGTTAGCATTTGCTCTTGCATCCTTTTTAGTGGTTGTTATTGTGATGATCGATATTCATTATTTTTCAAACCAGCCCTCTAAAGGTAGACATGGCTTTCAATTTTTTGGCTGACACAAGCAGTCCGACTGATAGCAATCCTGTACCTATTACTTTAGGGGATGTTTCTATATATTGGAGCCCTGGCAGCTCAATGGTTAACAGCTCAGCTGCTAACCAAAAGGTCAGCAGTTTGAATCCACCAGCCGCTCCTTGGAAACCCTCTGGGACAGTTCTACTCTGTCCTATAGGTTCGCTATGAGTCCAAATCACCTCAGTGGCAATGGGTTTTCTATACAGGCCCTGGGTGGTGCAAACCCTTAACACGCTTGGCTGCTAACTAAAGGATTGGAGGTTCAAGCTCACCCAGAGGCACCTCTGAAGAAAGGCCTGGTGATCTACTTCCAAAAAATCAGCCATTGGAAACCCTGTAGAGCACAGTTTTACTCTGACACACAGGGGGCGCCATGAGTTGGAATCACCTCGACAGCAACTTTTTTTTTTTAATTCTTAAGAAGTGGAAATGCCGGGTCAGAAGGGCTGAGAAGTTTTGTTTAAACCGATATTGCCAAGCAGTATCAGAGAGGCAGTTCACGTGACTCCAGCAAGGTGTGAGCGCCCACAGCTGAATTTTGGGCCCCAGGCTTTCTAGCATCTCCTTTTGTTTCTAGACCTTGAGAAAGCCCATTCCCTTTGTACTCACTGATGCATCAAAAAGATGCTCCACTTAGCCACCCAGGCGCCCCGCTCCAGAATGTATTAAACCTACCTCCCAGCCTGAAACGGCCTCCCCAGGGCCCTACTTTCCTCCCCTCTGTGGCTGCCGACCCCCCCTCTGACCTCACCCTCCCTCCACTTTCTCGGACACTTTGCCCAGTCCTTTCTGTCCTTCTCCATCCCTGCCCTAGAAACCACCTGCAGCCAAGCACCCCTTCCCTCTGGTTTGCTTCCTGCCCTCACCATCTCCACCTTCTCCTAGGGGGACTGGTTTCCAGGGCAGAGTTTCTGCTTCACACCCAGGATCGCCACCGCCACACTCTCCAGCCGTTCCTTTGGCCCTAACTTCTTGTAGGAGAGGTGAAGGGTTATGTTGTAGGAGAGGAGAAGGGTTATGTTGTAGGGGAGGGGAGGTTATGTTGGGATGCTGGAACTGTGCCTCCTTTTGTTTTCTTTAATTTATTCAAATGTCTCTTGGAATTTTTTCAAATTTCTTTTATTTGCTAAGTGAAGAAACCAAAGAAACCAAATAAACAAATAATTTCTTTTATAAGGATCAGCACAAAGCTGGTTCCTATGAGGTAGAGGTTAAAGATGTCACAAATGTCCATCTTTTCCAAACTGCTGTACCACTCCATCATCATTATTACTCCATCATCATTATTACTTGGACATGGCTTTCAATTTTTTGGCTGACACAAGCAGTCTGGCTGAGAGCATTCCTATACCTATTACTGCAACCCAAGACACACCCTAACCAATCCTGCCTCATCGACATGTACAGGTCAGGATCCACAACACAGAAAACAGAGGACAACCATACACTACTGGGAATCATGGCCCAGCCAAGCTGACACATAACCCCAATAATCACAGCTTCCATACACTTTACTTGCATAGTACCACTCAATCATCAAGTGTGAGTCACAAAGACCATGGCTAGAAGGGCCAGATTAAGTAATTCATTACACTGCACCAAAGATAGACATCACAAACTAATAAAAATATCTTTGTAAGCCACCAAAGAATCGTGACATGTCACCAAAAGGGACTGGGTAGTTACTTAACAACAGACTCCGGCTTACCCTTTAAAGAGAAGAAAAGGCCCTGGGGTTTCCCTGAGTCCCCTCCTACCACTTTGGCTGGAGAGAGGCCACTTGTACCCTGCCTGACGGAGACGGAGCGTTCCAGCCACTCAGACCCACAAGGAAGACACCATTAACCCTGTCATTGAGTCAATTCCAACATATAGCAGCCCTATAAGACAGAGTAGGACTGCCCCATAGGGTTTTTAAGGCTGCAATTTTTACAGAAGCAGGCGGCCACGTCTTTCTGCCTCAGAGCAGCTGGTGGGTTCGAACAGCCAACCTTTCGGTTAGCAGCTGAATGCTTAATCACTGCACCACCAGGGCTCTTTAAGATACAATTACAGGGAAGTAATTCTTACCTCATAGTATAGTATGAGGGGAGCCCAGGGAGAAAGATGCAGCAGTCTGCTTCTGCAAAGATTCAAAAAAAAAGTAAACCAAACCCAGTGCTATCGAGTCAATTGCAACTCATAGCTCATAGCAACCCTATAGGACTGAGTAGAAAACTGCCACATAGAGTTTCCAAGGAGCACCTGGAGGATTCGAACTGCCGACCCTTTGGTTAGCACCTGTAGCACTTAACCACTACACCACCAGGGTTTCCCTGCAAAGATTACAGCCTTGGAAAGATTACAGCCCTGGAAACGCTATGGGGCAATCAGCAATGGATTTTGGTTTTTTTGGTAATTCTTTTTTGGGTAAGAAAACATGGTGACGCTGTGGTTAAATTAAAGCTCTTAGCTGCTAACCAAAAGATCAGTGGTTTGAACTCATCAGCTGCTCCACAGAAGAAAGATGTGGCAGCCTTGGAAATTCTATGGGGCTGTTCTGCTCTGTCCTATAGGGTCACTATGAGTCAGAATTGACTTGATGGCAATGGGTTTGATTTGGTTTTGTCGTCATTGTTAATTCTTACCTGGAGAGGGCAGAGGAGATACAGAGTGATGCAGGAGGCCTGGATCCTGACTCTACATACTACTAGCAGTGTGGCCTTGGGCAAGTCATTGACGGTCTCTGACCATCAGGCTTTTCCTCTGGAAATGGCTGTAATAATACCATCTCATAGGTGTGTGAAGAATCCTGCACAAGCTTGGTAACAAGTACTGAATAATCGTTGGCTGAATCAGAATCCTTGAGCCTTTCCCTGCAAGCAGGGGACTCCTAGAGCAACTGCATGAGATGAATTCAGTAATCAACTGACTTAATCAGTAAGAGTGGTAAGCCATGGCTGCAGCTGATTTTTTATCTCAGAATGGGCCCCCGCCTCACTGACCCAGGGAACAGGTTGTCTCCATAGGGCCCTCCATTGTTTTTTGGCAGGTGCCATAGCTGATGGGCTGCATGGCACCTCTGTGGAAGAAAACATTTTTTGCTTGTGCAGTCCCTTCTTCCTGACACTCCCTCTCTCTTCTCTCAAGCAATCTCTGCCCTTGAAAACCTGACTAAAGACTTATCTCTGCAAGACACTGCCCCAGCCCACCCCTCCCTTTGCACTTCTTCGCTCACAGGCCTACAGTTTGGACACACACACGGCATACACACATGCACACCCAGTGGTCTTATGACATGTCGTGCATGCTAAAACTCTGTTTTCTGTACCTAAATCAGTTCTCCCTAATGAAAGTGTAAGCCTCCAGAAGATTAAACAATTCTAAATCTCAGATTTAATAAACGTCATTTTTTAAGCATCTGGTATGTATTATTTGTTAATCTTCCCCGCCATTCTGCAATATTTAGATGTTATTCTGTTCAATTTACGGATGTGGAAACTGAGATTCAGAGAGGTGAAGTAACTCATCCAAGGTCATAGAGCTCAGCACTCAAGGTACACAAATAGGCACTCAACAAATAATTTTGAATAACTGAAAGGATGGACTGATGGACGGGTGGACGGATGGACAGGTGGAGGGATGGGTGGGTGGGTGGATGGATGGACGGACGGTCGGACGGACAGATGGTCAGACAAAAGGTTGGCAGTTCGAATTCACCAGCCAATCCTTGGGAACCCTGTGGGGCAGTTCTCTTCTAACCTATAGGGTCGCTATGAGTCGGAATCAACTCAATGCCAACCAGTTTGGGTTTTGGTCTTGGTCTTGGTTTTGGCTTTGGGGTTTTTTTGGTTTTTTTTTTTTTTCCCTGACTTACCGGATGCTGGGTTGACAAGATGCTCCCCCAAGCCAGGCCACAAGGGGGCAGCAGTTCCTGGGAAAGCATCGCTAAGTATCTGCCCACCCAAGGCAGCAGGGCTGCATCTGGAGGTTGGCTGAGCAAGCCATCCACCAGATGCCCTGTCTGACACCCGGCTGCAGGCCTCATTCCTGCACTGGCTGTTGGGGTGGGGGAAGCATGGCTCCATGGCTGGGAGTGCTGAAGGAAACACTGGAACTACCAAAAGGTCAGTACTCACTGTTAGCATTCAAATTAAAACAATCATGGCAAATGCAGCGCAACCCTGCGCAGCGCTTACGAAGAGCGGGGGCCATGCTGATGTGGAAAGGCCTTCAACTCACATCAGATGAACCAAGCAAAGTGCTGGACTCGCACATAGTGTCACCCACTTGTTCAGCAGTCTGACTATGTGTGAATAATTAGAGGTACTCTGTGTCTGCTCTTTGTCGCAAAAGAAAATTCTTGAAGGAAGCCCAAGAAGATGTTTTCTGGCTTTTTTTTTTTTTTTTTTTTTTGGAGGAAGGAGACTTTGACTTTTTATTTTCTGCCTTTATGTGCTATCTGAATTATTTTTTTTTAATTGTAATAAATATATATATAACAAAACCTTTGCCAATTTGACAGTTTTTACGTGTACAATTTAGTGACATTGAGTACGTTCATCGTGTTGTGCGACCATCACTACTACCAGTTTCCAAATCATTCCATCACCATTAACGGAAACTCGGTGCCCCCTAAGCAATGACTCCCCTTTCCCATCTCCCTCTCACCCCTAAATTCATTGCCCTTAAGTCAATTTCAACTTATGGTGACCCCATGAGTTACAGGATAAACCTATGCTCCATAAGGTTTTCTTGGTTCTCCAAGCCAATCAAACAAAAATATCTCCACAATCCCGATTTTCAGAGAACTTCTACTAATTAACAAAATAAAACATTCTCATGGCCAAAAATTATTCAAACATAAATACATACAATGGAATATTATTCAGCCATAAAGACAAACGAAGTCCTGATACATGCTACAACATGGATGAACTTTGAGGAAGGCAGGACAGTCTAGGGCTGGCTGCAAGCCCTGCCTCCTTAGCCCTGAGCGCAGGAGGGCCAACCTGCAGCCTTGGCTCCACAGAACCCCTCCCTCTGCAGGGCAGGAGAGCAGGGCCTTCGAGAAAGGGGATCAGGAGGTCCTGAGCCACAGGGAGTCAGGGCCATTTGATTTTCAGAGGGCCTTTGAGGAACCAGAATGGGTTCACAGGGCTGAGGCCTTGGTGCTCGTCCATTAGTCACACACCCTACTGTCCTGACTAGTAAAGCCCGCTTACCCACTGACATAGAAGGTGGAACTTCCCAAGTGGGGTATGGGAGAACGGTAGAACCACAGGGTTGCGGAAGCAACAGATATGACCTGTGATATTTGCCAACCCAACCTAGACTCAGGTCAACACTGGCCTCACAGTTTCATCAGGAGATCAGCCTGGTGTAATAAAAAGGGCAGGGCTTTGACTTGACTTTCAACCAGGCTCCTGCACTTGACAGCTGGGTGACTTTGGACAAACGCCTTGACCTCTCTGAGCCACAGCTTTCTCATTTTTGAAATAGCACGTATACTAACACATAAAATTTAGCAGCATGTGCATAAGCCACTTAGAAAAAAGGCTAGCACATTGCAGTGTGTAATTAATGGCTGCCATAGTCATCACCATTATCATCTTCACCACCATCGTCATCACTGCTACAAAAGTGAATGGAAAAGGACAAATATCGCCTGATCCCACTCATATGAAATAGGCAAATGAATAGCAATCAAAACGTATTAGTGGTTTCCAGGGGCAGGAGGGAGATGAAGGCGGGGAGTCATTTCTTGAGGGGACATTGAGTTTCTGTGAATGGTGGTGGAATAATTTGGAAATGGATAGTGGTGGTGTTTACCCAACAGGAAAAACAGAGCCAACGTTACTGAAGTGTACATGTAACAATGGTTGAATTGGCAAGTGTTTAGTTTTATGTATTTTTACCACAATAAAACTGTTTTTTAAAAAGTGAATGGAATGAAAACTGAACCCAGAGCCTTCAGCCTGGTGTTTGCCATCTAATTGGCCCAGTTCTAGCTCTGAACCAGGTTGACACCTCGGCAAGACTGGACGCGCATCCTGCTCCTGTCTCAGCCCAACATCTGGACCCACTCCGGACGTTCCATCCTAGATGCGCGCTTGCCGACGCTCCCAGTCCTGCAGTTCCCGCATGTTTTCACTTGAAGGCAACGTTGAGCTTCAAATTTCCGCCTGCTCAGGAGCTCGCCTCTCTTCTCAGAGCTCCCAGCCTGATCGCTAAATCACAGACTAACAGGCCAGGCGACACTGACCACTTGAAGAGCAATCTTTGAGACAAAGAAATGCCATCTTACTTCCCAAGGCAAGGGGTAAAAGTATCAAACATGCTAACCCTAATACTGGTATCAGCTGAAAATGTAACTGAGTTTCAGGAGATAAGGAGACAGAAAGGGGGGAGAGGGGAAGGGATGGGAGGGGGGACTGTACATTTTTGCAGACTTATTTATAAAAAATTACAAGCAAGGTATATGACATTGATAGCTATGTAAATTATGATACATTCTGTTGAATGAACATTTAAGATTGCAATGACAAAGATGACGCACAACTGGGGAAAATTATCTAAGGGCAAGGAAGAATGCAAAAACATTCTATATTGACTGCTGCCATCGCGTATGCTTATAGGAAAAAAAAAGGAAACAGAAATAACTAAAAATTGAAGTACTGAGGTAACAGTACTATGCCATTATTCTTTACGGCATGTTAGAAAACAAGAATGTATGCATTTATTAAGTTAGCTCTTTTTACAACAGTAAAGTAGACTTTCAACGAGAGGGGAAGAAGATGGAAAAAAATGGAAGGAGAGCCAAATCCAACCAGCTGTCATCAGCAGATTCTGACTCATGGTGACCCCACGTGTGTCAGAGTAGAACTGTGCTCCAAAGACTCAATGGCTGATTTTTTTGGAAGTAGATCGTCAGACATTTCTTCAAGGCATTTCTGGGTGGACTAGAATTTCCAACCTTTTGGTTAGCAACCAAGAGGGTTAATCATTTTGGTTGGGTTTTAGTTAATATCTGTTAAATACAGGTTAGAATCAGTGGTGGAATTATTGCCTTCCACGTAGGTGACCTGGGTCCTAATCCCAGCCAATGCATCTCATGTATAGCCACCCCTCATCAAGGAGAGACTTGCATGTTTGCTGTGATGCTAACAGGTTTCAGCAGAGCTTCCAGACTGAGGGATTAGGAAGAAAGGCCTGGCAACTTCCAAAAATCAGCTAGTGAAAACTCTATGGATTGCAAGGGTCCAATCTGCAACAGATCCTGGGGATGACACAGGACTGGCAACATTTTGTTACTTTGTGCATATGGTTGTCATGGGTCGCCATGAGGGCCCTAATGAGGGAGGCACAGTTATTATGCCTATTTCACAGATAAGGAAACTGAAGCTCAGAGACAGGCAGGAACTTTTCCAAGGTCACTTAGCAGGAAAAGTATATTAGACTCCATAGCCCAAGGTCACCGGAGTCCAAGTGATAAACCACTAAATTATAACATTTTTTACTCTGCCAAACAGCTTAGAAGGGGGGAGGGAAACAAAAACTTCATAGCAACCTCTCTGTTTTCAGACTCTTCATCTATAAAATGGGCTAGTAATAATAATTCAGGCAATCCCCAACTTAGGATGGGCCTCAGTTCCGACAACTCCATCGTGAATTAGTTCTGACGTAAGTCGAATACCTCTTTTTTTTTTTTTTTTTAGTTTTCATTATTATTGCCTTTTATTATCAGTGTCTTTATAAATCCAATTTTTGTCTTTGGAGGCTGGCATGAGAAAGAGTACATCAGCAAATTACATGCCACAACATTATATGTAGTACATATTACTAACGATAAGATGTACCAAAAAAAACCCCATGGTCGTGAATGCAGCTCGTGGTAACCTGAATACACTGTAAGTCGGGGACTACCTGTAATACCTACTTTAGAGGGTTGTTGCAAGAATTAAATAAGTGAATTCACATGAAGGTCCTAGAACCACGCCTGGCACACAGTCTTCACTCTGTGGATATTTTACCAGTTGCCGTCAAGTCAACTGCAACTCGTGGCAACCCCATGAGTGTCAGAGTAGAACTGTGCTCCATAGGGTTTTCAATGCCTGACTTGGGGGAAGTAGATTGCCAGAATTTCCTTTCAAGACATCTCAGCAAAGACTAAAACCTCTAAGTTTTCAGTTAGCAGCTAAGCGCATTAACTGTTCACACTACCCAGGAACTCCCAGTTACCATTTAATTATTATTGAAATCATAGAGCCAAGACTTAGAAGAACCAAGGTGACCTGGTCCAACATCCCTATAACAATGCCCAGTCTCTGCTTAAATGGTGAAGGAGCAAGCCTTGCTCCATGAGGCCATGTGTTCTTTCATTAAGGCACTCATGATTAGAAATGTCTTCCTAATATGTTTGGCTAAATCTGGCTCCTGCAACCTACATTCTCCCCCTGGTCTATTTCTGCCCTGGAATTGAGACAAACTGAAGCTAGTGACTCTCGCACTTGGCAGTGCTTCCACACTGGGGAGGAGGCCACTGCCCAGGTCCCTCAGGAGCCCTCCCCCTTTCATCATCTCCAGGCCTCTCTAACCACTTAGCACCCTGCTAGAAGTCCAGCTGGGCCCTGCCACTCTCCTGACCTGAGCTAATATGAATGCAAAATTGATGCCCTTTCATCTTAAATTGACAGCATATGAGATAAAGGAGAAAGACGAGAAAAGTACAGTATCGAAAAATGAAAAGGGCACTTGTATTTGTAGTACTTCGTGATGTGACAAATCCGAGCTTACAATACTTTTTCTTTACTTCAATCCTCTGGTTCATTATTTAAAAAAGAAAAAATTTTTTAAGTTGCTGTCAAGTTGACTATAATTCATGGTGACCCTATGTGTGTCAGCGTAGAACTGTGCTCCATAGGGTTTTCAATGGCTGATTTTTCTAAAGTATTGCCAGGCCTTTCCTCCAAGGTGCTTCTGGGTAGACTTGAACCCCCAACCTTTTGGTTAGCAGCTGAGCTCATTAACCGTTTGCACAATCCAGGGACTCCAGCTCATTCCTACTGACAGCTAAACCTTTCTTGGGATGAGGCCATGGTGTGTTGTGCTGCAGCTTCCCAGGAAAAGTGTCACTGTTCCTTTCTAGTGTACACAGGCACTGAGAAGAAACCCAATGAACAGGACTGGGTTCAAAACACAGTTCTATCCACCCGGCCATCTCCTGCACCAGCACCCAACACTCACAGCATCCAGCTACATGCAGAGGAGGATCAGGCTCGGAGCCAACTTCTCACAGCAGCAGAGGCGGCAGTGTTTTAAGTAGCTTTATCTCCAGAGGCTGCAGGCAGCCGGAGCTGCTCAGAGAGCCCTCTCCAAGCCAAAGGAAGACGTTATTGGAAGCAGGGAAGACAAAATACAGGGTTGCATCCTCATCTCTGAACTTGATAGGGTTCTTTTGAATATGTGAAAGTGTTCTGAAAAGTTAAAGCTTTATTCTAAGTATGGGTGATGACATGCTCCCACCTATGTACATCCATTCTCTGAACATACTCTTAAAAAAAAACTTAGTACTTACTATATTGCAAGTACTTAGTACTCACTCTATTGCAATTGCCTATTTATTTGTTTACATCTCTAACTAACGTGTAAGTACCTTGAGGGCAGGGACTGTGTCTCTCTTATTTTCCCAATTCCCAGTATGTAGCACAGTGCCCAGAATATAGTAGGTGATCCATAAACATGTGTTGAATTAATTGAATAAATGATTGGATGATTAAAAGAATGACTTTTTTTAGCGCTTATTATGGCCTAACGAAAGGTACATTCAAGATGCAGTTTCAAGATGGCAGAATAAAGATATTCCTGCCTCTGTTCATCTCAAAAATCAGCCAAGAACAAGAAACAAATATACAAACTGCATCTTCAATGAATGAAACCAAGAGACATTTGTAACCCTTAACCCAAATGTACAGAAACAGAAAGTAGATAGAGGAAAGTAAATGACTCGGCAAAAAGGACCCAAGTCAAAATCAAGGCCTGCAGGGTTGGGTGGAAGGAGCCACAAGGAGCTCTACTGAGCCCTGGAAAGACTCAAGAATAGAAGGCATCAAGCTCTCACATGAAATAGGGGTGAACAGGGAATGAAAATGAAGGAGTTATTTGAAATTTTGTTTAAAGAATTCGAAGCGTCCATCAAATATGAACGGATAAACAAAATGTGGTATATCCCTACAATAAAATATCATTCAACCGTAAAGGGGGATGAAGTCCTGAGGCATGCTATGACATGAATAAACCTTGAAAACGTTATGCTGAGTGGACTAAGTCAGACACAAAAGGACACATATTGCATAATTTCATATATATTAAATGTGCAGAATAGCATATCCATAAAGGCAGAAGATTAGTGATTGCCAGGGGCAGGGGTGAGGGGGAACGGGAAGTGACTGCTAATGAGTACAGGATTTTTCTTTGGGAAGATGAAAATGTTTTGGAATTAGATAGTGGTGACGGTTACACAACCTTGTGAATGTACTAAAAAATTGTACTGTATACTTTAAAATGGTTAATTTTACAGTATATGAATTATATCTTGATTTTTTTTAAAGTACACAGAACTTCTAATCAGACATTTAGTTGCTCTGATTTAATACGAACTGAGAGTTTGAAGAACACCTCTACCATGAAAGACAGAGACCAAAACATACAAAGAGAATAAAGAAGCTCAGAGAAAACAGATAATGCAGAGATCAGAAGAAAACTTCAAAGAATTAAAATTAATATCTATGAGGGATAAAAGGAGCCCTGGTGGCACAGTGGTTAAGAGCTTGACTGCTAACCAAAAGGTCGGCAATTTGAATCCACCAGCAGCTCCTCGAAAACTGTATGGGGCAGTTCTACTCTGTCCTGAGGGTCACTATGAGTCAGAACCAACTCGATGGCAACAGGTTTCTTTGGTTTTTAAGGGGTAAAAGAAGATATGTTGTTGATATCGTGCATCATCAAGTCAACTCCAATTCACAGTGACCCTACAGGTCAGAGTAGAACTGTCTCATAGGGTTTCCCAGGCTGTAATCTTTACGGTAACAGATCACCAGATCTTTTCTCCCACAGAGACACTGGTTGGGTTCAAACTGTCAGCTTTTTGGTTAGCAGCTGAGCTCTTAACTATTGTGCCACCAGGGCTCCTTAAGAGAAGCTATAGCTCCCATGAGACAAGGACAGCACACTATAAAAAAGGAAAAACCAAGATCAGGAAATTGCCCAGGAAAAACTTTTTGTTTGATCATCACTTAAATAAACACGCTCTTCGATAGAAGGACTAGAAGACAAAGTCAAGTATAGCCTGTTGAAAATAAAATTGAAAGCCAAAAAGACAACAATAAAAAAACAACAATAGATAAGAAAAATTAAAGAACCAATTCAGGAAGCTTAATATGAAAATATAAATAAAAGGAGTTCCAGAGTATGAGAGCAGATAAAATGCGCAGATGGAAATTATCACAAAATAATACAAGAAAATTTCACAGAATCACAGGACATATGAGTCTCTAGATTCCAAAAGCCCTCCAAGTTCCCAGCACAACGAATAATAAAATAACTATACCAAGAAACATTGTTCTGAAATTTCAGAATAGTAGGGATAAAAAATGAGCGCTGGGGGCGCAATGGTTAAGAGCTAACCATAAAAAAAAAAAAAAAAAACATAAAGGTCAGTAATTCGAATCCACCAGCGCACCTTGGAAACTCTATGGGGCAGTTCTACTCCGTCCTATAGGGTCGCTATAGGCAGAATCCACTCCACCGCAACGAGTGTTTTTTTGGAAGAATCAAAAAAAAAAAAAAAATACATGTATCCCCCGCTTTTTGAAAATTCGCTTTTCGCCGCTTCGCTTTTACGACAGGCCTACGTTCCTACTTTTTTTTCACTAACCGAGAGAAATCCCAAAAGGATTTTAGCTTTTAGGAAAAAAGGAAAGCAGAAAGAGCATACAGCATTTGTTTTGCAGCTAGCGGTTAAAGAGACAGCTCTGACCAAAAACAGCAAGAGTGGCAGTGCCCTCACCTGGGCCTCAGGGCCTTCCGCAGCTGCCTGAAGGTGGGAACAGGGCAGTGCCTCGGGTCTCCAACCAGCCCTCCCCGCCAGTGACCCCTTCCTTTCCTCCAGCACACCCTTTCCCCGCCGTGCTGCTTTTGTCCACGCCTGTCTCCAGGCTTCCAGCGGGGCATGATCCCCAGTCTCCAGCCTCCTAGCAAGACCCGGCAGGCAAGCTGCGGGCTGGTCTCCATCTCCTCCCGCTAGAAGAGGGCGCCTGTGAGGGGGGTATCCCAAAGCCAAGGCCAATCGCCCCCCTCCCCCAGCGTGTGCCATCTGCCACCTGACAGCCTCTCTTCGCTGGCCTCGATCCCAGGCACCGGTTGGGGAGTGGTGTTGGGGAGCAACTGATTCGGCCCCTCCTTCCTGGCTTCTTCCCAGGCGCCTGGCGGCCTTCGCCCTTGCCTCCACCTTGCCTTGCCTCGCCTCGCCTTGTCCCGGCCATCCCTGGGTGGAGATGCTGGACACTCGATAGGGCAGCGATGGGGAGGGGGGAGGGTGGCAGCTCTAACCTGGGAAGAGGGCGGTCCTCAGGGCCTGTGTCCCAGTTAGGGGATGTCTCTGTCCTGGCCAAGTTCCTTCCCCAGGAACTACACTCAGTTTCTTAGCATCAAGTCACCATAGCTTTGAACTTTGTCTTTGAGCATCTGTGCTTTATCTCAACTTATTTGTCATATCATTCCTGCTTTTACTATATATTAGTGTTATTTTAGGTTTTATGTGTTATTTGGTATGATTTGGTAGGTTATTTTTTGGAGTCTAGGAATACTCAATAATGTTTCCCGTATAAATTAATGGTAATTGCTTCTTTGCTTTATGCCATTTCAGTTTATGAGAGGTTTCATAGGAACGCTCTACTTTCAGTACTTTCAGGTAGTGGGGAAAACCTGTACTAAAACCATCTGCAGAGAAAAAACAAGTCACATACAAAGGGATGAAGAAATAAAATGGTAGCAGACTACTCAACAGGTAGACAGAAATGGAGAAATGGCTGAATTTTTAGGAAAAAATTATTTCAACTCCAAATTCTATACGCAGCCAGACTATAAATCAAGGGCAAAGATAAAATCAAGACACTTTTGGCATACAAGATTTTAAGAATTTACCTCTTGTACATCCTTTCTGAGAAAGCTACTGATGGATATTCCCCAAGAAAATAAGGAAAGCATAGGATTCAGGAAAATGGGAACCAGGAAAGAAGTGAAAGAAAATACCAGCTATGCAGAAAGCTTTAAGAGCAGAAGGTGGGGGGCTTCAAAGGAAATATCAAATTGATGAATTTTTCTGATAGGTTTGATCATATAGAAAATTACATGGGGAGGCTTACACAGTTGTTAATGAATAGGGCACAACTGGCCAGATGTTCAAAGAAAACTAAGTAAGCAAGCAAACAAAAAATGCACAAGAAAGAAAATTTAATCAAGGCAGATCATCAGATTCAGCAGTGAACAAGTTTACATAGTCACAGTAACATAAATACTGAATATAGATTTTATAAAATATTAAGATAAATTATATTGGGGACAAAGGAGAAGAGACAGCACAGATGGTCTGAATTCTTCATCTGCCATAACTGGAAGTCAAGCAATAATGATCAAAACTGATGAGTCAAGAGATATTTTGATATGCATATTATTTAGAAATATGGAAGCAAATACCATAAGGAATAGATAAATGGGCTGACATGTTCCTTCTGGCAAAAGGGGGTCAGGGTTAGTTGAATGGGGTGGGAGGAGACAGAAAAAGGACATTTTGACAAAGATGTTTTAATTGTTTTAAGTGCGCTCGCTTTGAAGCCAAAGGCGTGGTTTGACCTGGGTTCAAATTTTGGTTCTGCTACTTCCAAGGTGGGTGTCCTTGAATGAATTGTTTCCTTTTTCTGGTCTCACTTTTTTCTGTCTTAGCTAAGACACTGTGTCCTTATTATGTATGAGGTAGAGATTGACACAATAGCTCAACAATGGACTCAAACATACCAACAATCATGAAGATGGCACAGGACCAGGCAACGTTTTGTTTTGTTATATATAAGGTCTCCATGAGTTGGAGACAACTTGAGGGAAACTAACAATGAGAGATTATTTAACACAGAAAAATTAAAAATACAAAAAAAAAAAAAAGCAGAAGACATGGTTCCTGTCATCCAGAAGGAACAAGACAACATTCATGTGAAACAGGAGGAGTGAGAAGGGATCCCTTTCTTTTGTAGTCCACCCCAGCACCAAGCAAAGTAGGTGAAAATGATGTCATTTGACACAGCTGCCCAACTGAATAATGGGCTGTTAAAATTTATTGCTCACCTGAGAAGATTACAGTAAAATAGAGATAATGCCATTGTAATAATATTGTTATGGATTTAATTATGTCCCCTTAAAATATGTGTTGTAAATCCTAACCTCTATGCCTGGTTATAATCCCATTTAGGAACGGATTGCCTTTGTTATGTTAATGACGCAGGATTAGTGTAGGGTGTATCTTGAGTCCTCTTTTGAGACATAAAAGAAATTCAACAAGCAAGCAGAAGAAAGATGGGGTGAGATAGATACCAAGACACATGGAGATCTACAAGGAAACAAGAAGCAGAAGCTGAAGAGACAAGGACATTCCTCCAGAGCCAAGGGAGCGAGAAAGCCTTACCCTAGAGCCAGCACTCTGAATTCTAACTTCTAGCCTCCTAAACTGTGAGAAAATAGATTTTTGTTTGTTGGAGTCACCCAGTTATGGTATTTTGTTATAGCAGCACTAGATAACTAAGACAAATATCATTACTACTGTGTTCTTCTAATTGCCTCCACAGTAAAAGAATTTCATGAGCTTGGTTAAAATAAAGGAGTGCATTCAAATTCTCATGGAATCTAGGTTTTTTAGAGCCGTTGAGGCTGGATGAATCCCCAAAACTAGTGCCTTGAAATAATCTTTAAACTTGAAACCAAAAATATCCCTTGAAGTCTTCTTTAAACAAAATAATCATTTAGCTTAATCAGTAAAGAATTCTGCCTTGAGCATTGTGCTCTTTTAAAGAACTATCTATATGGGATCAAACTGACAACAGCAACTTGAAAGGTTAGATAGGAAACTTAGAGAGCAGTGAGTTTATGTTAATGGAGAAGGAACCATTCAGAAAAGGTGGGTGAGAACGGTTGTGCAACTTGAAGAATGTAACCAATGTCCCTGAATTGTACATGTAGAAATTGTTACATTGGTGTATGTTCTGCTGTGTGTATTTTCAACAGCAGCAAAAACAAACAAAATAAATTATTTTTAAAAAAGACTGCAAAATAATCTTGTACAGTCAAGAAATTCTAGCCACAAATTATCCAACGGTCTCATTTCCCCTTCTTCCTTTTAATAAGACCTGCCCCCCTTGTGGCTATCCAAGTATAGACCACATTTCCCAGCCTCCTTTGCAGCTAGAGGCAGCCCCCTGACCAAGTTCTCACCAATGACAGCAAGAAGATGTGATATGTGCAACTTCCAAATCACTTCCTTAAAAGAAAAATGCTCACCCTCCACTTCCTCTCTGTCCCTATCACACCAAAAACCAAACCCATGACGGTGAAGTCGATTCCAACTCATAGCAACCCTATACAAGAGATATTAATTGTCACATCACTTATAATAGTCAAAAAAGTGAACCATTAATACACAAAAACAGGAAACTTAAGATTACCAAGGTTACCAATATTAAGTATGTAAAGAGTGATCAAAGGCCTGAGGAAATGCTGAAAACTTTATACGGCATGGGAGAATCAGATCAGAAATTGCATAAATGGTATCCCATCTATGTAAAAAAAAACATAAAGATGAATGAAAAGCAACACACCTAAATATTGTCAGTGTTTTTTGATCAGTTAGTGAAATTATAATTTTTTCTTCTGCAAAATGACAATGAGCGTGGAATCCTTTCACATAATAAGGGAGGGGCTGAGGGAAGGTTGAAGGATATCCTCTCCCCACTTCCAGAGGTACTTGGTCTCTGGCTGTATCTCAAGAAAGGAGGACTCTGAATTGAGAGGGTTATTGTTGTTGTTGGTTGTCGTTAAGTCGATTCTGACTCCTGGTGACCCCATGTGTGCAGAGTAGAACTGCTCCATAGAGTTTTCAAAGCTGTGAACTTTCAGAAACAGATTGCCAGAAATGTCTTTCAAGGGTCTCTGGATGGATCTGAACCACCAACCTTTTGGCTATTATTTGAGCACTTAACTGTTTGGGCCACCCAAGGTTAGCACCGTACGTACCTGTTGCCATCGTATGGATTCCAACTTATAGTGACTCAAGGTTAGAGTGAAGGCTAAATTGCTTTTTCCCTTCCTCTGCTTTACGGCACTGGGTTTTGGGGCTTTGGAAGAAGTCCCTGGGTGGTGCAAACAGTTAACATGCTCTACTATTAACAGAAAGTTGGAGGTTCAAGTCCACCCGAAGGCACCTCAGGAAAAAAGCCAGGTGATATACTTCTGAAAAATCATCCATTGAAAACCCTATGGAGCACAGTTCTACCCTGACATATGTGGGGCCACTAGGAGGTGGAGTTGACTCTGTGGCAGCTGGTACTGTACTGCTGTGGAAACAGGAACTCCTCAGCCCCAGTTCCGGATGCTATCACTTCTTTTGCCCTGTCCAGCAGGTGCTCACCCCTCTTTCCCAAAGAGTTAAAACAGGGGCAGCAATTGGCTGTGGGTGGCAGAGATACTAAGAGGCATTAAGGACAAGAGGCCAGGAGGCCACTGGCCACCACTTCCCCAGGTGACCTCTCTGCTCAGTGTGCTCCTGGTGATTGATTTGTGGCCCCAGTATACACGAGATTGGGAAATTCCCATTCTAGGGTAAGATAGCTTCATCAAAGGCAGGGCCATTTGTATTAGTGGGTTGGGGCTTTAATTCTCTCTCTCCTTTTTACCCCAAGGAATGAACATTCCCCAAGCCAGATGCTGCTCTACCTTCTCAGGTCAATCAAGAAGTTTCCCGTTTGCCACCCCTTCCCTCTCCTTCCCTCCACCACCCCTACCCCACATCCACAAATCAGCCCCCGTCCAGATATCCCCACGCCTCCTGTCCTATGTCAGCCCACCATGGCTACCTGAATCCCTGGTATTTTGCCATTTTTCTTTTGATTATGCCAGAATTTTCCAACTCATGGATTAAAAAAAAATTATATTCACTGTAAAGTATATTAAATTGCTGAGACACCAAACTCATGATTTCCTAGATATTATTACTTGGAGCAAGGATAAAATAACTTTTCAAGTAAAAAAAGAGAATCAATTTAAATAGAAATATTAATAGTTTACTAAGCCTGGCTATGGTAAGCAACTGAGGTTTAGTAAACATTACATCAGGGTAATATATTTTTTTTTTTTTAAGAACATACTTGGAAGGGATAATCCATTGCCACCCTTGAGATCCCTGCCCCAAAAGGTTGTTTTACCAGTGAGCACATGGAAGGCCAGCAGGCACCTAAACAGAAGGCAACATAAATTACTATTTAAAAAAAATACAGTTGCCACCAAGTTGACTGGGACTCATGACAACCCCATGTGTTTCAGAGTAGAACTGTGCTCCATGGGGTTTTCATTAGCTGATTTTTCAGAAATAGATCAGCAGGACTTTCTTCTGAGGCACCTCTGGGTGGACTTGAACCTCCAACCTTTTGGTTAGCAGTCAAATACTTAACCATTTGTACCAGCCTGGGACTCCTATAGGAAACTCTGGTGGCATAGTGGTTAAGTGCTATGGCTGCTAACCAAAGGGTCGGCTGTTCAAATCCACCAGGCGCTCCTTGGAAACTCTATGGGGCAGTTCTACCCTGTCCTATAGGGTCACTATGCGTCGGAATCCACTCGACGGCACTAGGTTTGGTTTTTTTGGTTGGGACTCCTACACCAAATAATCAACCAAACCAGTTGCCCTGGAATCAATTCTGACTCACGGTAACCCCGTATGTGTCAGAGTAGAACTGTGCTCCATAGAGTTTTCTTTTCTTTTTTTATAATTTATTTTATTTTATTGTTGTTGTTGAGAATATACACAGCAAAATATACACCAATTCAACAGTTTCTACATGTACAACTCAGTGACATTGATTACATTCTTCAAGGTGTGCAGCTATGCTCACCCTCCTTTTCTGAGTTGTTTCTCTCCACAGGGTTTTCATTGACTGATTTTTCAGAAGTAGATCTCCAGGCCTTTCTTCCAAGCCACCTCTGGGTGGACTCCAACTTCCAATCTTTTGGTTAGCAGCAGAGCATGTTAGCCACCCGGAGACTCCACTGAAGCAAATATGGACCAAGATAATAAGAGCAGAGCCTTTTAATCCCCCTGCACTTAATGTGGGGACTGTAGGGTACTTGGGGCTTTTCTGAGGAGCCTAAAATGAAGACCTTTCAGCAGCCCTCACGTGTAACCCGGGGAGATAGACATGGGTCTGGGTGGAGCAGGGGTGGGGGACAGGCAAGAAGGTTCCTAGATGGGAAGACTTAGGGGATTAGGGAGGTGACAGGCGTCTTCTGCAGGGACCACTGCCAGCCCTCCACCCCTTCTTCCCCCAAGCCTGGGTCCTGCCTTGGCCTCTTACTGCACAGTCCAGTCTCTCTATTCCTCAATTCCAGAGGTTTGGGGAGGGAGAGGAGGGGCTGGCAGGTCTGGTCCCCAACAACTGCCACCTTGCCAGGTGTGAGCAGGACAGCAGGTGGGCCCAGAAGGAAGCCAAAGTTCCCCCAGGCTGGCATCTGGCTGCATCACGCTGCTGCATCCATGATATAAATACAGGGAGCGAAAATAGCTAATCCCAGATAACAGCGGTGTAATCACCCAGCGCCCGGCCTTGAATCCCAGGGAATTTGGAGGGAGCAGCTGCCGGGGCTGCCCCCATCTGCGGCCCCCTGCCCCTGGGTGGCCGGGGCGGAGCAGCTAAGCCAGCACAAAGCTGGGGGAGCAAAGAGCAACTGGAGGAAAGTGACCTGATGAAAAACACCTCTAATCTCTGCTGGGCCTGGGAAGAGATGGTTTTCCTCAAAGCACCATGAAAAAGCTGAGCTGCCAGCAATGTGAACCTGGTCTCCCTGCTCTTAGTGGGGGCATGTGATGATATACATGGAACCATCTAAGTTATTTTTTTTAATATTCCGGGTATTGTTATCATTACTGGTATCATTATTGTCCTCTACTTTGGAGGCCTCTCCCAGGCCCCTCCTACATTCTAGCACTGAGCGCCAGGGTGGTCTGTCTGCAGCCCCCGCCCCACGCTTCTCAACTCGGTTCTGACGTGCCAGTTACACATAATGGTTAAAAGCTCTCCTAACGCCCATGTTCCAAAAGACAGCTTTTAGCCACCTCTCCTATAGCGAGCAGAGCCCTCTGAGAAGCCACTGGGCTTGGCTGTCTTCAGCAATTTTGCTCAAACAAGACTTTTAATTAGGGCTCATTGAGATGATGCAAACGGTTCCCGCTCCTCTGTCCTGTTTAGTGAGCTGCTTGACTGCCTGGCTGGCGGTTGATGGACAAGCAGTCTCCAGCCGCCACTCATGTCTTTCCTCACGCTCTCTGTGGTTCATCCAGGCTTCCCAGTTGTGCTTCTGAAGGGGCTGGGGACACTCAATATCCCTCCTGCTGTGGCATGAGGCACAGGCAAGGATAGCAGACAGACCCTGGCTAGCTGGTGGGCTGAACTACCATCTAAGGGTGTGAATGGGCTGAGCCCACAACTGTTACTCAGAAGCAAGTGTGGGGAGCTGGCTTAGAAATATTTCCTCATGGAGCACCCAAGACATTTGATTCCTCATGAGACCATTATTACCATCCCCTGTATCTGGGACGGAGTCCTTGGGTGGTGCAAACAGTTAACAAGCTCAGCTGCTAACCAAAAAGTTAGAGGTTTGAGTCCACCCAGAGGCGCCTCTACAATCTACTTTTGAAAAGTCAGCCATTGAAAACCCTATGGAGTACAGTTCCACTCTTGAAATACATGGGGTCGCCACAAGTCAGAGTCAACTCCACCACAACTGGTATATCTAGGGAAGGGGAGGAGAAACACTCTAAGGAAAACCAGAAGGAATGGAAAATGGAAATATCTGCCATCCATTTACAGTCTGGAAGTGGCAGTGAATGAGACCCTGTGACTGGTTTCTGAGATGCTGTTCTCTGATTCTTTAGGTTGGAGAATCCAGTTTGGGTTATTGTTGTTGTTGTTACTTTAATCTCTATTTTATTTCTGTAAAAAGTTGATATCTCGCTGTCCTTTTTTTTAATTGTGGTAAAAATATACACAACATGGAGCCCTGGTGGTGCAGTGGTTAAGACCAAAAGGTCAACAGTTCAAATCCACCAGCCACTCCTTGGAAACCCTATGGGAACAGGTTGGGTTGGGGTTTTTATATATATATATATATATATACAACATAAAATTTGCCATTTTAACCATTTTCAGTGTACAATCCAGTGGCATCAATCACATTTGCAATGTCGTACAACCGTCAACTATTTGTTTCCAAAACTTTCATCGACCCAAACAGAAACACTGTACCCATTAAGCGATAACTTCTCATACCCCTCTTCCTCCAGCACATGTTAACCACTCATCTTTCTGTCTTTATATATTTGTCTTTTCTAGACATTTCATGTAAATGGGATCATACCAAATGTGTCCTTTTGTGTCTGACTTATTTCACTCAACATAATGTTTTCAAGGTTCATCTACATTGTAGGATGTATCAGAACTTTATTCCTTTTTATAGCAGAATAATATTCCATTGTACATATATACAACATTTTGTTCATCCGTTCATATGCTGATGGACACTTGGGTTGTTTCCACATTTTAGCTATTGTGAACAGTGCTGCAATGAACGTTAAAGTACTAGTATCTGTCTGAGTCCCTGCTTTCAAGTCTTTTGAATATATACCTAGGGGTGGACTTGCTGGGTCATACGGTAATTCTATATTTATCTTTTTGAGGAAACTTCAAGCTGTTTTCCACAGCAGCTGCACCATTTTACATTCCCACCATCAATGGACAAGGGTTTCACATCCTCTCCAACACTTGTTATTTTTCATTTTTTTTTTTTTTATATATATAATGGCCATCCTGGTGGCTGGGATGTGGAGCACCCAGTTTATTATGAATGTTATATTTATCTGGAGTTTCATGTCACTTTATCAAATGAAAGTTTTGTATAGTCAACCACTAATGAATTTTGCTATATTCTCTACCCCTAATAGAATCATAAAAATCAATTGCAAATATTTAGGTAAAAAGCAAAATATGAACTACACAAATCTCTGCACTCCAAGCTAAAAGTTGTCAGTGGAGGGAATGGAAGGCTTGCCCATCTCAGTGTCCTATCGGCCCATCCGTGGATAGACACCAGTTCAACAGAGTGTCCTGTGAGGAAACAGGACAGCCACAGGAAGCTTAGCCATCAAGGTCAAGTTCAAAAAGAGTTTCAGTAACATGGAGAAATGCTTATAATTTAAATTAAGTGGCAAAATTGGACAGAATTTGCATATGATGTGATCTTAGCTATATAAAATATACCTATAGAAAGACAAATGGATCAACAACAAAAAGACAACACAATCAAAAAACGGGCAAAGGACTTGAATAGACATTTTACCAAAGAAGATATGCGTATGTCTAATAAGCACATGAATAGGCGCTCAACATCATTAGTATTGTTGTTGTTAGGTGCCGTTGGTTCAGTTGCAACTCATAACAACCCCATGTGACAGGGTAGAACTGCCCCAGCCACTGGGTGGATTCAAACCGACAACCTTTAGGTTAGCAGCTGAGTGCTTAACCGATGAGCCACCAGGGCTCCTCACTCCCACTAAGATGGCTATTATCAGAAAATAACAAGTGCTGGAGGGGATGTGGAGAACTTGAAAGCCACATCCATTGCTGGTGGGATGTAAAATGGTGCAGCTGCTGTGGAGAATAGTTTGGTGGTTCCTCAAAAAGTTAAACATAGAATTACCATATGGCCCACGGTTCCATATCTAGGTATATATTCAAAAGACTTGAAAAGAGTGATTCAAACAGATACTTGTACATCAATGTTCATTGCGGCATTACTCACAATAGCCAAAAGGTGGAACAACTCAAATATACATCAATGGATGAATGGATAAACGAACTGTGGTATGTCTATGCAATAGGATATTATTCTGCCATAATAAGGAATGAAGTTCTGATACATCCTACAATGCAGATGAACCTTGAAAACGTTGTGTTGAGTGAAATAAGTCAGACACAAAAGACACGTTTTGTATGATCCCATTTATATGGCAATGTCTAGAATAGACAAATATATAGAGACAGAAAGTAGATTAGTGGTTACCATAGGTTGGAGAAAGAGGGGTATGGGAAATTATTGCTTAATGGGTACAGTGTTTCTGTTTGGGGTGATGAAAGTTTTGGAAACAAATAGTTGATGTTTGTACAACACTGTGAATGTGATTAATGCCACTGGATTATACACTTGAAAAAGGCTGAAATGGCAAATGTCTTGTTATATATATTTTACCACAGTAATTTTTTTTAAGATGAATGGAAAACAACACGCCTAAATATTGTCAGTGTTTTTTATGGATTAGTAAGATTATAATTTTGTTCTTCTTTGGCATGAACTCATCATTCTGAATAAGGGAAATTGGGCCCAACGGTCACCTACCCGTGCATTAAAGAAGCCCATGAGCTGGGGAGTAATGGTGGTTGAGTGGTAGAGTTCTCCCCTTCCAAGCAGGAGACCTGGGTTCAATCTCCACCCAGTGTGCCTCATGGGCGGCTACCACCCACCTGTTAGTGGAGGCTTGCGTGGTGCTATGATGCTGAACAGTTTTCAGAGAAGCTTCCAGGCTAAGACAGACTAGAAAGGCCTGACGATCTGCTTCTAAAAATCAGTCAGTTGGGGAGAGGAGGGCCACAATTTCTTGGTTATGTTTGCTTAGGTCAAGGCTAAAATAAGTTTTTAAGTACAAAAAAAAAAAAAAAGTGAGTTGATCTAAATTAAAAATATTAAATAAGGAATAATATAGGTAGAATGTATATCTGGACCCCTAGCAGTGCAGTAGTTAAGATCTTGGCTGCTAACCAAAAGGTCAGCAGTTCCAAACTGCCAGCCATTTCTTGGAAACAATATGGGGCAGCTCTACTCCACCCTATAGGGTCGCTATGAGTCAGAATTGACTTGACGGCAACAGGTTTGATTTGGAGTTTTTGGTATGTAGTATCTGGCTATGGCAAACTATTGAGGTTTAGGAAACTCTACAGTAAGGTATTAAGTTTTTTTGATATCAATTAAGTATAAATGTCTGACCTGGTGGAAAGTAATCCATAGCCACCCTTCCACTTCAGGGCTGCCTGTGCAGAGACTCATAGAGTGGGGCAGGGCTCCACCAGGTACAGGGAAGGCCCCCAGGCACCGACATGAACTGTTTTACTCTGGCTGAATTGCGTGAGGGTGGAATTCCATGGGGCTCTATCTGGATCCTGTTCCTGACCTGGTCTGTCCTCAGCCTTGGTTTGGGATACTTCTCACCACTCCACATCCTCAATAAGGAGCACCCAAGACTGAGATCAAAGATGACAGGTGGGACAGAATCTACAACGCTTCCTAACTATATCTGAATCTCTTATTCCTCACTGAAAAGTCTTTCCTTAGGGATATTTAACAGAAAACAAAGAAAAATAAAAGACTAAAAGAGAAGGGAACTACCATTCACTGAATGCATACTCTGCCAAATGGAAAGTGTATACAACGTGGCAAAAATTATATTAGAAACATTACATATTTTATTTAATGCAACTCTCACAACAACTAAGAGATAGATAGCATGCTCTCCATTTCACAGGTGAGAAAACAGAGCCTCAGTGAGACCAAATAACTCGCCCAAGCTCACCCAGCTAGGAGTGGCCGAGCAAGGATTCAAATCCCTTGAGCCTGATGCCAAAACCCAAGGTGTTTGCACCAAGCGACACTGCTTCCTCCCTCTGAATGGGCTTCTTTTTGCAAATAAAGGTCAAAAGCAATGAAGGGGTAAGAGGAGAAGGAGGAACGTGAGCTGAGATGGACAAGACTCGAGATGACTGACAAGTTTTTTCACTTTCCATACAGATGTTTTAGCTTTGCGGAAACACAGCACCTCAGAAAAAGAAAACCAAACAAAGGAAAGGAGTACGAAATAAAAAGCAAGAGCACAGGGCGGTGTTGTGGAATTAGCTTCTTGGCTCTGTGCTTGTTGGGCTCTTGCCCACTGCTCCAGAAATTAATCCCTCTGGCCAATATGTAAATGTGGGCTCTACCACATATGAAATTCACAGGGACAGGTCTTCCATCTACGCCAGACAGGCAACTCCAGCTGTAATCTAATCGCACCCCATGAAGCCCCTGCCAGCAATCTCTTGTTCCCTCACCCTGTCACAAATGCCATCACATTGCATCAAAGATCCCCCTCACACGCACAGCCCAGGCAGGGCACTGGGACCTGTCTTGGCCACACATCCACAGATCGGTAGGGTCAGCACCAGTTCTGCACAGTTCATAAAGGCCAAAATCGGTGTGAGACTCAGGGGGGCCCCTCCCGGGTGGCAGGCCTAGGTGGCCAAGCGAGGTCATGGCCGGGAGGCTTTCCCTTAGCCGAGCCCTGGTGCCTTGCTGCTGCACATTGCAAGTTTGCTCATGGAGAGTTATTAGAGACAAAAATTAAAGAAAAAAAGAGAAGCCAGGGAAGCCTCTTGAAATGCAATTAAGTGGGGAAAGAAGTGAAAGTATAATGAAAATTCAACAAAAATAACCATTTAGCTTAATTAGTAAAGAATGTGTGCCTTGAGCATTGTGCTCTTTTAAAGAACTGTCTATATGGGATCAAACTGACAACAGCAACTCGAAAGGTTAGATATGAAACGTGGGAGGGAGTGAGTTTATGTTAATGGAGAAGGACCAACTCAGAAAAGGAGGGTGAGAGTGGTTGCATGCCTTGAAAAATGTAATCAATGTCACTGAAATGTACATGTAGAAATTGTTGAACTGGTGTATGTTCCATTGTATATATTTTCAACAACAACAAAAATAAAGTAAAAAAATAAACTCAACAGAACACCCAGATTTAAGATTTGGCTACCATAATGAATGCTGGATCATTAATTGACCAAATGTTCAGAAAGTAATAGAAGGAACTGCCTGATGCAAACTATTGGTCTGGGAGTCAGCATGGATTCTCCTCCCCCAAAAGTTCAAACGCCTCTGGAAATCCTGAGATGGGGATCAAGGGGAAATGGGCATTAGTGCCTTACATTTACATTGGGTTCCATGTTTCCACACAGCCTATCTCATTTGATTACCTTCATGGCGAGTGATGTCAGATTGTTGTTGTTGTTGTTATCGATTTCAACTCATAGCGACCCCATGTGATGGAGTAAAACTGCCCCATAGAGTTTTCTAGACTGTAATCTTTATAGAAGCAGATTACCAGGTCTTTCTCCAGTGGAGCCACTGGGTGGTTTTGAACCACTAACTTTTCAGCCAGCAATCAAGCACAGTTGCTCCACCAGGGCTCCTTGATGCCAGAATTTACCATTTCTAAATTCTCAGCTAGGCTAGAAAACCAAACTCACATTCCCCCTACTTCTTTGCTTGTTGAGGCCTTAAGTGGTTTTTGTTTTGGGGTTTTTTTGTGTGTGTGTGTGTGCTTTAAGTGAAAGTTTACAAATCAGGTCAACCTCAAAAATTATACTTTTTTAAAAGTGGTTTCTTTGTGAGAATTTCGTCTGCCAGGATATCTCTTGATTAAAAAAAAAAAAAGATAAATCCAGTAAAATAGATTGTCAGATTACTTTGTTACCGTGGTTTATAAACATCTATTTTAACAACACTGATAATTATTCAAAGAAAAAAATAAAGAACAAATAAACAAAAAAGCCTGCTTAATGATACCAGAAAGCTAACAAAATAGTAAAAATTGACAGTCAGGAGACAAGGGAAGGAGGCCCAGAGAGTCGAGTACAATCTTTGAGTTGCTTTAGACCTAGGAGTATTTGCTAATTTTGCAAGGGGTGGCTAAGAGTCTGAGTGGCACCTTTGACAGCCTCCAGGACAAAGGGGCAAGGATTGAAATCTGAGGCCTACAAAGAGTCGTGGTCCAGGTAAAAACCTCCTTGCTTTGGATTGGGACTCCAAAAGAATGCACTCTGCAACTAAGTGTGAACCAGAAGTAGAAAGGCCCTTGCAGGGACTAAAGCTCAGTTTTACGTCTTCTAAAGCCCTGAAATTAGGTTGATGTAATATTGGATTGTTAGTACAAAAACAAATGCAAATCATATTGGGAGGAAAATAGTATTATTTGAGGCCTTCAATTAATTCTGCAAATAATTTTGCATGTACAATGTCCAGAACACAATAAAAAATAGTAATGCACAAAGGAGATAAGGCAGCATAAAATGAAATAAAAAATAGAAAAATCAACATACAACAGAAACAGACCCACAGAGGCTCAAGATATTGGAGTTACCAAGACTTTAAAGTAACTATCCTATCAAGTTCAAGTAAATAAAAGATAAGGCTGAAAATTCTGGCAGAGAATGGAAACCTATAAAAATAATAATAATAACCAAATGGAAACTATGGAAATTAAAAACACAACAACCACAATTAAAAACTCAAAGGATAGTTTTAGCTTTTAAAAATGCAGAACTATTTTAGGTTAGAAGAAACTATCAAAATAAAGTAGGAGAGACAATAAGTTGGAAAACACAGAATATAAAGCAAGAGACATAAATGACACAAAGAGATCTAACATATGTGTAATTAAGGGCCTAGGATAAAGACACAGAAAATATGGCAGAAACAATATTTGAAGAGATAACAGCTAGAATTTTCCAAAACTAATGAAAGACATCATACCACAGATTTGAGAAACCCTGCAGAAAGATTATTCCAAAGGGCTAATGGACCACATCTACAACAGCCTCCACCAGACTGAGTCTAGTACATCTAGATGATGCCTGGCTACCACCACCAACTGGTCTGACAGAGATCACAATAGACAGTCCTGGACAGAGCTGGAGAAAAATTCTAACTCACAGAAAAAGACCAGATTTACTGGCCTGACAGAGACTGGAGAAACCCCAAGAGTATGGCCCCTGGACACTCTTTTAGCTCAGTGATGAAATCACTCCCGAGGTTCACCCTTCAGCCAAAGATTAGACAGGCCCATAAAACAAAATGAGACTGAAAGGGCACAACAGCACAGAGGCAAAGACTAGACGGCAGGAGTGAACAGGAAAGCTGGTAATAGGGAACTCAGGGTCGAGACAGGAGTGTTGACATGTTGTGGAGTTGTTAACCAATGTCATAAAACAATATGTGTGCTAACTGTTTAATGAGAAGCTAGTTTGTTCTGTAAACCAACACCTAAAGTACAACATAAAAAAAGAAAAAGAAACCCTGCAAATTCCAAGCATTATACATAAAAAGAAATGTACACCAAGGTGTGTGATCTTTTTTTAAAAAAAATACTTAAAACTAAAGATGAAAATACCATTACTGCACAGTTGTAAATAACTTATGTACTGTAACATCACTTTCAATTACGTATAAAGAAATAATTAATTAAAATAAAAAAAATAATAAAGAAGAAAATACAAAAAGCGGCTGGGGGGTGGGGAAAGTGGATTACCTTACAACGAAGTAGTCCCTAGGCAGTCAGCTGACTTTTCATCAGCAACAATGGAAGCCAGAAGACAATAAGATGGTACTTTTGATGTGCTGAAAGAACTCATGTCTCCCAAGTACACATCCAGTTCTTCTTCTACTATACTGTGTTGCCACCCAAGCTTTCAATTCTTGGTGGCTTTTAGAGCCAGACAAACCTGAGTTCAAAACTAGCTGTTTGATGATTAACTTCCACTTGTTTTCTTTAAAACACAGATAGTAAAACTTAGTAGAAAATTTATGTAAAGCATCTGGCACTTACCAGCTACTCAATGAAATTGAATCCCTGCTCCCTCATTTTTTCTCCTTCTTCCCTTGATGTCTCCTCAAATAAACATCCTTAAAAAGTTTTGTCCCTCTTCTTTGGTTTTCTTTTTTTTTATTTTTGTACAACCAAAGTCCTAGTGATTTGCTGAACCATAGTTATATTACTCATATTCACACTTTCTAGAAGAATGTTCTGGTTTATCCAGTCTCACTTTCCTAAATGCCCCGCCCTTTGTTGGGCTCTCCCCATCTTTCCTGGTCTGGACCACTCAAATACAGCCCCTATAAGCCAGAGCTCACCTCTCCAGCCACCCCACTTCCTGACAGCCACACAAATGAAGGTAGTGACCAGGTGTACTCCCCCTTTCTTGCAGTGATTGGATGCCTTAAGGTTGGAGCATAAACTATTCTAGAAAGCCTAAAAGCATAAATTTGGGCATGATGAACCTAGAGCTCCAGAATGATAGTAGTTTCTTCATTCAGTCATATGATCTTGTGAAACCACTAATATTCAGTGAGCATCTACCATGGATCAGGCACTACAATGGGCACAGCAGCTGCAGAGATGAGTAACACATGGTGTCTGTCCTCCAAGACACTCCCAGGCTATTGAGGAACAAAATATTTCATCATGGGGAGTGGCAAGTGCCAAAGTAGAGTGTGATGGAATCAGGGTGGGGGCAGCTAACTTGAGCAATGACAGGACCAGTCCTGGGCCCACTTTTCTTTCTCTACATTTCCCTGCATAATCTCACCCACTGCCTTGGCTTTAAAAGCCAACTATACGCCGATGGTTTCCAAAATTTGTGTCTCCATCCCAGACCTTTCCATTGAGCTCCAGACTCAAAATCCAACTACCTGTTTGAAACTTGACATCTATAAGAATCTCAAACTTAAGGCATCTAAAAAAGAGCTCCTCCCCTCATAAAAAATTAAATAAATAAAAAGAAAGAAAATCTATTTTCTTTAAGTCTTCCCCATCCCAGGAAATAACACCAGTTGCCTAAGCCAATTATTTGTTATCCTCAATCCTTCTCTTTTCTTAATTCCCAAAAACCAGTCTATCAACATGGCAATATCTGTTTGCCTCTGTTTATCTGTTTTCTTCCACCAGGATGTTATTGCCTTGAAGGTAGAAGCTTTGCTGGGTTTTGTTGTTGTTGTTTGCTTGTTTTATTTTTACTACCGCATCCCCAGCTTATGGAACAGTGTCTGTCATTTAGAAGGTCCTTGATAAATATTTGTTAACCAATCAAGGATATCAGGGAAAGTGTCACAAGGGAGGTGATGTTTGAATTGTATAAGCAGGCATTCACCTGTTAGAGAAGAGAATGAAACAGCAAGAAGAGGGTAGAGCACAGGAAAAGACAGGGAAGCAATAAAAGCAGAGAGTGTCTGAGGAGCTCAGACTCTGAAGCCAGGCACACTCAGGTCAAATCCAAGCTCAGGCCTAGCCATGAAACCTTTCTAAAAGTAGTTTCCTGACATGGGTAAAATGGACCTAATCTAGAGCCTTCTCTATAGGGCTGTCCTGAGAACCAAATGAGAATGGGCATAGAACATTGTAAGTGTGAAATAAATATTATTATTAACATTAATACCGTGCTAATTGGGAATGACTGATTAACGGGTATGGGCTTTCCTTTTGGGGAGATGAAAATGTTTTGCAACTATATAGAGGTGGTGGTTATACTATTGAGCGCACTTATATCACTGAATTGTTCACTTTAAAATGGTTAATTTCATGTTATGTGAATTTAACCTCAATTTTCAAAAGGAAAGAAAAGAGGAAGTAAAACCTGACTAAACCACTACTGGTGACTGCTAGCTGAAAGTGTATAGATGCATATAAACCCTTGTCTTCCAACACCACCGTGCTCTGCAGCCTTCAAGCAAAATCAGGGATCAGGATGCAGTCAAGTTACCAAGCTACCCTTGGGTCCCCTGTGATGACTATGCCTCAGATTTTTTTTTTTCCTGGAAATTACTGAAACAGCTTCTGACCTGAATACTACTGGCTGAGAGTTCCCCAACGCACCCCGCAAGGCTGGTGCTCAGAGAGGAGCATCAAGGGCAAGGCCATCCCTGTGCACCAGGGAAGAATCAAGCTGGAAAAGTTACTCAGAAAACAGGGCAGAGGACTTTGGAGCCTCTCCCACTCACCCTTCTAGGAGTCCACACAACCAGAGACAGGCATTCCTCAAGCTCTGGAAGGAGGGAGGAGATGTGTGGGCTATTCCTGCCCCTCAGAGTGTCCATTCAGTGTGAGTCAGAATGCACTTTACTCAATTCCTGATAAACCACACAGTCCAGCAAAAGGACCTGTCATTAGTTAACACAAACACAGCCTGAAATATGAGAAGTCCTGGTGGCACAAGGGTTGGCTAAGAGCTCAGCTGCTAACCAAAAGGTTGGCAGTTCAAACCCACGCAGCAGCTCCACGGGAGAAAGACCTGGCAACATGCTCCCATAAAGATTACAGCCAACAGGGTAGAGAGGAGTGTGCTGTCACATTGTAGGGACAGCAACTAAGGTCACATAACTATGTGTGTATAAGTTTTTGTATGAGACACTGACTTGAACTGTAAACTTCCACTTAAGGCACAATACCAAAAAAAAGATTACAGCCAAGAAAATCCTATGGGGCAATTCTACTCTGTCACGTGGGGTCACTATGAGTCAGACTCCCTAGCACCTAACAACAATAGGGTGGGTGGGTACTAAATGGGCTACTGGAACCTCCTGGGTGTCCCATATTTGAAGAGAATGTGGTAAGAAAACCTCATTGTGATGCAAGTCAATCTTTCTGACCTTTGGCACTGTGTTAGCATAGTGGGGGCTCCTTCCCAAAGGTGTGAGCCCCTCTCACTGGGGGTATGCAAACAATTGGCAAGACGTTAACAACCAATTATTGGTGAGGCTGCAGTGGGGATTTAGGGACTAGATAAAGGCTGTGAACACAGCAGTTTCCCGACTGGAACCACAATAAGGGCAGGAAAAGCTGGAATTAAGAGAGCAGAGAGCTAGGCCTCCATACACTCAGTTCATCTATTTTACATATTGGGGCTCTGCAAAAAAAAATGTTATTTGCAATAAGAGTTCTATAGCTTTAAAACAGAAGTTCGAAAATGATAGAACTGAATGACTGCTAACATAACGCTCCTTTTGAATTTAAGATTCTAATGTTCTATGTAGTAAGTACTGGTGTCCAGGGTATTAAATAATACCTAAAACACAATTATCCTTCACTTTATAACAATCTATAATGTGTGAATATAAACTATTACTAGCGAATAAATAGCTCAACATCAGCACTAATTTCCCCTTCCACTGAGAAATTTAAGTTCATCTTCTTTGGCTTGAATCAGGAAGTTGTTTCACTATTGACCTTTACTCTTCATCTCTATGAGAAAATGGTGATGACATCTTTTTGGCCAGATGGAACTGATGGGAGATTTATGGAGCAGCTGAGAACTGTCAAAGCCAGGCTAGGCAGATCCCACAAGACAATGACCATGGCCTTTTCATCAAGGAGCACATTGCTTACTGGAATCCACTAACACAATAGTCATATCTACCCAGTCATCAGTGAGATTATCCCAACACCCCACCAGCTGCTGCCACCCAATCTAAGGCCTCCACTTCTGCTCTTGAGGGATGGCATGTGACCGCACAGGAGTTTTGCCCCTCACCCACCACCCTCCCCACCCCCAGCCTGACACCCACAATCCTCCCAGAGTGGGAAACCTCATCCAATGCCTTCTCGGTTACAGAGATTTCAGAAATTAGTCACAGAAAGGAGGGCGGGAAGAGAGTGGACGTTTCCTGAAGGAATCAGTAACAAAATCTGGTGGCTTTCACCTCAAGGTCACAGCAGCTTAGATCATCCCTGAGTTAGCAGAGAACGGTCAACAGTGAAAGCAACCTCTGTAAGCTCTCTGCCTACTTGGTCCACCATCTACTCTACAAAGAGCTTCCGTGAGGCTAGGCCTCAAGTAGAGGGGCCTCCCCACTCAGCCAGCCTTTTTGAGTTTTTGATTCATTTTGCATCCCTGTCCCCTCCCCCAGCCTCAGAAGATGGCCCCAATGCCTAAGGGGTGGATCTCTACACTGAAGTCCAGCTTCCAATCCTTACCTTGTGAAACATTCACTAAAAAGACAGACTGGGACCTTCCTATGATGCTGGTGACCAAGCATCCTAATTTGCACAGGACAGTCCCAGTTTGTGCCTCCTTTGGTCCCAGAATCATTACTGACATCACTGCCTTTCACTCTTAGAAGTCCCCATTGGACAATAAATTATATGGTCAGCTTACCTTTGGCCTAGGTCCCACTTATGCTTTTCAGAAGGAATCTGGAAAACTCCAGCTAGTCCTGCAAGCCAAGCGATGTGGGAATAAATGAGGCCAAAGAAAAAATCCGTTCATTGGTTTGTGGAAATAAGCCATCAATATAGAAAAAAGGTTTAGTAAATTGTGGCTCATCAATGTGGGATACTATGCAACAATTCCAAAGAAAAATAGGATCCATATGCCCTAACAAGAAGCCTCATGGTTAGGTGCTTGGCTGCTGACATAAAGGTTGGTGGTTCGAACCCACCCAAGAAGCTCCATGGGAGAAAGACCTGGCAATCTGCTTCTGTAAAGATTGCTATTGTTGTTGTCAGGTGCCACTGAGTCAGTTCACGACTTATAGCGACACTATATACAACAGAATGAAACACTGCCCAGTCCTGCAGCCCTTCTCATGGTCACTACACTTGAGCCCATTTGTTACAGCCACTGTGTCAATCTATCTCGTTCAAGGTCTTCCTCTTTTTCGCTGACCCTCTGCTTTACCAAGCATGATGTCCTTCTCCAGGAACTGATCCCTCCTGATAATATGTTCAAAGTATGTGAGATATAATCTCGCCATCTTTGCTTCTAAGGAACATTCTAGCTGTACTTCTTCCAAGACAGATTTGTTCATTCTTTTGGCAGTCCATGGTATATTCAATATTCTTTGCCAACACCATAATTCAAAGGCATCAATTCTTCTTCAGCCTTCCTTATTCATAAAGATCACAGCCTAGAAAACCCTATGAGGCAGTTCTACTCTGTCACATGGTATCACTATAAGTCGAAAATTGACTGAGCGGCACACGGCAACAACATACACGTCCTGACATGGAAATAGCAACAAGACAGACTGGCAGGGAAAAAAGCAAACTGTACCTTAAGGCAGAGTGCGTGATGCCAGTTATCTTTTCTTTGTAATTGTATGTATAAATGCGTGTATGTGTGCCTAAATGCAAAGCAAAAGGCATGAACACCATCTAATAGAAATATGTGAGCCACAGACGTAATTAAAATTTTTCTAGTATCTATTTTTTTAAGTTTTAAAAAAAGTGAAATTTATTTTATGCAACCCAATATATCCAAAATTTTATCAAATAAATCCATATAAAAATTAAGATATATTACCTTTTTTTCGTACTAAGTCCTCAAAATCTGGTGTATGCTGGCTGCACATCTCAACTCAGACTAGCCATATTTCAGGTCCTCAGGAGCCACATGTTGCCAGTGGCTATGATACTATTGGATAGTGCAGGGCTAGAAGGATGGGCATTAAACAGATGTCGTTGTTCTTGTTCAGCCGTCGCACTGGCCCGACCCGTGGTGACCCCATGCACAATGGATCAAAACACTGCCCAGTCCTGTGCCATCCCCACGATGGGTTACAGATTGGACCATTGTGATCCATAGGGTTTCTCAGAAGTAGAAACGAGGCCTTTCTTCCTAGTCTGTCTTAGTCTGGGAGTTCCACTGAAAGCTGTTCAGCATCCTAGCAACACGTAAGCCTCCACTGACAGACGGGTGGTGGCTGTGCAGGAGTCGTACTGGCCGGGAAGCCAATCCCCTGCATGGAAGGTGAGAATTCTATCGCTAAACCACCTCTGCTTCCTATCAAATGGATAACAAGAGTTGTTTCTGGGGAAGGAAGTGAGATTAGGGGACTAGAGTGATTTGTATAGAATATGAATTTTTTACAACAAGAATATATATTCATTGCTGTATAATTTTATAAACAATAAAAACTTTAAATTTTTTTTTTACAAAATAAGGAAAAGAGCATGAGATGTGAAGTCTATAAATAGACTAACAAGGTCTATAAATGGGTTGTGAGAAAGCACGGATTAAAATAAATTCATCAGCCAGAAAGAGCGTTTGCATTTTTTTTCAGTTTGAGCTCCTCCAGCCCTGGGGCTGACGGTCTGGCCATTGGGCTACACTAGCCAGCTCCGCAGCCCACCACAAGCTTCCCAGGGATGGCCTTATGTGGTTCCCCCAACTGCAGTCAGGAAGCGGTGCTGCCTCTGTCATCTCAGCGGGGCAGCAGGACAGGGCTCGAGAATGATCAGATTGAAGCTTTAAGTCAGTCTTTGTCAAAGTGCAGACCAGAGAACCAAACCCGTTAAAACCAAACCATTGCCCTTGATTCCAACTCCTAGCAACCCTATAGGACAGAATAGAATAGAGCCCTAGGGTTTCCAAGGCTGTGATATTTATGGAAACTGACTGCCACATCTTTCTTGTAGCTGAGAGCTTCACCACTGCACCACTAGGACTCCTACCGAAAATGAGTGCCATCAAAATAACCTGGAGGGCTTGTTTTCTAGTGCAGATTCCTGACCCTACTAAAGAAGTATGGGGGGGAGGGGCTGGTGGCCAAGAATCTCCATTGAACCAAAAAAAAAGTTGCTATCGAGTGGATTCCAATTCATGATGATCCCGTGTGTGTCAGAGTATCACTGTGCTCCATAGGGTTTTTTTCCAATGGTGAGCTTTTGGAAGTGGATTGCCAGGCCTTTCTTCCGAGGTACCTCAAACCTCCAACCTTTTGGTTAACAGCCAAACACAGTAGTAACCCTTTGCACCACCCAGAGGTTCCTCTTTGAAGGAGAACTCCAGGTGAGTCTTAAGCCTAATCAAGATGCAAAAGGATAGCATTCTCTTCTGGCCAACTTCCCTACCCTGAGTGATTCTGGCAGGGTCTCACTTAGAATCGTGCTGACACAACTGGTAGAAGACAGGAAGTCCAACCTTTCAGAACACCCCTGTCCCCACCCTAGAGGAAGGCTCAGCTCTTCTTTCACAGTATGTCTTCAGTGATGGAGTCCTGGTGGCACAGTGGTTAAGCGCTTGGCTGCTAACTGAAAGGTCAGTGGTTCAAACCTACCAGCTACTCCACCACTGTAGTTAAAGCAGCCCTGGACAACTTGGGGCTGTTTAGTCTAGCTGCGTGACCTTGGATAGAACACTATCTTTCTGGACCTCTGTAACATCTTCAGTCAAAGGACAAGAATTAACACCTTCTGTGGTTAAGAGCTACGGCTGCTAACCAAAACATCGCAGTTTGAATCCACCAGGTGCTCCTTGGAAACCCTATGAGGTAGATCCACTCTGTCCTATACGGTTGCTATGGGTCGGAATAGACTGGACGGCAACAGGTTTGTGCAGCTGTCAAGGACCAGCTGCTGCAAGGGAGAAATATATGGCAGTCAGCTTCTGTAAAAAGTTACAGCGTTGGAAACCCTATGGGGCAGTTCTACTCTGCCCTGTGTTGTTGTTGTTGTTAAGTGCCATAGAGTTGATTCCAACTCATAGTGACCCTACAGAACAGAGTAGAACTGCCCCATAGGGCTTCCAAGGAGCAGCTGGTGGATTTGAACTTCCGACCTTTTGGTTAGCAGCCATAGCTCTTAATCACTGCGCCACCAGAGCACCACTCTGCCCTATAGGGTCACTATAAGTCAGAATTGACTCTACAGCAAAGGGTTTTATTGAATAATGCTCAGGGGTCCCACAATTTAGAAAGAGGCCATCCCTCCATAAATATTGCCTTGTCCCGAGTTAGCTCTGTTTCTAACCCTTCGTTCACGGAAAGCCCAGGCTGGTGGACCAAAGCCTGCCCTCACCCCCTTTTACTGTTGTGGGACTAGAAAAGGGTTTCCTTTTGTATGTCCACCACTCAAGAGATGACACTGGCACAGTTTGGTGGAAATCTTTTCCTTAGGGTGAGATCTTTTATTCTATGTTTTTTTTTTTTTTTAACAAATTTTCTCTTCTTTCTTTTTAAATAAGCCAAAGGTGCAATTTGCTGTTAAAAAAATTTTTTTGAGAGAAGAGAGCCAATTCCTTCAAAGGCATATCATCAACAGTGAAAAATTAGTACTTGCATTGATATAGGAGCCCCAGGTGGCGCAAACAGTTAACGTGCTCAGCTGCTAATCAAAAGGTTGAAGGTTTGAGTCCAACCAGAGGCACCTCAGAAGAAAAACCAGCCAATCTACACCCATTGAAAACCCCACGGAGCACAGTTCTACTCTGACATGCATGGGGTGGCCATAAGTCAGAATCAACTCGACGGCAACTGGCTTTTACATGGGTACAATATCTTTTGTATGCATTGATCTCTTCTAACCAAAAGGTTGGCAGTTCAAACTCATCCAGTGGTTTTACGGGAGAAAGACCTGGCGATCTGCTTCCGTAAAGATTAAAAAACCGAAAACCAAACCCGTTGCCGTTGAGTCCATTCAGACTCATAACGACCCTATGGGACAGAGTAGAACGGCCCCATAGGGTTTCCAAGGAAAAGCTGGTAAATTCCAACTGGTTAGCGGCCGTAGCTCTTAACCACTGCACCAGATTACCGCCTAGGAAATCCTGTGTGGCAGTCCTACTCTGTCACATGGGTCGCTATCAGTAGAAAATCAACTCAATGGCGCCCAACAAAAACATCTCAACAGCCCACTTAAATTGACAGGTATAATTATCACCATTTTACAAAAAAGGTAACCAGGCTGGGAGGGTTAAAAGAGGGTAGAGGAAGAAACTAACTTTTACCCTGCTCCCCTTCCGTGTTTGACCTTGAGCTGGGTAGTTTACGCAGGTGATAGCTACCCTGAGAAGTTGGTATTGTAACTCTCCATTTGATCACTGAAGGAGGGGTGGGCCGGGCGCACCAAGTGAGTGACAGGAGATGACCCATCAGACCCCTTCCCTGGCCCTCTCTCCTTGCTCCACACAGAATATTTCCCTCTGACAAAATGATTTACTGCTCACTTCACCCCCACTCAGCTGCATTTAACTGATTAAAAGAAAGGCCTTCTCATAATATTTAAACAATCAGATGAGCGTTTTCATCAAAGCTAAATGTCCTTTAATAACCTGATGCCCTTCTCCTTCCCTGACACCTGGCTGTTGTCAGTCTCCATGTGGTCTCCATGTGGACTCCAGACAGCGGTTTCCTCCTCCCCACAGAGAACAGCCCTCCCAGGCCAGCCTGGGCAGCTTCCCTTAATTAGACTTGCAAAAACTCTCCTTTCCTTTGAGGGGTCTATCTATCTATTGCAGTATCTCTCTCATTCTCTCTCTGAATTTCCCTCTATCAACTCTCTCTTCTCTCTCAGTCTCTTCTGACTCTCTCTCTCAATCTCTTTTCTCAATCTCCTGTCTCTCTTTCTTCCCCTCAGTCTCCCGTCTCTCAAATTCTATTTCTCTTTCTCTCAATCTCGCCCCTCTTTCAAACTAATTATAATTCTCTCTCCCTCTCTCTTCCTCTTTCTGCCTCTCCTCTCCCCTTCTTTCTTCTTCCTCTCAATCTCTCTCCTGTCTTTCAAATTGTCTCTTCTATCTCTTCGTCTCCCTTCCTCCCTCCCTCTCTCTGTCTCTTTTTTTAGAAGCAACCAGCAGCTAAGACTTGAAAAGCAGAATGGAAAGCGAGCAGCCGACCCCTTTGCACGGGCGGCCTTCCCGAGGAGGAAGGAGGAGGAAGGTCAAGGTGAGGTACGGGGGAGGTGTGAGCGGCGGGCAGACACCCAAGCTGGGCGTGGCCTGCAGCGGCGCTAACGATCTGCCCAGATGTGCCCCAGTTGTGTAAAATCTGTTGGTGCCGCTCCGCCTGCCGCTCTTCAGAGGGAGGAAGAGCCTCTTGGATCGAAGAAGAGATGGAAGACGCTCGCCACGGAAACCGAGAAGATTGGGCGCCCAGTCCCAGCCCTCCGCGAACCCCCAGGATGCTAAGGCCAAAACACCATCTCCTGAGAAAAGCCAAGGACAATTCTGCTACAGCTTAAAAGAGTATAATGCAAAGTTTATTGGTGGCTACCGGGGTGGGACCAAAAAAAACCCAAACCCATTGCCATGGAGTCGATTCTGACTCATAGCGACCCTATAGGACAGAGTAGAACTGCCCCATAGAGCTTCCAAGGAGTGGCTGGTGAATTCGAACTGCCGACCTTTTGGTTAGCAACAGAGCTCTTAGCCACTGCGCCACTAGGGGTGAGAGGGAGAGGGAAAGGAAGACACAACGCCTAGGGGACACTGAGCTTCTGGTAAGGGTGATGGAAAGAATCCCGGACCCTTAATGGTGAGAGTTGAACAAATGTGATGAACATAATTAACGTCACTGAAATGTTCATGTGAAGATTGTAGAACTGGCAAATGTTCTGTTACCTATTAAAAAAGAAATCGTATAATGTTTGCTATCCAAGCCTTGGCCCTTTTGCAGCTCTGAGCCCCAGGGCTAAATGCCTTTGGTTGTTTTCTGATGGGGTCGCTCCCCTGCAACCCTGGGAGGGGAAAGCCAAGGAGGTGTGCTTGCAAAGGGCAGACGGAAAGCCTGAGTCACAAACACAAAAATCCCCTTTCTCTGGAGAAGGCACTGCTGCTAGGAGGCACTGCTCCAAGGGTTTGTCAGGAGCAAATTAACCAGTAAACACAGTAAGCACGGGCTTACAGAAAGCAAAGTATGTGCAGGCTTAATTGTGTTTGCTTACTACTCTGTAGTGAACAATTCCACGTGGGTTTCAGATGTAAAACCCATGTGAAATTGTTCGCTACAGACTAATAAGTAAACACACTGACACCCATGTGAAATTGTTCACTACAGGTCAGTAAGTAAACACAATTAAGCCTGTGCATACCTTGCTTACTGGACAATCCGTTCCTGGGTTTCATACTTATCAATCAGCAAGCATTTGTTGTACTCTAAGTAGGTCATCTCTGCCCTCAAATGGCTGAAGACTATGGAGGGCAAGGCAATGCATGGAAAAGTACTTTATAAACTGAAAAGCAGTGCACAGAGGCAAAGAGTTACTATTATTCTGTCATTGCTGTTGTTAGTTGTTAAGTGGAGTCTGTGTCACGCTCCCTTATTTATGTACAACAGAACTAACACCGCCCAGTCATCCTCCCAACCAACAGCATGTTCAAGTCCATTGTGTCAGTTCATCTCACCAAGGGTCTCCCACACCCTCGATGGCCCTCTACTTCACCAAACATGATGTCCTCCTCCAGGGATTGATCCCACCTGATGGTGTGTCCGAAGCAAGTGGCAGTATTCTGTTGTGATCCATAAAGTTTTCATTGGCTGATTTTTTGGAAGTAGATTTCCAGGCCTTTCTTCCCAATTATACTACATGATAATTATTACTACAAATCCCAAAACCAAACCCACTGCAGCCAAGTCGATTCCGACTCACAGCAACCCTAGAGGACCGAGTAGGACTGCCTCACAGAGTTCCCAAGGCTGTAAATCTTTATGGAAGCAGACTGCCACTTCTTTCTCCCTCAGAGCAGCTGGTGGACCGCCAACCTTTTGGTTAGCAGACAAGCACTTTCACCACTGTGCCACTAGGGTTTCTAATTATTACTACAGTTACTGTATTATTATGGTTTTATAGTCGCAGCAACGATGGTTTCTAACACCTCCTCTGCTCCCCACGCCCATGTTTCCCAAGCTCCACTCCAGCCTACGGCCCTTGCCAATACTACTCTAGAATTTTTAAAAAGAGTGGAGGGGTGGTAAATATAAAAAAAAAAAGAAAACTCTTAGGTCCTCCCACCTCTACTTTCGTGGCTATTTGCAGTTGCAAACCCTGTAGGTAGGGGAGCTAAAACTTGTTGCCGTGGAGTCCACTTCAACTCATGGTGGGCTCCAAGTGTGTCAGAGTAGAAGTGTGCTCCATACGGTTTTCTTTCTTTTTTTTTTTTAATAACTTATTTTATTTTATTTTGTTGAGAATATACACAGCAGAGCATACACCAATTCAACCATTTCTACATGTACAATTCAGTGACGTTGATTACATTCTTCAAATTTTGAAACCATTCTCATCCTTCTTCTCCATAGGGTTTTCAATGGCTGGTTTTTCTAAAGTAGATCACCAGGCCTTTTTCCAGAGGAGCCACTGGATAGATTCAAACCTCTAACCTTTCGGTTAGCAGCCAAGTACATTAACCATTGGCACCACCCAAGGGAAAGGGAGCTAAAACTGGAGCCAAGACACTACCCACGTGGATGGCTTGAGATTATCCTTGGATCAACTTTCCTACAGCAGGGCTTTCTGCTTTTTCTCCCTTAACAGCCTTTTGTCATCCACTCCAATAACACTATTAAGAGCTATTATTTATTGAGCAACTTCTACAGAGCAAGGAGTATGCTAAGTTGTTTTGCCTGTACTATGTTCTGGTTATCTATTGCTGCATAACAAACCATCCCGAGATTTAGTGGTATAAAAACAAGAATTTTATTATATCCATTGATTCTCTGGGCCAGAAATTTGGGCATGACACAGCTGGGATGGCTTGTCTCTACTCCATGAAGTCTGGGTCCTGGGTTATAAAAACTGGACAAGCTGGGTGCTGTGATCATCTGGAAGCCTCATCACTCACACGTCTGGCACCTGGGCTAAGATGATAGAAACTAGACCTGTCAACCAGTGCACCTACATGTGACCTCTTTGTGTGGCTTGAACTTCCTCATGGCATGGAAGCCTCAGGGTAGTCAAATTTCTTACATGGTAGTTCAGGCATCCAAGACCAATATTCCAGCCAACAGGGAAGAAGCTGCATAGCTTCTCCTGAACCAGCCATGGAAGTCATAAAGTGTCACTTCTATAGTGCTCTATTGGTGAAAGTAGGGGCAAACCTGCCCAGAGGGTGAGGACAAAGACCTCACCTCTGAATGGATGAGTGTTCAAAAATTTGCCACCATGTTTTACAACACCATCCTGTTTAATTCTCACACAATAGTTTTTTGAGGAATTACTGATATTATCCCCACTGGACAGATGAAGACATTGAGCCTTAGAGAGGTTAAACAATTCGAGCAGCCCTAATCCAGAGCCTGACCTCCAAATCACTGCCCACTAGACTCACCACATATCCTTTGCTGCTGCTTTCCTTTCTTCCCTATGCTCCTCAAGGCCCTCCAGCCCAAACTCCAGGACATTTCTTCCCACATCTCTTTCTCTTGGTTTGTCTGCCTTGAATTCCTTTAGCCCTTGGAGAAGCCATTGACATTCCCTGCTCCAACCAATCTTCACCAGTCCAGCGGCTTGTGATGGAGATTTCAAGAAAGGCAGCCCCCAGATTTCGCCAGTCTCTAATGTCAGCTACTTATGGGCTTTTCATGCTCTCCTAGGTCAGAGCAGGGATGGCCTTTGTCCTGTGGAATCCCCATTGCCTCAGGGCAGTCTGCTGGCGAATAGGATCCTGATGCCTTCATTTGTCCTTGGCCCATGGCCAGTCCTAATTGGGAAACAAAACCCCATCGGTGTTTTAGTATCCCCTTTAAACAGTATTATCCACTGCATAAAAACGAAAATAAAGGTTTTAGGAAGACAAGTAGGAAAATAGGAAAAATATTTGCAACATTTAATAAAACAACAAAGGGTTCCTATCTAATGTAAAGAGTTCATAGAAATCAATTAGAAAAAAAACAACTAAGATCAAAGGGTACAAACAGATTAGGCATTAAAAAATACACATGAATTACAAGCATTTGAAAAATAATTTTTTTAATTAACATTAAAAATCATTATATGCTATTTTCAATTACATACTGGAGAAAGATTTCTTAAAATGCAAATTCTCAAACTGCTTCCCAGAAAGATTCTATAAATTATACTCATGTTTCATTCATATTCCAAAGGGAAGGTGGCGTTCCTTGCTGCAGCAGTTAGGGAACGCTACCTGGAAGAGGCAGAGCTAGACTTGGGACTTTTTTACAGAACAGGACTCAGCTACACTTCTACATGTATACTGCATATGCTTTAAAAATGGAGAGTTTAAAGTCTTCATCTTAAATTGTTCTGAAAAGACTGACGTACCACCACATGTGAAAAAGAATATATAATAAGTGAATTCAGCTCTCTTGTTCAAATCCATAAGTGTTCTTTTAAGTTTTTTCCTATTCAATGAATGACTAAAATATCCTTGGAAAAGACACTGCTTGAGCATCTATGAGGGAAACAAGCAAAATCAGACCTGAATTCCAGCTTCAAGGAGCTCACCATGGAGGGCAGACCTTCAAGGAGTTGAATAACATGGACAAATCTCACAAACACAAGACTGAGTCCAGAGCCCAAGAAGATATCTCAGCCACAGATAGCCCAGACATGTAGACTAGCAGTGCTACTACCTCAAGGTCAGAGCATGTCATTAAACCAGAGCCAAAAATGGACGCTATGTCATTCAGAAGGTGAAAATGCAAACCACAGACTGGGAGATGATAGTCACAATATACGCGTCTCCAACGAGGGACTCATTCAGAATATACAAAGAACTCCTACAAATCAGTAAGAAAAAGACAAAAGATTGGAACAGGCAGTTCACAAAATAGGATCTTCAAAAGCCAATGAACATTTGAAAAGGTGCTCAATGTCAACCCATTGCTGTCGATTTGATTCCGACTCATAGGGACCCTATAGGACACAGTAGAACTGCCTCGTAGGATTTCCAAGGAGTAGCTAGTGGGTCTGAACTGCCGAACTTTTGGTTAGCAGCCAAACTGTTAACCACTGAAACACCAGGGCTCCTCAATAGTCATTATGGAAACGCAAAATAAAACCATAGTGAGATATCCCTACTCCCCCACCAGGATGACTAAAAATTAAAATTCACAATATCAAGTGGTATTGTGGAGGATATGGAGCGATGGGAATTCTCATACACTGCTGGTATGAATATAAATTAGTATCAACACTTTGTAAAACCGTTGAGTGGTATCTAAAAAAAAACAAACAAGCAACCCCATGGCCATCTAGTCCATACCAACTCATAGAGACCCTATAGGACAGAGTAAAACTACCCCATAGGGCTTCCAAGGAGCGGCTGGTGGATTCGAACTGCTGCCCTTTTAGGTAGCAGACAAGCTCCTAACCACTGCACCACGAGGGCTCCGAGTAGTATCTAAGGATGAATTTATGAACATCACCAAGTAGTATTATGGAGGATATGGGGCAATGGGAATTCTCATACACTGCTGGTATGAATATAAATTGGTACAACCACTTTGGAAAACTGTTGAGTAGTATCCACTAAGGTTGAATTTATGAATATCTCATGATCAGAAATTCCAGTCTTAGTTAATCCCAATAGAAATATGTACATATGTTCACCAAAAGACATGTACTGGAATGTTCATAGCAGTATTCATTATCCATAACAGTTAAAAACTGGAAACTATCCAAATGTCCACCAACAAAGAAGAGATAAATAGTAGTATATTCATATAGGAGAAAGATGTGGCAGCCTGCTTCCGTAAAGAGTACAGCCTTTGAAACCCTATGGGGCAATTCTACTCTATCCGATAGGGTTGCTATGATTCAGAATCGACTCAATGACAACAGGTTTGGTTTTGGTTTTAGCATATTCATGGAGTCCCTGGGTGGTGTAAATGGCTAATGTGCTCTGCTGGCAATCAAAAGGTTGGAGGTTCAAGTCCAACCAGAGGCACCTTGCAGGAAAAGCCTGGCCATCTACTTCCTAAAAATCAGCCATTGAAAACCCTATGGAGAACAGCTGTCCTCTGACACACATGGGGTCACCATGGGTCAGAATGAACTCAACAGGGACTAGTTTAGCCTATGTACACAATGAAATGTTATACAATGAAAAGGAGCTAACTACAATTCCACACAACAATGTAAACAAATCTCACAAATGTAATATTGAATAAAAATTTCCAGACACAGAAGGGTCTACATACTGTATGATAATGTATGTGAAGTTCAAAAACAGGCAAAACTAATTTACATTGTTAGAAATCAGAATAGTGGTTACCCCGGGGGAAAAGGAAGCTGGAGGGGGGAGGAGGCCTTCTGGGTGCTGCTAACATTCTGTTTTTTGAGCTGGATACTAGCTATACAGTATGTTCAGTTTGTATAAATCCATAGAGATGGTCACTTCTACTTTGTGAATTTTTATGTTACTCTACAATAAAAATTTTCCAAAAGCTAAAAAGAGTGCACACACTCATGTCCAGCGAGGGGGAGCAAGTGCGCAGCTGGACTGGGTCAGGGGCTCAGGGGCTCAGGGGCTCAGGGGCTCAGGGGATCATCCCAGGGTGAGTTGCAGGAACCAGCAAAGCTCACTTTTTCACCCCAAGTAGCATCTCCCTGAGCCACTGCTAAGCTCAGGATCTGGGAGTTGGCCGTGGACTGTTCCCGGTGCCATGTGGTCCCCTCTGTCCTCTCCGTTCCCCCCATTAAGAAAAGTGCAAGCACCTCTAACAGAGGACTACTGCATTAGGGAGAGGACAATGCACTCCGGGCCCACACCTGAATCCACCCTGGGCCGTTCTCAGTGCACTCTCTTTCAAAATGTCCTTATTTCCCCATCTTTCTTCCACTTCACACACTTTGTGAGAAGAAAAGAAATAATCAGGAGGCACCCTGGGCTCCTTTTTACAAAAGTACCGTTCATTCAGAGAAAGTGCACGTCTTAGCTTCCTAGTGTTGGTGTAACAGAGATACCACCAGTGGGGGCTTTAAAGAACAGACATTCATAGTCTCACAGTTCTAGAGGTTTAAAGGTCCAAATCAGGGTCTCAGCCATGTTGATTTCTCCCTTGTCAGTAGCTCCCTGTGTTCCTTAGTTCCTTGGCAATCCCCACATGGCATCTGACTTCCCCAGTATGTGCCTGTGTCTGTATCTAATCCACTCTTTCTAGAACTCAAAAGTGATGAGAGTTAGGACACACCCTATATTGGTACAGCCTCATTAACCTAACAAAACCTTATTTCCAAACAGGATTACATCCACAGGCATAAGGGTTAGGATTCCAACACGTATTTTGGGGACAGAATTCAATCCATAACACCCTCCATGGAGTCATGGGCTGGGGGGGAGAGGAGTGGGGGTCAGCCTCCTTCCAAAAGGGACATCTCTAGGTTTACCTAGGACTGAGTAACTAGGTCACCAGAGTAACTCAAGAGGCCAGGAGATGAAGGATATGTGGCCATGGTCCAGGAATAGTGTCTACCAGTTCACACTCTGCCAACTTCAACGCAGCACATGGTGCACATAACACACCATGCAAAAAAACACAACTAAGGAGTCCCACCTCTGCCACCACCACCCTTCAGTTATTGATAATAACCAAATTCTTCTTCTTTTTTTTTTTTTTAATTAAGCCGAAGGTAATACGGAAAGGCCAAGGGAGTAGGAGGAGTTACAAGAGCCTTGAAGAATGAGAAGACTCAGAAATTAGTCCTCCTCTCTGTGAGATGTTTTGCCCTGGTTTATTTCCCTCCAGTAATAAAACGAGTTGCCCAGGAGTTAACTCTGACTCATGGTGAATCCGTGTGTGTCAGACTGGAACTGTGCTCCTTAGGGTTTTCAATGACTGGCCCTTTGGAAGAAGATCAGCAGGACTTTCTTCCAAGGCATCCCTGGGTAGACTCAAACTTCCAATGTTTCTGTGAGCGGCTGAGCGTTTTAATTGTTTGCACCACCCAGTAAACCCTTATAAATAAGAAACAGAAATTTTCTCAAGGCCCTGGTTTTCCCCAGGATGTATTTTAGTGGGTGGTCCTCTCTCAGCAGTTACTGTAATCCAGAATGATCCTGGGAAAATTGGGAGGGAGCAGGTCTGTACTGAAGCCAAGAAGTAATTTTTTCCCTCCACCTTCCTGGAGAAGAGATCTGTGAGGGTAATTGGGAGGCTGAATCCCACCCTATCTAGATGGTTGCAGCCATGGTAGTTTTGTGGGCACTTAATGGAGTGATAGGGGATAAGGGCTTGAGAGGTTTTTGTTATTGTTGTTTATTTTTCTTAAAAAAAAAAAAAGTGGGTACAACCAACCTTGACTATAGGAAGAGAAACATGAGGAGGTGGGGGTAACAAGCTTGGACATCGAAGGAGGCCCGGGGAGCCGGCTGAGCTGAACATAGATCAAACGCTTCAGGGCAGAAACGGGCCTGCCCAAGACCTCAGCCGAAGGCTCACCACCGAGGAAAGGCGAGGCCAGCCACAGAGCCTTCCCTAGGGCTGGAAGGCCAGCCTCGGGTTGCACATCTTTCCGCTCTGGCCTGCCCTGGGCCAGGCTTCAGTCTGCTCCAACTTCAGTTTGCTGCAGGCTGGCGAAGCCAAACTGCCAGAGGCTAGGACAGTGGCGGGTTTCGAAGGACTTGTAACCCTCACGGCTCCGGAGCTTGCTCCTCTCCCCAACACTAGGCGCCAGCGCGCAGCGCAGTGCGGAAGGTAACCTTCCCAAAGCCAAGGGGGCCCTCTCCGAAGCATGAACCTGATTTTCCCCTGGACGTCGACAAGCAAGGTCGCCCGGATAGCCCCCAAAGCATTGTTCTGGACCATCCTACAGCCCAAATGCACTGTTTTCCTGGTTAGAACCGATTGAAATAAGAAAAGAAAGCCTCCCCTGGGTGATATTCACCCGCACGCTTGTCCCGGCCTGGTCGATTCTGGCGTGCTTGTTAGTGTCCCCCCTGACCCGAACTAGACTTCTACGCCCCCACCCCCGCACCCTCATCCAGGCCCCAGCCTGTTCTCCCCTCCCTCTGGGACCCCCGAAAGGGCGGCTGGGGACGAGGCAAGGGCGCTGCTCGTGACCCCGAGCGGAAGGGCCCCAGTCTGGGTCCTAATGCGGGTGGCGTCTCCCTTGACAGGCGGCGTTTGGGGACAACAGCGAGGACCGGAGATAAGGTGACATACCAGAGCAGATTTGGTGCTCGCGCTGATACTCCGCTCCGGACAGGAAACGCGGAGCTATTTAAAAGACCCTATCGATTACTTTATCTTTCCCGGAGGAAAGCTTCTCGCCAAGAGACAAAAGATGTCCCCTACGTAGAGATACAAGGCCACAGCCCTCGACACACCACAGGGGCTGCACAGACGACACCCAACTAGGGCGCAGGGACAGCAGAGACATTTACCCTGTAGAGGACACAAATGCGGGGGTGTGGGTAGAACAATCCTGAAGGCAACACTAGCTGGGAGGGGGAAAGAGGGGCAGGAGAGGCAGGGCAATTCACAGTATAATCTTTTGTACCCTTGAAAATTTTTTTGACCGTATGCACGTATTACTTAAAACACGCACACACACAGCGACTGTGCTCTTATAGTATGGGTACGTGTATGCAGATCGGCTTAGCATACTTAAAGTATCCCAGTATGCACGTTCAAACTGGGTTATTGTTCGCTGTGAACGCATTCTACAGATACATGTTTAAAATGTAGACGCTCCATTGTACTACTGTAAAGAGCTTGAATGTCTCCAACTTTCATATGTGTACGTTTCAACTATGGGAATATGTCAACATGAACGTTTACAGCGCGCCCATTTAGTGAGCGTTTGAATTCCCGCATTTCTCCATTTAGCTTGGGGGGCAGAATGTCCGCTGAGATACCCCGCTGCTGAGACTGAATTTGTTCAGGAATCCCTAACTTGTTCCCCTGGGCGTCCTCTGAGCCTTTCCCGGGGTAGGCACTCAACAAATAGCTATTGAACCGAATGATACGGAATGGAATGGCTGTCCTGTGCAGCAATTTGCCACCTATCTGTGTACAATGTGCTCCGCCCAGCCGTGGAAACTTCGCAGCGTTTCCGCAGAGAGGGTTGGAAGACAACATGAGCAGGGAAGAAGAGGAGGAAGGAAGGAGACCTCCGGGGGAGGGTTTCATCGCCCCCGGACTAGCCATTTCCAACACAAATGAGACAGTGAGCAGGCCGGGAATACCCAGGGTGAAGGCACTGGCGGCCCGGGCTGGGGTTTCCGCCCGAGGCCCTGGAGGCCACACAGAGTCCGCACACTTTTCATCTCTCCAGGAAGCCGTGGCCGACCACCAGCCCCAACCTGGGAACCGCTGTAAGTAGGCCCCGCAAGCCCCGCGCTTTGGGCAAAATCGGCCGGCTGTTGGCCCAACTTGGCTTTTTCCAAACCTGAGCGCCCACGCCGAATGGTCTTCCAACGCAGCCGCTCTCCGAGCTTCACGCCTACCGACCAGGCGTGGACTAACTCTAGAAAAACCATTTTCCAGCCTTTGTCCGTCTGACTCGAGTGTCACCTGAGTTTTCCAGATGTGACCTCCAGCCACGGAATCCGGAGGGGTTGATTAGAGTGTCTCGGCTCTCTCCGCCTCTCTGCGCTGTTTTCTCTGCAGCGGTTTGCAGCCGTCGGGGGAGGAGGGACGTTGCAGCCACCAGCCCGACCACACAGGAGACGGGAGGTCGGAATGAACCTGAAACAGACAACGAAAGTTTGAAGGTGACTCCATCCGCTCTGGCCAACCCTAACACGAGTTTTAAAACAGGTCATATCCACTGACCCCGGATAAATTTCGTTTTTAGACACACACACCCCCCAAAATTGGCAAGTAAATTAGACTAACAACAAAAGCTGGCAATGGTTCAAATGTAAAGGAGTTGTCGAAATGTAGTTACGCTCAGAAAAAAATTTTTTAAATTCAATGTATAGTAATAGTTAAATTTGCAGAAAAAGCTTTATTTTTTAAAGTTGGTTACAGCCTATGTTGGACGGAGATTAGCCAGGAAGGGGCAGAATGAAAACTTTCTGGGGGTGATGTAAACGTTTTTTATTGTAGTTACACGGACTTACACATGTGTCAAAGCTCATCGAACTACACACATAAACTTCGTTTGTTTCGCTCTAGGTACATTATGCCTTGATGACATTGATTTGAGAAATGAGTAATTCCGGCCACAGCTTTCTAGGGAACTAGATGTGGGGGACAGGCCTGGGACCCTTTGCACTGTATCCCCATTTGTACATCTGTTTTGTTTTTGTTGTTTTGTTTTTATGATGTAACTAGGATATTCGGTCATGTGAATACAAATCAATTATTGAAGAAACCAGCAAAAGCAGAAACAGGAGTCGCTTGTGCACCCCGTTGTAGGGATAAATAAAACCAACCACTGTCCAAGCCCAGAAAACATTTTGGAAGGGGAGGTAGCTTTAACGTTCAGTTAGGTTTTGGTTTTTTGCCACTTTGACTAACACACCAACGAAAAACGAGGACCCAAAACTTTCCTGGTGGATATGTGTGATATGGGTGGCTGTCACCTCCTCGGGGACTCCTGAAATAGGCCGGGCACAGGAGAGCGCCACCGCGCTGGGGAGCGGGAGGAAGGAGCGTTTGTTTTCCGGAGGCTGCGTCCTAGCTCCCGCGAGCTGCGCGCTCTCCCGCCTCGGACAAAGACGCCGGGCCGGCTTCGGTGCTTTAGGAAGGCTGAGCTCCGGTTTGCTCCAGGCCCGGGATGGGGAGCCGGGGCAGTCCCAAGGCAAAACGGGCGAGCAGAAGCCCCGATGGCCTGAGAGACCCAGGTTTCGCCGCCCCTGAACCCTGAGATTCAGGGCGCCGACGAGGCCACCTCCCCGTGCGGGGGGCAGAGCCAGGGACCGGGGACTGCCAGTGTTTCCCCACCACCACCCCCCGCCCCGTCTGGAAGAAGTAGATATGAAATACTTCCGTTTATCCTCTGGAAGATGGGGAAGAGGCGCTTGGCTTTGTTGGGACACATTCCAAATCTGGTTCGGGTTCAGGGCTTGTTTCGAAGAGGTTCCTGGAGGCTGGCCCTCAGGAGACAGATTGACAGTGGGCCCGAGGCCGGGCCAGGAAAACTAGGAGCTCCAGGCTCCCCTGGGGATCTGGGGGCAGGGCCTGGGTGTGGTTACCAGTGCTGCCGAACAGCCTCATCTTTCCACTTTGCGGCCCCTGTTAGAGCGGCCAGGCTTACAGGACCTTCAACCAGAACCGCCAGGGCAGGGATTAACGCGAGGAAGCAGCATTCCCTGTGACCCCAAGACTAGCGTCTACTCTCCAGGCTGGGCCCTGGAGCCAAAGCATCCGTCAGGGTAGGATCTTAAGAGCGAATTTTCTAGGTAGACAAAGGCCACCCTCTCTGGGGCTCCAGTGACCACCCTACTCAGTCTTTCTTCTACTGATGGTTTAGCTCCATTCCCCTCCTGGGATTTAAGTGGGTTGCACTTCAGCTGCCTGTCTCAAGCTGTACATAGGCTTAATTCTTAAGTCTCAACATGAGAGGTGGGGCCCAAAATTTACATTTTTAGCATATATCCCCAGTGGGTTCTGATGTAGATATTCCACAGCCCCAAGTGTCCATCCTCTTTATGTACAGGGATATCCTTTATTCACTACCTTTGGAGATCGGGATATTTATCTTGACTGTGATTTTTTAAAATCTCTTGAAGGTAACACATGCATATGGCAAACAACTATCACACCAAAACAAAAAGCAAAAAAGGAAACTGTTCATAGAAGTATACTATGAAAAGTCTCAATGTCCTATTCCTGATCTCCTTTCCCAGAGGTTTCATTACCATTTTGTTTATCCTTAAAAAAAATCATAGACCACATATATGTCCATATGTCCATTTTAAAAAATGGTAGCATACTATAAGCAGAATTGTAGAACTTGGTTTGACAATTTAATGTATCTCAAAATGTACCCATGAGAGTACCTATAAATGTGATGAATTCTTTCTCAAGGCTGCTGGTATTCTGCTTTGTTGGTGTAACAATTTTTTTTAACTAGTCCCCTAAAATAGATATGAGTTGTTTTTAATTTTTTGATTCCTAAAAAAAAACTGCAATTAGAAATACTTTTTTGCACACATGTGTTCGTATATCTATAGAAAAGATTATTCTAGAAATAGAATTACTTACTCACACGGTTTATGCGTTTTTAATTTTGATAGTATCAAATTGCTCCAAAGAGGCTTACCAATTTACACTTCCAACCAACAAAGTGAAAGAGTATAGATTTCCCACCTCTTTGACTGTTGTTGTTCTTGTTATATGCCATCAAGTCAATCCTGAGGACTCAGCCACCCAACACGACAGACCCAATGTGACAGAGTAGAAGCCTATAGTCTTTATAGGAGCAGATTACCTTGCCTTTTTTCCCTCAGAATAGCTGGTTGGGTTTGAACCGCCCACCATTCAGTTAGCAGCTAAGCACTTAACCATTGCACTACCAGGGCTCCTTCCTCTAGGCAGAGTAATTATCAAACTTTTTGATCTTTGTCAATCTGGTGAGTGAAAACATTAGCCTCTTGGTGTTTTCATTTGGGTTTCTTTTTCTTTACTCTTTCCCCTTTCTTTTTTTTTTTTTTTTTTTTTTTACAAGCAAAGTTCTGCTACTCTTGGCCAGTTTTTCAACTGGTTTGTTGGGTCATTTTCTTATTGATTTACATGACCCCTTTCCATATTGTGGAATCAGTTTTTTGTCATGTATTGCTAGTATTATCCCTGCTTGTCATTTTCCCTTTCATTTTATTTCTGGCTTTTTTTTTTTTTTTGCTGTGCACAAGTTTATTTTTATGCCATCAAATTTATATAATCCATCTTTTACAGCTTCTGGATCTTTTGCCCTCTTCACTCTTCACTTACCCTCTGAAATATACAAAAATCCAAAATTATTATTGTAATCATCCACAGCACTTTATTTTTTCACTCTTGAATTCTGTTGGCCAGAAGTTTGTTGAAAAATTTTGCCTCTTAGATTTATGAGGGATTGGTCTGTAATTTACTTTTTTAGTGGTGTCTTTGCCTGGCTTCGGTGTAAGGGTTATGCTGGTTTCATAGAATGAATTCAGGAGTATTCCTTCCTTTTCTATGTTCTGGAATAGTTTGAGTACAATTGGTATCAACTCTTCTCTGAATGTTTTGTAATTTTCTCCAGTGAAGTCATCTGGGTTTGGGGCTTTTATTTGTCATCCATTGCACTATTATGTTTTATTTTTCGAGTTTCAATTTTTTCTGTCACTGGAATTGAATGTATTTGGTGTAAGGACAGTCCATTACTTTCATCTTTCCCTAACATCAGTTTATTTCACTTTATTTTGAAGGTGTACTGTTGTATGGACCACACCCCAAGACAGCACAATATCACAATTGGCAGGAATTTATTCCCCATCTTAATGAGTTTCATTTTGTAGGTTAGATAACCACTAACATGCCTTTCCACACCTCATCCCAAGCCTGCTGTTGGGGTGAGTCCAGGTAGCAATTTGGGATGTTTCTCAAAATAACACACACAGAAAGGAACCTTAGGCTTAATGGCACTAAGGAAACAAATATGGAAACTGGTGACCAAGAGGAAAAAGAATGTGCTCAAGGCCAGCCAGTCAGTGACCAGAACCCAATACTGGATCATAGTTTGGTACTTTTTCTGCTACAACTCTGCCTCCTTCAGCGTCTATGTGTTTTATGCTGTGCAACCCCAGCCCCTGGCCCATGGTGGGCACACAGCCAATGTGGGTGAAGAGGAGGCAGTCAGGTGGAGCACCCAGTAATGGCTAGGCTGGGTCGCCAATCAGAAGCTGGTAGAAGTTCTGACCCATTCTCTTAGCCTCTCCTTCACTACTACTACCACTACCACACACACACACACACACACACACACACACTATTCACCAGTCAGGGCTACTTGCCCTCTGCTCTCCTCTTCTGTGGGTTCCAGGCCCTTTCAATGGCCAAACAATTTCGAGTAGACAGCCCTTACAGCAGCGCAGGGAGCTTCCTGTCTGTTAGCTGGCTAGCAGGGACTAGACCCTGAGGCAAAGGAACCCAATAGCCAAACAGACAACAGGGGCTTTGGGGACATGGGCTCTGCCCAGATTGCCCAGGAAGCAGGACTGGCTTCATAATTTGTGGGACTCAGTGCAAACGAAAATATGGAGCCCCTTGTTCTAAAATTTTTTTTTAATTTCAAGACGTGACAGCAGAGCATTAAACGAAGCACAGGACCTTTCTAAGCTCAGGTCTTGTACATTTGCACAGGTCACACACCCAGGGGTCCTCCCCAGACCCTGAAAGGATCAGATTTTAGGGTAGAAGCTGGGGGAGGGGGTTATTCACAATAGTCAAAAGGTGGAAACAACCCAAATGCCCATCAACAGATGAATGGGTAAACAAAATATGGCCTATCCTTCAAATAGAATACTATTCAGCTGAAAAAAGGAATGAAGTACTTACTTATAATGCTACAACAGGGTGAAACTTGAAAACACCATGTTAAGCCAGACACAAAAGGCCAATATTGCATGATTCCATTTATATGGAATATTCAGAATAGGGAAATCTATGGAGAGGAAAAGTAGATTAGGGGTTGCCTGGGGCTGGGGGAGGGAGGGGGCGGGGGAGGGGCGGCTGGGGTGATAATAAATAGTAAGAGATCTTTTGGGGTGATGAAATGTTCTCAAATTGACTGTTGCACAATCCTGTGAATATACTAAAAATCATTAAATTGTATACTTTAAATGGGTGAATTATATGTATGGTAGATGAATTACAGCTTAATAAAGCTGTTACCAAACACCAAGCAGAAGTAAGAGAAGAGAGCTGGTGGGACCTTGAATCGTTTTGTTCCTCCCCTTCTCTGAAACGAACTTTATGCAGGAAGCCGCCCTTGCCAATGAAGGAAGAAGGTCTTGGGGGACCTGGGATTCCAAATCCAGCGGCGCTGGTTCTCCTCTGTGTAGAGGGGGAGGACGTGGGGGAGGGAGTGTGTCTTGCTTCCTCTCCATTTGATATGGCTCCAGGAGGCAGCGAAGTGCTATAAAACAGTCCCAGCTCTGGAGGCAGCCCTACGTTCAAATCCTAGCACTGACATTTCCCGTCTGTATGACCTTGAACAAGTCACTTCACTCCTCTGAGTCGCATTCTCCTCTGCCGGGCAATCGGGGTAAGATCAGCGATGACAGATCTGAGAGCCGGTGGCGCACCCAGTGGGCGTTTCTAGAAACTAAGGCTTGAGGGAGATTTGGTACCGGCCGAGCCACCTGAATAAGTATCGTCTCGGGAAAATCCGGCGGGCGCCACCGCGGAGTCGCCTGGGCTCTTCCGGAGCTACGGGCCACGGTCGCTGCCCCCAGAGCCGCCCCGCCCCCAAGCGCGGGCCAGGAAGGAAGCCAGGGCGGCCAAGGGGCCCCGGGGCCGGCCGGGACCGGGCGAATCCGGGAGCCGGGCCCGCAGACCCGGCTGCTCATCCATCAGCCGGACGAAGAGCAGAGGCGCGCTCTCGGCCCTCTGTTTGCTTTCTCGCCAATTATTGCCGCGCCGCGGCCCCTTTGTTGATACAGTAGTCCGAAAAAGTGCTAATGTTCATTTATCAGGGGGCCGGCCGGGGACTCCCACGAGTTGCGATTCTTCCCAAAATATAAACACGGGGCGAGCGTCCCAGACAGAAACCCCCATCTGTTTCCCCGGCGCGGGCCGAGAGCGAGGCGTTGTTGAAGATAAAGCCGCGGATAACGCCGCCTGTCTCCAATGCACGTCTCCCCGGCGCATTAATGACATTCCCGGTGATAGTTCCAGCTTATCTTTCAATTAATCATATATACCTTTTGCGGCCGGCCCTGCTGATTGCAGGAAAGGGGGGTCGGCCCGGGCAGCGCCGATCTCTTTTCAATTAATAATATTTTATGTGCGCAGAATTAGCCTGGAATTTGGCTAGTCTTACAGTACCAACTCTTTAAAAGGCAAGGAAATAGATGAATAGATTTTCGATCCCTCTGTCTCTTTGTCTCTCTCTGCCTGCCTCTCGGCTGAAGGCTGTTTGTTTGTCCTACTGGTTTGGCCAAAGTGCGGCTTAGAGAGGCAGCCAGGTTGAGTCAGCCGTCCTTGGGAAGGAAGATGCGTCCCTGGTGGTGCGGTTGTGGGGGGTGGGGAGAACTGGAGAATCAAGTTTCACCTCCCTACCCCCAACCATTGCAACTTCTATTTAAAGGGAAAAAAAAAATTTTTTTTCCCACTTAGAAAAGAGAACCCCCCCCCCCCCAATTGCTCTTGGATATTTCTCTGCGGAAGCCAGTATGAGCTGACCTTCAATTTCGATTCTGCACGTATTTATCCGGTTTTGCCCCCGTTTCCTCTCCTCCGCAACGCCAACGCCTTTTTTGGAACTAAGAGAAATTGTTACCCAGGGCATAGTGGGTGAAATCAACGATTTAGTCCAATTAGGGAGGGTTTTCTTTCCTCCCCTTTTCATGACACCTGACCCACAGGTCTATCTGTCAGCCCTGGGAACCCCTGCTTACCCAAAATGCAGGCGATAAATCTTCGCAGCCTGGTTTTGCGGAGGAAATCGCTAATATTTTTTTCTTCTTCAGGAACTATCCCTTTCTTTAAAAAACCTGAAGGCAGGGATCCCGGATGCAGCCTCGATGTCCCCCATTAAACGGTAATATTTCAGGCGTCGGCTCACACTAATCTTTCAAACTGTCATCAAGAGCCGCCCGGCCAACCCATTCACTTAACAGCGCTCCCAGGACCCTCGCTCCGAGCTCTTTTCAGCGGGACCTTTAATTGAATCGGATGTGGCTCGTTTGCTAGACGTCACCGCCTCAGAGATAGGCCTCCTCTTCCACCCCCCCAAAAACAATCTTCAAAGGCGAGGGGGGCTCCAACATAGGTTGGTTGGGAGCAATAACTGTAACGTGGCCAAAAGCTCAGCGAGAAAGGGCGGTGGAAAGGCCACTAGTGGCGGCTTAGTCGAAGGAAAGCCCGGGGTAGGAAGTGAGGGAGGCAGAGGGTTCCTGGGGCTCGCGAGCGCCATGGGAACACTTTTGGGAAAAGGCGTTCTTCGCAGACTGAACTAACAATTCCAGAACCGGGAGTCGTCCCTGGCTCAAAAGCCCCACGCGAGGTTCTGGCGACCGCCTGGGCCTGGTACAGACTGCTGGCGCCTGCAAAACGGGATAAGCTGTCGGCTGGGGTCAGGCAGAGGCCCCGGGCGCTGCGAGCCGCCAGGACAGCCGCGCGAGGTTCGGCTCCCCGGCACCCCTGTGTCTTAGTTCGGGGGCCACAGGCCTGGGAGTTGGGATTTGATGTGAGGAGGGTCAAGGAAGGTCCCAACTTTGGGCCAAGGCTTGACTCCAGTCCCGCTTGAGCACCCTGAGATTCGCGTTCAGGACAGAGGTCCCCTGGCCTCCTCCTTTACGCATTTCGGATGCCTGGGGCCCAAGCGCCAAGCCGAACTAGTCTTTGGCCCTGCGCGGCCTTTCTCCTACTGCCAGCACCACTTCCCACATCCCCTAGAAGCCGAGCCCTCGACATCCCCAATCTCCGCAGATCCGCGAGTTCCGCCCTGGGCCTCCCCTGCACGCACTTGGGTCATGGAAAATCAACGCTTTTCCACCGACAAACCCGGCCAACCTCAGCGATCCGGTAAGGTGGGCGTCCTTACCCTGGGGCTCTTCTGTCTGCTCCGACCCTCCCTGAAATTGCAGGCAAAATAGAACACTTTTATGCAATGTTCTGGGTTAGGGGTGGGGTGCAGAGGCGGAAACTTTTCATCAGATCTCTCAAAGGGTGTCAGGACCCAAAGGAGTAAGATGGTCTCCCCAGGACCTGGCCACCCAACTTGCACTCCTCAAAAAGTGGCAGATTTGCCCCAAAGAAGAACCCGACTTTATTGACCCTGGGCTAAAAATGATTTTTTCACCCCACCTACCATTCCCCCCTACACGTGCCAGACCAGCCACCAGGGTGCCTCACCCAGAGTGAGTCCCAGAGGCCTCAAAGAAATCCTGGCCCAGCTGGGCTCAAACCTGGGCTGGGGACCTGAGGCCCTGGCGCTGGCAGAGACCTGAGGGCTTTGCTGCTGTGAAGGAAGGGTGGGGGGAAAAAGGAGGCAAGAATGGTAGGCTCTAGAAGCGGAAAAAGCTAGGCCACTGTGAGCTGGGGCACCCTAGGAGACAGCTCTGTTTAGGAATTTGGATTTGTTTCAATTTTAAGAGAAGGGTCCTTTCCCTAGGAGGCGACTGGCAATGAATTGTACCCCTGCAGTTGCGAAGGGAACAACTTGCACCACAGTAAGGAGGTGACCACTTCCCACAACCACCTCCCTGCCCTTTCAGCTTCTTTCACCCAAGAACCACCAGAGCTTGGGCTCCTGGGGAAGGGGCTGGCTACTGGGGCATGTCTGGCCATGTAAGTCAAGCCAAACAGAGCCCCCAAATTGTCCAGGACCTTCCCCTCCTGCCATCATTCCACAGCACAGCCTCTCCCCCATGCTCGTCTTCCCAGTCAGACACCTGTGTGATGAAGCCTTAATGACCCCTGAGAAAAATCCCTCCAAGCTCCCCCCACCCCAATCCTTCACTCTCCTCCCACTGTTTTGGATGCTGAGGAGTATTTCTTCAAATCTCAAACCCACCCATCACCACCCAGAGGTGGGGCTCAAAGAAAATGGGGCACTTTCCTGTGAATGTGCCTTGGTGGGTTTTTCAGGCTGATACTATGGAGGAAGCTCAGGCTACAGAAGCAAAAAAGGGAGAGCCTCGCAAATGTGTGGTGGCCCCTTTAAAAAAGCTGAGCAGGAATTTTTTTTTTTTTTTTTTGAGCCGTATGACTATATTAGGTGACACAAAACTGCTCATCGCTCCTGTCATCGCGTCCCCGGCCCAATGGCAGGCTGAGCGCCCCCTCCTCCGACCTGGTCCCGCCTCTCCTGCCCCTTGTGCTGAGCGCTACCTGCTGCCCCGCCACATCCCGAGCAGGAAGGCGGGTGCACGGGCAGGCGGCGGGCACCATGCAGCGAAGCTGCCAAGGGCCGTGGGCAGCGCCGCTCTCTGCCGCCCACCTGGCGCTGTGAGACGGGCGCTGCCACCATGTTTCCCAGCCCTGCGCTCACACCCACGCCATTCTCTGTCAAAGACATCCTGAACCTGGAGCAGCAGCAGCGCAGCCTGGCCGCCGGGGAACTCTCGGCGCGCCTGGAGGCCACCCTGGCGCCCGCCTCCTGCATGCTGGCGGCCTTCAAGCCCGAGGCCTACGCGGGGCCCGAGGCAGCGGCGCCGGGCCTCCCGGAGCTGCGAGCCGAGCTGGGCCCTGCGCCTTCGCCTGCCAAGTGCGTGCCTGCCTTCCCCGCTGCATCCACCTTCTATGCGCGCGCCTATGGCGACCCCGACCCTGCCAAGGACCCTCGAGCAGATAAGAAAGGTGAGAAGAAAACACAAGCCCCTCTCCTCTCCCTCCCTGCAGACACTGGCCACCCGGGTCAGTTTGCCTCCAAATCCCGTCGCCAAGAAGCCCGGGCCCAGGAGGTGGAGACGCGACCTCCTGAACTGAGGGTCGGAGACAGGAGGCTCCCGAGTGTGAGAAGCGAGGTTGTCTGGAGACCTCAGCGCCCCGCGTCCAATCGGAGGTTTGGAAGAAATGTTGGGTAGAAAGCATCAGAAACGAGACAGAAAAAAAAAAAAAAAAATCGGTCTAACAAAGCCCCAGGCGGCTGGGGCCCTGCTCCTGGGTCTGTTACGAAGTTGAGTTGTAAGTTTGTTGTAGGGGTTTCTGAACACCGTTTGGATTTAGGAGTCTTTCTGAGGATCTGACGAAAACCGCTAAACAAAAATTAAATTCTGCCTATCAGCCATACTTTTATTCACAATTGGAGGAGGGTCCTAGACCTTCTGTTGTTACCCATGGCCCTCGGTTTCTTGGGCCTTTCCTCCTTTGTGCCGGGAGAGTATAGTCTTCGGGAACAAGGGTCTTTATTTTAAAATGGAATAGGCTGGACACTCGGAAGTCTGGCTTAGCAGCATTGTTTTCCCAGCACAATTTCTCGGAGCGGGTAGGGCCTAGAGGTTCTCTCGTAGGAAACGTTAGAAAATGCTGCGCGACTGAAGCTGCTAGGCAGTAGAGATGGCTGGGGATTGTGTCCAGATCTGCGCCCAAGCCATCTCGGGGCCGAGGAGGGAGGCGGGCCCCGCCGCGGAAAACCGCTTGCTGGACAGTCCCCTGGTTAATGCGGGCTCCGCGCGAACCCCGGGAGGACAGGCACCCGGGCCCGGGCCGATGGGCGCCTGAGAGGTCGGAGAAGATTTGTAGATTGGTCTAGGAGCAGAGAGAAGGCGACCTGGGAACAGATGCAGCCGGGCATGGCCACTAGAATCGATAACCCCGCAGCGGTCGTGCCAGAGCCTTGGATCACCAACTAGTATCTCTTGGTTTTCTGGCTCCAGTTCTCAATTTTGAGACGATGTGTCCGCCCCCGGGGTGAGGCCTCAGCCTGCCTCCGTTTAACTCTCAAACCAAAGTAGTCCTATCATTCACTCCAGCGTATCACCTGGCTTTATTATTTTTGCAGCCTAAAAAAAAAAAAATTTTTTTTTTTTTAAAGCTCTTGGGCACTGTATGTCTCCCTCGCCAGGGTACGAACTGTCCCGGAGCAGGGCCCTCTCTTGACCTGTTCTCTCGCGCACAGCGCCGTGCCTGGCACGTAGTAGGCGTTCAGCAAATGCTAGCTGACTGTCAAACGAAAGCCGAGTTGTCTACGGTATTCAGTGCACTTGGCACAGTGAACTGCAGCCTAACTGGGCTCTCAGGCAGGGCAGGGCGGCACCGCCAGGGCCTACTACCTGGTGGGCGCTCCGCTCTGACCAGGGTCTCTGCCTCTCTGTCCCCCTCAGAGCTGTGTGCGCTGCAGAAGGCTGTAGAGCTGGAGAAGCCGGAGGCGGACGGCGCGGAGCGGCCCAGGGCGCGACGGCGGAGGAAGCCGCGGGTGCTCTTCTCGCAGGCGCAGGTCTACGAGCTGGAGCGGCGCTTCAAGCAGCAGCGGTACCTGTCCGCCCCAGAGCGTGACCAGCTGGCCAGCGTGCTAAAGCTCACGTCCACGCAGGTCAAAATCTGGTTCCAGAACCGGCGCTACAAGTGCAAGCGGCAGCGACAGGACCAGACTTTGGAGCTGGTGGGGCTTCCCCCGCCTCCACCACCTCCCGCGCGCAGGATCGCGGTGCCAGTGCTGGTGCGCGACGGCAAGCCGTGCCTAGGGGACTCGGCGCCCTACGCTTCCGCTTACGGCGTGGGCCTCAACGCCTACGGCTATAACGCCTATCCCGCCTACCCAGGTTACGGTGGCGCGGCCTGCAGCCCTGGCTACAGCTGCGCCGCTGCTTACCCTGCTGGGCCGCCGCCAGCGCAGCCGGCCACCGCCGCCACCAACAACAATTTCGTGAACTTCGGCGTCGGGGACTTGAATGCGGTGCAGAGCCCAGGAATTCCGCAGGGCAACTCGGGGGTGTCCACGCTGCATGGTATCCGAGCCTGGTAGGGAAGGGACCCGCCTGGGGCGCCACTGAACGATCCCACCTCAATGGAGGGGCACTGACTCTCAGGGGGAGGGAGGGCTCCCGTCAGGGCCGTGGACCCCTTGGATTTCACATTCACTCCCGCAGAGGTCTCGGAACATTTTTCCGACCCGTGCGCCTTTCTCTCCCCGCTCTGGAGTTTGTGGCCTAGTTTACGCAGCAGCCTGTGGTGAGCGAACCCACAGCCTGATGCCTTAGCCACCGCCCCGGGAGTGCCTTCCGAGCGCCCATGGGCACCCTCAATGGGCCGAACACCAGCCAATTGGGGCTGAGAGTCCGGGCGCGCGGGGCCTAAGATCCAGCCGCCCTTCCCCCAGCCTGGGCCCGGCGCCCGGGCCCTCAGCTGACTTGCCATCGCCTCCCACCCACCCGTATTTATGTTTTTACCTGTTGCTGTTAAGAAATGAGACACCCTTTCGCATTAAAGAGAGTGCGCTGACCCCGCACGTGTTCTTCTTTCCCCTCGCGGCGCTGCAGAAACAGAATTCCGGAAGGCAGAGGCAGCCTGTCGCGGCTGGTCTGGGGTCGCAGGCACATTCACTGGGAAAATTAATAAATGATAACAAAAACGAACTCGTGCTGGTTCCAGCGTTAGGCGCTTTCTGGAATTGTCTAGAGTAATCTTAACTAATCCGAAAAGGGAGGTCCTATTTTAAAATTTAGTAAACTGAGGCCTGGGGAGGTTGAATGCCTTGCCTGCATGCAAGTCGCGGATAACAACAGAGCTAAAGTTCATTTCCAGGCCTGTCTTACTTCAGAGACTGGGGTAGCCTGCCCAGAGCTCTCAAACGCAGGCCTTGAACCAACCCTTCTGTATACATACCAGGCACCGTTAGGGAACGGTGCATTACTCATCCCGCTTAAAAGAATACCTTAGCCCATTTTACAGATGAGAAAGCTGAGAACCAAAGCGTTGGTCAAGCTGCCCAGAACTACCCAACCCAGCAATTTTCCAACCTCACGACCTGGACTGAGCACAGAGATTGCACCGCAGAGAGATGTCCTGCAGGCCATTCTCTCCAGGGGGTGAGGCCACATGATTCAATGGGCAGGAAAGCCCCAGGGCCATAACCAAACAGACATCTTCTCCTCACAGCATTAAACTAATCTCGCCATACTCCTGACAGACAAGTACAGTGGCAGCGGTTATAGATGAAAAAAGTGAGGCTGGAGGATACCAAGCTAAAAAACCTGCTTGCTTCCTAACTTAACTTGCCAGCTGTGCACCTCCCCTTTTGGTCTGTAAATTGAGGATGACAGGGATGCCTCACTCTGAGCCGGGTCTCACTAGCCCACAGGAGCACGGGCCTGATCCCTAACAAATCTGTCCCGAGACCCCGGGTCCAGGAGGAACTGCCCAGCGCTTCTTACAAAGAGAAAAAAGCAGCTGGGAATCGGGGCTTTGTGTTCCCGCGGGGTACGAGATTTGGGCCAGGAAGCTCCGGGCGGGCTGCGTAGGGCGACCGGGCTTGGGGCTACGGGACACCGGCCGAGAGCGCCCTAACGCAGCCCAAATTTTGCTGGTGGCGACCAGGCACAGAGCGCGGCTCGATGTGCGCCACCGACTCCTGGGAAGAGTCGCCTGACCCGGGGTGCCGCGACCGCCAGCCGTGCAGCGACTGCGCTGGGGACCATGCAACGCTGCCAGAGTCAGTTCTGTCCACTCTCTGGGTAAGTGCCTCCACCCAGGCCCGCGTTCCGTCCGCGAGGCGAGAGAAGAGAGATGCTAGGAGATTCTAAATGCTTACCCCTTGCTGGAGCCGCGCAAGGCACTGGAATGGACGCCGGTAAGGTATTGCTGCCGGACTGGGCTGCACTCGTCCACCTTGGCGGGTATCAGGGCTGGGCCGTGGCACTAGGGGGAACCGGCGAGCTCAGGGCTTGGCCTGGGGCCCGGAACCTGAATTCCCCTTGCTGTGGTTGGGAGGCATTTGGGGAGGAGGATACGTTCAGCTCCGCTGCGGCCTTCTGCCTCCTGGACCTGTGACCTCGCTGTGAGACTTTTTCCGCTTTTGCTGACCTTCTCATAGTTCACAGGATGACCCCGTCTCAGGGAGGAGCAAACTGAGGCTCCGCTGGGCCACCAGGCCATCTTTTAAGCAGGATAGCGCCACTTGGCAGGCACCAAGCCCTAGCAAGCAGCCTAACTCACAACCACGGGAACCTTTCTACCAGGAAATCACCCAAATTCATGCTCTTTTCTTAACCAAATCAGAGTATTTGCTCACAACTGCCTGGGGTCCTGCACAGCCTTGGCCGTTTTTCTCATTCACTTCTCTGCAGTACCATTAGAGGTAATATCTCACCTAGAGTTACACCACTTTCCATCCTGGCTTCAGGGGCCAGCAGAGTAACTGAAGGGTCTCCGTGTACCTTTCCCCCAAGCACTCACAACGGGGAACAATGGCTGACTAGCAGCTCCGGGGGGCTTCCAAGTGTGAGGACCCCTGGCTAAATGCTTTACAGCATCCCCAATCTCAGTCTTCCTTTTGTAAAATGGGCTGAGGCATTCTTTTAAGTGGGGCCAGTTACTGTGAGCTCCAATCACATGACCCCTTGCTGTGGAGTTGATTCCAACTCATGGTGACCCTATAGGACAGAGAACCGCCCCATACAGTTTCCAAGGAGCAGCTGATGGATTCCAACTGCCCACCTTTTGGTTAACAGCCCAGCTCTTAACCACTGCGCCACCGAGGGCCCTGCTTATTGTTGCTCTCCTTTTAATACCCAGCACCCAGAACGGTGCCTGGCACATAGTAGGGTTCAAGGAGTAAATCTGAGAGCTCTTGGCAGGCGCCCTCAGTCTCTGACCTGAGACAGACAGGGAATCAAACCTCAGCTCTGCCAGTACCGGCCATTTGTACACAGGCAAGGTATTAAACCTCTCCAGGCATCAGTTTAATCTAACCTATCTTCATTTGCAGCTCAGGAAGCCGAGGGTGAGAGAGGTTACATCAATAGGGGAGATATATATACTGAAGACTAGGGGTGGGGTGGGGTGGGATGGGGGGTGAGGCGAGAATGTTTAAATGAGAGCCTGCCACACTGGTCACCTCTCTCCGGAAAATGCCTCTGGTTTGAGCAGCCCCACACTCTCATCAGTCGGTGACAATGTCAGGCCTTATATTCACGTTTCTTATTAAGCCTCAAACTGTAGAGCGCTGAGCTCTGGGAAGCAGCCCCTACGGCCTTGTCCAGCCAGTTCCTCAGAGGGTGTTGGTTGCAGGTTCAGAAGAATCAAACTAACAACCCGCGTTGACATAGCAATCCCTCCCAAAAGTAAATCTGTAAGGTTTGTTTTGTTTCAAAATTACTGATACAAAGGATGCATGCAGAGTGAGAAAATTGAATTAGGACAGATAAGCCGGAAAGAAATGAGACGCTCAGGGTACCTCCCGGGTGGTAAAACCGGGGAAGATTGGGGTGCCCAGGCACTAGGGCATGCCGAGCACCTGGAGGGCACATACCAAACAACTAAACCCGTTGCCCTTGGCATCCATCCCGACTCACGGCTCAGTAGGACTGAGCTCCACAGGGCTTTCTTGGCTGCAGTCTTCACTGAAGCAGATTGCCAGGCCTTTCTTAAGTGGCGCTGCTGTGTTTGTTTGACTGCCACTTTGATTAGTAGTTGAGCGCAAGCCTTTCGGGCCACCCAGGGACCTTTTGGAGGGTACATAGGGGCATAGTTACTATTTTTAATAAATTAAAAAATCAAAGGCTTATATACCGCGGTTAAAAATAAATCGAAGAGATAAACAGAGACATTAAAAAGAAAAACACCGCTCTCCTGTCTGGGGGAGGGGGTGATTCCCTGCGCCCTGCGCCCTTCGCCGCCCGGTGGAGCTGGGAGGGGGGTTACCCGGACTCGGGGAGCCCTAGGTGCGCCGCCAGGCCATTGCGCTCCTCCTAGGTGGGAACCCCCTCAGAACTCCCCACCCGGCTGCACCCACCTGACGTCCCCTAAGTTTCCTTCCGTCGTTCCTGGCCCAGATGCACAGGTTTTGCCAAATCAGAATAGCCTTAGTCCTCTTATTTCGCTTAGGTTTGCCCTAAAATCAAAACCATGTTGTGTATTTAAAAACATGTATTGAAAAAGTCGCGCAGAGTCCAAAGCGCTCGCCGCAGACCCCGGAACTTGAGTAGCAGCCGGGTATGCGGCGCGGGCGCCCTTCCCGGCCCAACAGCGCTCGGCACCCAGGCCCACGTAGTGTGCCGCGGGCCCGCACCTCCTCCCCGGAAGCATTCCGGGCTCAGGTCGTCCCATGCGCCGTGTGGGAAACCACAGCCCCGCGGTCCCCAGGTATAGAAAGGAGCCCCTGGCTGGGATTCATTTATTTATCACTCACGGTGTGTACACGTGCCAGGCACTGTCCTGAGCTCTTTACAAACACGAACACATTCAAAACTATTTTAAACTTCGGAGGTCGGTTGAGGAAACAGATGAAGACACAACCTTAGGCCCAGAGAAGAAGAAACACTTGCCCAAAGTCACACAGCTGGTAAGTGCCAGAGCTTGCTTTCAAACCCAGGCAGTCTGGATGCAAAGTCTGAAAAAATGGTGCCCTCGCAGTCCCAGCTCAGGGCTAGGCAAAGAGTAGCATCATTTATTGATTGATCAACTATAGTAATGACATTAGCTACCAGTTGCCATCACGTTGACTCCAACTCACAGTGACTCCATGTGTGTCAGAGTAGAACTGTGCTCCACAGGGTTTGCAGTGGTTGGTTTTTGGGCAGTAAATCGCCTGGCCTTTCTTCTGAGGTGCCTTGAACCTCCAAAGTTAGCAGCTGAGTGTTTTACCATTTGTATCACCCAGAGACTCCACTGTTAGCTAACAAGTCCTCAAAGATTTCTATGTGCCAGGCACAAAAAGCGTATGAGGTAGGCACAATTATTCGCCTTGGAAATGGGAGGAAACTGAAATGCAGAGAGAAGTGATGCTCAAGATTTCACAGAGGGGAGGTGTGACCGCTGGGATTCTGGGGCAGACAGTCTGGTTCCCTTACCCTCTGCTGCTGCCCCACAGAGGAGAGCTTATTGGAGAGAGGGTGAACAGTGACAGGCTGGTCACCCAGAGCAACCATAGGCTCCCGGCCATGCAAGGGATAGCAGTACGGATTATCGCCTGATATCTGGTGGTGCTTCCTTTGTGCCGGGCCAAGGGCTAAGTGCCAGACCTGCAAACCTCATTCTGTTGTTTCCCAAGGAGGAAATTGAAACCCAGAGAAGATAAGCACATTACCTACCATTATGGATCAAATAATGTGTTGTAAACCTTAACTCTTATACCCGTGGTTATACTCCCATACGGCCTGTTAAATCATACTCATAGTGACCCTATGATTATGATTTGTGAGTATGATTTAAAACACCTCCATGGCAGTGGGATTTTTTTGTTTGGTTGGTTGGTTTTGGTTTGGTGTTTTAAATCAATCCCTTTTGAGATATAAAAGACCAGATTAAGCGAGCAGGCAAGCAAGCAGAGATGGGGGGAGATAGATGCCATGCCACATGAAGATCACCAAGGAACAGAAATTGAAAAGAGACGAGGATCTTCCCCCAGAGCCAACACAGCAAGAAAGCCTCCCCGGTTGAGTCAGCGCCCTGAATTTAGACTTTCAGCCTCCTAACTGTGAGAATATAAAATTGTTTGTTAAAGCCACCCACTTGTGGTATTTGTTATAGCAGCACTAGATAACTAAGACACCTACCTAAGGCCTCACTGGTAGCACTGGTAGAGCTAGGACTTGAATCCAGATGATTAAAGAGCCCTGGCTCTTGAAACCACCCTCCACAGTTCCCAAACTTGCTTGAAGGCAGGCATTGCCTGAGGGCTGGGACAAACCAGAAGCCTGGCCTGTCCCCACTCCCTTGAATTGGATTCCCCAGGGAAGAGGCTTGCAAAACCAAATTTGTAACCAGGTGATTCTCATCATGTGGCAAGTTGGAGAACTGCTGCTCACAGAGGCTGGGATACCTCAGGCTCTGGCTCTTCAGGGCCTGGGAGAAACTGGAATGAGATTTCCTGTCTCCCAGCCCTGCTCCTCCATCTCAGGGTCCCTGTACTTTTGCTGTGATCCAGTGGCTGTGGCTACAGCACAAGCCAGGCAGCCCTGGGGATGGGGGGAGGGGTGGGGAGGAAAGAGAGGGGTGGGGGGAGAGAGGGGGAAAGGGGGGAGAGGGGGAAGAGGGGGGAAGGGGGAAGAGGGGGGAAGGGGGGAGGAGAGGGGGAAGAGGGGGGTGGAGGGGGAGGAGAGGGGGAAGAGGGGGGTGGAGGGGGAGGAGAGGGGGAAGAGGGGGGTGGAGGGGAAGACAGGGGGGTGGAAGGGGAAGAGAGGGGGGAAGAGGGGGGAGGAGAGGGAGGAGGGGGGAAGAGGGAATCTGGTATACACCAGTTTGCCCAGACCACAAAGCCATCCCTGTGGCCTATACAGCCCCGTGCCTGCTAGTGCTGCATTGCAGAGAAGAGGAATTTACAGGGACTTTTTTAAAGAGCTCGGCTGCTAACCAAAAGGTCACCAGTTCAAATCTACCAGCAGCTCCTTGGAAATCCTATGGGGGCAGTTATACTGTGTCCTATAGGGTCACTCTGAGTGAGAATCGTCTCAACAGCAATGGGTCATTCCAAGACAAAGGAGCCCTGGTGGCACAGTTGTTAAAGCGTTTGGCTGCTAATCAGAAGGTCAGCAGTTCAAACCCATAAGCCACTCTGAGGGAGAAAGATGTGGCAGTCCGCTTCCATAAAGATTTACGGTCTTGGAAACCCTATGGGGCAGTTCTACTCTGTTCTGTAGGGTTGCTATGAGTTGGAATTGACTCGATGGAGAGAAGAGCCCCTGGGTGGTGCACATGGTTAACGTGCTCACTGCTGACCCTAAGGTTGGAGGTTTGGATCCAGCTAGAGGCATCTTGGGAAAAAGACCTGGTGATCTACTTCCAAAAAATCAGCTATCGAAAACCGTGGAGCACAGTTCTACTCTGACACACATGGGGTAGCAAAGAGTCAGAGTCAACTTGATGGCAACTGGTTTTTATTGGGAGACAGTCCATCTGTTGTGCCCAGATCTTAATCTCCACCCTAGGGCCCTGCATGCATAGGAAGAGGGGAAAAGCAGTCTCCATGGGGCTTACAGTGGGCCTGGCTCTCAGCTGACCCTCTGCCCACATGACGACATCAGAGCTGACCATGAGCTGTCATTGCACACTCCATTTAACAAATGAAGGAAGTGAGGCTGTGAAGGTTTTGGCCCTTGCCCCATTCCCACAGGTAGGAAGCGGCCAAGTCCAGTTTTAACAGAAAACCATCTTCTTTTCAGTATACATCCAACCTTCCCAGCACCCTAACTCCTGCCTTCAGAAATCTCATTTGGTTCACATTAGCTCTACCCCTCCCTAAGAAGCTGGTTGCTTCTGTTCTGATTTTCAATGCATGCAACAGTGGATGTTCATTATTGTTCTTTTGTGGCCCTTCATAGATCCCTGTGCATTTTCAACAATAAGAAATGTGCCTCACTGATGAAGTTGGTGTAGGTTCCTCCTTACAAATTAACAAAAATAATTTCCCCTTTTCCCTAGCTCTAGTCAAACAGGATGCTCAATTAACACCATATTTGTTCTAAAAAACCCAAAAAGCCAAACCCATTGCTGTCGAGTCAATTCTGACTCATAGCAACCTGATAGGACAGAGTAGAACTGCCCCATGGAGTTTCCAAGGCTATAATCTTTACGGAAGCAGACTGGCACATCTTTCTCCCAAGGAGTGGCCGGTGGGTTCGAACCCCTAATCTTTCAGTTAGCACCTGAGTGCTTAACTGCTGTATCACCAGGGCTCCTCACTGGTGGCTGTATGTGGGAGAAAGATGTGGCAGTTTCCGTCTGAAAAGATTTATGGCCTTGGAGACCCAATGGGGACAGTTCTACTCTGTCCTATAGGGTGGCTATGAGTCGGAATCAACTCAATGGTGTTGGGTTTGTTGGCTATTTGAGTTTTTCTCCCTTCCGTGATCTGGATTTCCTAATCAGGTATTGTAAGCACCTCAGAAGTCTTTTGGAAAAAATTGAAGTTTGAAACAATAAAGAAATGATGGTTTAAAAGGTCCTAAGTATTATATAGATTCAATATAATGCCAATCAAAATGTTCATAGTGCATTTGTATATTGTGTTTAGAAAACTCAAAATGGAAGCATAAGAATAGCCAAGACATTCTGAAATATGGAAAACGAGGTAGGGGTTCTTGTCCTATCAGATAACAAGACTTATAAAGCCATGGTAGTTAACACAGTGTGGTATTGACACAAGAGCAAGTGAAAAGACCAGTGGAACAAAATAGGGTGCCTAGAGTCCAACCTAAATGTCTTAGTTATCTAGTGCTGCTATGACAGAAATACCACAAGTGGGAGGCTCTAACAATCAGAAATTTATTTTCTCACAACTTTGGAGTCTAGAAGTCTGAAATCAGGCTGCCAGCTTTAGGGGAAGACTTTCTTTCTCTGCTGGCTCTGCAGGAAGGTCCTTGTCTCTTTGAGCTTCTGCTCCTGGGTGATCTTCATGTGGTTTGGCATTTCTCTTCCCCCATCTCTACTTGCTAGCTTGCATTTAATCTTTTTTTTTTTTTAATATCTCAAACGAGAGAGACTCAAGACACACTCTACACTAATTCTGCCTATTAACATAACAAAGACAACCCATTCCTAAATGGGTTTATAACCACAGACATAGAGGTTAGGATTTACAGCACATATTTTGGGGAAACACAATTCAATCCATAATACTGTACATATATGATCCATGACAGAGGTGTTTTTTAAGATGAGTGGGGAAAGAGTGGAATTTTGTATAAATGGTATTCCCTAAGACAGTAAAATAAAATTAGACCCCTACCTCACACCATTCATAAAAATCAAATCGAGGTTAATCAAAGACCCATATGTGAAAAGCAAAACTATACAACTTTTAAAAGACATTGTGGGAAAATGTTTTTATGATTTTGTGGTAGGAAAAGGTTACTTAAACATGACATGAAAAAAGCAAAAACCTTAAAGGAAAAGATTGACTACATTAACATTAAAAACCTCAGCTCACCAAAAAATATCACAAATAGAGTGAGGAGACAAGACAGGCCACAGCTCAGGGAAAGATATTTGGAATGCATATAACCAACAAAGCATTAGTATCCAGAATAAATAATAAAATCCTAAAACTCTTCCTTGCCACTGCACTGCAGCCCCCCTGGCTTCTTTGCTGTTTGTGGCACAAGCCTGGCACACTCCTGCTTCAGGGCCTTTGCATTGGCTGTTTCCTTTTCTTGGAATGCCCTTTCTCCAAATATCTGCCTGGCTAATGCCTCATCTGTTCCAAGTCTTTGTTTAACTATCAACTCATTTTGAGTCTCACCCTGACTACCTTATTTAAAATTGTACCCATGGACACGCAAATACACTACTGGTAATCCCTACCCATTTTTTTTTTTTTTTTCCGTTAGTCCTTTTTACCTTCTAATGTACCGTTTTGTTCATTGATGTATTCCAAGTACCTAGAAGAAGGCCTGGTCCTCCTAGATGCTTAGTAAAACTTGATGAATGAGAAAATCAATAAACAAATGAGGAAAAATAGGCAAGAGAAATAAAGAGGAATTTCATGGAAAAAGAAGCACAAGTAGCCCCTAAACATATAAAAATATAATCTAATCATCAATTAGAAAAATTAAAAGTCACAATGAGATACTACAATTCACCCACCAAATTGGCAAAAATTAAAGTTGTCAGTAACCAGAAATTGAGAGAGTGCAGTGATGGGAACTCCTGCACTGGCAGGAGTGTAACTGGGTACAAAGACTTTGGAAGAGAGTTGGACGCAACTTAGTAAAGTCAAATATGAGCCTACCCTTGATCTAGGTTTATACCCCAGGAAAAGTCTTGTACATGTACACCGGACGACACATGTAATTAAGTTCTAAACAGCCTTGCATACAATAGTATGGCCTGGAAACAACTCAAATGTGTATGTGTATCAACAGTTGGATGGATACGTAGGTTGTGGGATAGTCACACCGTGGAATATTATACAGCAGTGAAAAAGAAGGCACCATACCCACACTCATCAACATGAATCAATCTTAAAGACATAAGGTAGATAAAAGAAGCAAGTGACTGAAGAATATAGACCATGTGATTCCATTTACCTAATGATCAAGATAGGGAAAACAAAAGATGTATTATTTAGGGATATGCACCTAGTTGTCAAGACTATAAATACAAGCAAGTGAGTAATTAACTCAAACTTCAGGATAGTGATGTCTTCTGGGGGAGGGAGACAGAGATGCAATGGGAGCGGAGCTCATGGAGACTTGTGGGTATGACCATGGCCTATTTCTTGATCTGGGTGATGGGACTCATGGATTCATTTTTTTTATTCTTTAAGTTGACCCCAACTCATGGCAACCCCATGTGTCAGAGTAGAACTGCACTTCATAGAATTTTCAATGGCTGATTTTTTGGAAGTAGATCACCAGGCCTTTCTTCTTTGGTGCTGCTGGGTGAGTTTGAACTCCCAACCTTTAGGTTAGCAGCTGATCTCAAACAGCTTGCGCCACCAAGGGACCATACATGCTCTTTATTTTTGTTTTATTATTATTATTTAGCTTTTTAATTGAGAGGTAACTTACATGCAGTAAAGTACATAAATCTTAAGCGTTCAGCTCAACTCATTTTCACAAATTGCACATACACTTTTGGGTGGGTACGTAGCATTCTGTATTTTACAATTTTAAAATGCACCCTCAGCATTGATCATGCCGACCTGAGTTTCAGGACTTGGCCTTTGAATAAGGAGGTTCTACTCTAGAAATTTTTTTTTTTAATTGTACTGTAGAAGAAGATTTACAGAACAAACTAGCTTCTCATTAACAGTTAGTACAATATTGTTTTATGACATTGGTTAGTAACCCCACGACATATCAATACTGTCCCTTCTCCACCTTGGGTTTCCTGTTACCAGTTTTCCTGTCCCCTCCTGCCTTCTAGTCCTTGCCCCTGGGCTGGTGTGCCTCTTTAGTCTCATTTTGTTTTATGGGCCTGCCTAATCTTTGGCTAAAGGGTGAATCTCAGAAGTGACTTCACTACTGAGCTAAAAGGGTGTCTGGGGGCCATACTCTTGGGGCTTCTCCAGTCTGTGTCAGGCCAGTAAGTCTGGTCCTTCTTTGTGAGTTAGAATTTTGTTCTACATTTTTTTCCAGCTCCCCCTGGGACCATCTATTGTGATCCCTGTCAGAACAGTCAATGGTGGTGGCCAGACACCATCTAGTTGTACTGGTCTCAGTCTGGTGGAGGCTGTGGTAGTTGCGACCCATTAGTCCTTTGGCCTAATCTTTCCCTTGTGTCTTTGATTTTCTTCATTCTCCTTTGCGTCCGAAGGGGTGAGACCAGCGGAGTATCTTAGATGGCTGCTCACAGACTTTTAAGACCCCTGATGCTACTCACCAAAGTAGAATGTAAAACACTTTCTTTATAAACTGTGTTATGCCTGGGCATATTTTTAAGTGAAAGAACACACGATTAAAACTCTCCTTCCAGGAAGATCCCAATTATGTGAAAATCCATGTATGGTTATAAATTATATTGCATGAAGTATCACATACGATTGTTTCATATTATCTAGCCACCAGTTCCCTAGCTGTCAAACATTAGCCTACTGTGTACTGAGTCCTTTAAAACCATAATTCTATCTGGGCCTTATAACAACTCTGTGAGATGGTTCCAAACCGAAAACAAACCCATTGTTGTCGAGTCACTTCTAACTCACAGTGACCCTATAGGACAGAGTAGAACAGCCCCCTGGGGCTTCCAGTCTTTATAGAAGCAGACTACCACATCTTTGTCCAGCGGAGTGGCTGGTGAGTTCAAACTGCAAACCTTTCAGTTATCAGCTGAATGCTTAACCACTACACAACCAGGGGCTCTCTGTGATGGGTCCAGGTACTGTTCAAACTGAGGACACAGAGGCGAAGGGAATGCCCTGAGTCACACAGCTTATGGGGGCCTTAGATTTCTCCCACTCCCATGTTCTGCTCACTCTCACACCACACTGGGCACAGGATGAGGCAGGTGGTGGGGAGGGTGAGAAAGGAAATACACCAAAGCCTGCCTGGCCAACGGTAATCTCAAGTTTTATACCCGAAGAACTTCCTGAAGACCTCAGGTAATTCCATCCTGGTTTGCCATAGGATTAAATGGAAAGTACAGGTCACACGGTGCCAAATTTTGCACCTAAGGAGACGTGATCATTATTGGTATTGCATTATTTCAAAAACATGTGATTCAGGTATGTATACAACATAAGATGAAACTCTGATTTCTATATATTCTAAGTCTTCTGCAACGAGCATCAGAAACAAAACTGAAGTTTCAAAAATAGAAATATATATTTTTATAACATAACATAATATATATAGAGAGAGAAAGAGGCCTGGAAACTGAGGTAGAGGTCAAGGCCAGAGGGAGAGAAATCGCCTCTTTAGCCTTCTTGGAAATTGCTCATTGTCTCCATTGCCACAATGGGAGTTACATGAGGGCGGGGAGTTTATCTGGAAATCTCAGTGCCTAGAACAGTTTCTGGCACAATGTGGATGCTTAATAGCTCCTTAATGGCTTACTGACTCAATACTGACCACTAAGTGCTTTAACTTCATTCTCTCAGTCACATAAACCTGGCCATCGCTTGGCTATACCTATCAGAAACTCCACTCCCAGGCCCCTCCCCTGAGTATTCTGATCTGGTAGGTCTTCCAGGGAGCCCTGGTGGCTCTGTGGTTAACAGCTCAATTGCTAACCAAAAGGTTTGCAGTTCAAATCTAGCAGCCACTCCTTGGAAACCTATGCGGGCAGTTCTACTCTGTCCTATAGGGTCACTATGAGTCAGAATAGATTCCATGGCAATGGGTTTAGGTCCTCCAGGGTAAGGCCCCAGACACATCTGCTCTGTTAGGGCAACGCTACTTATTGTCTTGTGATGGAACCTAATGAATATTTTAGAGCATGACTCCCACTTCCAGGGACTTCAGTCTTAAGTCCCCTGTAGCTAGGTAGCTCTTTCCTGCAGGAGTCAGAAGATGCCACGCCTTGGGAGTGTGTATCAGAAACCGTCTTTAAGAGGAAGGGAGAGGTGGCTGAGATCCAGGAGAGCTGTTAGCAGCCGTGGAGTCGGCCTGACTCATGGTGACCCCATGCACAATGGGGCAAAAACTTGCCTAGCCCTTTGTTATCCCCATGGTTGTTTGTAGACCAGATCATTGTGATCCATAGGGTTTTCATTAGCTGATTTTTGGAAGGAGATCACCAGGCCTTTCCTCCTAGTCTGTCTGAGTCTGGAAGCTCCTACGAAACCTGATCAGCGTCATCGCAACACACAAGCCTCCACTGATGGATGGTGGCTGTGCATGAGGTGCGTTGGCCAGGAATTGAATCCAGGTATCTCACATACCAAAAAAAAGCAAAAACCAAACCAGTTGCCATTGAGTCAATTCCGACCCATAGTGACGCTATAGGACAGAGTAGAACTGGCCCATAGGGTTTCCAAGGAATGCCTGGTGGATTTGAACTGCCGACCTTTTGGTTAGCAGCTGAAATCTTAACTACTACATCACCAGGGTTTCCACATGGAAGGTGAGAATTCTACCACTGAATCACCACTGCTGCCAAACAGAGTAGTTTAAAAACAAAATAACTGTACCAGGGCCTTCCTCGTCTAAGTATTCATTACCCAAAATACTTGGACTAGATTTTGTAGGAAAACAAAACCAAAAAAACAAACCCATTGCTGGTGAGTCAATTTGGACTCCATGTGTTAGAGTAGAACTGCTCCATAGGGTTTTCTTGGCTGTAATCTTTACAGAAGCAGATTGCCAGGCCTCTATTCCACAGGAAAACAGAAGCCCCATTAAAAAAAAAAAAAAAATCACTAATGAACTAAGCACTTAAAAAGCAGGCCTCAGAAATTGGGGCCAAGAGGATGGAGTAGTCAGAGGCTTCCTGTCGTCCCTCTTACAACAAAGACCTGAAAAAACAAATGTATCAATTATATATGACAAGCTAGGAGCCCTGAACATCAAAGACAAAGTTGAGGAATCAGACTGAGGAGCAGGGGGAGGGAGAGACAGTTCAGAAGCAGGGAGGAGTTGCCAGAACTGACCAGGCTGCCATTGGCACCCTTCAGGATGGATCAGCTGTAACGCACAGTGAGGTAAGCAGTGGTGCTCAGGACACATTTTCCACATAGGGAGAGACTGAGCAGCAGAGAGCCTCCTCAAGCTTCCAGAACCAGTGAGAAAAGGCACTCAATCAGCAAAAGATAAGTACAGGCATCTCACCCACGGTGCAGATCAAACACCTGCCTCCTGAGAAGTACCTCTTTCCCATTTACCTGCCCCCTCCTGGCTCTGCTCCAGGTCCCCATCTGCCTTCAGTGGTTGCTGCCCTCCCTGGGCCAGAAGTAGGACCCATCGTGCAACCTGAGCCATTCTCCTGGCTTTGGAGAGGGAACGAATTAACAAACAGGAAAAAATAATCTGCCAGCTCCCCTAAGTGGGGAACTCAGGGCAGAAACAGCTCTTTTGCCTGGCACAGGCATAAGGGTCCACGGGCTCTGAATGCCTTTCACCCCTGCATAGATCTGTGTGGGCCCATGTCAACAGTGTGGGCCCTCATTAGCACAGTATTACAGGGTATATACCTGAAGCCTATTTTTATCTGTATCTGCTATAAGGGAGGGTGGCAGATTTGTGACATTTGACACCACCCTGCCCATTAAGCAGGGTCCTCACCTACCCACATCAGGGGCCTGAGGACTGGTGGCTCCACAAACTCCACCAAGCCACCCATGACAGGAGCCCAAGAATAAGTGGTGACTCCCAGTTCTTAGAGCCAACAGTATTGTGTTCCCATAGTCCAGTTGCAAAACCCACCTACCTACACACTGTAGGGAACAGGGACACGTCTTCCTCCCAGATACTTAGGGGCAGCAGTCAACCCCCTGCCTTGATCAGCACATGACCCCCTACTGCAGCCAGATACCTGTGCTTACACCAATCACTCCTGCCCATCTAGGACTCTAGGTGAGATACTGCACCACACACTCGGTGACCAATGACCTGGACACCTGAGCTGAATCCACACAAGGAAAGTAAATGAACTCCTGGGCTTACATACCTAATAATAGCTCTAGCCACCTGGAGACAGGATGTGAGAGCTTCAAAGACATCAATAATCAAGCTAGCTCACCTGACCGGCCTATTTGGGCACATCAAAATAAAATAAGCTAGGACACAGCAAACAAACATAAAATAAATAAACGTAATAACTTACTGATGTCTTGGAGACAACAGTCAGTATCAAATCACATAAAGAGGCAGACCATGATTGCTTCAGCAAGCTACCAAAACAAAGAATCAAGAAACCTTCTGGAGGAAGAAAACTTCTTGGAATTACCAGAGGTAGAATTCAAAAGACTAATATACAGAACTCTTCAGGAGATCAGGCAAAATGCAGAACAAGCTAAGAAACACACAGACAGAGCAATAGAGGAACTTAAGAAGGTTATACAAGAACATAATGACAAATTTAACAGGCTGCAAGAATCCATAGAGAGACAGCATACAGAAATCCAAAAGATTAACAATAAAATTTCAGAGTTAGACAACTCAGTAGAAATCACAGGAGCAGAAATGAGGCAGTGGAAATCAGAATTAGTGAGATTGAAGATAAAGCACTAGACACCAACGTATCTGAGGAAAAATCAGATAAAAGAATTAAAAAAATGAAGAAACCCTAAGAATTATGTGGGACTCTATCAAGAGGATTAGCTTACAGATGACTGGAGTACCAGAACGGCATGGGGGGTGGGGGGGGGGAAGTAACAGAGAATACAGAGAGAATTCTTGGCAGAAAACTTCTATGATGTTGTGAAAGATGAGAAGATATCTATCCAAGAAGCTCATTGAACCCCACACAAGGTAAATTCCCAAAAGAAAGTCACCAGGACATATTATAATCATATGTGCCAAAACCAAAGATAGAGAATTTTAAGAGCGGCTAGGGATAAACAAGGAGAGTCAATAAGACTAAGCTCGGACTACTCAGCAGGAACCATGCAGGCAAGAAGGCAATGGGATGACATATAAAAGCCTTGAAAGAAAAAAAGAAACTGCCAACCAAGAATTATATATCCAGAAAAACTGTCTCTCAAATATGATGGTGAAACTAGGGCATTTCCAGATAAACAGAAATTAAGGGAATTTGTAAAGACCAAACCAAAATTACAAGAAATACTAAAGGAGTCCTCCAATCAGAAAATCAATAACATCAGATAACAGCCCAAGACTAGAACACAGGACAGAGCAACCAAATATCAGTCCAGATAGGGAAATCACAAAAATAAATCAAAGCTAAAACAGTGAAAATAGGCAAACAGAAACACCATTATCTAAAAGATGACAACATTATATCAAAAAAGAAGGACTAAAAAATGTAGTCATAAATCTTTCATGTAGAGGGGAAGTCACAGACATTTAAAGAAATAAAAGACTGGTTTAAACTTAGAAAAATAGGGGTAGGTATTAAGGTAACCACAAAGGAAACTAACAATCCTACACGTCAAAATAAAAAACAAGAAAAACATAAAGACTCGGCAAATACAAAAGCAACAACAATGAAAAAGAGGTAAAGAAACTATGTAAAGAAAAATGACTCAGCACAGAAAATTAAGTGGAACAAAGAAACTGTCAACAACACACACACAAAAAGACATCAAAATGACAGCACTAAACTCATACCTATCCATAATTACGCTGAATGTAAATGGACTATGCAATGATAAAGAGACAGAGAGGGTCAGAATGGATTAAAAAAAAACACAATCTGTCTATATGCTGCCTACAAGAGACACACCTTAGACTTAAAGACACAAACAAACAAAAACTCAAAGGATGGAAAAAAATATATCAGGCATACAACAATGAAAAAAGAGAGGAATGGCAATATTAATTTCTGAGAAAATAGACTTTAAAGTAAAATCTAGCACAAAGGATAAGGACAGACACTATATACTGATTAAAGGGTCAATACACCAGGAGAACATTACCATAACAAATATTTATACACCCAATGACAGAGCTCCAAAATACATAAACTCTAACAGCATTTAAAAGAGAGATAGACAGCTCCACAATAATAGTAGGAGACTTCAACACACCACTTTCAGTGAAGGACAGATATTCAGAAAGAAGCTCAATAAAGATACAGGTGATTTAATGCCACAATCACCCAACTTGATCTCATAGACGTATACAAAACACCCCACCCAAAAGCAGCCAAGTACACTTTCTTTTCCAACGCACACAGAACATTCTCCAGAATAGACCACGTATTAGGCCATAAACCAAACCTTAACAAAATCCAAAACATCAAAATATTACAAAACATCTTTTCTAACCATAAAGCCATAAAAGTAGAAATCAATTACAGAAAAAACAAGGAAAAAAAAATCAAATACATTTAAACTGAACAACACCTTGCTTAAGAACTATTGGGTTACAGAAGAAATTAAGGACAGAATAAAGACATTCATAGAATCAAATGAGAATGAAAACACATCCTACCATAACCTTTGGGACACAGCAAAAGCAGTGCTCAGAGGTCAATTTATAGCGATAAATGCACACATTCAAAAAGAAGAAAGGGTCAAAATCAAAGATTTAGCCCTACGACTTGAACAAATAAAAACAGAACAGCAAAAGAAACCCTCGAGCACCAGTAGAAAGCAGATAAAAAGAATTAGAGCAGAATTAAATGAAATAGAGAATAGAAAAACAATTGAAAGGGTTAACAAGACCAAAAACTTGTTCTTTGGAAAGATCAATAAAATCAATAAACCATTGTCCAAACTGACAAAAGCAGGATAGGAAGCAAATAACCCGAGTAAGAAATGAGATGGACGATACCACAACAGACCCAACTGAAATTAAAAGAATCATAACAGAATAGTATGAAAAATTGTACTCTAACAAATTTTTTTCCTTTTTTTAATTTTTATTGTGCTTTTTTTTTAAGTGAAAGTTTACAAATCAAGTCAGTCTCTCATACAAAAATTTATATACACCTTGCTATATATTCCCTATGAGACAGCACGCTCCTTCTCTCCACCTGTGTTCATTTGGCCAACTTCTGTCCTCCTCTGCCTTCTCCTCTCCCCTCCAGACACGAGCTGCCCACCTAATCTCATGTGTCTACATAATTCAAGAAGCTCACTCCTCACCACTATCATAGTCCAGTCCAATCCCTGTCTGAAGAGCTGGCTTTGGGAATGGTTTCTGTCTTGGGCTAACAAACAGTCTGGGGACCATGACCTCTGGGGTCCTTCTAGTCTCAGTCAAGCCTTTAAGTCTGGTCTTTTTATGAGAATTTGGGGTCTGCATCCCACTGCTGTCCTGCTCCCTCATGGGTTCTCTGTTGTGTTCCCTGTCAGAGCAGTCATCGGTTATAGCTGGGCACCATCTAGTTCTTCTGGTCTCAGGCTGATGTAGTCTCTGGTTTATGTGGCCCTTTCTGTCTCTTGACCTCGTAATTACCTTGTGTCTTTGGTGTTCTACAGTTTCCTTTACTCCGGGTGGGTTGAGACCAATTGATGTATCTTAGATGGCCACTTGCTAGTGTTTAAGACTCCAGAAGCCACTCTCCAAAGTGGGATGCAGAATGTTTTCTTAATAGATTTTATTATGCCAATTGACCTAGGTGTCCCCTGAAACCATGGTCCCCAAACCCCCGCCCCTGTTATGCGTTCAGTTTATTCAGGAAGCTTCTTTGGTTTTGGTTTAGTCCAGTTGTGCTGACCTCTCCTGTATTGTGTGTTTTCGTTCCCTTCACCTAAAATAGCTCTTGTCTACTATCTAGTTAGTGAATACCTCCCTCCCTCTCTCCCCACTCTCGTAACCATCAAAGAATATTTTCTTCTCTATTTAAACTATTTCTTGAGTTCTTATAATAGTGGTCTCATCATTGTTCTTTATCGATGCATAGTATTCCATTGTGTGAATATATCATAATTTCCTTACCCATTCATCTGTTGATGGGCACCTTGGTTGTTTCCATCTTTTCGCTATGGTAAACAGTGCTGCAATGAACGTGGGTGTGTGTATATCTGTTCGTGTAAAGGCTCTTATTTCTCTAGGATATATTCCAGGGAGTGGGATTGCTGGATCATATGGTAGTTCTATTTCTAGTTGTTTTTTTTTAATTAATTTTTATTGTGCTTTAAGTGAAGGTTTACAAATCAAGTCAGTCTCTCATACAAAAATTTATATACCCTTTGCCATACACTCCTAATTACTCTCCCTCTAATAAAAAAAAAAAATTTTTTTTCCCTCTAATAAGACAGCGCAATTCTTCCCTCCACTCTCTCTTCTCGTGTCCTTTTGGGTAGCTTCTGGCCCCCTCTGGCCTCTCATCCCCCCACCAGACAGGAGATGCCAACATAGTCTCATGTGTCCACTTGATCCAAGAAGCTCGTTCTTCACCAGTATCATTTTCCATCCCCTATTCCAGTCCAGTCCCTGTCTGAAGAGTTTGCTTTGGGAATGGTTCCTGTCTTGGGCTAACAGAAGGTCTGGGTACCATGGCCTCCAGGGCCCCTCCAGTCCCAGCCTGACCATTAAGTCTGGTCTTTTTATGAAAATTTGGGGTCTGCATCCCACCGCTCCCTCAGGGTTTCTCTGTTGAGTTCCCTGTCAGGGCAGTCATCGGTTGTGGCCGGGCACCATCTAACTCTTCTGGTCTCAGGCTGATTTAGTCTCTGGTTTATGTGGTCCTTTCTGTCTCTTAGGCTCACAATTACCTTGTGTCTTTGGTATTCTTCATTCTTCCTTGTTCCGGGTGGGTTGAGACCAATTGATGCATCTTAGATGGCCACTTGTTAGCATTTAAGACCCCAGATGCCACTCACCAAAGTGGGATGCAGAATGTTTTTTAATAGATTTTAGATTTTATTATACCAATTAACTTAGATGTCCCCTGAAACCATGGTCCTCAAACCTCTGCCCCTGCTACATCTGGCCTTTGAAGAGTTCAGTTTATTCAGGAAACTTCTTTGCTTTTAGTTTAGTCCATTTGTGTTGACCTCTCCTGTGTCGTGTACTGTCTTTCCCTTCACCTAAAATAAAACTTATCTACTATCTAATGAGTGAATATGCCTTTCCCTCCCTACCTCCCTGTCCCCTCTCGTAACCACAAAAGAGTATTTTCTTCTCTGTTTAAACTGTTTCTCCAGTTCTTGTAATAGTGGTCTTATACAATATATGTCCTTTTGCAATTGACTGATTTCACTCAGCATAATGTCTTCCAGTTTTCTCCATTTATGCAATGTTTCATGGATTCAACATTGCTCTTTATTGAGGCATAGTATTCCATTGTGTGAATATACCATAGTTTATTTACCCATTCATCCATTGATGGGCATCTTGGTTGCTTCCAACTTTTTCTTATTCTAAACAGTGCTGCAATGAACATGGGTGTGCATATATCTGTTCGTGTAAAGGCTCTTATTTCTCTAGGATATATTCCAAGGAGTGGGATTGCTGGATCATATGGTAGTTCTATTTCTAGTTTTTTAAGGAAGTGCCAAATCGATTTCCAAAGTGTTTGTACTATTTGACATTCCCACCAGCAGTGTATAAGTGTTCCAGTCTCTCCACAACATCTCCAATGTTTATTGTTTTGTGCTTTTTGGATTAATGTCAGCCTTCTGGGAGTGAAATGGTACCTCATTGTAGTTTTGATTTGCATTTCTCTAATGGCTAATGATCATGAGCATTTTCTCATATATTTTTTAGTGGCCTGAATGTCTTCTTTAGTGAAGTGAGTTTATTCATATCCTTTGCCCATTTTTTTTTTTTTTAGTTGATCAAACCATAGGTGATAGCATTCTTTATTTATTTATTTTTCTAAATTAATTTTTATTGTGCTTTAAGTGAAAGTTTACATATCAGGTCAGTTTCTCATACAAAAATTTACATACACCTTGCTATACACTCCTAATTGCTCTCCCTCTAATGAGATAGCACAGAACATCCCTCCACTCTCTCTCCTTGTGTCCATTCAGGTAACTTCTGGCCACCTCTGCCCTCTCATCTCCCCTCCAGACAGGAGATACCAACACAGTCTCATGTGTCGACTTGATCCAAGAAGCTTGTTCTTCACCAGTCAGTCTCATTTTCCATCCCCTATTCCAGTCCAATCCCTGTCTGAAGAGTTGGCTTTGGGAATGGGGTTTGGGGCCCATGGCCTCTGGGGTCCCGCCAGTCCCAGTCTGACCATTAAGTCTGGTCTTTTCACAAGAATTTGGGGTCTGCATCCCACTGCTCTCCTGCTCCCTCAGGGTTTTTCTGTTGAGTTCCCTGTCAGGGCAGTCATCTGTTGTGGCCAGGTTCCATCTAGCTCTTCTGGTCTCAGGCTGATTGTAGTCTCTGGTTTATGTGGTCCTTTTTGTCTCTTAGGCTCATAATTATTTTGTGTCTTTGGTATTCTTCATTCTTCCTTGTTCCAGGTGGGTTGAGACAATTGATGCATCTTAGATGGCCGCTTGCTAGCATTTAAGACCACAGACGCCACTCTCCAAAGTGTCCTTTGCCTATTTTTTAATTGGATTATTTGCCTTTTTGTGGTTGAGTTTTAGCAGAATCACGTAGATTTTAGAGATCAGGCGCTGATTGGAAATGTCATAGCTAAAAACTTTTTCCCAGTCAGTTGTACTCTAACAAATTTGAAAACCTAGAGGAAATGGAAAAATTTCCAGAAACACACTACCTACCTAAACGAATGCAAACAGAGGTAGAACAACTAAATAAACCTACAACAAAAGAAGAGATTGAAAAGGTAATTTAAAAGCTTCCAACAACAACAACAACAACAAAACCCTGGCTCTGAGGCCTTCACTGGAGAATTCTACCAAAACTTTTAGAGAAGAATTAACATCACTACTACTAAAGGTATTTCAGAGCATAGAAAAAAGATGGACTACCCCCAAATTCATTCTGTGAAGCCAGCATAATCTTGATACCAAAACCATGTAACGACATCACAAAAAAGAAAATTACAGACCTATATCCCTCATGAACTTAGATGCAAAAATCCTCAATGAAATTCTAGCCAATAGAATTCAACAACATATCAAAAAAAAAATAATGCACCATGACCAAATGGGATTCATGCCAGGTATGCAGGGATGGTTCAACATTAGAAAAACAATCACTGTAATCTACCACATAAATAAAACAAAAGACAAGAACCATATGATACTATCAATTGATGCAGAAAAGGCATTTGACAAAGTCCAACACCCATTCATGATAAAAACTCTCAGCAAAATAGGAATAGAAGGAAAATTCCTCAACATAATAAAGGGCATTTATACAAAGCCAAAGCCAACATCATCCTAAGTGGAGAGAGTCTGAAAGCATTCCCCCTGAGAACGGGAACCAGACAAGGATGCCCTTCATCACCACTCTTATTGAACAATGTGCTGGAGGTCCTAGCCAGAGCAGTTAGGCTAGAAAAAGAAATAAAGAGCATCCAAATTGGTAAGGAAGAAGTGAAAGTATCCCTATTTGCAGATAATATGAGCTTACACACAGAAAGCCCTAGAGAATCCACAAGAAAACTATTGGAACTAATCAAAAATTTCAGCAAAGTATCAGGATATCAGGATACAAGATAAACATACAAAAATCAGTTGGATTTCTATACACCAACAAAAAGAACATCGAAGAGGAAATCTCCAAATCAATACCACTTACAATAGCCCCCAAGAAGATAAAATACTTAGGGATAAATCTAACCAGAGATGTAAAAAATCTATGCTAGGAAACTATAAGACACTACTGCAAGAAACCTACATAAATGGAAAAACATACCTTGCTCATGGATAGGAAGACTCAACATTGTGAAAATGTCAATTCTATCCAAAACGATGTACAGATACAATGCAATCCTGATCCAAATTCCAATGGCATTTTTAACGAAATGAAGAAACAAATCACCAACTACATATGGAAAGGGAAGAAGCCCAGATAAGTAAAGCATTACAGAAAAAGAAGAACAAAGTGGGAGGCCCCACCCTACCTGATTTTAGAACCTATTATACCGCCACAGTAGTCAAAAGAGCCTGGTACTGGTACAACAACAGATACATAGACTAATGGAACAGAATTGAGAACCCAGACATAAATCCATCCACCTATGAGCAACTGATATTTGACAAAGGCCCAAAGTCCAGTAAATGGGAAAAAAGACAGTTTCTTAACAAATGGTGCTGGCATAACTGGTTATCCATCTGCAAAAAAATGAAACAAGACCCATACCTCACACCATGCACAAAAACTAATTGAAAATGGATCAAACACCTAAATATAATATCTAAAATGATAAAGATCACAGAAGAAAAAATAGAGACAACACTAGGAGCCCTTATAAACTGCATAAACAGTATACAAAACAATACTAACAGTGCACAAACACCAGAAGAGGAACTAGATAACTAGGAGCTCCTAAAAATCAAACACTTATGTTCATCCAAATGCTTTACCAAAAGAGTAAAAAGACAACCTACAGACTGGGAAAAAAAATTTGACTACAACAAATCCAATCAGCATCTAATCCCTCAAAATCTGCAAGATTCTGCAAAGCCTCAAGAACAAAAAGACAACCCAATTAAAAAATGCACAAAGGATATGAAGAGGCACTTCACTAAAAAAGACATTCAGGCCGCTAGCAGATACATGAGGAAATGTTCACGGTCATTAGCCATTAGAGAAATGCAAATCGGAACTATAGTGAGGTACCATCTCACTCCAAGGAGGCTGGCATTAATCTAAAAACACAAAATAATAAATGTTGGAAAGGTTCTAAAGAGACTGGAACACTTATACACTGATGGTGGGAATGTAAAATGGTACAACCACTTTGAAAATTGATTTGGTGCTTCCTAAAAAAACTAGAAATAGAACTACCATAGGATCTAGCAACCCCACTCCTTGGAATATATCCTAGAGAAATAAGAACCCTCACACAAATAGATATATGCACACCCATGTTCATTGCAGCACTGTTCACAATGGCAAAAAGATGGAAAAAACCAAGGTGCCCATCAATGGATGAGTGGATAAACAAATTATGGAATATTCACATAATGGAATACTACACAATGATGAGTCCATGAAACATAACGTGGAGGAATCTGGATGGCATTATGCTAAGTGAAATTAGTCAGTCGCGAAAGGACAAGTATTGTATGAGACCACTATTATAAGAACTCAAGAAAAGTTTTAAACACAGAAGAAAACATTCTTTGATGGTTACAAGGATGGGGAGGGAGTGAGAGGGGTATTCACTAATTAGATAGTAGACAAGAATTATTTTAGGTGAAGGGAAGGACAACCCACAATTCAGGAGAAGTCAGCATGATTGGACTAATCCAAAAGCTAAGAAGTTTTCTGAATACAACCAAACACTTTGAGGGATAGAGTAGCAGGGGCATGGGTCTGGGGACCACGGTTTCAGGGGACATCTAGGTCAATTGGTATAACACAGTGCATTAAGAAAATGGCCTGCATCCCACTTCGTTAAGTGGTGTCTAGGGTATTAAAACCCAGTAAGTGGCCATCTAAGATGCATCAGTTGGTCTCAACCTACCTGGAGCAAAGGAGAATGAAGAACACCAAAGACACAAGGAAAATATGACCCCAAGAGAAAGAAAGGGCCACATAAACCAGAGACTCCAATAGCCTGAGACCAGAAGAACTAGATGGTGCCCAGCTACCACCAATGACTGCCCTGGCAGGGAACACAACAGAGAATCCCTGATGGGGCAGGAGAAAAGTGGGATGCAGACTTCAAATTCTAGTAAAAAGACCAGACTTAATGGTCTGATTGAGCTGGAAGGATCCCAGAAGTCATGGCCTCTGGACTCTCTGTTAGCCCAAACTAAAACCATTCCGAAAGCGAACTCTTCAGACAAGGATTAGACTGGACTGTAAGGCACAAAATGATACTGGTTAGGAGTGTTCTTCTTAGCTCAAGTAGACACATGAGACTATGTGGGCAGTTCCTGTCTGGAGGCCAGATGAGAAGGCAGAGAGCGACAGGAGCTGGTTGAATGGACACGGGAAATACAGGATGGAGAGAAGGAGTGTGCTGTCACATTGTAGGAAGAGCCACTAGGGTCATATAACAATGTCTATATAAGTTTCTGTATGAGAAACTGACTTGAACTGTACACTTTCACTTAAAGCTCAATAAAAAAAAGAAAGAAAAAGTGTTAGAATTTAAATACCAAACAACAATAACTTATAAATTATCCTTTGCCATCAATTGGATTCTGACTCATAGTGACCCTATATGACAGGGTAGAACTGCCCTATAGCATTTCTAAGGCTGTATCTTTTTTTTTTTTTAATTGGCTATCTTCAGAGTTGTATCTTTAATTGCCGAGTTTGTGAACAGGACCAATTTTATTCAACTTCTTTTTTTTTTTTTTTCCTAATTTTATTAATTTTGTTGTTGTTGAGAAAATACACAGCAAAACATACACCAATTTCTACATGTACCATTTAGTGACACTGATTACATTTTTCAAGTTGTGCAACCATTCTCATCCTCCGTTTTGAGTTGTTCCTCCCTTGTTAACATAAACTCCCTGCCCCCTAAGGTTCCTATCTAATCTTTGGAGTTGCTGTTGTCAGTTTAATTCCATATAGATAGTTCTTAAAGGAGTATAATGATCAAGACATACAGTTTTTACTAGTTAAGTTAAACTACTGTTTGTTTTTAAGAAACTTCAAGGAATATTTTTGATTTAAGGTTCAGGGCAATAGTTTCAGGGGTTCATCCAATCTACATGGCTCCAGGAAGTCTGGAGTTGATGAGAATTTTAAATTCTGTTCTGCATTATCCCCCTTTTGATCAAGATTCAGTAATGTAGCTGAAGGTAGCTGAGCACCATCCAGTTCTGATGGTTTAATGACAAAAGAGGCAGTTGTTCATGGAGGCAGTTAACCTATTCTTGACTCTCCTTCTTCCTCTGTTGTTCTTGCACAAAGACACCAATTGTTGTGCCTTAGATGGCTGCTTGCAAGCTTTTAAGACCCCAGGCACTACATAACAAACTAGAAGGTAGAACAGAAGCACTAAACACATTACTAGGCCAATTAATTGAGATGTCTCATGAAACCATGACTCTAAACCTCAAACCAAGAGAGCAAATCCCGGGAGGTTTTTGATTGTATATAAACAGTCTCAGCAGCTTCTCTCTCTCTCTTTTTTTCTTTGTTGTTGTTGTTTTGTGTGATATCTATCACACAACTTTTGCCAATTTAGCTTTTTATAGGTGTACAACTTATTGACAGTGATTGCAATAATTGGCTATGCAACCCTACCTTTAATCAATGCGGTATTTCCCTCACCATTAATTTCCCTATTGCCCCTCCCTCCTGCCCCTGGCAACCACTAATAAACTTTGTTCTCTGTACATTTATTTGCCTTTTCTTGCCTTTTTATATAAATGAGGTCATACAATATTTGTCCTTTGGAGCCCTGGTGGCACAGTGATTAAGAGGTTGGCTGCTAACCAAAAGGTCGGCAGTTTGAATCTACCAGCTGCTTCTTGGAAACCCTGTGGAACAGTTCTACTCTGTTCTATAGGGTCACTAGGAGTCAGAATCAACTCGACGGCAACAGGTTTGTTCATTTTATTTGTTTTTGTGTGTGGGTATGTGTGTGATTGGTTTATTTCACTCAGCATAATGTCCTCCAGCTTCATCTATATTGTAGCATGTATCAAGATTTCATTTCTTCTACTGGCTGAGTAAGTATTCCACTGTATGGATGTACCACATTTTGTTTATCCATTCATCTATTGATGAGCATTTAGATAGTTTCCACTTTTTGCTACTGTAAATAATGCTGCAGTGAACACTGGTATACGAGTCTCTTTTTGAGTCAAGACTATAATCTTTATGGAAGCCGGCTGCCACAGCTTTCTCCTGTGGAGCCACTGGTGGGTTGGAATGGCCAACCTTTCAGTTAGCAGCCAAGTGCTTAGCTGCTGTGCCACCAGGGCTCCTCTAACTTAAAAAAAAAAATAACTTAAAGCTTTCTCCTGTGGAGCCACTGGTGGGTTGGAATGGCCAACCTTTCAGTTAGCAGCCAAGTGCTTAGCTGCTGTGCCACCAGGGCTCCTCTAACTTAAAAAAAAAATAACTTAGGAGGGGTCAAATGGAGTTAAAGTGTTTTAGGCTTCACAAAGAGAGTGGAAGTTTTGATTAATTGTAGCTTTTGCCAGTAATGTTATATTTCTTGACCTGGGTGGTGGTTACATGGGTATTTATTATGGATTGAATTGTTTCTCCTCCAAAAGATATGTTGAATTCCTAAACCCTGGTGAATGTGACCTTGCTTGGAAACAGGGTCTTTAAAGATGTTATCAGTTAGGTGACATGAGGTCACACTGGTGTACTGTGGGCCCTAATGCAGTCTGAGTCCTGTCCTTATAAGAGGGGAAGTCACAGGAACAGAGACGGACACAGAGGGAAGACGGCCATGTGAAGATGGAGGCAGAGGTCAAATTGCTGCACCTACAAGCTAAGAAATGTTAAGGATCGCCAGCAACCCCCAGAAGCTGGGAGAGACAAGGGAGGATCTTCCTCTAGAGCCTTCAGAGGGAGCATAGCTCTGCTGACACCTTGATTTTGGTCAATATGCTATGCAAATGAAGTGACTATAGACTATGCAAATGAAGTTACTATAGCCTACTATGAAGATGAAGTGTCTGTGGCCTACTGAGAGGGGATTGGTCAGTTTGTGGTCCTGTTGGGAGGGCCATGTCTTGAAATAGATGAGAACTTTAAATGCAGCCAACCCCCACAGAGGTTTACCAGACAGGAAGCAGAAAGGAGAAAAGGCAAGAGAGAAGCAGAGAGAAAGGAGGCAAAGAACTTCCTAAAAGAGCTGTAACATGGGTCAAGGGCTGTAACACTGAAGACAGCAACAGGTCCAGAAGGGGCCCTGAGGCAGAGTCAGTGGTGACAGGCAGCAGGGCCAAGAGGAATCTGTCCTGAGGGGTCAAGAGGAGCCTGTCTTCAGGGGGCTGACAGGAGGCCTGCACGGCCGAGAGGAGCTGAGAGAGCTGTCCTGCACTGAAGAAGGGAGACTTTGCCTACAGGCTGCCCGATCCTTATTCAGCGTTGTAGCCTGTGGATCCTAATTCCAAGTCGTACCCTGTATGGTCTGTGAGTTCTGTGTGGCCATCGCAACAGAGAAGTAGAGAGTGCTGTGGGGAGGACAACTGGTGTCAGAATTGGTAAAAAGGTTGGAGGATGGAAGCATGTCTGCCCTCCACCTCATGGGAACCAGCTCTGGGCTGACCCTGGTCGTTATCCCTCCTGAAGTTAGAGAGGTTCCGATGATGCTGCTCCCACCATTTTACACTCAGAAAGGTGAAGGGACTGTCTGCACTCTGAAATTCATGCTATTTCCAGCACAGTGTATTGCCTCAGAGTTGTGAGGTGTGGATGAGACGGGGATAGATGCATGAGGCAGGCATCAGTAGGTCTAGTCTGTTGAGCCTCTAAGCTACGTCTTACATATGTTCACTTTTTTCCATTTCTACTGCCACCACCCTGGCCAAGCTACTGTCAAGCCTCACCTGGATTCTAACCACAGGTGCCACTCTGGCCCCTACAGTCAGTGGACTCTTACAAAGACACTGTTGTTGTCGTTAAGTACCACTGAGTTGATTGTGACTCACAGAGGCCCCCTGTGATGGAGTAGAACTGCCGCATCGGGTTTTCTAGGCAGATCAGGGCTTTAAACTGGTTCTTCCTGGTTCAGTCATGGCTGAGGAAGCATCACTGGAACAGACCTAATTTTTAAAGTTATAATAAACTAGAAAGATAGCTGAAATGGGAAAAATTACGGATTGAAGCTCTGCTAGAAACTTAATCTCCCTCTTAGAGAACAAGGGTAGCATACGCATTGCATAGCAACCAAATCTCTTGCCCTTGGATTTTGAGCACTGTCTGAAGCAGCGCTGCCCTGCTCAAAGATGGCAGCGTCCCACTCAAAGATGGCAGCTGACTACACCACTTCGAAAGTGTGTCGCTCTCCTACAGTCCTGCCAATAATCCAATCTCATGCATCAGAATCCTGAAAGGGCTTTCTATGCCTCTTCGGACGGAGTCTCCCATTCCAGGGCTTCAGCCGTAATTGTTCCCATTCTGAGTACCATACTGAGTCTGCCAAATTGTAAAACTTCGGGTCTGTTCCTGTTTCACTTCCTTGGCCATGACTAAGCCAGTTCAAAGCCCTGGAGCAGATCGCCAGTTCTTTCTCCCTCAGAACCACTGGCTGGGTTTGAACCACCAATCTTTTGATTACCAGCTGAGCGCTATGTCACCAGGGCTCCTTACAAAGACACTAATTAGATAAGAACCACATCATTCCCCTGATTAAAGCCATTTGATGACATCCCCTCGATCTTAGGACTAGGTCCTTGCTGGTTCAGCCCCTGTCTGCTTCTCAGCTCCACCCCAGACTATCCCCCTCCTGGCCTAGGTACACTGATCTACAGTCAGTCCCTTGAACTAGCAAAGCCCCTTCCTCCCCCAGGACCTTTGCCCATGTATTTCCTCTGCTGGGAGATCTTTCTGCACACTGTTTGCCGAACCAGCCCCTTCTCAGCCTTCTTGTCTCCATTTAAAGATCATCACCTCAGGCAGCCTTCCCCTGGCCCTCCTAACTGAGGTCAACCCCCTGCCCTCTTACACTTTATCACTCCTACTTTGGCATTCCATGATTCCAGAAGGGCCCCCTCCCAGACAACAGTGGGCCTCTGCCTTTCCCATCCAGCTCACACAAAGGAGGGGGCTAAAGGCTAGACAGGCCACTGGGGTTGCTGGCTCTCCTATGGGGCAGAGACCTCTGCCTCACCCTGGCAGAGATCACTGGTACCAGCTTCCCGCACTCGACCCCACAGCTCTCCCTTCCCCTCCAGTCCACTCAGGTGCCTCAGAGGAGATTTCTTTTCTTTTTATGGCTATAAAATATATATATATATATATATATATATATATATATATATATATATATATATATAACACAACATTTGCCAACTCAACATTTTTCAGGTATACAACTTAGTGATATCAATTACATTAGAATCGTAATGTGCAATCAGCATGCATAATTGTTGCCAAATTTCCCATCACCACAAACACTTTTTCCTAAATGATGACTTCCCATGTTGCTCTCTCTCCTGCCCCTAATAAACTCTGGTCTCCATACATTTGCCTGTTCTTGTTATTCGCAGAGGAGATTTCTGAAGTTGACTCTGACCAGATCACGCCCTGCTTAAGCTCTTTAGGCTCCTTGATGCCCCCAAGGTAAAGCCAGGCATTCGAAGCTGCCCTAGCCTTGCTCCTCATTCCCCACTCCCCCTCATCCCCTCACCTGCACCCTGAGTTCCAGACATAGCAACCACAGAGGGTTCTGCATTATACAAGTCCTTGCTACATTGTGGCTCAGGGAAACAAGAGTGTCCTTAAGGGCCTAACCACATATCAATTCTACCCCACTCCAGGGTACTGCCTGCCTGGGTCCATTCCCCACTCCTCAACAAAGCCACTAGTGATCTGATTAATATCTTTGGGTGTTTAATGGCAAGTTTCTGATGAAATGTTTCAAGTAAAACACAAATCAAGGGCAAAATGAGAAGACAATTCTTGCAAAATATGCAGGAGGTCATGATGTGAGGACAGTGGCATCAGAGAACCACAGGGACCCCAGCTCAGTCATGTACAAATTGAGTTCTGGCAGGGTACAGGTAGTCAACTACCGACGAAGAGAAAATGATGAGACAGGAGACTTCAAACGAGAATAATTTAACACACCAGACTAGGAAAAGAACCCCCAGGAAACTGGTGATGCCCTTGAGGACTTCTGCAAAGCTGACCCTCTTTGTGACCTGCTCTCTGAAATCAAGTTCAAAGTGAAGGATGTGGCTAGGCTGCTAGGAAAATTATAAAAAAAAAAAAAAAAGGAAAATTATACCTTCCCTCAAATCAACATTTGGTTCAGTTTTGGTTTGTTTTCAGAATTAAAAGAATTGTAAATATAACTTAAGTTTTGTTAAGTACAAGATGAATTTATTTCCATAATTTTAATTTCATTTTCTTTAAGACAAAGTCCCAAACTAATCTTTTTTTTTTCTTTCTTTCTTTCTTTTTTTAAAACTTGCAGTCATGTTGTGAATTCCATTTATTTTAAGTGACATTTTCCTGGCATGAGTTTTCCTTGGAAAATGATGATTCCCAGTTCTTACTGTCTCAAGGCCAGTAGTTCCTCTTCTACTCACTTAAACTTTTGTGCTTGCAGTTCTCCCTTTCCACTTGGTGAACTCCTATTCATCCATCAAAGCCCGTGTCAAATGACCCACCTTTTCTGAGAAGCATCCCCCACTGTTAGAGAATTGACTTTGTAACATACCAATTACTTTTCTGTCTGATTCATCTCTGCCCACAGTGTTCAATAAGATATGCTATACAGTAGGTGCTTATGTACGATGAATAAATGAATGAGGGAAGCTTGCATGTAGGAAGAAGCTCAACTACAAATTCATAATCTCCCCTACTTCTTTTCTATAACAGTCATGGTGTTTGTAAATCCTGCTCTAATTCTGTCTTTGCTGCTAAATTGTCAGCTCCACACACAAAAAAAAGGACTAAGATATTGTCTGCATGTTCACCCTGCATAGCGCCTTCTGCCCAGCAGGCATATAATAGATACCTACTGTCTTAGTTATCTAGTGCTGCTATAACAAAAATATCACAAGTGGATGGCTTTAGCAAACAAATTTATTCTCTCACAGTTTAGGAGGCTAGAAGTCTGAATTCAGGGCACCAGCTCTAGGGGAAAGCTTTCTGTCTCTGTCAGCTCTGGGAGAAGCTCCTTGTCTCTTTCAACATCTGTGGGCCCGGCATTCCTTGCAGATCGCCACGTGTCTTGGCATCAATCTTTCCCTGGGTCTAGGAGGTTCTCAGTGCAGGAACCTGGGTCCGAAGGACCAACTTAACTCCTGGCTCTTCTTTCTTGATGGTAGTGAGGGCCCTCCTTTCCCTGCTCATTTCTCTCTCCTTTTAGCTCTTGTAAGACAAAAGTTGGACTAACTCAGTGATCTGAGTAAGAGTTTGACTTGAGTAAGGCAATGTGAATCAAAATACACCCCACCCTAATCCTGCCTCGTAAAGCTTTTAGGATTTACAACACATAAAGTGGAGGATAGTTATATAATATTGCAAAATGGAGGATGATTACATCAGATCACAAAAATGGAAGACAATTACACAATAGAGGGAATCATGGCCTAGCCAACTTGACATATTTTGGGGGGACACAATTCAATCCATGACATGTACTGAATGAATGAAAGAAGAGATTTATTTGTTCTGATTTTGAGACAAAGAAATGCACTTCTAGGGACAGAATAAAAAATAAAAGCCTGTTTGCAGTTTACTTGTTGCTTTTCAAACACCCCTCTTCTGCTCCTCCCTGGCAGTTCTTGAATTAATTCAATACATACTTATTAAGCATAATAAGAATCTGAGATTCTGGTGGGGAAGAAAGACAATAAGCAAATAAACACATAAACAAGACCATTTGAAGAAGCCATCAGTACTGAGAGAAAATCCAGCCAGGTGATGTAATAGAGGGTGCTGGGGTGAGGATGGGGGTATTTTAGACTGAGTGGTTTGGCAAAGCCTCACATTGGCAGTAAGATTTGAGTTAAGTTCTGTGTGTTTAGAAGGAACAGCCAGGGGAAAACCTGGGGAAGATAACTAAAGGTAGAGGGAATAACTTTTTCAAAGTTACTGAGGTAGGAATGAGCTTGGCATGTTCAAGGAACAGAAGGCTATGTGGCTTGTGCTTCTGTTCTATCTCCTAGTGCATTGCATAGGAGTCTTAAAAACTTGCAAGTGGACCTCCAAAGTACAATTGGCCTCTATTCACCTGAAGCAACAGAGGAAGAAGGAGAGTCAGGAATAGAAGGAATAAATGGGATGTGTGGCTAATTGCCTCCATGAACAACTGCCCCCCTTGCCATGAGATCAGAGGAACTGGTACCTGACTACCATTACCGAATGTTTTAATCAAGATTCTATAAAAGAATCTTTGATCAAAAGGGAGAAAATGCAGAACAGAATTTCAAATTCTCAAGGAATCCATATTTTCTGGAGCCATGGAGGCTGGATGAACCCCTGAAACTATTGCCCTGAGATAATCTTTAAACCTTAAACCAAAAATATTCCCTGAAGTTTTCTTAAAACCAAACAATAGTTTAAATTAACTAGTAAAAAATGTCTGCCTTGAACATTGTGCTCTTTCAAGATCTACCTATATGGATCAAATTGACCATAGCAACTTGAAAGATTAGATAGGAAACTTACGGGACAGAGAGCTTATGCTAATGGAGAAGGAGCAATTCAGAAAAGGAGGCTAAGAATGGTTGCACAACTTGAAAAATGTAATTGATGTCACTCAATTGTACATGTAGAGATTGTTGAATTGGTGTATATTCTGCTGTATATATTCTCAACAATAATAAAAAACAAAATAAGTTATACAAAAAATAAAGAGAAGTTGTGTGGCCTGAACTTAGTGAGCACTTGTGTGGGTAGGTGGGTAGGTTTGGGAGTATGATGTGAGCATGACCTGGGTCTAACTAGTCATAGGTCTCCACTCCTCTGTAGCAGTCTTCACATCCATGCATGAGATCAGAAGAACTGGATGGTGCCCAGCTACCATTACTGAATGTTTTGATCCAAGATTCTATAGAATAATCTTTGGGCTTGTTCACAGGGCTTGCTTTGATCAGTGGGATGTTAGCAGTTGTGGTACAGAGGCTTGACACCTGCTTTCTTGATGAGACTGGCTCTCTCGTGCTTGTGCCATCACCATGGGTAGAAACTGCCTCAGCGACCCCACGGGTATGCCTCCTATTGCTGCTACAACAACCTATCACAAATGTCATGTCTTATAACAACACATATTTATTCTCTTACAGTTCTGCGGGTCTGATGTCCAAATGAGTCTTATGGGGCTAAAATCAAAGTGTTGGCGGGGCTGCGTTCCTTCTGGAGGCTTCAGGAGATAAGATAAATTCCTTGAATTTTTCAGCTTCTAAAGGCCACCTGCATATCCTGGCTCCTGGCTACATCATTCCAACCTCTACTACCATCATCACATCTCCTTCTCTAACTCTGACTCTCTGTCACCCTCTTATTAGGACTCTTGTGATTACATTGGGTCCACCCAGATAATCCAGGGTACTCTTCCCATCTCAAGATCCTTAACCTGATCATATCAGGTTACAGTTAACATGGAGCCCTGGTGGCATACTGGTTAAGAGCTAGGCTGCTAAGCAAAGGTTTGGCAGTTCAAATCCACCCACTGTGGCTTGGAAACTCTATGAGGCAGTTTTACTCTGTCCTAAAGTGTCACTATGAGTCGAAATCAACTTGAGAGCACCTAGAAACAAACAACAACAACAGGTAACATGCTCAGCTGCTCACCAAAAAGCTGTCAGTTTGGATCCACCCAGAGGTGCCTCAGAAGAAAGGCCTCATGATCTATTCCTGAAAAATCGGTAGATGAAAGCCCTATGGAGCACAGTACTACTCTGACACACTTTGGGTCACCATGAGTCAGAGCAATGGACTTTATCACAGTGGGAGGCTCATTACCTTATTGCCTGCCTTTCCCGCTAGGCTGTAAACACCAGCAAGGCAGGGACTATGTAATCATAGCTAATACTTACTGACCAATTACTAAGTGTCAGGCTGTACTTGCAACATCACATTAATCTTCATTATCTATATCTGTATTATCAATATCTATATTAAACCTGTAGACAGGTGCTATCATTATCTTCATTTTACAGATCAGGCTCAAAGCCTTAGCCATGGACAAAGCTAGTAAGGGGCACAGCCAGGACTGACCTAGTTCAGAGCCCATACTTTTATCCACTGTACTCTATTCCCTCTCTTTCATTCACCACTTACTGGCACACAGTAGGTGCTCAATAAACCTGTGGCAATTGAATGGATGTTACCTAGCAGTGCAGCTCCAGGGCTGAGACTTTAGTGTGTCCTTATCACGATTCTGTCGTTCTTGTTAGCTGCCATCAAGTTGGCCCCTGACTCATGCTGACCCCATGCACAACGGGATTTGACCATTGTGATCCACAGGGTTTTTTGATTGACTGATTTTCAGAAGCAGATTACCAGGCCTTTCTTCCTAGCCCATCTTAGTCTGGAAACTCCACTAAGACCTGTTAAGCATCATAGCAACACAAAACCCTCCAATGGAGGAAGGGAGATGGCTGCTCATGAGGTGCATTGGCTGGGAATCGAACTTGAGACTCTTGCATGGAGGGTGAGAATTCCACCACTGAACTACCACCGCCCTGTATTACAACATTAAGCCTGTTGCCATCAAGTCAATTCCAACTCAAAGCCGCCCTATAGGACAGAGTAGAACAGCCCCATAGGGCTTCCAAGGAGCGCCTGGTAGATTCGAACTGCCAACCTCTTCATCAGCAGCCATAGCTCCTAACCACTGCACCACCAGGGTTTCCATTACATTAGAAGGGTGTTTATGCCAGGGAGACCACAGCTGCAACAGCTAAAATAAAACACACAAACGAAAATCAAAAGATAACAAAACCAAATTATTTGGAACCATTTATGGCCAACTGCCCTGACATCTGTTCCCTGCGCCACCCTGTCCCCACTAAGTGCGACACACAAGGAGCCTCATCTTGTCAGGGCTGAAACCAAGTCGCTCCTTAATAGTGTTTACAGATGAGGAGAGAGCCACCCAGCCTTGCGGGAGGATGACGGCTTTTAACTCTGACCATGTTTCTCTTCAAGAAAATGAACACTTTGGTTGTGCAGGAATCATCTTCAAAGCCCGAGAACCTGGCTTAAGCATGGCATTAGTAAAAGCTGATCATGCCCCTGACCCCCACCAGCCAGATGTCTGGGCTGTCCCTTCTCTTGCAGAATAAGGAGTCTGCTTTATGCAGCTGTCCAAGCTGCAGGTTGAAATCTAGATGCTGGAATTCTCTCTCTGCTCTTTCATCCAGCACCCCGTGGGGCCTGTGGTCTGGGCTAAACTGCGGAGTCAAGTGTGGGTTGAGCCTCGGGGGGCTGTGGCAGGTGAGGCCTCACGAGCAATTAGCTCCCACTCCCAGGCAGGTGCCCCTTTTTATGTTGCTAATCTTTTTACCAGAAGCACTGCAGGGTTTGCCCTGAGCTATGCTAGGAGCAGCACCCTCTTCAGAAGGCGTGGGGAGTCAGGTGTTTTCAACTCCAAGGTCGCCTTTGAGATGCTGGCCCCCACTCTATATTGATGCGTTCCAGAAACGCCATCAGGCTACTGGAGAAAATGAGCAGCACTAACAGTGAGTTCATAGTCAGCAGGTTAAGAAAGAGCTGTACACCTAGTAGACTGAACCATAGAGTCACTCTTGAAGTTGTCCTCGTCCTCAACCCCAGTAGTGACACATGGGGGGTATTGTTATATAAATGAGTCAAAAATGGCCTCTGTGGACAGGAACCATTCCCGAAGCCAACTCCTCAGACATGGATTGGACTGGACAATGGGTTGGAGAGGGATGCTGGTGAGGAGTGAGCTTCTTGGATCAGGTGGACACTTAAGACTATGTTGGCATCTCCTGCCTGGAGGGGAGGTGAGAGGGTAGAGGGGGTTAGAAGCTGATGAAATGGACACGAAAAGAGAGAGCGGAGGGAGAGAGCGGGCTGTCTCACTAGGCGGAGAGTAATTGGGAGTTTGTAGCAAGGTGTATATAAGTTTTTCTGTGAGAGACCGACTTGATTTGTAAACTTTCACTTAAAGCACAATAAAAATTATATATAAAAAAAATGGCCTCTGTGTATTGGCCCCAAATTTTTTACTTTTTCAAAGCAAACGGAGGTCCTTTAAAAATTCACTGCCATTGGGATACAAGGTAAACACAAAAATTAGCTGGATTCCTCTACACCAACAAAAAAGAACATCGAAGAGGAAATCACCAAATCAATGCCATTTACAGTAGCCCCCAAAAAGATAAAATACTCAGGAGTAAATCTTACCGGGGATTAAAAGACTTATACAAAGAAAACTAGGGTATACTTCTGCAAGAAATCAAAAGAGACTTACCAAAAACCAAAACCAAACCCAGCGCCATCGAGTCGATTCCGACTCATAGTGACCCTATAGGATGGAGTAGAACTGCCCCATAGACTTTCCAAGGAGTGCCTGGGGGATTTGAACTGTCGACCTTTTGGTCAGCAGCCGTAGCACTTAACCACTACCCCACATAAGTGGAAAAACATACCTTGCTCATGGATAGGAAGACTTAACATAAAAACGTTTATTCTACCAAAAGTGATCTATACATTTAATGCAATTCCGATCCAAATCCCAACGACATTCTTTAAAGAGATGGAGAAACAAATCACCAACTTCATAGGGAAGGGAAAGAGGCCCTGGATAAATAAGACATTACTGAAAAAGAAGAACAAAGTGGGAGGCCTCACTGTACCTGATTTTAGAACCTATTTTACCACTACAGTAGTCAAAACAGCCTGGTACTGGTACAACAACAGATACATGGACCAATGGAACAGAATTGAGAATCCAGACATAAATCCATCCACATATGAGCAGATGATATTTGACAAAGGCCCCAAAACAGTTCAATGGGGAAAAGACAGTCTTTTTAACAAATGTTACTGGTATAACTGAATATCCATCTGCAAAAAAATGAAACAAGACCCATACCTTACTCCACGCACAAAAGCTAACTCAAAACGTGTCAAAGACCTAAGTATGAAATCTAAAACGATAAAGATCATGGAAGAAAAAGTAGGGACAACGTTAGGAGCCCTAATACATGGCATAAACAGTATACAAAATATTATTAAGAATGCAGAAGAAAAACTAGATAACTGGGAGCTCCTAAAAATCAAACACCTATGCTCATCCAAAGACTTCACCAAAAGAGTAAAAAGACTAAATACAGACTGGGAAAAAGTTTTTAGCTATGACATTTCTGATCAGCACCTGATCTCTAAAATCTACATGATACTGCAAAAACTCAACTACAAAAAGACGAATAACCCAATTAAAAAACGGGCAAAAGATATGAATAGACAGTTCACTAAAGAAGACATTCAAGTAGCTAACAGATATATGAGGAAATGTTCACGATCATTAGCCAGTAGAGAAATGCAGATCAAAACTACAATGAGATTTCATCTCACTCCGACAAGGCTGGCATTAATCTAAAAAACACAAAATAGTGAATGTTGGAGAGGCTGTGGAGAGATTGGAATACTTCTACACTGCTGGTGGGAATGTCAAATGGTACAACCACTTTGGAAATCGATTTGGCACTTCCTTAAAAAGTTAGAAATAGAACTACCATACAATCCAGCAATCCCACTCCTTGGAATATATCCTAGATAAATAAGAGCCTTTATATGAACTGATATATGCATACCCATGTTTATTGCAGCACTGTTTACAATAGCAAAAAGCTGGAAGCAACCAAGGTGCACATCAACAGATGAATGGATAAATAAATTATGGTACATTCACACAATGGAATACTACACATCGATAAAGAACAGTGAGGAATCTGTGAAACATTTCTTAACATGGAGGAACCTGGAAGGCATTATGCTGAGTGAAAGTAGTCAGTTGCAAAAGGACAAATATAGTATAAGACCACTATTATAAGAGTTTGAGAAATAGTTTAAACCAAGAAGAAAACATTCCTTTGTGGTTACAAGATGGGGGAGGGAGGGAGGATGGGAGAGGGGCATTCACTAATTAGATAGTAGATAGGAACTACTTTAGGTGAAGGGAAAGACAGCACACAATACAGGGGAGGTCAGCACAATTGGACTAAACAAAAAGCAAAGAAGTTTCCTGAATAAACTGAATGCTTCGGAGGCCAGCGTAGCAGGGGCAGGGGTCTGGGGACCATGGTTTCAGGCGACATCTAAGTCAATTGGCATAATAAAATCTATTAAGAAAACATTCTGCATCCCACTTTGAAGAGTGGCGTCTGGGGTCTTAAACGCTAGCAAGCAGCCATCTAAGATGCATCAATTGGTCTCAACCCACCTGGATCAAAGGAGAATGAAGAACACCAAGGACACAAGGCGATTACGAGCCCAAGAGACAGAAAGAGCCCCATGAACCAGAGACTACATCATCCTAAGACCAGAAGAACTAGATGGTGCCCAGCTATAACCGATGACTGCCCTGACAGGGAACACAACAGAGAACCCCTGAGGGAGCAGGAGAACAGTGGGATGCAGACCCCAAATTCTCATAAGACCAGACTTAATAGTCTGAATCTAGAAGGATCCTGGTGGTCATGGCCCCCAGACCTTCTGTTGGCCCAGGACAGGAACCATTCCCGAAGCCAACTCTTCAGACATGCATTGGACTGGACAGTGGGTTGGAGAGGGATGCTGGTGAGGAGTGAGCTTCTTGGATCAGGTGGACACTTGAGACTATGTTGGCGTCTCCTGCCTGGAGGGGAGATGAGAGGGTGGAGGGGTTAGAAGCTGGTGAAATGGACACGAAAAGAGAGAGTAGAGGGAGAGAGCGGGCTGTCTCATTAGGGGGAGAGTAATTGGGAATGTGTAGCAAGGTGTATATGGGTTTTTCTGTGAGAGACTGACTTGATTTGTAAACTTTCATTTAAGAACAATAAAAATTATTTAAAAAATCACTGCCTTCAAGTTGATTACGACTCACAGCGACTCTATAGGACAGCGTAGAACTGCCCCACAGAGTTTCCAAGACACGCCTGGTGGATTCGAACTGCCAACCTTTTGGTTAGCAGCCGTAGCTCTTAACCACTATACCAGCAAGGTTTCAGAGGTCCATTAGGCCCCCCCAAAAAAGAGCCCCCAGCGCCAAACTCAAATTCATATATATCCAGCTGTTTTTAAAATAGCCTAAAAAAAAAAAATTTTTTTTTTTTAAAATAAGCAGATTATCCACTAGCCATAAAAAAAGATAAAATCCTGTAGTTACAAGGACCCAAAGATGCTCCAAAAGACCTCTTTAAAGCGTTAAAAAAAAAAAAAAACCAACAAAGATGTCACTTTGAAAACTAAGGTGTGCCTGACTCAAGCCTTGGTATTTTCATTTGCCTCATATGAATGTGAAAGCTGGACAATGAATAAGGAAGACTGAAGAAGAATTGATGGCTTGAATTATGGTGTTGGCAAATAATATTGAATACACCAAGGACTGCCAAAAGAACAAACAAACCTGTCTTGGAGGAAGTACAGTCAGAATGCTCCTTAGAAGCAAGGATGGCAAGACTTTGTCTTAAGTATTTTGGGCATGTTATCAGGAGAGACCAGTCCCTGGAGAAGGACATCAAGCTTGGTGAAGCTGAAGGTCAGTGAAAAAGGGGAAGACCTTCAATGAGATGGATTGACACAGTGGCTGCAACAATGGGATCAAACATAGTAATGATTGTGAGGATGGCACAGGACCCGGCAGCGTTTCGTTCTGTTGTACATACAGTCACTGTGAGTCGTGACCGACTTGACAGCACCTAACAACAACAACAACAAAGGTGCTACTATGTCCGTAGGTGGCTGGAGCTCTGATGGCACAGTGGTTAAGAACTCAGGCTGCAAACCAAAAGGACAGTTCGAATCCACCACCCACTCCTCGGAAACTCTATGGGGCAGTTCTACTCTGTCCTATATGGTCACTATGAGTCGGAATTGACTTGAAGGCAAAGGGTAAAAACCCATCCTAAAGGCTGGTAGTTCAAACCCGTCCAGCATCTTTGTGGAAGAAAGGCCTCGTGATCTGCTTCTGTAAATATTACAGCCAAGAAAACCCTAGGGTTTTCTCTGTAATACATGGGGTCCTCATGAGTTGCAGTCGACTTGATGGCAACAGTTTTGCTTTGCTTTGTTTTTTGGTAAGGTGCCTTTGGAGCCCTCTGACCTAGACTCCCACCTTGCTGCAGGAGGACATCACCTAGGGACACGTAAGTGTTCCCCCCCCGCCTTCTCCTCTTCCTTGTAGGTTCCGTTGCCCTTCACCCCTTCTGGTGGCTCTCTTGCTCTAGAAGACCTCCTGCTGTGGGGGACCACCCACTGCATGCAGCTGTCAATTCATTGGCCCCAGTAAGTATTTTGTTGTGAAAGGCTATCTCATGGTCATATCCCTTTTCTCAATCAGTCCCAAATTCCCTCAAACTCACTACGGGAGTTCACTAAATTCAATGAATTTCCATCCTTAATATCTGTGATGAGTTGTTTGTAAAAATGGCCCCAATTATTCACCCCTTCCCTGTATCCATGCCATCTTACAATGTGACTTTGTTGCTCCTCCCATCGAGAAGTAGAGTCTCTTTCTCCGCCTCTGGGATCTGGATTGCCCACGTGACTTATTTTCACCAATAGGACGTGGTGTAAGTGATCATATGCCAGTTTTGAGCCTAGTCCTCAAGAGGCCTTGCTTCCACTTGCTGTCATGGAACCCTGTACCTGTCATTGGAACAAGTCAAAGCTAGCCTGCTGGAGGACGAGACAACACATGGAAGAGAGAGCCCCGTTACTGCAGCTGAGATTATCGTAGGCCTTCCTATAGCCAGCTGTTCCCCAACATGTGAGAGGCCAGCCAAGATCAGCAGAGCCACCTATATGACATGTAGCCAACTGGATATGCAGGAGTGTGCCCTGACCAGACCTGAAAACCAAACCACCTGGCTGACGTGTAAAATCAAGAGCAGTAATAAATACTTATTGTTTTAAGCCACTGAGATTTGGGGTGGTTTGTTATGCAGCAATAGCTAACTGATACAATATATTTTCCATCCATTCCCTCTTCATCTTTACCATTGCCAATAACCCTTGTTAACTTATGCATTTTTCTTTATTAATTCCTGCTTCCTGTGTGTCTTGAGTTTATACTTTCTTACCCTCTTGAATTGAAAGTGTGAAATATTGATTCGTTTGTACATTATATGAGTCAAATCCTCTGTGTATTTTTTGTCTACTTTGTTAGACAATATCCAAGAACATTTTGTTAGTCTCTCATAACAATTATGATTTTGCCAAATTCTTCTTTTTGTTGTATATTTAACAGCTTGTTTTTTGGCATATAAAGAGTCAAGATTCATTAATGCAATATACTCATTCATTTATGTCTACACTTACTATGGAAACCCTGGTGGTAGTGTGGCTAAGAGCTATGGCTGCTAACCAAAAGTTCGGCAGTTCAAATCCACCAGGGGCTCCTTGGAAACTCTATGGGGCAGTTCTACTCTTTCCTATAGGGTCACTGTGAGTCGCAATTGACTCGACAGCAATGGGTTATGGTTATGGTTACATTTACTATGTGCCCTATAAAAAATATTTTAAGGCAATATTGTAAGCATGTTGTATCATTTAATTAATGTCCCATTTGATAAGTGGGGAAACTAAGGTAAAGACAGATTAAGTAACTTTCCCTGGTCATACAGGTACTAAGTAGCAAAGCTTGGAGTTTTGTTCCACATCTTTTCCCATTTCTATCTGGGACCTTCTATTGTGTAGGATCAGAATTGTTGGTAGTGGTAGCTGGGCACCATCTAGTTCTTCTGGTCTCAGGTTTGTTCTTTTGGCAGTCCATGGTATTTTTAATATTCTTCACCAACACAACAATTCAAAGGTGTCAGTTCTTCTTCAGTCTTCTTTATTCATCATCCAGCTTTTTTTTTGGGGGGGGGAGGTCTAGTTTGTTTTACTCAACGTAATATTTATTTGTTTTCTCTCTTTTTTTATTGTTCTACTTTATTTGTTTTGTTTTGTTTTTAATACATTATAAGACCAATAAAGCATGACCAAATAGATTTTATCCAAAGAATCAAACATAAACCTCAACATAACAAACTAAACTCAATTTACTTAGTTTACTATAACCGATTCTGATTCATGGTTAACCCCATGTGTGTCAGAGTAGAACTGTGCTCCATAGGGTTTTCAACGGCTGATTTTTTTTTTTTGTACTTTAGAGGAAGGTTTACAGAAAAAGCTAGTTTCTCATTAAACAGTTAGTACGCATACTGTTTTATGATATTTGTTAACAACCCCACGACATGTCAACACTCTCTCTTCTCAACCTTGGGTTCCCTATTACCAGCTTTCCTATCCCCTCCTGCCTTCTAGTCCTTGCCCCAGGGCTGGTGTCCCCGTTAGTCTCGTTTTGTATTATGGGCCTGACCAATCTTAGGCTGACGGTGAACCTAAGGAGTGACTTTATTACTGAGCTGAAAGGGTGTCCGGGGACCATACTCGCAGGGTTTCTCTAGCCTCTGTCAGGCCAGCAAGTCTGTTCTCTCTTTTTGAGTTAGAATTTTGTTCTACATTTTTCTCCAGCTCTGTCTGGGACCCTCTATTTTGATCCCTGTCAGAGCAGTCAGTGGTGGTAGCTGGGCACCATCTAGTTGTACTGGACTCTGTCTGGTGGAGGCCATGGTAGATGTGGTCCATTGGTCCTTTGGACTAATCTTTCCATTGTATTTTTAGTTTTCTTCATTCTTCCTTGCTCCTGAAGTGGTGAGAACAGTGGAGCATCCTAGATGGCTGCTCACAGGCTTTTAAGACCCCAGTCATCGTCCAGCTTTTACATGCAACTGATGCAATTGAAAACACCACGGCTTGGGTCAGATGCACCTTATTCTTCAAGGTGTTTTTCAATGCTTTAAAGAGGTCTTTAAGGGAAGATTTGCCCAATGCAGTGTGTCTTTTGATTTCTTGACTGCTGCTTCCATGGGTGTTGTTTGTGGATCCAAGTAAAATGAAATCCTTGACAATTTCAGTCTTTTCTCTGTTTATCATGATGTTGCTTATTGGTCCAATTGTGAGGATTTTTGTTCTCTTTATGTTGAGGTATAATCCATACTGAAGGCTGTGGTCTTTGATCTTCATCAGTAAGTGCTTCAAATCCTCTTCACTTTCAGCAAGCAAGGTTGTGTCATCTGCATAACACAAGTTGTTAATGAGTCTTCCTCCAATCCTGATTCCCCATTCTTCTTCATACAGTCCAGCTTCTCAGATTATTTGCTCAGCATACAGATTGAATAGGTATAGTGAAAGGATACAACCCTGATGCACACTTTTCCTGACTTTAAACCACGCAGTATTCCCTTGTTCTGTTCTAAATACTGCCTCTTGATCTATGTACAGGTTCTTCATGAGTACAATCAAGTGTTCTGGAATTCCCATTCTTTGCAATGTTATCCATAATTTGTTACGATCCATGTACTTAAACGCCTTTTCATAGTCAATAAAACACAGGTAAACATCCTTCTGGTATTCTCTGCTTTTAGCTGGATCCATCTGATGGCAGCAATGATATCCCTGGCTCCACATCCTCTTCTGAATCTGGCTTGAGTTTCTGGCAGTTCCCTGTAGATACGCTGCTGCAGCTGCTTTTGAATGATCTCCAGCAAAATTTTACTTGCATGTGGTATTAATGATATTGTTTGATAATTTCCACATTCAGTTGGATCACCTTTCTTGGGAATAGGCATAAATATGGATCTCTTCCAATTGGATGACCAAGTAGCTGTCTTCCAAATTTCTTGGCATAGATGAGCAAGCACTTCCAGTGCTGCATCCGTTTGTTGAAACATTTCAATTGGTATTCTGTCAATTCCTGGAGCCTTATTTTTCATCAATGCCTTCAGTGCATCTTGAACTTCTTCCTTCAGTACCATTGGTTCTTGGTCACATGCTACCTTCTGAAATGATTGAAAGTCGACCAGTTCTTTTTGGTACAGTGACTCTGTGTATTCCTTCCATCTTTTTTTTCATGCTTCCTCTGTCATTCATTGTTTTGGCCATAGAATCCTTCACTGTTGCAACTCGAGGCTTGAATTTTTTCTTCAGTTCTTTCAGCTTGACAAATGCTGAGCATTTTCTTCCCTTTTGGTTTACTATCGCCAGGTCTTTGCACATGTCATTATAATACTTTACTCTGTCTTCTTGAGTCACCCTTTGAAATCTTCTGTTCAGCTCTTTTACTTCATCACTTCTTCCATTCGCTTTAGCTGCTCTACATTCAAGAGCAAGTTTCAGAGTCTTTGCTGACATCTGTTTTGGTCTTTTCTCTCCTGTGTTTTTAATGATCTTTTGCTTTCTGCATGTATGATGTCCTTGATGTCATTCTACAACTTGTCCGATTTCTGGTCATTAGTGTTCAATATGTCAAATCTATTCATGAGAGGTCTCTAAATTCAGGTGGGATGTACTCAAGGTCATATTTTGGCTCTCATGGAGTTGTTTTAATTTTCTTCAGTTTCAACTTGAACTTGCATATGAGCAATCAATGGTCTGTTCCGAAATCAGCCCCTGGCCTTGTTCTGACTGATAATATTGAGTTTTTCCATCGTCTGTTTCCACAGAAGTAGCTGATTTGATTCCTGTGTATTTCGCCCAGCATGGTTCATGTGTATAGTTGCCATTTATATTGTTGGAAAGAGGTATTTGCAGTGAATAAGTGGCTGGTCTTGCAAAATTCTATCTTGTGATCTCCAGCATCATTTCTACCACCAAGGCCATATTTTCCAACTACCGATTCTTCTTCTTTGTTTCCAATTTCTGCATTCCAATTACCAGTAATTATCAATGCATCTCGATTGCATGTTTGATCAAATTTAAACTGCAGAAGTTGGTAAAAAAAAAAAAAAACAAAAAACTTCAGTTTCTTCATCTTTGGCATTACTGTTTGGTGCATACACTCGAATAATAGTTCTTTTAACTGGTCTTCCTTGTAGGCATATGCATATCATCCTATCACTGACAGCGTTGTACTTCAGGATAGATTTTGAAGTGTTCTTTTTGATGATGAATGCGACACTATGTTTCTTCAATTTGTGATTCCTAGCATAGTAGACCATATGATTGTTTGATTCAAAATGGCCAATAACAGTGCATTCCAGCTCACTAATGCCTAGGATATCCATCTTTATTCATTCCATTTCATTTTTGATGACTTCCAACTTTCCTAGTTTCATACTTCATACATTCCATGCTTCAATTTTTAATGGGTGTTTGCAGCTGTTTCTTTTCATTTTGAGTCATGCAACATCAGCAAATTAAAGTCCCGAAAGCTTGACTACATCCACATCATTAAGGTTCACTCTACTTTATGACTCTACATTCATAAGGTTTTCACTGGCCAATTTTTTCAGAAGTAGACCGTCAGGTCTATTCTCCTAAGCTGTCTTAGTGTGGAAGCTCTACTGAAACCTGTCCACCATGGCCAACCTTGCTGGTGTTTGAAATCCCATTGGCATAGCTTCCAGCACCACAGCAACATGCTGGCCACCACAGTACAACAACTGACAGACATTAAATCAAATTCACAAACAAACCCATTTGTACCTATTTTTCTCTATCAATACCAAGAATGAAACTGATTCTTGTCATTGGATGGTAAGAAATCAAGTGATCTCATGCTTAACTCTTTCCCTTTCCTCTCTTCCTTTGCTGCTTACTCAAAAATTACATAAGATGTTTGCAGTAAGTGTTACGACCACATTAGTAATGGTTATTTAGATTTGATTTCAATTTTGCTTCTTCCCTCCTCACTGCCACTTGTTATATACCATTGTTATGGACTGTGTCCCTCACAGAAGACATGTTGACATCCTAACCCCTATACCTGTAAATATTACCCCATTTGGAAATAGAAGGTTTTTGTTGTTGTTGTTATGTTATCAGGGTCATGCTGGAGTAGGGTCGGTCCTAAACCTGATCACTTCTGAGTGGTGTCTTATAAAAAGAAAAACACATATAGAGACATAAGAACAGGAAAAAATAGATACCATGTGAAGATCCCTCTATAATGCGAGGAATGCCAAGGGACACACTGACAAGGAGGGACACTCCTATACAGCCAATGCCCTGATTTGTACTTCTAGCCTCCAAAACTGTGAGACAATAAATTTCTGTTCTTTAAAGCCACCACTAGTGTTTTTTTTTTCAATGTTACAGCAGCCCTGGGAAACTAAGACAACCACATTTTCCCAATTCTTGTGTCTTCCATTTTAATGTACCCGTAATAAGAAGAGTATACACATGTCATATTTGATTAGGTTTTTAAATTATAAGAGAACTGAAGTTTATAAAATATTCCAACAGTATAGAAATATATAAAATAGAAACACAAAGTGAATGCTTTCTAAATTCCTACAGGTCTGAAAATGATTTTCTATTGTCCTTGAACATAAAAATTCGCTTGACTGGCTATGGAGTTTCGGAACTTCAATGTTTTCCCCTTAAAATTCTTTAAATATTGCTCTACTATCTTCTTCTCTGGAAACCCTGGTGGCGTAGTGGTTAAGTGCTACAGTTGCTAACCCAAGGGTCAGCAGTTTGAATCCACCAGGTGCTTCTTGGAAACTCTATGGGGCAGTTCTACTCTGTCCTATAGGGTCGCTATGAACCGGAATCAACTCAACGGCACTGGGTTTGGTTTGGTGTTTGGTTTATCTTCTTCTCTAAGGGAGAAGTCTGACACCAACCTGATTCTTTCCTCCTTTTTGGGAACTAATTTTTTTTTTTTTTAAAGACTAATTTGTGCAATCTTTTAAATTTAAAAACTTTACCAGGATCTATTCAGACACTAGTTGGTTTGCCTTAATAAGTTTTCATCCTTTTCTTTTGATGAGTTAAGTATTTCTTCAGGTGAGAAATATTCTTCTGTCATTTTTTCATTGTTGCTTCTGTTCCAGCTTTCCTCTTCTTCGCAATGCGTCTCTTTCCAGCACACATCAACTGTAGATACTGGGTCCCCGGGAATCTCCAGTGTGTCTCCTCTCTTCTCTCCATACATGTTCCTTCTTTCAACCTTTTTCTCTAAGTTTCAGGAGAACTCGTCTTTAATTTACCAATTCAGTATTTTGCAGTATGCAAATTGTTGTCACTTGCTGTATTGGATTTTTAAATTTCAGTAGTCGTAATTATTTTATCTCCAGGGATGTTTTTCTTCTTCTCAGATTTTCTCTTCACAACTGTCCAACCTTATTTTCCAGGGACTATGTCCTCCAAATCTTATTAAGAAGACAAATGAGTTTTTTTTTTCCTCCTTGTTTCCTCCTGTAATTATGTTTGAAGGAAGACATTTGGTCTGATTCCTCCAGGCAGTCCCTTTATTTTGATCTGCTGAATTCTTTTTATATTCCAGATAATTTTTCTGTTTGCTCATGCTTATAGAAGTGATAGTGATAGTAGTGATGGTGGTGGTGATGGTGATGGTGGCAATGGCAGAGGTGATGGTAGTAGCTGGTGGGGCAATTTTAATGGTGATGGTAGTGGTGGTGGAGGTGGGGTGGTGGTAGTGGTGATGGTGGTGATGGGAGTAGTGATGTTAATGGTGATGGTAGTGGTGGTGTTAATGGTGGTGGTGGAGGTGGGGTGGTGATAGTGGTGATGGTGGTGGTGGTGGTGTGTTTGTTGGAGATTGGGGTGTGCCCTTTCCAGTATTGTGACCTACATGACTTCTGTCCAAGGTTGCATGGATCCTTCCTCAAATCTACTAGGCCATCATCAGATGAGAAGAAAAAGATTTAAATTCTCTCTCATTTTAATTTTGCCTGATTAAAGATTGTGTGAGGAATCGAAAAGGAACTTTGGACAGAGAGAGTCAAAGTTGGCCCAGGATTTAATTTTAGTGTATATTGGCAGCCCAGACCTAGCTGGGACAGCCCTCCTTCTTTAATTACCATGACTGCCCTCATTGGGAGCAGGCCACAGGAGGATACCTGCTTTACCTAGCACCCTCTGAGCCAGGTATAGGTTGGGCATGAATCCCAGAACCCTGGAGGCTCTGATTGGAGGATCCAGTTCTAGCTGCTACAGACTCACCCTGCTGCTCCAAGCCAGAAGATATTGGAAGAATATTGATGAGGTCCCTTCCTCTCACTCATTCACTTGTTCCAGTTCTCTGTGTATCAGGTGTGGTGCTGGGTCCCAGGGAATCGACAGTGAAAAAGACTCAGTCCCTGCCGTCATGGAACCCACAGTCTCAGAAAGCACACAATCAAGTACACGGGCCATAATAATACCATGACAAGGGGCTAAGACCAGAATAAGGGCAGGGTGCTGTAGGGACCTAAAGCAGAGACATTGGTTTGGCAGCTTCAAAGAAGTTTTCCTGAAACAAGAACATCTATTATCACATTAATGCTGTGTAACGAACATCAGAATTTCCATAGCTTACAACTGCAAGCATTGATTCTCACGCATGTGTCTGTGGTTGCCTGGGGATTGGCAGGGCTTGGCCCTAGGCTACAGGTTGGGTCCAGGTCTATTCCAGGTAGCTGTCATCTCCTTTAGCCAATGAGCTGCCCAGGACATGTTCTTCTCCAGGTGAAAGACAGGAATGGAAGAAAGCAAGCACATTTCAAGCCTCTCCTTGGTCAAATCTACCAACATTCCTTTAGCCAAAACAAGTCTCACGGTCAAGTCCAAAGTGAAAGGGAGGGTACTCTACTCTTCCATGGAGGTGGGTTGGGAAATGGAGTGAATAGTCAATGAATAGTAATCTAACCCATCCCATAAGTACACGAGGATAAGTAGGATTTAGCCAGGCAGAAGGGGATGGAGATGGTGAGCTTTTGAAGACACGTGAGAAAACTTGCTGCTTTCCCTCAACTCTTTCTGTTATTGGCTGATCCCAGTGGCTAACTCTTTAGGGGGTAAGTGTGGAATGGAGTATGAAGGTGTTCATTTTCTTTATTATTCAGTTCTACAAATCTTGACTTTTTGGAATGAGTATTTTTTAAATTATTATTATTTTTTGTGAAAATATACACAGCAAAACCTGCTCCCATTCAACAATTTCTAGACATAGGGACCAGTGACATTGGTTACATTCTTCACATTCTGTCAACATTCTCATTTCTGTTCTAGTTGTTTCACCCCCATTGACTTAAAACTCCCTGCCCGCCAACTTCTTCTTCTATGCTTTAAAATGGCTGTTGTCCATTTGGGGCAAACCCAGCCAATCCAAAGATTATACAGAAAATTTTTTATAAGAAAGCAATACTGAAGAGTGACAATCTTCGCTTTTCGAACTTAACTGTCACTTAGTTTAAAGGTGACTTCGGGAGATAGTTTTGACTCAAGGTTTGAAGAGTAACTCAGGGCAATAGTTAGAACAAGTATTACTTTTACAAGAAAAAAAGTCCAACACAAATAGAAACAAGCAAAGATAGATGGGGATCAAGTGCGCCAGAGCAGTAAGGGCAGGCTTTGTGGACTTTGAAAGATGGAGTGATGGGATTAAGGCAGCCAGACGGGAGGAATGCAAGCAGAACAGCACAGCAAGGGGAACAGAAGAAGCTGAACATTCTATTAGATGAAGAAAAGCCCCTGGACCTGTAAAATTCATTGTTGTCTGGGAGGCAACCTGAGTGGGTACCACAAAAATGAGGGCCTATGGGGAGACATGAAAAAAGGGCAGCTTTTCTCAGATGTCTCAGGATTATGAACCTGGACCAAAATATCTGGCTGTCACTCCAAGGATCCTCAGAACAACTGTAGCAGGGGCCAAGTGAACGAGAGATGGATACATTCTTCCCTTGGGAAAGAAGGGTCAATACTTCAGCTAGAATGTCCTCTCCATCCCAGCTTCTTGGAGCTGTTTGCAGAGAGGATGGCCCTCGGGTGACCCTGCCCCTAACAGTCAAACACTGACCTTGAAGTCAGATGACCTCAGTTAAGATCCTGACTCTTCCCAATTGAGTGACCTTAGATGAGTCACTTGACCTGTAAGCTTTCTTATCCTTAAATGGGAATGAAAAGACTTAGGCGTAATTGTGAACAGTGAGTTGATTTGTGTGAAAATACCCAGCCAGTGCCCAGAATATGCAAAACAACCAAAAGCAGTAAAAAATTGATGGTTGAATTGGATACCTAAACTCAACCTGGCCCCATCACTTAAGCCCCACCTTCACAATTTCTACCATGTCCACACACCACTCATGCTGTTATTTATATTTTATTTACACTCACTTTCATTGACTCACTTCTTTTACTGGCCTAATTCCTAACAATGTATCTGTGAAATCACAGCTTTGATGTGTCAGTTATATTTCCAAAAGGTAGATGAATCATTCCAATCCACTTGAAGCAAAGGAGAATGAAGAACATCAAAGACACGAGGAAAATATTAGCCCAAGAGACAAAAGTCTACATAAACCAGAGACTCCATCAGCCTGAGACCAGAAGAAGCAGACGGTGCCCAGCTACCACCAATGATCGCCCTGACAGGGAATACAACAGAGAGTCCCAGATGGAGTGGGAGAAAAGTGTGGAGCAGAACTCAAATTCACATAAAAAGACCAGACTTAATGGCCTGACAGAGACTGGAAGAACCCCCAAAACTATGCCCTCAGATGCTCTGTTAATCCAGAACTAAAACTATTCCCTCAGCCCACTCTTTAAACAAAGATTAGACTGGACTATAAAACAAAAAATAATATTAGTGAGGCGTGTGCTTCCTAGCTCAATCAGATACACAAGACCAAATGGGCAGTTCCTGTCCAGAGGCACGATGAGAAGGGAGGAAGGGACAGGAACTGGTTGAATGGACACAAGAAACCCTGGGCGGAAAGGGGGAGTGTGCTGTCACATTGAAAGGATTGCGACTGATGTCACATAACAATATGTGTATAAATTTTTGTATGAGAAATTAACTTGAGTTGTAAACTTTCACCTAAAGCACAATTAAAAAAGATTAACCTTAAAAAAAAAAAAAAGGGTAGATGAGCTGAACAGAAGACTTCAAAGGGCAGCTCGAGAAGACAAAGTAAAGTATTATGATAACATGTGCAAAGACCTGGAGATAGAAAACCAAAAAGGAAGAACATGTTCAGCATGTCTCAAGCTGAAAGAACTAAAGAAAAAATTCAAGCCTCAAGGTGCAATACTGAAAAATTCTACGGGGAAAATGTTAAAAGATGCAGGAAGCATCAAAAGAAGATGGAAGGAATACACAGAGTCACTATACCAAAAAGAATTGGTTGATGTTCAGTCATTTCAGGAGGTAACATAAGATCAGGAGCTAATGGTACTGAAGGAAGAAGTCCAAGATGCACTGAAGGCACTGGTGAAAAACAAGGCTTCAAGAATTGACAGAATACCAATTGAGATGTTTCAACAAACAGAGGCAGTGCTGGAAGTGCTCACTCATCTATGCCAAGACATTTGGAAGACAGCTGCCTGGCCAACCGACTGGAAGACATCCATATTTATGCGTATTCCCAAGAAAGGTGATCCAGCCAAATGCAGATATTATAGAACAATATCATTAATATCACATGCAAGTAAAATGTTGCTGAAGATCATTCAAAGGCAGCTGCAGCAATATATTGTCAGGGAACTGCCAGAAATTCAAGCTGGGTTTAGAAGAGGACATGGAACCAGAGATATCATTGCTGAGGTAAGATGGATCCCAGGTGAAAGCAGAGAATACCGGAAAGATGCTTACCTGTGTTTTATTGACTATGCAAAGGCATTCGACTGTGTGGACCATAACAGATTATGAATAACGTTTCGGGGAATGGAAATTCTTGAACACTTAATTGTGCTCATGAGGAATCTGAACATGGATCAAAAGGCAATAGTTTGAACAGAATAATGGGATACCGTGTGGTTTAAAGTCAGGAAAAGTGTGCATCTGGGCTGTATCTTTCACCATACCTATTCAACCTGTATGCTGAGCAAATAATCTGAGAAGCTGGAGTATATGAGGAAGAACACAGCATCAGGATTGGAGAAAGACTCGTTAACAACCTGTGTTATGCAGATGACACAACCTTGCTTGCTGAAAGTGAAGAGGACTTGAAGCACTGACAAAGATCAAAGACCATACCCTTCAGTATGGATTACACCTCAACATAAAAACCAAAACCAAAACCAAACCCACTGCCGTCAAGTCAATTCTGACTCACAGCAGCCCTACAGGACAGAGTAGAACTGCCCCACAGGGTTTCCAAGGAGTGCCTGGTGGATTTGAACTGCTGACCTTTTGGTTAGCAGTCATAGCACTTAACCACTACGCTACCAGGGGTCTCAACACAAAGAAAACAAAAATCCTCACAACTGGACCAATAAGCCATGTCATGATAAATGGAGAAAAGATTGAGGTTATCAAGGATTTCATTTTACTTGGATCCACAGTCAACACCCATGGAAGCAGCAGTCAAGAAATCAAAAGACGCATTGCATTGGGCAAATCTGTTGTGAAAGACCTCTTTAAAGTGTTCAAAAGCACAGACGTAACCTGGAGGACTAAGGTGCACCTGACCCAAGCCATGGTATTTTCAGTCACATCATATGCATGTGAAAGCTGGACAATGAATAAGGACGACCGAAGAAGAATTGACGCCTTTGAATTGTGGTGTTGGAGAAGAATATTGACTATACCATGGACTGCCGCCGAAAGAACAAACAAATCTGTCTTGGAAGAAATACAACCAGAATGCTCCTTAGAAGCAAGGTTGGCAAGGTGATGCCTGACATACTTTGGACATGCTATCAGGGGGGACCAGACCCTGGAGAAGGACATCATGCTTGGAAAAGTAGAGGGTCAGTGAAAAAGAGGAAAACCCTCAACGAGATGGATTGACACAGTGGCTGCAACAATAGGCTCAAGCATAGAAACAACTGTGAGGCTGGCACAGGACCAGGCAGTGTTTCGTTCTGTTGTGCATGGGGTCACTATGAGTCGGAACTGACTCGACAGCACCTAACAACAACAGCAGATGAAAATAAGTACCTAACTATTGAGAGTCGAATGTTTTCCGGGCACCACCGGAAATTCTCTCTCATACCACAAGGGCTTTGTGACCCCCACCCTGGAAATGCTGCCTTCACCCACGCTGGGTGCCAGGTTAGCTTCAAAACTGTGTTGCTGATAGACAAGCTAGGCAACAAGGAATCAGACATGTTGTTGTTGTGTGCCATCTACTCAACTCCGTGTGACTTCATGTGACAGAATAGAACTGCCCCATAGGGTTTTCTAGGCTATAATCTTCGCAGGAACAGATCACAAGGTCTTTCTCATGTGGAACTGGGGGGTAGGTTTGAACTACCAACCTTTCAGTTAGCAGCCAAGCACTTAACCATTGCACCACCAGGGATTTTCAGAGTCAGGGCTATAACTCTTTAATTACTTTGACTTCTGACCTTGAACTCTCTTTGGGACAAGCACCCTTTCACCTTCCCACCCCAGCTCCAGAGAGCGAGCTGTGCATCTCCCCAGGGCACAGCCAGATGCAAGCCAGCAAAAGAGGCCAGACTCCTCTATGCTGCAGCAGCTCTAGCATCTGGCCTGTCCCCTTCGTCCCCATGGTCACCACCTATCTTAGTTTGCTATAAGTTGCTGCTGAGTCAGTTCCAACTTATAGCAGTCTCATGTGTGTTAGCATAGAACCGTGCCCCATAGGGTTTTCGGTGGCTGATTTTTTTTGGAAGAAGATCACCAGGCCTTTCTCCCAAGGCACTTCTGGGTGGATTTGAACCTCAAGCCTTCTGGTTAGCTGCTGAGCTTGTTAATCTTTGCACCACCCAGGGATTCCTTTAGTTTGCTAGTGCTGCCCTAACATTGTAGTAACTAAATGAATAACTGTTTGCTTATCGATTTGAAAAGTTTCCTTATTTCTATACCTAGTCCAACTGTCTTGTCTCCTAGCGCTGCTGTAACAGAAATACCACAAGTGATTTAAAGAACAGAGATTTATTTTCTCATAGTTCTGGAGGCTAAAAGTCCAAATCAGGGTCTCCGCCATGCCAACTCCTTCTGCGAGCCTCTTTCCTAGTTTCTGGCATCTGTCAGCAATCCTTGGCGTTCCTTTGCTTGTAGATGATCCTCACATGCATCTGTCTTCCCTCTGTGCGTGTCTCTGCGTCTATTCTGCTCTTTTTATTAAAGGACATCACTCAGGAGTGATTAGGTTTGACCTCATTAACACAACAGAAGGAAACTACTCTTTCCAAATGGTCTATTTATAGGTACAGGGGTTGGGCCTTTAACACGTATTTTTGGGGGGCATAATTCAATCCATAACATCATGCTACTCAGGCTCCCTTACCTCCTGCCAGCCCCGAACACTGACCCTCAGCCTCTCACTCTCCACTTCATTCTCCACATTCCACAAATTTCTCCTCATGTCCTCACTCAAAGTTCTACCATGCCTTCCAGTCACTGGAGCTAAGGTTGTAAACTGGTTTGGTTTGGCCCCCTCAGGGTTATTATTTTTTTTAAGAACATAATATAAGTGGTTTATCATGAATATGTATGTAACAGCTGTAAAGATTATACTAGGAGCTCAGAAAATGGCCCGTAGTTTCTCCTCACCATTGGGGAACTTCTGTAACCAGCGTGGCTTGAGGAGATGGGCTTCATGTGGTCATACCTGGCGTCTCTTTTGTCCTACATTGTTGTGTTCCACACAGTCTAGTGTACCCAGGACTCCTACTGTTTGGAGGAGCTGGAGAGCTGCAGGACTGTCCATTGGACTGGAACTCTTCCTATCTGGAGCCTCAGAGTGGCTGCTCCCTCAGGAGACTCCTTCCTCCTCTCCTGTACAAAAAAAAAAAAAAAAAAACAGGCTGTGTTAAATGTAAAAATCCAGATCATGAAACTCTTGCAAAAATTAGGCTGTCTAGTCACAGGAGGCCCATGTTGTCATGTGGCAACATACCAAGAGAGGCCATGAAGAAGCTGTTCCTTTGCCTAAGACATCTGAGGTCCAATTCACCACAGTCCCCACTACTATCTATTGCTCCCCAATAATAAAGTGGTACCAGTTATTTCTCTTATAGCACAGTTGAGATTAGAAAAAGACTTCTTACATTTATGTCTCAAAAAATAGAGAAAATTAAAGATAGACAAAGACGATCCTGTATTTTAAGAATAGGAAAGAAGATACTCCTTGGTGAAAAGAAACACCCCATCTACCTTACTCATCTACATGGCCTGCCTGGCCCCTATAGGCCTTTGAGTTTGCAGCCCCTTATCTGGGGATAAAAATCTAAACTCCTGTGCATGGTATAATGAAGTCGTATTGTGCAATGGTTAAGATAAAAGTTAGGCTGCTATAATAAAGAGACCCCAAACTAGAATGACTTAAACAAGTTAGGTGTTCATTTCTCTTTCATGTAACATTTGAGCAAATGGTACAGTTTGTAGCTTGAGGGAATTTAGGATTTTTATACTTTATTCTACATTTCTCAATGCAGCAGCCACCTCAGGGTCGGAGATGACTCCACCATCCTATCCACATTCCAGCCAGTGGGATGGCAAAAAGGGGAGGGGGCACTCTTCTTCCTTCAAGGCACAATCCAGGAGTTTCACACAGACCTTTTATTCTCGTTCCATTATTTGGAAGTGGACACGTTGGTATATCTACCTAGCTGCAAGGGAGGCTGACAAACATTGGTTTCAGCTGACATCCATGCACATGGCCATCTAAGAATTATATTACTACATAAGGAGGAGAAAATGAGCAAGCTCCACCATATGATATGATCACCCTGCTCATTCTTCCAGCCTCATCTCCCATATGTCTGCCTCCAGAAATTAGTTCTCCAACAGTACTTAAATACTTGTAGTTCCACAACAGCCATGTGGTCACAACCTTGAGTAAGTCACTCCAACTCTCTCAGCCTTGATTTCCTTGACTGCAAAATGGGGCTAATAAAGCCCACCATGCCAAGTTGTTGGGAGTACAAAATGGGATCATGCAGTGACCCATGAGAGTAGGTTCCCAACAAATAACAGCTCCTATCTGACTTTCACGTGGGTCTCAGATCCCAGCAGGAAACTAGGTCTAAGACAGTTTCAGCTTGAGCCATCAAAGCTGAGATTCCTCATAGATAATCCCAGGTGGGCAGAATTGGAGGCTGGGTGGCAGAGTGGGTGTAGAACAGTCTTTGGACACAGAAAGCCCTGGGCTGTTTGTGATCTTGGCCAAGACACTTCACCTGTCTGAGCCTCAGATTCCACTTCTGTGTTGTTGGGATCATGACGGTCCTGCCTCATAGATCTGGTGTGAGGACATGGGCTTGGGACACAGGAAGTGCTCTTTAAATGGTAGTAGTTAAAGGTTTTGGACACACAGGAAGTGCTCATTAAATAGTAGTAGTTAATGGTATACAAACTCTGAATGGAGTTTGTTTAATGTGGTTTGGACATAAAGAAATAATATTTCCCGTGTCTGTTCATCGGTTAGCAACCAACTGGTATGACTGTTTCTTCTTTGGATGAGGGGGGCTTTGCCCAGTGTGCATGTCCACTGCATAGTCACTGTCCCTGGGCATCTTGACCTCATCAGAGCTCCAGAAAGGAAAGGCTTAGTGGGTAGATAGGCTGAGCAAAGCCAAAACTAGAGAGACACTAAACAGATCAGGTGTTGCTAGAGACTCAGAGGAGGGGTGGAGGGATGAATAGTGGAGGACAGGACAGTTTTAGGGTAGTGAAACTACTCTGTATGATACTGTAATGGTGGACACATATTATCCATTTGTCAAAACCCATAGGCCTCACTCCAACTAGGATGGCTATTATCAGAAAAAAAAAAAGGAAACTTACAAGTGTTGGTGAGGATGTGGAGAAATTGGAACCCTCATCCATTGCTGGGGGATTATAAAATGGGGCAGCCTCTATGGAAAATAGTTTGGTGGCTCCTCAAAAAGTTAAACATAAAACTACCGTAAAACACATGGCCGCTGAGTCAATTCCAACTCATAGCAATCCTGAAAAGTACCATATGACCCAGAAATTCCACTCCTGGGTTATACCCAGAAGAATTGAAAACAGGAACTCAAGCAGATAATTGTACACCAATGCTCATTGCAGTATCATTCACAATAGACAAAAAGGGGAAACAACCCAAGTGTCCATCAAGAGATGAATGGATTAACAAACTGTGGTATATCCATACGATGGAATATTACTCAGCCATAAAGAGAAATGAAGTCCTGATACAGGCTATGACATGGATGAGACTTGAAAACATTATACTGAACGAAATAAGACATGAAAGAACAAATATTAAATGATTCCATTTATATGAAATATTTAGAATAGGCAAATGTGTAGAGGCAAAAGCTTATTAGTGGTTACCAGGGGCTTGGGGAGGGGAGAATGACGAGTTACTGCTGAAGGCACAGGGAGTTTGTGTTTAGGGAGATAAAAAACTTTTGGAAATAGGCAGTGGTGATGATATACAACGTGGTAAATGTAATTAATGTCACTGAACTGTGCACTTAAAAATGGTTCAAACGGCAACCTTTTTGTTTACATATATACATATTTTAAAATAAATAATAAACAAACAGTAATATTTTTAAACTATCCTAAGACTGTATAGCACAGAAAACCCATACCAAACCCATTGTCTTCAAGTCAAGTTAGAACTGCCCCACAGTTTCCAAGGAGCACCTGGTGGATTTGAACCATCAACATTTTGGTTAGCAGCTGTAGCTCTTAAGCACTATGCCACCAGGGTTTCTGTACATCACAGAAGAAAAAAAAACACAGAGTGAACCCTAATGTAAACTATGGACTTTAGGTAAAAAATAATATATCATTATCAGTTCATCAGTTGTAACAAATGTATTGCACTAATGCAAGATGCTAATAATAGGAGAAATAGTGTGCTAGGGGGAGGGGGGAGCTCCACTTTCTGCTGGATTTCTCTGTAAACCTGAAACTGCTCTAAAAAATAAAGCCTCTTAAAATAAAAAAAGTTTGGCTGTCATATTTGACCACCACATTGCTGGAAAGCCGGAGCAGGGGCCGCTCACTGCTTTCATGTTGTTCTATATTTACCACCCTTGGTCTGTCTGTGGGGGCCGGGTGAGCACTGATTCCTGCCCAGCGCCTAGCTGGCTCCCGGGGCACCCTTATCACTGGACACTGACGCCTTATCTCTGGCGATGCTCAGGCGGCGTTTGGCTTTCAGGTTGAAAGTTCCACACATCAAATTTCAATGCTTTCAATGTGACAGCCTGTGGTGCAGCCACCTGCCTGGTCCCCCTGCCTTCTGTCTCTGCACTCCACAGTGGCTCAGGCTGAAATCCTTCTTCCCTTCCATTCTTCACTCTCACTCAGTCACTGTTTACTGAGACACTGTGCTGGGTGCTGAGGATATTAAAAACAAAACAACAAAAAAACGCTCATGGGGACCGCATGTGTGTCAACCAGAACTGTGCATCATAGGGTTTTCAAAGTCGGATTTTTTCGGAAGTAGATTGCCAGGCCTTTCTTCTGAGGTGCCTCTGGGTGGACTCGGACCTCTAGCCTTTTGGTTGTTAGTGAGTGTGTTAACCGTTTGCACCACCCAGGAGCTCCTTAAGCATGCCCAAACTCCTTGGCATGAAAATCCAAGTCCTTCACATCATGGCTCAGCCCTTGGTCCAGCGTCCCTCTCGTAATGCTGACCACCCGTGTTTTCCCCAAGCTGGCTGAATACTCTCACGCAAGGGTGCCAACCACTGGCCAAGCCGTGGGCCTGAGGACTCATTGTCCCAGAGGGTCACCCTTCTCTAACTCACCAAAGGTGCCACAGAGGCTGGTGGCATCTGGGGATTACTCTTCCAGGGGCTCAAAGGTTCCCATGGGGATGCCGAAAAACCACCTGGAGCTCTGGATTGTTGGACTAAGGGTGCTTTTCCCATCCTCTGCTAATGACTCGGCCACCTGTCTTCCTTCCCTGAACTCTGCTCCCCGGAAAGCTGCAAGACATCCCAGCTGGGCCTTCAAAGCAGGGTGGATTGAGAGGCCCTAAGTATAGGAATCGACTCTCGAGAGTTCCTGCCCAAATCCATAATTGTTTGCAGGGCGCGGACAGCTGAACCCTGTCTGCTCCCTTGAAAGGACCGCTTTGAAGCTGGTGGTGGGGCATTAAACAGCCTCCTGAGTGGGCACTGCACCCATGGGTGGCCCTCCCAGTGATGGGGAGACACAGGCCTCGGGGCCACACCTGGAGGGGCCACTCTGCTTAAAAGACCCATGACCATTGTCAGCAGGGCCCAGGGAGCAACAGGAGGGCCGCACTTCTGCTGGCAGTGACCTTTGACCCCAACAAAATGGATGATTGTGGGGCAAGAAACTGAGGGGACAAGGCAAAGCCACTTCTCATTTCAGCTGACCAGCTGCAGCCAGACCTTTTTCTGGAAAACTGTGATAACTAAAAAGAAAAGGACCCTCCCTCTTGGACTGGGAGAACTTTCTATCCTCTCTCCCTTCATTCATTCACTCATTAATTTATTCCTTCAATCACTCAACAATATTAACTAAGAGCTCACCTAGGACAAGGCCCTGCTGGGCTCGGCTCTCGAGGTTACCTGGCGACCAGGACCAACTTCCCAGCCTCCAGATCACCAAACCGGCCTGAGTTCACATCCTAGCCCTGCCACTTGCTGGTCGAGTCTCCCCGGGTGTAGTGAGCTGCGTGGTAGCCCAAATGCTGACTTCAGGGGATAGTTTCGGTTTAAGGTTAAAAAGCTTTCTCAGGGCAACAGATTCGGGGGTTTTTCCAGCCTCAATGGGTCCAGTAAATTTGGATTCTACAAGAAATTTGAAATTCTGTTGCATACCTACTTCCCTTTTGATCAGGACTCATTTATTGAGTCCCTGATCAAAACGTTCAGTAACGGTAGCTTGGGCACCATCCAGTTCTTCTGGTTTCACGGCAAAGGAAACAGCAGTTTATGGAAGCAGTGAGACCCGCAGTCCAGTTCCTTCTCTGATTCCTGGGTCTTCTTCTTTTGCTGCTGCAGGTGAAGTCACAATTTTTAATGAAATATTTCAGATGTGCTACAAGGTATAAAGCTGTGTTTTCCTGCCTTTTCCACATTTAAAATGGTCATATTTCTATGGCAAACTGCAGTAACCTAGAAGGTTTTTAGACATGACTCTATTGGGCTTAGTAAAAAAATTCACCACATCTTCATGTTATATAATTCTGATAAAAAAAAATAATAAAATACCAACAGTAGGACATATGTATACTATGACATTTGAATGTTTTCAAGAAGTTTAATAAGCATTTACTCCCATGAATGTAACTTTTATGTCAGGCTTTAGGCTCAATAGCCACTTGTGACTCCTGTACATGACTTTTTTTTTTAAATAATTTTTATTGTGCTTTAAGTGAAAGTTTACAAATCAAGTCAGTCTCTCACATATAAGCTTATGTACACCTTACTCCATACTCCCCCTTACTCTCCCCCTAATGAGTCAGCCCGCTCCCTCCTTCCAGTCTCTCCTTTCGTGACCGTTTTGCCAGTTTCTAACCCTCTCTACCCTCCCATCTCCCCTCCAGACAGGAGATGCCAACACAGTCTCAAGTGTCCACCCGATACAAGTAGCTCACTCTTCATCAGCATCTCTCTCCAACCCATTGTCCAGTCCCTTCCATGTCTGATGAGTTGTCTTCGGGAATGGCTCCTGTCCTGGGCCAACAGAAGGTTAGGGGACCATGACCGCCGGGATTCTTCTAGTTTCAGTCAGACCATTAAGTCTGGTCTTTTTATGAGAATTTGGGTGTACATGACTTTTTAATGATGTTGTTGTTGCTGTTATGTGCCGTCAAGTCGATTTCTACTTACAGTGATTTCATGTGACAGAATAGAGCTTGCCCCAAAGGCTTTCCTAAGCTGTAATCCTTACAGGAGCAGGTCACCAATTCTTTCTTCCTGGGTAGGTTTGAACTGCCAACTTTTCAATTTGCAGCCAAGTGCTTAACCGTTGAACCAACAAAACCCCAAAACCAAACTCATTACCATCGAATCAATTCCGATTCATAGCGACCCCATAGGACAGAGTAGACCTGTCCCGTAGAGCTTCCAAGGAGCACCTGGTAAATTTGAGCTACTGACCTTTTGGTTAGCAGCCATAGCACCTAACCATTATACCACCAGGGTTTCCAGGGCTCCTTTTAATAATGAGGGCTTCAAACTCTTGATAATCGTCGTTGCTAAGAAACTTTGCTTTCACAAGTAAGTGATAGAGTTTAGGAAACTTCGTCTGGCCACCTTTAAAACATGGACAGTGGTTAAAATTACACTGAAAAAACCTTCCTTTTCTTTCCTTGGCCATTATAATGTAGGGACTTCTTGGGATTTTGAATCCAGTTGAACTTTTTCATATCGAATATTTCAAAATAATGACAAAGCTCTAACTTGCAGAATATTCATGAGTGGCTGGAAAGCCTGCCTGCTGTTGGCACCGGTGTCTCTAATGGAGCCCATCAGCCATGCAGACAGGAGTATTTGTGTGAGGACAGAGATCTTTCCCAACAGCCTGGAGCGGGAGCAGCCGCAGGGGCCCCTACCATGCCCTCCGCCTACTCACAGGGGCCCCACCTCAGGCCAGACCCACTGCTCCTGACCATCTGAAACGCAAGCCCCTCTAGCCCCCTGACTGTTGCCCAAATTAGGTAGCAGGGCGTTCTGCAGTTGATTATTGTCACTAACATTCTCGGCTGTACCCCACATCTTGCCCAGAGCAGCACAAGGCACTGAAGCTCAGGGGTCTCACTCTTGGGGCCCTGCAGTGCCATCTTCAGGCCCCGCCCACTCAGCTGCACCTTCCTAAAGTCTGTTCACAGCCAGAGGCAACTGCCCAGGGGCTCCAGTGGCCCCAGGGCTATCAATATCTCTTGGCACAGTGAATGTCCAAGCACAGCACACCTCTATGCCAGCATGGCACACACGCCATGTGCCCTGCATGCTCCTCCTCAAGCCCACCTTCACCCCTCCAATCCAGAAGAGCTACTATCATGAATTTGGTGTTTATTATTTCCATTCATTTCTTTATACTTTTACTACATGCGTACGTATCCATAAAGATAGGCTGTTGTTTTGCATGTTTTAAAACTCCGTGCAAATAGTATTCCACTATAAAAATTCCCTACAACGTGGATTTTTTTTCATTAGACATTGTGCAACTCATTCACATTGATATACATAGATTTCATATATTCCTTTTCACAGTAGAATAGTATTCCATTGAAGAAATATACCCCAATTTGTGTATTTCAGCGGTGGTTCAGTGGTAGAATTCCACGCGTGAGATTCGGATTCCATTCCTGGCCAATGTACCTCACGTGCGGTCACCATCTGTCTGCCAGTGGAGGCTTGCATGTTGCTATGATGCTGAACATGGTTCAGTGGAGCTTCCAGACTAAGACAGACTAGGGAGAAAGGTCTGGCCAGCTACTTCCAAAAATTACCCAATGAAAACCCAGTGGACTGCAGTGGCCCAATTCGCAAATGATCATGGTGGCGACAAAGGGCCGGGCAGCATTTTGTTCTGTTGTGCCTGGAGTCATCATGAGTCAGGAGCCAACTCGAAGGCAGCTAACAACAACAACAAGATGGACATTTGTTTCCAACATTTGCTGTTACAAACAATGCCATAATGCCTCTTCTTGTATGGGTGTCCTTAGGAACCTGTTGAGTTGTTCTAAGGCAACAGTTCTCAAAGTGTGGTCAGAGGACTCCTGGGTCCCTGAGGCTCTTTCAGGGGGTCTATGAAACTCCCTTTTCTAACTATATATCTTTGTGAGGCCAGATTTTCTTTGTATACTTCAACCAAAACATTGTATAGCAATAATGTCTTAGGCTGGGCTCTCTAGAGAAGCAAAACTAGTGAAGTGTATATCTCTATATATGTATGTCTATATACATATTATATATATATATATATACTTATAGACAGAGAGATTTATATCAAGGAAATGGCTCATGAGGTTGTAGAAGCTGGCAAGTTCCAAGACCATGGGTCAGGCATTAGGCTGGAAGCTTCTCAAGACCCATGTAATAGCAGGGGCAGACAAAACCAAGATGGGCAGGTCAGATGGCAGGCTGCTGGCTCATGAGCTGCGAAGGCTGATGAATCCCTAAATCGGCAGGCAATATGGCAGGCCACTCACTGGCTCATGTCTCAACAACCAGTGGTCAGATGCTGGTGAGCTGGATGCAGGATCCAGAGTGAGTAAAAGCCAGTGAGCAGTGAGCTTTTCCAGAACATCCATATATATTGGATGTAGGCCACACCCCCGAGGAAACGCCCCTTACAACAGATTAGCTGATCACATCAGATTAAATCATGGAGGTGACTACGTTATATCACAAAATGGAGGATAACTACATCATTACGTAACTTCCAAGTCACATTATTACGTAAGTGCCAAATTACATCATTACATAACTGCCAGGCCACTGAGGATCATGGCCCAGCCAATTTCACACACAACCTTAACCACTGCAGTCTACCTTTTATGAACGTGGTGCCCGTACACATCTCCTCAAACCATACGCAATCTCTAAATAAAGACAATTATAACGTCATACTTGCGCCTAACATGATACAACTAACACGCCTACAGCCAAAAACACACTAGAGCCATTTACATCTTATATTTTATTATAAGTAATGGAATAAGGGAGGAAAGAAAACAAAGATATTTGCTATCTATCTATCAATCAATTGACTGATCGATCGATACACATACACGTGTAACAAAACAAGGAAGAAATACTAAAACAATTACAGTCCTCGTTCCTGCAACTGGTTACGTGGTCATAGCTGGTATTTTGAACTACCTTCTTCCACCACTCATTCTGTATTCCCTTTTCGCTCAGTAAGCACCTCAGCAGATCATGGTTCTTTGCCTGGTGGGGTGACCCAAATCTTCATTCTTGAAGGATCTAGGCCATTAGCAGTCATAGTGGATTGGGTCGCTGTAGTTTTCCATTGACTTTAATCCCAGGGCATGGTAATACTAAGAGACATCTTAAGGGATCTCCTGTATTCCAGACATACTCTTCTTTACCTCCATTATGTCATATTAACTTCATTTTCCCTTGGTATCAGGAACAATCACACCAGCTAGTACACTAACTCTCTTATTTGCCTGTTGATCCAGAGGCATGAGGAGCCCAAAGTGGCTGGGTGGCATTTTTAACTTTTAGTTCAATGGTATCAGTGTTGGGTCTCCTGGTGGGAGCATTCCTCCCTTTGGAACTAAGACCTCCAGACCCACAGAGCATAGTGTCACAGCAACAGGAGGCAAAAATTTTATAAGTGGGTTACTACAGGTAATAGTGAGTGGTGCCACTCCCATTTCCACCCCTTCATGCCTGGACCCATGAATGCTGGCTATGGAGAAACAGCACCATATGTTGGATGCTGTTTTACAGCATACACAGCTTCCCAGAGAACATTGCCCCAAACCTACAAGGCATTGCCACTTAGCTGGTGCCGTAATTGTGTCTTTAGAAGGCCAACCCATCTTCCTATCAACCAGCTGCTTCAGGATGATGAGGAACACAGTAAGACCAGTGAATTCCATGAGCAGGGGCCCATTGCCACACTTCATTTGCTATAAGTGAGTCCCTTGATCCAGTGGATGCTCTGTGAGATACCATGGTGGTGGATAAGGCATTCTGTAAGTCCATGTATGGTAGTTTTGGCAGAAGCATTGCATGCAGGGAAAGCAAAGCTGTATCTAGAGTGTCCTAGGCTGGGTTCTCTAGAAAAGCAAAACCAGTAAAGCATATAAATATATATAGAGAGAGATTATATCAAGGAAATGGCTCATGTGGTTGTAGAGTCTGGAACATCCCAAGTCCGCAGATCAGCATAGAGGCTTCTCCTGTTTCACGAAGCCACAGGGGCTGGTGAACCCAAGACTGGCAGGTTGGAAAGGAGGGCTCTTGCTCACAGGCTGTGAAGATCGACAGATCCCAAGATCAGCATGCAAGACTGCAGGTAAGCTGCTAGTTCAAGTCCCAAGAACTGGAAGTCAGACAAACAGGAGCGAGCTGCAGGATCCAGTGCAGGCAAAACCCAGAATGTCTGCTTATATTCGGATGCAGGCCACACACCCAAGGACAATCCTTTTCAACTGGCTACTCACAGCAGATCCCATCATGGGGGTGATCACATATCATATCTCAACAGGGAATTGATCACAATGTTATACGACTGCCAAAACACTCAGAATCATGGCCCAGCCAAGGTGACACACAATCTTAACCATCATTCTCAGTAAGTGTCTATTCCAGTAAGAACAAAATGCTGTCCTTTCCATGATGGAAGTGTGACAGTGTAATCAACCTACCACCAGGCTGCTGGCTGATTACCCTGAGGAATGGTTCCATATCAGGAACTCAGCGTTGGTATCTGTTGCTGGCAGATTGGGCACTCAGCAGTGGCCATAGCCAAGTCAGCCTTCGTCAGTGAACGTCCACGTTGCTGAACCCATGCATAACCTTCATCCCTGCCACCATGGCCACTTTGTTCATGAGCCCATTGGGCAATGATGCAAGTGGCTGGGGAAAGAGGATGACTGCTTTCCACAGAACACATCATCCTATCCACCTGATTGTTAAAATCCTCCTCTGCTGAGGTCACCCTTTGGTAAGCATTCACAAGAGACACAAATATCTTCACTTCTTTGGCCCATTCGGAGAGGTCTGTCCACATACCTCTTCTCCACACTTCCTTATCACCAATTTTCCAATCATGTTACTTCCAAGTCCATGACCATTCAGCCAAACCATTGGCCACAGCCCATGATTCAGAATACAATCGTACATCTGGCCATTTCTCCTTCCAAGCAAAGTGAACAACCAGGTGCACTGCACGAAGTTGCCCACTGGGAGGATTTCCCTTCACCACTGTCCTTCAGGGAGGTCCCAGAAAGGGGCTGTAAGGCTGCCACCGTCTACTTTCTAGTGGTGTCTATATATTGTGCAGAACCATCTGTAAACCAGGCACGAGTTTTCTCTTTCTCAATCAACTAATCATGAAGAACACCTCATGAAGTCATAGGTGCTTACTGGGAGATGGGAAGGTAATGTAACAGGAGTGGAGACTGTGGGCATTTGGGCCACTTCCTCATGCAACTTACTTGTGCCTTCAGGTCCTGCTCTGGCCTGATCTCATGTATACCACTTCCATTTAATGATGGAGTGCTGCTTTATGACTCTGTGGGTCAGACAACACCCAGTTCATGAAGCGCAGCTCAGGCTGCATGGTGACTTGGTGGCCCATGGTTAAGCGCTCAGTCTCTCCTAAGGCCCAGTAACAAGCCAAAAGCTGTTTCTCAAAAGGAGAGTAGTTATCTACGGAGGATGGTAGGGCTTTGCTCCAAAATCCTAAAGGTCTGTGCTGTGATTCACCAGTAGGGGCCTGCCAAAGACTCCAAACAGCATCTCCATCTGCCACTGACACTTCGAGCACCATTGAATCAGCTGGATCACGTGGCTCAAGTGGCAGAGCGGCTTGCACAGCAGCCTGAACCTGTTGCAGAGCCTTCTCTTGTTCTGGGCCCTTGTTCTAGTGGCTTTTCAAGTCACTTGATAAATAGGCTGGTGTGGCACACCCAAATGAGGAACACGCTGCCTCCAAAATCCAAAGACACCCACCAGGCGTTTTTGTTGTAGGATGGGTCAGATGTAACAACTTACCCTTCACTTTAGAAGGACTATCTCAACATGCCACACACCACTGGACTCCTAGAAATTTCAATGAGGTGGAAGGTGCCTAAATTTTTGAGGGATTATTTTCCCACCCTCTAGCACCCCGCTCTTAGGATAAGACTCTAATTTTGGTTTTGGGCAATTATCAGTTCTATTACTGTGAGACATAAGGCTCTCTTTCAGGGCAAAAATGAGGTCTTTTATGCAGCACTTGAGCTGTGACTCTGAAGCCCTGAGCTCATCTCTTTCTTTCACCACTTCATCTAGCGAACGTAGGACCAACCAACCAACTTCCCTATACTTCTTATTCTGACAAAAATGAAGTAAAGTATGAAACATGCAATCACCCAGAGCCTTGCCTCTCCCAATACATGATCTATTGGTGGTTATATTTTGCATATTAACATCACCACCTCATTCTATGGGTTAGCAGTGCCCTCTTTACTACTGGAGGCAGAGTCATCAGTGCCTTTAAGAATAGTCTGACTTGTGAACCAATTTAGAAAACTCATCCCTGCAATTTTGCTTGTCTAGAACCACTCCCAGTACCAAATGTCTTTGGCTGGGTTCTCTAGAGAAGCAAAACCAGTGAAGCATATACACACATATGTATATATAGAGAGATTTATCTCAAGGAAATGGCTCCTGCTGTTGTAGAGACTGGAAAATCCCAAGTCCGTGGGTCAGGCATCAGATCAGGCTGGAAGCTTCTCCAGACTCATGTAGCTGGGGCAGAGGAGGAACTGACAAACCCAAGATCAGCAGGTCAAATGGCAGGCTGCTGGCTCATGGGCTGTGGAGGCTGACGAATCCTGGGCTTAGCAGGCGATACAGCAGGCCACTAACTCAAGCCCCATGAGCCAGAGGTGAGATGATGACAAGCCAGATGCAGGACCCAGAGTAAGCAAAAGCCAGTGAGATTTTTCCAAACTTCCATATATATTAGATGCAGGCCACACCCCTGTAGAAACTTCCCTTACAACTGATTGGTTGATCACATCAGACCACAGCATGGAAGTGATTACAGTATATCACAAAATGGAGGATAACTACATCATTATATAACTGCCAAATCACATCATTACATAAGTGCCAACAGTTTGAATGGAGAGGCAGATGTGAGAATCTAGGTGCTTCTATTAAGCCAGACATTAAAGAGATTTTCAAAAACATAAAACACTGCCAATTGTCCTGCTGCCATTGAATAATCCATCCTTTGCTCAGTGATCTGAAATACAATTTATGGTATATGTGCAGTTTCTAAGGTCCTCTTTCTGTGTCATTTCTTTCTGTGTATCCATGCCAACACCCCACTGCCATAATTACTCCAACTTTATAATCATTGTTGCTGCCTGGTGGGGTAACCACTGCCGTCTGGGGTATGTACTCCCAATCTGTTCTTTAAAATTGTCTTATTGATTCTGCTATTTCCTACCAATTTTAAAATTAGATTATCAATTTCTACAAAAATTCCTATCAAGATTTTATTTATTTATTTTAATTGAATGGAGAGACTAATTTGCAGGTAAATTGGCATTTTTAGAATATTCAATCTTCCTATTTATGTGTTATAGATTGAATTGTGTCGCCAAAAAAACCTGTCAACTTGGCTAGGCCATGATCCCCAGTATTGTGTGATTGTCCACCATTTTGTCATCTGATGTGATTTTCCTGTGTGTTGTAAATCCTGCCTCTATGGTGTTAATGATGCAGGACTCAATCTACAAGATTAGGTAGTGTCTTAAGCCAGTCTCTTTTGAGATATAAAAGAGAGAAGTGAGCAGAGAGACATGGGGACCTCATACCACCAAGAAAGTAGTGCCAGGAGCAGAGCGTGTCCTTTGGACCTGAGGTTCCTGCACTGAGATGCTCCCAGACCAGGAGAAGACTGATGATAAGGCCCTTCCTCCAGAGCCAACAGAGAGAGAAAGCCTTCCCCTGGAGCTGGTACCTTGAATTTGGGCTTCTAGCCTCCTAAATTGTGAAAGAATAAATTTCTCTTTGTTAAAGCCATCCACTTGTGGTATTTCTGTTATAGCAGCACTAGGTAACTAAGACATCATGGACCCCTAAACATGTGTTTAGGTCACTTGATTTATTTGAGTACCTGTTCTGGATTGAATTGCATCCCTTGAAAATATGTGTTGTAAATGCTAACCCTATACCTGTGGTTAATGAGGCCTGGTGGTGTAGTGGTTAAACACTCGGCTGCTAAACAAAAGGTCGAAAGATTGGTGGTTCAAACCCACCATCAGCTCCCTAGGAAAAAGATGTTGACAGTGTGTTTCCGTAAACATTCACAGCCTTGGACACCCCTGTGCGGTTGTCTACACAGAATCAGAAGCTACTCAACAGCAATGGGTTTGGTTTAAACCTGTGGTTATAATCCCATCTGGGAAAGCATTTTCTTCATTATGTTAATGAGGCGGGGTTAGTGTAGGGTGTGTCTTGAGCCAACCTCTTTTGACCTGTAAAAAGAGCAGATTGAGCAAGCAACCAAGCAAGCAAGGAGAGATGGGGGATGATAGAGGTCACCCCACACAGAGATCTCCAAGGAGCCAAGGAACAGAAGCTGAAAGAGACAAGGACCTTACCCCAGAGCAGAAAGACAGAGAGAAAGAGTCTTCCGTTACAGCTGATGCCCTGAATTTGGACTTCTACCCTCCTAAACTGTGGAAAATAAATTTCTGTTTGTTAAAGCCACCCACTCGTGGTACTTCTGTTATAGCAGCACTAGATAACTAAGACAGTACTCTTCAGTGTCTTTCCATAAATTTTAATAATTTTCATCATAACGTTCAGGCCCATCTGATTTATTCCTGAGTTCTTTGTTGTTGTTGTCGCTATTATAAGCAGTGTATTTTTTTAAGTGGTGTATTTTTTAGACACACTTTCTGTTTGGTGCTTGTATAAGAAATGTGATATTTATATTGATCTTACATTGAGAAAACTTGCTGAACTAGTTTTTAATTCTAATAATTTGTAGACTTGCTTGGGTTTTCTGTATAACTAATCATATTTTCCACAAAAAACAAACAAGGAGTTTTCTTTCTTTCTTCACCAGTGCCATGACCCCTTCTTTAACAACATTTGCTAGTGAACTGTTAAGTGTCTGGGGAAGTTGTAACTGCCCTCCCCCTTCCCATGAAGCCAGCCTGTGTGCTGTGCCTGGAGCAAGCTCCCACCTCCCACCTCGGAGCGGAGCTCAGGTTAGGGCTGCTCTAGGGACACTCCTACCCAGAGGACCCTAGTTTCTGGGACAAGTTGCCTTCCTTTAAAGTAATGTGATCACTGCAATGTTGTTTATAACAGAGAAAATTAGAAATAACCTAACTAAGCAGCAATAAAGAATTGATTATAATGCTTAAGGGTTGCTGAGTTTCCACTAAGGGTATCGGAAAAATTTCGGAATGGTTAATGGTGATGGTTGTATAACATGATGAAAATATTTAACATTACTGAACTATATATGTGAAGGTTGTTGAAATGGCAAATATTTTGTTGCTATATATTTACCACAATAAAAAAAGTTGGTTAAATAAACACAAGACATCCATAAAATGGAATATTATGCAGCTATTAAAAATGAAGATAAAGATCTATCCTTATTGACATGACAGTCAGAATGTATTGATAAATTTTGGTTACAGAGTACGTATCTATTATTTGGGGGTAGCGACAATTCAGTGGTAGAATTCTCACCTTCCACGCGGAGGCCCAGATTCGATTCCCAGGTAATACATCTCATACGCAGTCACCACCCTTCTATCAGCGGAGGCTTGTGTATTGTTATGATGCTGAACAGAATTCAGTGGAGTTTCCAGGCTAAAATAGAGTAGGAGGCAAGGCCTGGCAATCTACTTCTGATAATCAGCCAGTAAAAACCCTGTGGATCACAATGGTCCAATCTGAAACCCATGATGGGATGGCACAGGACCAGGCAGCAATTTGTTCCATTATGCTTGGGGTCATGGCAGCTAACAACAGTAATTTATTGCTGTGTAACAAACTACCGCAAAAACTTAGTGGTTTAAAACAATAACATTGATTACCTCACAGTTTCTGTGGGTCAGGAATTGGGGGTGGCTTAGCTGGTCCCCTGGCTCAGAGCCCCTCTCAAGGATACTATCATCTGAAGGCTCACCTGGTGTCTTAGTCATCTAGTGCTGCTATAACAGAAATACTACAAGTAAATGGCTTTCACAAAGAGAAGTTTATTCTCTCACAGTACAGTAGGCCAGAAGTCCAAATTCAGGGCACAGGTTCCAGGGGAAGGCTTTCTCTATCTGCTCTGGAGGAAGGTCCCTGTCATCAGTCTTCCCTTGGTCTGGGAACACCTCAGCACAGGAACCTCTGGTCCAAAGGACACACTCTGCTCCCGGCACTGCTTTCTTGGTGGTATGAGGTCCCCAACTCTCTGCTTGCTTCCCTTTCCTTTTATCTCTTGAGACATAAAAGGTGGTGCAGTCCACACCCCAGGGAAACTCCCCTTACATTGGATCAGGGAGGTGACCTGAGTAAGGGTGGTGTTACAATCCCACCCTAATCCTCTCAACATAAAATTACAACCACAAAATGGAGGACAACCACACAATACTGAGAATCATGGCCTAACCAAGTCGATACACACATTTTTGGGGGGACATAATTCAATCCATGACACCTGGGAAGGATTCACTTCCAAGCTCGTTCACATGGTTGTTGGCAGCATTCAGTTCTTCTCCAGCTATTCGCTGGAGGTCACCCTCGGTTCTTTGCCATGTGGGACTCTCCATAGGACAGCTCACAGCATGGCAGGCTGTAGGTGAAGGGACCAGAAAGGACGCCAAGCAGAGTGGAAGAACTAGCAAGACAGAAGTCACAGTCTCCTGTAACCCACCGCTTTTGCTGTAGCCCTGTTGGAGCAGTGGTTAAGCACTTGGCTGCTAACTGCAAGGTCAGTGGTTTGAGCCTACCAGCTGCTCTGTGGGAGAAAGATGTGGCAGTCTGCTTCCATAAATATTTGGAGCCCTAGTGGCGCAGTGGTTAAGAACTTGGCTGTTAACCAAAAGGTCAGCAGTTTGAAATCACCAGCTGCTCCTTGGAAACCCTATAGGGTAGTTCTACTCTGTCCTATAGGGCTGCTATGAGTTGGAACTGACTCAACGGCAATTTTTTTTTTTTTTTAAGTTATTAAAAGCAAGTCGCCAGGCCAGCCCACACTCGAGGCTAAGGGATCACAGAAGGATGTGACTACCAGGAGGCAGGATCATTGGCAGCCACAGCAGAAGCTGCCGCCTACAGAGTAGAATGTAAGGTAAGATCTTGTTTTGTTTAAAAAAGAAGAATTCACCATATTTCATCAAATCTAAGGTGCCGTTATGTACCACCAAAAAAAATATACCAACATTTGAACTATAACACACAGTTGATTCTGAGTCATGCCCTGACCTCAGAGATAAGAAATTAAAATGTAAAAGGAGTCCCTGGGTTGTTCTGCTTAATATGCTTCACTGCTAACTGAAAGACTGGAGGTTCAAGTCCACCCAGAGGTGCCTCTGAAGGAAATCCGGGTGATCTATTTCCAAACCATCAGCCATCAAAAACCCTACGGAGCACAGTTCTACTCTGACACACATGGGGTTGCCGTGACTCAGAGTCGACTCCACGGCAGCTGGTTTTAAAATGTGAAAATACGTGCACTTGGATTTGACGGAATTCAGGATCTGTAAGATCGAGACACGTTCCCTGGCACAGTGACTGTTCCCTCTGCGTGGAACGTTCCCTCCTCAGCTGGGTGGCTCAGCTCAGGTGTCTCATCCCGGGAGGAATTCCCAGGACACTGAACTTGATTCTGGAGCCTAGAGGCTGCACACTCATGGCCTCTGGGTCAGTCTGGCCTCTGGACTATTTTATTTGGCCCATGCAGTATTTTTGGTTATCTGTTTATTTTTTGTTAATTAGCAAACTTTAAAAAATCAGGAGCATTACAAAAAATCCAAGTTTCTGGTTTTTCTAGAAAAATTTGAAAATGTGGCATCACTGGGCCCATGTCCCCGCTTAGCTTTAGGGCATTTGAATTTGTAACCCCTGCCACATGCAGTAGGAGCCCTGGTGGCACAGTGGTTAAGAGCTACAGTGCACTAGGCTGCTAACCAAAAGCTCAGCTGTTCAAATCCACCAGTCGCTCCTTGGAAACCCTATGGGACAGTTCGACTCTGTCCTATAGGGTTGCTATGAGTCGGAATCAATTTGATGGCAATGGGATGGGCCACATGCAGTGTGGCTGCTGGCAAGTTTTAAGGAGGTCACAGCATGTGAGGGGGGGGTTGATAACGTGGTCACTTAGAGGAGAGACCATGGGCAGCGGGACCAGTTGGCACTGCCGGAATTATCCACACAGAAGACAGGGAGGCTGAACATAAAAGTAGAGGCCTCCGTGACTGACAGAAGAGACGGAGATGGGAAGGAGGCTGAGTTTCTGTCCTGGACACTGGGGAGCAGTAGTTTCCTCCATTTTGTGATCTGATGTAATTATCCAATGTGCTGTAAATCCTAATCTCTATGATGTTAATGAGGCAAGGTTAGAGGCAGCTATGTTAATGAGGCAGGATACAATCTATAGGATTAGGTTGTATATTGAGTCAATCTCTTTTGAGATATAAAAGAGAGAATCTGGCAAAGAGGAGAGGGAACTCATACCACCAAGAAAGAGGAGCGGAGTTCCTGTGCTGAGAAGCTCCTAGACAAGTAAAAGATTGATGACAAGGACCTTCCCCCAGAGCAGGCAGAAAAGGACTTCCCCTGGAGCTGGCACCCTGAATTCGGACTTCTAGCCTCCTGAACCATGAGAGAATAAATCTCTATTTGTTAAAGCCATCCACTTGCGATATTTCTGTTATAGCAGCACTAGATAACTAAGACATTTGGGGAGGAGGGTTGGCCTGCCAGTGCAACCTTCTTAGTCTCTCCCCCCTCCAAAAAGGGACGCTTACTAATACACTTGTATTTGTAAGGACACTTTGGGTTGCAACTGAGAGAAACCCAACGTAAAAGAATATTTTAAAAAACATTGCCATCATGCAAAGATTCCAAAACTGAGGTTCCTGGCATGCCTAGGGTGGCTGGCTCAGGTGTAGGCCCGACTTCATTTTGTGATTTCTGCTTCTGCGTTCATGAGAATGTAACCTTGACTTCTTCGTCTGTGTACAGCCCTGGGCCTCTGGCTGTGTAGAACCAACAAACCCTGCCCCCCGTCAATCATCTTGTGACCCTCCCTTGAGCACAGAGTTCCACAGTTGTGTGAGTGTACCAAGCCCCACTTTGAGATATCCTGCTTCCACTTTACTGATTGCTCACCTACCAGTCAGAATATGGCAAACTTTGTTCCTGATTCAACTGTATGACTATGCCTGTGTGACTGCAGCTTTTTGGAGTACTGGTTTTCACTTTCCAATGTGCCCACGGCTCAAGCTGCCTTTGCTGTCAATAAATCTCTTTACTTTCATTTTATATAGTACGTGTTGTCACTTAATGACACCATTGAGTCAATTCCAACTTGTGGCAACCCCATATGCTACAGAGCAGAACTGCTTCATAGGGTTTTCTTGGTTATAATCTTTACAGAAGCAGATTCCAGGTCTTTCTTCCGTGGTGCTGCTGGGTGAGTTCGAACTGCCAATCTTTTGGTTAGTAATCAAGCACAAACCATTTGCACCACCCAGGGACCTTAAAAGAAGATAATTTAAAAAACCAAACCCGTTGCAATCAAGTCAGTTCTGACTAGAGATACCGCTAGTTTCAGGCATGGCTGGATCTAGGGGCTCAAATTACATCAATAGGATGCTGTCTCTCTGTTTTTCAGCTCTGCTTTTCTCTTGGGAAGACTCCCCCAAAGACACCCCCCAGCAGCTCTACAATCCCTTCCAACCAGCTTAGCAACCTTAGAGAAAGAGAATGCTTCTTTCCCAGGAATTCCAGCAAACAGCCCCGGGCTGATGCTTGGTGGCCTGGCTTTGGTCATGTGCCCATCAGTGAGCCAATCACTCTAACCACAACTGTCCAGATCCCATCTCCAACTCTGACACCTAGAGTTGGGTCAGCTCCACCCTAACCATGTGGACTGAGAGTGAGGGAAGCATGTTTTCCAGAGGAAAACTGGGGGCTGTTCCCAGTTGAAGGGGGATTGGATGCTGGGCAGGTGTAAACAGCAGATGCCCAAGGGGGCCAGAGGGAGTACAGGTCCCTCTCCCAGGCTGCTATCCACCAGGACCAAGGAGCCTTATCTCTGCTTATCTAGACCCGCTTCCTCGCCTTTAAAGAAAGGAGGGAAGTGCTTCTGATTATCTGGGGAGGCCCACATTAACTCGGCCTCAGACCTGTTTTTACCAGTTACAAGGGGAAGAAAGCAATTTTGAATGTGTTAAAATGCATCAGAAAAGAAATGGAGACAGGGAGCTGAGTCTCTCAAGTCAGAAGTAATGGAGGTTTGGAAACATACTGGTGATGGCTGAACAACAAGATGAATGCTGTTGAAGCCATTGAAGTGGACATGTAAGAAATGTTAAAGTGACGAATGTTTTGTTACATATAAATTTACCGCAATAACAAAAAAAAGAGAAACTTAAAAGAAATATCTTTTTTTTTTTCAATGAACAAGACTAAACTACAGTGCCTCGGAACGCACATTGGGATAGTAAAGCGAATTTTAAAAAAGCGAGGAAGCAGGTATTATAAACGTCAGGAGAGGGGTTACTTACAGAGAGAGAGGGAGGGTTGGATTGGGACAGGGCACGTGGAGGGGATACGGGGGAGTGTGGCAAAGTTCTATGGCTTTACCTGGGTGGTGTTCGCCTTGTAATAATCCATTAAGCCATTAAAGAAAAGAGAGAGGAGTAATGGAAGTATCTGTTGTGGAAAGTTGATAAGCTCTGTGTCACTAAAGTTACCTGCTCAAAAGTACCTCTGCTATTTCTTTCCCCGGTTTTCAGTTCAGAAAGTGGTTAATAATTTGGTTTCCATCTCTGCGTTTATCTGTCACACTCCTGGCAGGCGCTGGGATTACACCGCCCCATGTGTTCCTGAGAAAAGCCGAAGGGAGCGCCTATCCTTTCTGAACAGAAGTGTTTGAAGTTGTGTGATGCTGAGTAACATGAGCCCATGACTGAAAGATAGCTGTAAATATTATTCTGAGAGCGCACCTTCCCATGCAAATCCATTCTCCAGAAGGAAGATGCTTGTGCCCTTGGTTCTGACCTGCGGCTTCCTCTGGGGCGAGTCAGCACTCCAGATGGGAGGAAGCTGATGGTATAAAACCTGGGGAAGACTAATGTTTCAGGTTTCAAATCTTAGGGTACTTGCCCTAACTCCAATTCACTGTGCCCACTTCCATCTTGCTTGACACAGCAAACCCCGGAAATCAAGAATCTAAAGAAGCTAAAAATTTGGAAACAATTTAAAACCAGTTGCCTTTGAGTCGATTCCAACTCATGGTGGCCTCGTGTGTGTTAGAGTAGAACTGTGCTCCATAGGGTTTTCAATGGCTGGTTTTTTCAGAAGTCAATCACCAGGCCTTTCTTCCAAGGCACCTCTTGGTGAACTTGAACCTCTAATCTTCGGGTCTGCAGCCAAGTGCATTCACTGTACCACCCAGGGGCTCTGGAAACAATTTAAATGTCCCAAAATGGGAGGGTGGTCAAATAAAATATGCTACACCCATCAGATTCACTCATTTACTCAGTAAATATTTTTTGAGCACCTATTATATGCCAGTGATTAAGTCTCAGTAGTGGGTTTTCAGATTTTTTTTTTTTGTCTTTAGAATTTGTCAGTGTTTTCCAAATTTTCTAAAATGAGTATGTATCACTTTTTACCATCAAAAAAGAACTCATGAATCAAAACTACAATGATAATACCATCTCAGCCCTACAAAAATGGTGCTGATCAAAAAAACAGAAAACAAATGCTGACAACTTTGTGAAGAGACTGGAACTCTTATACGCTGTTCGTGGGATTGTAAAATGGTACAGCCACTATGGAAAACGGTATGGTGCTTCTTCAAAAACCTATATCTATTTGATCTTATGGTCCAGCAACCCCACTACTAGGTATATACCCTAGAGATACAAGAGCACTGACACGAATAGATATATGCACGCCTATGCTCATTGCTTCATTATTCACAATAGCAGAAAGATGGAAACAACCCAGGTGTCCATCAACAGATGAACGGATAAACAAATTGTGGTACATACATACAATGGAATACTACCCAACTCTAAAGAATAATGAGGAGTTCCTAAAACATGTTATAACAAGTGAATCTGGAGGACATTATGCTGAGTAAAATAAGTCAGTCACAAAAGGACAAATATTGTATGGTCTCACTTTTATAAAAAGTCAAGAATAGGTATACACACAGAAAGCTGCGTTCTTTGATGGCTCCCAGAGGTGGCGGGGGTGGGGGGGAATCGCTTTCTAGATAGCAGACATTTGTTATTTTTGGAGAGGCAACTTGTCCAGTTTAAATGAAGACACTAAGAAGTACACAGGAATAAGGGACAATTATGGTAAATGCTGTCACATACAATTTTGTAACAACAATAATAATCAAAACATATGTTTGTGGTTACATAGGTAGACATGTAGGCACATGTGAGTATATGGGTGCACAGCGGTTAAGAGCTTAGGCTGCTAACCAAAAGGTCAACAGTTCAAATCCACCAGGTGCTCCTTGGAAACTCTATGGGGCAGTTCTACTCTGTCCTATAAGGTCGCCATGAGTCGGAATCAACTCGATGGCAAAGGGTTTGGTTTTTTTTTTTTTTGGATGCATAGGCTTATCTGTAGGCATATGTACATACATGTTTATGTGTGCTGCATATATATTCATATATACAATAAACCACGTAGGCGGTTATATCAGAGCCCTGGTGGTGCAACGGTTAAGAGCTCAGCTGCTAACCAAAAGGTCGGCAGTTCGAATCCACCAGCCCCTGTTGCACAATGTTTTCCTGAACCGTAGTTCCCGAGAACCTCTGTGGTGCTCTGACATTATCCAGCTATCCTTCCCTCTGCCCCTGTTATGGATTAAATTGTGCCCCCAAAAAGATATGTTGAACTCCTAAACTTTTCTTATACCTGGGAACGTGACCTTGTTTGGAAATAGGGTCTTTGAAGATGTTATCCATTAACATGAAGTCATACTGAAGTAGGGTGGGTAGTAATCCAATCTGAGTGGTGTCCTTATGCAACAGAAGAGTCACAGAGACAGAGAGAGACACAGAGGGAAGAAGACAGCCATGTGAAGATGGAGGCAGAGATGGAGCTATGCTGCAGCTACAAGCCAAGGAATGCCTGGGGCTCCCAGAAACCAGGTGAGGTAAGAAAGGATCTTTCTCTAAAGCCTTCAGAGACGACGTGCCCTGCTGACACCCTGAATCCAGACTTATAGCCTCCAAAACTGTGAAACAATAAATTTCCATTCTTATAGGCCCCCCAGCTGGCGGTTTTTTGTTACAGCATCCCTGGGAAACAAATACGGCCCTCATCCGTCCCTTTCGTGTCTGCCTTCTCAGTGCTCAAACCTCACCTTGGACCCTGTGCTCTCAGAAGAAGACCTTGTCTCCTCATGAAATGAAAACCAAAGACAGCTGATAACCACCCACCCCTCGCCCCCCCAACACTCACTCTAAATGCTCTGATGGCTGAAACCGAACCTCTCTCCCACTGAGTCTGGGGGCCCCATCTCCCTTACCTCCTCCATGACCTCACCCGACCTATTGTTCTCATCCTTCCTCTCTCTCTTCCCTCGAATTTCTAGAAGGTATTATGTTTCTTCACCTCAAATAACCAGTTCCTCAGAAGGTCACCGCGATAAGCCAGTCAAGACCAGACCAGGGCAGAGGGAAAAGGTATGAAAAGGGGAGGCCAAAGAAAAGTTCATTTTGGAAATAAGGTGGTGTTATGGACTGAATTATGTTCTTCCAAAATATGTGTTCAATTCTCTACCCTTGTACCTGTGAATAACCTTGTGTGGAAATGGTTTTCTTTTGTTACGTTAATGAGGTCACACCAGTAGGTTGGGTCCTACATCTGATCCTTTCCGGGTTATAAAAAGACCAGAAGAGACACACGCACACACACATACATGGGGAAGACAGATGATATCTGAGAATAACCTACAAGCCCAGGAACCAAGGAAGACCCAGAGCAACCAATAAGGAAGGAATTGACAAAGCTGAGACCCTGATTTGGACTTTTAGCCTCTAGAACTGTGAGAAAATAATTTTCTATTCTTAAAAGCCACTCACTTTTGGTATTTGTGTTATAGCAGCACTAGCTAAGACAGATGATCATCCTCCTGGAGGTTGTCATGGATTGAATAATGTCCCACCAAAAATGTGTGTATCAATTTGGCTAGGCTGTGATTCCTGGTATTGTGTAATTTTCCTGTATGTTGTAAACCCTGCCTCTATGATGTTATGGCGGAGGATGGGCGGCAGGACTCAGTCTACAAGATTGGATTGTATCTTGAGGCAATCTCTTGAGATATAAAAGAGAGAAGTAAGCAGAGAGATGTGAGACGGGGGACCGCATACCACCAAGAAAGCAGTGCCGGGAGCAAAGTACTTCCTTTACATCCGGGGTCCCTGCGTGGAGAAGCTCCTAGTCCTGGGGAAGATTGACGAGAAGGCCAACAGAGAAAGAAAGCCTTCCCCTGGAGCTTACACCCTGAATTTGGACTTTTAGTCTGCTTTACTGTAAAGAAATAAATTTTTCTTTGTTAAAGCCATCCACTGTGGTATTTCTGTTATAGCAGCACTAGATGACTAAGACAGAGGTGATGATGATATGGGGGATAAAAGAGCTTTTGAACATGACTGAGGATTCCAGCTTCAGTGTCCCATGAGTCCTTTCCTGGTGTCTTTCTTAGTACACCTGGGGGAGAGAGCTCGCTCTGCCTCTTTGATCCCAGAGCAGAAGATGGTCACGCGCTGAGACAATGGAGCCACTTTTGGAGAAGAGCAGAGGTGCGAGGTGGGCAGGAGCAGAGAGCCTTGGGGCCTCCAGTCCCTGGAGCTAGGACCCTGCCAGCCCCAGAGTTGCCCAGGCCCCCACACCTCTCCCTTTGGACCCGGGAGCCACTCCAGGAGTTTCCCAGGAAATCCCCTTTTCTTGCTTTGCAAAATGGCTGTCTCCTTTCTCAGCCTCTGCCTCACCAGCTGTCTCTCCCCTGCCATCTCGCCCAAAGTCCTGACGGTAGTCCGTCGTCATTGTCCTTGCAGACACACCACCCACGCTCACCCTTGTGAGATTCCTTCTGCCCTCCAAGCCTCAGAAACTGCATGGGTGGGTCAGCAGGGCCCCAGGTGTCCATGTAACAGCTTCTCCTCAGGCCAAGGCCTCCTGTGCCTCTCCTGGCACCTGACTCCATGAATCCTTCCCTCTTCTTCGCTTGGCTCTGGGCTGCCTCACTACCTGCTGTCTTTCTGACTTTTCCCTCTGGGCCTTCGCAGTTCTTTTCTGCTGGATCTTTTTCTTCCACAGTCTATAAGAATCAAGAAGTTAAGGGCTTTTTCTTCCTACACTGTCTTAGTCTCCTAGTGCTGCTGTAACAGAAATACCATAAGTAAGTGGCCCTAAAGAACAGGAGTTTATTTTCTCACAGCTCAGGAGGTTAGAAGTCCGAATTCAGGGTAAGGCTCTAGGGGGAGGTCATTCTGTGTTGGTACCCCAGGAATTCCTTGGCATCTGCCTTCTGTGTGTGTGTGTGTGTCTATTCTGCTCTTTTATGTGATACAATTTAGACGGGATTAGGTTTAGGACCCACCCTACTCTGGTATGACCTCATTAACATAACATGAGAAAATCCCTATTTCTAAACAGGGTTGTATTTACAGGTACAGGGTAGAAGGCTGCAACACATATTTTGGGAGGACACAATTCAATCCATAACACACACTCTTTGCAAGAGATCTTGTCTACGCAAGGCACTGACTGGGTCACATGTATGTGGACATCTCTCTGTGCTCCCAACCACCTGTAGGCCTCCAAGTAGACTTGGTGGAAATGACCAGCATTGCCCTTTTGGGGAACGTGACACAGTACTCTTCATCCTCACAACTAGCACATGAGTGTATTATCATTGCAAAAGGTCAAATAATACAGAGGCATATAGAGTCATAAAGAACAGTCCCCCCTCCCCCCATCACCCCCAAGCCCACTCCCTCCTTAGAAATAGTTCCATTGAGAATGAAGAAAACCAAAAACACGAGGGAAAAATCAGTCCAAAGGACTAATGAACCACAACGACCACAGCCTCAACCAGACTGAGTCCACTACAACTAGATGGTGCCCAGCTACCACTACTGACTGACCGTTCTTACAGGAATCACAATAGAGAGTCCTGAACAGAGCTGGAGAAAAATACAGAATAAAATTCTAACTCACACAAAAAGTTCAGGCTTAATGGCCTGACAGAGACTGGAGAAACACCAAGAGTAGGCCCCTGGGCACCCTTTTACCTCAATAATAAAGTCACTCCTGAGGTTCACCCTTCACCCAAAGATTAGACAGGCCCATAAAACAAAATGAGACTAAAGGGGCACACCAGCCCAGGGGCAAGGACTAGAAGGCAAAAGGGGACAGGAAAGCTGGTAATAGGGACCCAAGTATGAGAAGAGAGAGTGTTGACATGTCCTGGAGTTGTTAATCAATGTCACAAAACAATACGTGTACTAGCTGTTTAATGAGAAGCTAGTTTGTTCTGTAAACCTTCATCTAAAGTACAATAATTAAAAAAAAAAAAAAAAGAAATAGCTCCACTGACCTAAGCCTGTTGTATAGCCCTCCAGTCCATTTCTTACACATTCACACACACACGCGTACATACATACTTATAAAACATATTGTACTTTTGTACATCAAAGGACATTATCAAAGCAAAAAGACAATCTACATATTGGGAGAAAATTTTCAGGAATCATATATCGATAAAGCCTCAATATCCAAAATATATATATAAAACTTCTGCAAATTAACATCAAAAACACAAACAACCCAACCAAAAAATGGGCAAAGGACTTGGACAGCTCACCAAAGAGGATATTCAAATGGCCAACAAGCACATAAAGACGCTCAACGTCATTAGCCATTAAAAAAATGCAAACCAAAATAACAATGAATGGCAGTGGTCAAAAAACAAGGGTTGGTGCGGTTGTGGAGAAACTGGAACCCTCGTCATTTGCTGCTGGGAATGTAAAATGGTACAGCCACTGTGGAAAACACTTTGGTGATTCCTCAAAAAGTTGAACATAGAACTACCATACGACCCAGCAATCCCAATTCTAAGAATATACCCAGAGAAGTGAAGAAAGGGAAGGCAAACAGAAGCCTGTTCATTGCAGCACTTTTCACAATAACCAAAAGAAGGACACAGTCAAAATATCCAACAGATGAATGGGTAAACTAAATATGGTATAGCCATGCAATGCAATATTGCACAGCCGTAAAGAGAAATGGAGTCCTGATGCACAACATGGATGAACCTTGAAAACATTATGCTGAGTGAAGTAAGTCAATCACAAAAGTGCAAATGCTGTATGATCTCATTTATATGAAATAAGTAGGTATATAGAAGCCAAAGATTATTAGTGGTTACCAGGGGTAGGAGAACAGGGAAGCGGGGAGTTTTGTTTTGGGAGCACTGGGTTTATGTTAACTGTGGTGGAGTATTTTGGAAAAGGGTAGCAATAATGGCGGCACAACATGAAAAATGTAATCAGTGTCTGGAATTGTAAATACGGAAGTTGTGCTGGTAAACGTTTTGGTGTGTATGTTTTCACCACAATTTAAAAACACACACATATATTCCCAAAGTCCACTTTTCAGACATAGACTAGACAAGCCTATAAAATAAAAAATAGCACATGTGAGGAATGTGCTTCTCAGCCCAATCAAATATACAAGACCAAATACGAAACTCCTTTCCAAAAGCAAGAGGAAAAAGCAGGAAGGGACAGAAACTGGATGAATGTACACAGGGAACCCAGAGTAGAAAGGGGGAGTGTGTTGTCACGTTATGGGGATTGCAACCAATGTCACAAAAAAAAGTGTATAAATTTTTGAATGAGAAATTAACTTGAGCTATAAATTTTCACCTAAAGCACAATTAAAAAAAAAAAAAAAAGGAAAAGCACACACACACTCAAACATTTAACTGTTAAAAAAAAAAAGGCGTTGCAACTGTGTAAACTCATATCCCTCAGTTTGGGTGCTCCCTGTTTGTGAACAGTTTTCTTACTCAATAAACCCTTTTAACTCTAAATAATAAACCAAAAAACACATTGCTTTGTTTTACATGTGGATGCTTTTACATAAACGGCGCCTTTCTCTAAGTTGGTTCTTTTTTCACTTAACAGTGTTGTCTTGAAGGACTCCCTGGCAGGATGAATCGCTCGCCTCATGCTTTCTCCTTCTGCCTTCTAGATGTCCCTAAAAGTGTTGACCAAAACCAGAACCACATCCATTGCTGTGGAGTCGATTCTGACTCATAGCGACCCTACAGGACAGAGTAGAACTGCCCCAGAGGGTTTCCACTGCATTGGGCAAACCTGCTGCAAAAGACCTCTTTAAAGTGTTGAAAAGCAAAGATGTCACCTTGAAAAGTAAGGTACGCCTGACCTAAGTCATGGTATTTTCAATCGCCTCATATGCATGTGAAAGCTACATGGCCATTTGAAAGAACGAGGCAGCTCTGTGGGTACAAGATGGAAGAATCACCAAGATATACTGATAAACTGTGCAAAACTATGTGCACAGGATCCTTGCATTTGTATACGTTAATATACATATATGTACACAAACTTATATTTATGTATAAACTAACATACACACACACACACGTGTACTTGAATAAACCAAAAAACCAAACCAAGCCATTGAGTCAACTCTGAGTCATGGCGACCCCATGTGTGTCAGAGTAGAACTGTGTTCCACAGAGTTTTCTATGGCTGATTTTTAGGAAGTAGATCACCAGGCCTTTCTTTCAAGGCACCTCTGGATAGATTCAAACCACCAACCTTTCCAGCTAGTAGCCAAGCACTTAACTGTTTGTGCCAACCAGGTACTCCTCAAACTTGATTTTTTTTTTTCCTTTTCTTCTTGACGGTTTACAGAGCAAACTAGTTTCTCCTTAAACAATTAATACACATATTGTTTTGTGACATGTCAACATTTTCCCCTTCTTGACCTTGGGTTCCCCATTACTCATACTTGAATTGTTGTTGTTGTATGCCATTGAGTCTAGTCTGACTCATAGTGACCACATGTAACAGAGCAAAACTGCCCCTTAGGGTTTTCCAGGCTGTAATCATTATGGAAGCAGACTGCCACATCTTTCTCCCTCAGAGCGGCTGGTGGGTTCAAACTGCTGACCCTTCAGTTAGCAGCCAAGTGGTAAACCATTGCACCACCAGGGCTCCTTCATACTTGAAAAGGGAAGTGTCTTAGTTATCTAGTGCTGGTATACAGAAATACCACAAGTGGATGCTTTTAACAACCAGAAATTTATTTTCTCACAGTTTAAGAGGCTAGAAGTCCAAACTCAGGGTGCCAGCTCTAGGTGAAGGCCTTCTCTGTCTGTTGGCTCTAGAGGAAAGCCCTTGTCTCTTTTGAGCTTCTGTTCCTGGGCAGTCTTCATGTGGCTTGGCATCTCTCTCTTCCCCCATCTCTGCTTCCTCACTTGCTTGTTTAATCTCTTATAACTCTAAAGATTGACTCAAGACATACCTCACACTAATCTTGTCTCCCTAACATAACAAAGACAACCCATTCCCAAATGGGATTATAATCGCAGGCATAGAAGTTAGTATTTACAACACATATTTTGGGGGGCCACAATTCAATACATAATAGGGGCAATATTAAAAATATTTAATAATTGGTAGAGCCCTGCCCAATTAGCACAGATGCTGACAGATAACGCCACATTGTTGTGTCCCCACTGAATGTTCAGGCTGATTTTGTGGATATATAAGAACACTTTTATAAAGATATTTCTTATTCTTGACAGCAGTGGTTGTATAAAAGTTATGAAACTTTTAACTGAAGTCCAAAGATTAGACTTTGGTGGTAGGAGGCCTCCCTCTCTGCTTGCTTTCCCTTTCCTTTTATCTCTTGAGAGATCAAAGATGGTGCAGGCCACGCCCCGGGAAACTCCCTTTACATTGGATCAGGGAAGTGATCCAAGTCCAAAGATTAATCCTTCAGCCAAAGATTAGACAGGCCTATAAAACAAACAATAACACATGTGTGGAATGTGCTTCTTAGTTCAATCAAATATATGAGATCAAATGGACATCTCCTGCTCAAAAGCAAAGACAGAAGGCAAGAAGAGACAGTGTGATCATTAAGGTTGTGTGTCATCTTGGTTGGGCCATGATTCTCAGTGGTTTGGCAATTATGATGTAGTCTGGCAGTCATATGATGAGGTGATCACCTCTGTAACGGATTGAATTGTGTCCCTCAAAAATATGTGTCAACTTGGTTAGGCCATGTGTGATTGTCCTCCATTTTGTGATTTTCCTGTGTGTTATAAATCAAAATATCTGCCTGTGGTTAAAAGGATTAGGATGTAACACTCTTGCTCAGGTCACTTCCCTGATCCATTGTAAAGGGAGTTTTCCTGGGGGGCCTGCACCACCTTTTATCTCTCCAGAGATAAAAAGGAAGGGGAAGCAAGCAGAGAGGGGGACCTCATACCACTAAGAAAGCAGCACCAGGAGCAGAGTGCGTCCTTTGGGCCTGAGGTTCCTGCACTGAGTTGCTCCCAGACCAAGGGAAGACTCATGCATCACAAGGACGTTCCTCCAGAGCCCCCAGAGACAGAAAGCCTTTCCCTGGAGCTGACGCCCTGAGTTTGGACTTGTGGACTACTTGACTGTTAGAGAATAAACTTCTCTTTGTTAAAGCCATCCGCTTGTGGTATTTCTGTTAAAGCAGCACTAGATGACTAAATCTGCTGCAAAGGACCTCTTTAAGTTATTGAAGAGCAAAGATGTCACCTCGAAGACTAAGGTACACCTGACCCAAGCCATGGTATTTTCGATCACATCATATGCATGTGAAAGCTGGGCAATGAATAAGGAAGACCGAAGAAGAATTGATGCCTTTGAATTGTGGTGTTGGCGAAGAATATTGAGTATACCATGGACTGCCCAAAGAACGAACAAATCTGTCTTGGAAGAAGTACAACCAGAATGCTCCTTAGAAGCAAGGATGGCGGACTGCGTCTTACATGCTTTGGACATGTTGTCAGGAGGGATCAGTCCCTGGAGAAGGACATCATGCTTGGCAGAGTACCGGGTCAGTGGAAAAGAGGAAGACCCTCAAAGAGGTAGATTTGCACAGTGGCTACAACAATGAGCTCAAGCATAACAACGATTTTAAGTATGGCTCAGGACCGGGCAGTGTTTCGTTCTGTTGTGCATAGGGTCGCTATGAGTTGGAACGAGCTGGACAGCACCTAACAACAACAACAGATGACTAAGATGACCTCCATAATGAGATTTGATATAATGTCATCACCTCCATGATGGGATCTGCTGTGAGTAGCTAATCAGTTGAAAGGGAGTTCCCTAGGGCTTGTGGCCTGCATCCAATATAGGTGGACTTTCTGGCAAGGTTGGTGGGCTTTTGCTCACTCTGGATCCTGCAGCTGGCTCCTGTTTATCTGACCTCCGATTCTTGGGACTTGAGCTACCAGCTTACCTGCCATCTTGACTACTGACCTTGGGATTCATCGGTCTTCGCAGACTTTGAGCCAGATCCCTGCTGTCTGACTTGCTGATCTTGGGTTCTTCAGCCCCGGTGGCTACATGAATCAGGAGAAGCTTCCAGCCTGACCAAAGGACGTGGGACATTCCAGCCTCTACAACCACGTGATCCATTTCCTTAATATAAATCTCTATGTATCTTTATATGCTTTACTGGTTTTGCTTTTCTAGAGAACCTAGCCTAAAACAGACAGGAAACCTGGATGAATGGACACAGGAAACCTGGGGTATGAAGGGAAAGGGGAAGAGTGCAGACACATTACAGGGATTGCAACCAATGTCACAAAATACTTTCTGTATAAATTTTTGAATAAGAAACTAATTTGCACTGTAAACTTTCACCTAAAATACAATTTTTTAAATGCTTATTTAAAAATGCTTATTTAATGTGGGAATGTAAAATGGTAAAACCACTTTGTAAATCAACCTGGCATTTCCTTAAAAAGCTAGAAATAGAAGTACCATACGATCCAGTAATCCCACTTCTTAGAATATATCCTACAGAAATAAGAGCCGTCACATGAATAGATATATGCACACCCACGTTTACTGCAGCACTGTTCACAGTAGCAAAAAGATGGAAACAACCTAGGTGCCCATAAACGGACGAATGAATAAACAAATTATGGTATATTTATACAATGGAATACTATGCAATGATAAAGAACAACAATGAATCCATGAAACATCTCATAACATGGATGAATCTGGAAGGCATTATGCTGAATGAAATTAGTCACAAAAGGACAAATATTTTATGAGACCACCATAGCAAGAACTCAAGAAAAGGCTTAAACACAGAAGAACACATTCTTTGATGGTTATGAGGGTGGGGTGGTATGGAGAGAGGTATTCACTAACTAGACAGTAGGCAAGAATTATCTTAGGTGAAGGGAAGGACAACCCACAACACAGGGGAAGTCAGCACAACTGGACTAAACGAAAAGCTAAGAAGTTTCCTGAATATAACCAAACACTTCAAGGGACGGAGTAGCAGGTGTAGGGCCTGGGGACCATGGTTTCAGGGGACATCTAGGTCAACTGGCATAGCAAGCTTTATTAAGAAATTATTCCGCATCCCACTTTGGTGAGTGGCGTCTGGGGTCTTAAAAGCTTGCAAGCGGCCATCTAAGATGCATCAGTTGGTCCCAACCCACCTGGAGCAAAGGAGAATGAAGAATAACAAAGACAAGGAAAATATGAGTCCAAGAGACAGAAAGGGCCACATAAACCAGAGACGCCATCAGCCTGAGACCAGAAGAACTACGTGGTGCCCGGCTACCACCAATGACTGCCTTGACAGGGAACACAAAAGAGAGTCCCTGACAGAGCAGGAGAGAAATGGGGTGCAGAACTCAAATTCTAATAAAAAGACCAGACCTAATGGTCTGATTGAGACTGAAGGAACCCCTGAAGTCATGGTCCAGGATTCTCTGTTAACCCAGAACTAAAATCATTCCCAAAGCCAACTCTTCAGACAAAGGTTAGACTGGACTATAAGACATAAAATGATACTCATGAAGAGTGTGCTTCTAGTTCAAGTAGATAAAAAAAAAAAATTTTTTTTTTTTTTTTTTTAGAAGACTAAATGTGAAGCGCCTGTCTGGAGGTGAGAAGAGAAGGTAGAAATGGACAGGAGCTGGGTGAATGGACACAGGAACTTGGGGTGGAAAGGAGTAGTGTGCTGTCACATTATAGGGATAGCAACTAGAGTCACAAAACAATGTGCGTGTATAAATCTTTGTATGAAAAACTAACTTGAGCTGTAAACTTTCACTTAAAACACAATAAAAAAAATATGCTTATTTAAAATAAAGCTCAGGAGCTAAGAATCAGAGAAGGAACTGGACTACAGGACTAATGGTTTCCATGAACCACAGCCTCTTCTACCTTGAGACCAGAAGAATTAAAAGGTGCTTAACTACTATGAGTTGGAATTGACTCGACGGTGCTAGATTAGCTACTACTACCAACCGTTCTGATTACTGTATATTTATGCAAATAACACATGCCTCTATGTTTGTTTGCCACTCGCTCCCTCCCCCCACGAGGTGTTTTTCGGAGTGCGCTATGCTGATTTTTTTACAGCAACATGTAAGAAAAATTGGCATAGCAGCACTTACGAAAATACCTTGAGGGGAGGAGACAATTGGCAAACCAAAGTAGAATGTCCACATTACTTGCATAAATATGCAGTACAGCCACAACAGATGAATCCTGACAGAAAGCGATAAAAATGGGGAGCAGAACTTGAAAGCATCAAAGAATACACACTTGCTGGACACATTGAGACTGGAGAAATCCACAAGACTATTACTCTGAGATACTCTTTAAACCTTAAACCCAAACTATTCCCTCAAGTCACCTTTAACTAAATAGCAGGTTAGCTCAAAAAGTAAAGAATGTCACCCTTGAGTACTGTGCTCTTTTAAAAAATGTATGAGACCAAATGGACAGCTGTCATGCTAAAGAATGGATGAGAAGGTTGGGAGGCAGTAAGACTAAGTTAAGGGGAATGGAGCAACTAGAAGGGAAATAATGAGACTGTTGACACAATGTGACAAATGTAATCCATGTCATTGAACATTATGTGTAGAAGTTGTTGAACGGGGGAACCTGTTTTACCAAATGTACAATAAAATAGGAAACCCTGGTGGCATAATGGTTAAGTGCTACGGCTGCTAACCAAAGAGTTGGCAGTTTGAATCCACCAGACGATAAAATATGTTTTAAAAAGGGTCAGGAGAACCATTTTGGGGGTGATATTGATTATCTTGCTTTTGGTGGTATAATTGTGCCAAAACTCATCAAACTGCACAGCTTAATTACCTGCACCCATTACCCTCGAGTGGATTCCGACTCATAGCGACTCTATCATAAATTACAACTCAATAAAGCGATTTTTAAAAGCTAAAAAGCATATATAGTATGATCCCATTTTGTTTAAGAAGGAGAAGAAGAAAGAGAAAAAAGATATAATTACCCCCAAAATGTTAGTGGCAACTGTAACTAGATAGAATTATGGCTTTATTTTTTTTGTGGGGGGGGGTTGTTTTGGTTGGATATATATCCTAATTTTTCTGCAATTAACATATATTACTTTCATAATAAGAAAAGAAATTTAAGGCATCTTTGTCTTCAAGAAAGGAAAATCTACCCTCATAAAAACATGCAGCATCCCACAAAGCCTCATGGGCATGCCCTCCCACCTTTACAATAAGGGGTTAAACCCCCAAGCTAGGCTGAAGTTTGTGAGGGGGACATTACGACTGCTGGAGCCTTGGCCACTCCATGCCACCACTACCCTCTGGGTTCACAGGCTCATGCAGTTTTGCCTGTCCAGTACCCATTCCTCCTCCTGTCTCCAGCACCCAGATTTTCTCAAGGGAACCACGCCCCTCCAGTCCCTGACTCTGTGCTTGGTTGAAGTAGGGCTGGGCCCGCCCCGTGTTGTGAGCATGTGTCCCAGGTCCGACCAATCAGGACATCCCAGCCTCCTGTCCACGGGAACTTGTTCGGAATTGAACCACCAGCGTTTTTCACTAACTGTCCGGAAGAAAGCTAAGTCTTATTTCTTCCCTGTGGATGTAAGTCTGGAACGGAACTTAAAGGAGAGGAGAGACCTGCTACCTGGGGAGAGTGCACCCGAGAATAAAGCTGACATGGAGGGTAGATACGAAGGGAGGCCAGTTCCTGACATGGTTATTAGAGCACCTGGATCCAGCTGTCCCTGAAGGTAGAGCTCCTAGACTTTCTCAGTTGTATGAGTCAGGGGGTTACCTCTTTTGCTTACGACTGCCATGTTCCTGAGCCCCTGCTACTGGCCTCAGGGCTCAGGCTTCCTCACACAGGGATCTGACACCCTCCCCACCACCAGGTCGGCCAACTCCACCCTCCCCTTTAGCTCATTGTGGTTGCAGGGTGGGGTATGGTTATGGGAGAGCAGCCAGTCCCTCTGACCAGAGAGCTGCACTGGTCTCACTCATTTCTGCTGTTGGTAGAATTCTAGAGACCCTAGAGCCCGCTTGCCTGGGCTTGAACCCTAGGCCCACCAGTTACTACCGTGTGACCTTGCCTAAGTTTCTTAACCTTTCTGGGCCTCAGTTGCCTTAGCTGTAATAACACTGCCTACATCATCTAATTCCTGCATTAAGTGAATTCACGGACATAAAGTGTTGAATGCATATAGAAAGCGCTCAGTAATTTTTTTTAAGTGTACAGATTGTTTAATTTTCATTGAGTGAATACACCCATGAAACCAGCACTCATATTAAGAAAGAGCATTGTTGCCACCTGAGAAGCCTATCTCACATCTGCTCCCAGGTGCTATCCACCACCAAGGCTAACCATTATCCTGACTTCTAAGATAATTAGATTAATTTTTCCTGGTTTTGAAATCTTTATAGACAGAATCATACTGTATGTACTCATTTGTGTATGGCTTTTTATTTATTTTTTTGCTCAATATTATGCCTTTCAAGATTAGTCCATGTCGTGTACAGTTTCAGATGATGGTTTGGATTAGTATTCCATTAATTGAATATGGCAAATATATTCATCCATTTGGATAGTTTTCAGGTGTTTGGTTATTAAGAAACACTGCTATGGACATTATCAAACTTTCTTTTTTTATTGTTCTTTAGGTGAAAGTTTACAGAGCAAATTAATTTCTTATTCAACAATTAATACACAGATTGTTTTGGGACATTGGTTGCAATCACCGAAATATGTCATCACTATCCCCCTTTCCCTTTCCACCACAGGTTCCCGTGTTCTTTCATCTAGGTTTGGGGCAGGTATGCCCATTTGGTCTCGTATACATGATTCAACTATGGAGCACGTTCCTCACATGTGTTATTGTTTGTTTTATAGGCCTGTCTAATATTTGGCTGAAAGGTGGACTTCAGGAGTGGCTTCGGTTCTAAGTTAGCAAGGTGTCCAGTCCAGGTGCTGTAGTCTTCGGGTTCCTCCAGTGTCTGTCAGACCAGTAAGCCTAGTCTTTTTTTTGTGTGTGTGAATTTGAATTTTTGTTACATGCTTTTCTCCCACTCTGTCTGGGACTCTCTATTGCCATCCCTGTCAGAGCAGTTGGTGGCAGTAGCCGGGCAGCATCCAGTTGTTCCGGGCTCAGGCTAGTGGAGGCTGTGGTACTTGTGGTCCATTAGTCCTTTGGACTGATACTTCCCTTGTGTCTTTGGGTTTCTTCATTCTCCTTTGCTCCGGATGGGATGGGACCAGTAGGTGTATCTTAGATGGCTGCTCACAAGCTTTTAAGACCCCACACACTACTCAGCAAAGTAGAATGTAGAACATTTTCTTTATTGGACCAACCTATGCCATTTTCCCTAGATGTCCCCCGAGACCATGGTCCCTAGCCCTCAGCCCAGTAACTCAGTTCCTCAGTGAGTACGAATGTGTCTAGGAAGCTTCTGTGACTTTGCCTTGGTCAAGTTGTGCTGACTTCCCCTATAGTGTGTACTGTCTTTCCCTTCACCAAAGGTACCACTTATCTACTATCTGGTTAGTAATTTTCCTGTTCACCCTTCCTCTTAACCATCAAAGATTGTTTCTTTCTCTGCATAAACCTTTCTTGAGTTTTTATAATAGTGGGCTCACACACTGTTTTTCCTTTTGTAATGGATTTATCTCACTCAGCATAATGCCGTCCAGATTCATCTGTGTTGTGACATGTTTCATCATTGTTCTTTATCATTGCGTAGTATTCCATAGTGTGTATGTACCAAAATTTGTGTATCCATTCATCTGCTGATGATCACTTAGGTTGTTTCCATCTTTTTGCTATTGTGAATAATGCTGCAGTGAGCATGGGTGTGCATATGTCTATTCGTGTGACGGCTCCTATTTGTCTAGGATATATTCCTAAAAATGGGATTGCTGGATCGTATAGTGTTTCAATTTCTAGCTTTTTAAGGAAGCGTCATATCGTTTTCCATAGAGGTTTTACCATTTTACATTCCCACTAGCAGTACATAAGAGTTCCAATCTCCTTGCAGCCTTTCCAACATTTGTTATTTAAGCACTTAATAAATGTATAATTAATAAATTTATTAACATCATCATCACATCCTGAACTTAAAATCTCACCAAATATTGCTATTGGATCTCATTTATAATTAAACCAAACCCAGTGCCATCGACAGCAATAGTGGTCAAAATAAAATTAATGATAAGTAATTATAAATGATATATTTATATCATATATTTATATTATTTATAATTACTTATCATTAATTTTATTTTGACCACTGTTGCTGTTTCTAAACCGTCCAAAGGAGTAGCTGTCACTTTGAGTACCCCAAGGTCACTGGTGGCCCCTCCTAGATATTTTTCACCCTCTAGTGTAACAGTCATAAGTTATTGGTGGTTCAGTGGTAAAATTCTCACCTCCTGTGCAGGAAACGTAGGTTCGGTTCCTGGCCAATACACCTCATGCACAGCCACCACTTATCTGTCCGTGGAGTCTTGCATGTTGCTGTTTTGCTGGACAGGTTTCATTGGCGCTTCCAAATTAGGAAGCACTGAGAAGAAAGGCCTGGAAATCGACCTCAAAACTCAGCCAGTGAAAATCAGTCAACATAATGCACCACATCAACAGAACAAAGGAGAAAAACCACATGATCATCTCCGGGTGCAGAAAAAAAATTTGATAAAATGCAACATCCTTTGTCTTAGGCTGGCTTCTCTAGAGAAGCAAAACCAGTAAGTAAAACATAAATATATATATAAAGAGATTTATATCAAGGAAACAGCTCACGTGGTTGTAGAGGCTAGAGCTTCCTGAGTCCATGGATCAGGATAGAGGCTTCTCTCGATTCATATAGCGCTAGGGGCTGGTGAACCCAAGATCGGCAGGTCAGAGAGCAGGGCCCCCACTCTCAGGCTGTGAAGATCAACGAATCACAAGGTCTGCAGATAGGCTGATAGCTCAAGTCCCAAGAGCCAGAGTTCAGACTAAGAGGAGACAGCTGCAGGATCCAGAGTCAGCAAAAAGCCAGAACATCTGCTTATATTCAGATGCAGGCCACACCCCCAAGGAAACTCCCTTCCAACTGATCGGCTGCTCACAGCAGATTCCATCGTGGAAGTGATCACATACAAACAATGAAAATCATGGCCCAGCCAAGTTGACACACGATATTAACCATCACACCCTTTCTTGATGGAAATCCTCAACAAGATTGGAATGGAAAAGAAGTTCCTCAATATGTGTAAAGTGGTAGTAGTAGTGTCAGAACCTGTCTAACTTCAGGAGGAGAGAGAATCAAGATCCTCATCAGCCCAAAGTTGATTCTTATGAGGAGGAGATCAGACTTACCTCCACTCTCCAACCTTTTTGCCAATTCTGACACTAGATGTCCCTCCCACAGCATTCTCCACTCTTCTGGGTTAGATAATCATTGCAATGGCCACACATAACTCTCAGACCATGCTTACAGTTAAGTGGTTTATTAAGGACGTAATAGGGTACAACTCAGGATCAGGATCAAGAAGCATGTAGGCAAAGTTTGGATGGCTCCCCCAAAGTGGAGAAGACATCCCTCCACTCTTCAGTGCAGGACAGCTCTGTGAGCTCTTCTCAGCCGTGCAAACAAGCAGGCCCCACTCTCCTATGCGTAGGCCTCCTCTCAGTCCCTCAGGACAGGCTTTTCTTGGCCCACTCGGGACAGGCCTCTCTGCCTTCAGCCTCCCTAACATCAGCCTCTCCACTGCTAACTGACCCAGCTCATAGCCAGTGTAGCAGTTCTGTCAGCTCTTAGCTGCCTGCGTTCCTAGCAGCAGGTTTCTGTGGTCACCACTGACTGCCACAGGGCCCCTTCCAGACCTGTTGCTATCTTCAGGTTAAAGCCTTTGACCTATGTTATAGTTCTTTTAGGAAGTTCCTTGTCTCCTCTCTCTCTGCTTCTTCTCTTCTCACTTCTTGCCTCGCTTGCTTTTTCTTCTTTCCTACTTCTTTCTTTCTCCTCTTTCTGTCTGCAAACCTCTGTAGGGTTGACTGCATATATAAGCAAACTCCTAGTCAGTTTCAAGGCATAGCCATTCCACCAGGGGCCACGAACTGACCAATCCCCTCTCAGTAGGCCACATATACTTCATTTGTGTGGTAGGCTATAGTCACTTGCATAAAAAAAAAAAAAAACAGTTGCCATGAAGTCAATTCCAACTCATAACAGGGCAGAACTGTCCCATAGGGTTTCCGAGGAGTGGCTGGTGGATTTGAACTGCTGACCTTTTGGTTAGCAGCTAAGCTCTTAACCACTAAGCCAATCAGGGCTCCCTCACTTGCATAGTCTATAGTATATTGACCAATTCCTGTAAGGTGCATACCAGTCACAGGGCAGGCTGCAGCCTAGGACCAGACAAAAAGTATCAAGTTGTTTACAGCTTGCCCAGGAAATGCCAATTAACTTGGACAAAAGTAACGGAAACTGCAGGGGTAAAAAACTAGGGAAAAGGTAACTCCTCGGGGTATAAGGGTAAAAAATCTCAAGCTGTTTTTCCAAAGAACCAAGGCAAAAGACCACATAAAAGAACTCAATTCAAACGAAGAAAGCCAAAAACGCAAGGAAAATATTAGCCCAAGGAACAAAAAGGGCCACATAAACCAGAGACTTCATCAGCCTGAGACCAGAAGAACTACATGGTGCCCGGCTACCACCAATGACTGCCCTGACAGGGAACACAACAGAGAGTCCCTGACAGAGCAGGAAAAAAGTGGGGTGCAGAACTCAAATTCTAGTAAAAAGACCAGACTTAATGGTCTGACTGAGACTGGAGGAACCCTAGAAGACATAGCCCCCAGACTCTCTGTTAACCCAGAACTAAAACCATTCCTGAAGCCAACTCTTCAAACAAAGATTAGACTGGACTATAAAACAAAATGATAACTCATGAAGAGTGTGCTTCTTAGTCCAAGTAGATACATGAGACTAAATGGGCAGCTCCTGTCCAGATGTGAGATAAGAAGGCAGAAAGGGACAGGAGCTGGTTGAATGGACATGGGAAATCCATGGTGGAAAGGAGGAAATATGCGGTCACATTATAGGGAGAGCAACTAGGGTCGCATAACAATGTGTGTATAAATTTTTGAATGAGAAACTAACTTGAGCTGTAAACTTTCACTTAATGCACAATTAAAAAAAAAAAAAAAAAGAAAACTCACTTCACCACAATATGATTAAGGGCATAAATGAAAAACCAATAGCCAACATTATACTTAATGGAGGAAGATTGTTGAGTTTCCCCTTGAAATCAGGAACAAGACAAGGGTGCATGCTCTCCCCACTTCTATTCAATATTGTATTAAAAGTCTTAGCCAGAGCAATAAGAGAAGAAAAATAAATAAATAAAAAGTATTCAAATGGAACAAGAAGTAAAATTAGCTCTATCCATGGATGACATGATCCTATATGTAGAAAAATCCGAAGAATCCCCAGGAAAGCTTCTAGAGTTAATAGAAGTATTTAGCAAAATTGCAGGGTACAAGATCAGCAAACAAAAATCAGTTGGGTTTCTATAGACCAGCAATGAGAAATTTGATAGGGAAATTAGGGAAACAATTCCATTTATAATAGCATCTAAGAGAATAAAATACCTAGGAATAAATTTAACCTGAGTTGTGAAAGACTTATACAATGAAAATTATACGACACTACTGAAACAGATTAAAGAAGACTTAAATAAATGGAAGATGTTTCGTGTTTACAGATTAGAAGACTTGATATTGTTAAGATGTCAATATTACCCAAAACAACCTATAGATTTAGTGTAAACCCAATCAAAATTCCAACAGCCTATTTTACAGAAATGGAAAAACCAATCTTCTGCTTTATGTGGAACTGAAAGAGGCCCTGAATAGCAAAAGCAATTTTGAAAGAGAAGAACAAAGAAGAAGGAATCACACTTTATGACTATAAAACATACCATACAGCTACGGTAATCAAAACAGACTGGTGCTCGTATAACAACAGACACAAAGACCAATGTAATACAAATGAAAATCTAGAAATAGTCCAACACATCTATTGTCAGCTGATTTTTGACAAGGGTACTAAGTCTATTTGATGGGGAAAGATGAGTCTCTTCAATAAATGGTGCTGGGAAAATTGGATTTCCACATACAGAAAAATGAAATAGGATTCATGTCTCACACCACACACGAAAACAAATTCAAAATGGATTAAGAACCTAAATTTGCAAACTAAAACCATAAAATTCTTAGAAGAACAAGCAGGGGCAGTGCTGTCCGGCCTAGCTTTCAACAATGGATTATTTAATATAATAACAAAAGCACAAATAGCAAAAGACAAAATGAATAAATGGGACCTCATAAAAATTAAAAACTTTTGTTCATCAAAAGACTTGACCAAAAAAGTGAAAAGACAAACTACTGACTGGGAGAATATCTTCAGAAACCATATATCTGACAAAAATCTAGTGACCAAAATATATATAAAACTTGAACAACTTAACAACAAAAAGACAACCCAGTCATAAAATGAGCAAAGGACTTGAATAGACAGTTCACCAAAGAGAACATTCAAATGGCCGTCAAACACATGAAAAGATACTCAATATCATTAGCCATCCAAGAGGTGCAAATTAAAACCACAATGAGATACCATTTTATTCCTACCAGAATGCCTAGGAGCCTGGTGGCGCAGTGTTTAAGAGCTCGGCTACGAACCAAAGGGGTGGCAGTTCAGATTCAGCAGCTGCTCCTTGAAAACCCTATGGGGCAGTTCTACTCTGTCCTATAGGGTTGCTATGAGTCAGAATTGACCTGACGGCAACAGGTTTGTTTGTTTTTAAGGATAGCTAAGATTAAAAAAATAAAAACTAACAAATATTGGTGAATAGGTAGGGAAATTGGAACCCTTATCCACTGTTGGTGGGAGTGCAAAATAGTAAAGCTATTGTGGAAAACAATGTGGCGGTTCCTCAAAAAACTAAAAATAGAATTACCATATGACCCAGCAATTCCGCTCCTAGGATATACCCAAAAGACTTGAATGCAGAGACTCAGAGACTTGTACACCAATGTTCATTGCAGCACTGTTCACAACAGCCAAAAGGTGGAAACAACTTGTAAAAAGTTGAATTGGCAAATGTAGTGTGATAGATATATTTACAACAACAAAAAAGCAGCTGCTGAGACTGCTTATGTACAACCAAATGCTTCCTGGAATTTGGTTTCTTGGTTTGGACATTTAGGATCCTGGTTTCATGCGACATCCTAGTTAATTGGCCTATTATCATGTTTAGTCCTTCTGTTCTACCTCCTACTTCATTGCACAGTGCCTGGGGTCTCAAAAGCTTGCAAGGAGCCATTGGAGGTACAACAATTGATCTCTGTCCACTTGGAGCAACAGAGGAAGAAGGAGAGTCAGGAATAGAAGGAAGAAACGGAATGTGTGGCTAACTGCCTCCATGAAAAACTGCCTCCTTTGCCATAAGACCAAAAGAACTGGAGAGTGCCACCTGGCTACCATTACTGAATGTTTTAATCAAAGATGCTATAGAAGAATCCTGATCAAAAGGGGGAAAATATAGAATAAAATTTCAAACTCTCATGGAATCCGTATTTTCTGGAGCCCTGGAGGCTGAATGAACTCCTGAAACTATTGCCCAGAGATAATCTTTAAACACTAAACCAAAAATATCCCCCTCCCCAAGTCTTATTTAAACCAAACAATAGTTTAGCTTAATCCTATCCAGAACTGATCATGGTGATGGTGCAGGACTGGGCAGCATTTGATTCTGTTGTACGTGGGGTTGATAGGAGTCAGGGGCCACTAACATGAGTCAATGGCAGCTAACAACAGTGTAATAGTCTGGCTCAGTCTGTCCCCAACAGGCTGCAGGACTCTGCAGAGCAGGCGGAATCTAACTGTTCTTGCTTTCCTCATGCCTAGCACAGAGTGTAGCTGGAGTGGACACTCAACAAGATACTGGAATGGGAAAGGGGTGAGGTAATAACAGCAGGCAGCCAGGAGTTTTCAGAGGCTAATAGCTCCCTCCTTCTTGGCCCTCGAATCCACTATTTCTGAAACCTGTTCAGGTGGTGGAGGACACCTGGGAAAAGCAATCTCATGCAAACCAGGAACATGTTTCTTGGAAAGAAACTATGGCATTTCAGTCATACACATTCTTGTTTTTCGTACCAGTCCAGCTGTCAGATGAAAACAGACTGGCCATTTCCCCATTTTTCAGGCCATACCCATTTGCTAATTTATAGATCCCTTTTATCTGTTTTTTTTTTTTTTTTTTATTGGTAAGCACAGATTGCAAGTGGGGGAGGGGAGGAGCAAAGATTTAAGAAAAATAAAAGAGAGAGTATTTTACATTGAGCTAATTCTACCCATAGACTTTTGTGTTTTCTTCATGACTTGGGAAAGAGGGCCTATTTGCCCCAGCCTGCTCTCCTGCTCCCAGCCTTTTGCCATTTGGAAAAATAAGTACTTTGGTATCCTGTTTGTTGGGCTCTAAATTTGTGTAGCTACTGTATAGAATAAATTGGCAATATCTACTAAAAGCTTAAAGGAGCCCTGGTGGTGCAATAGTTAAGCGTTTGGCTGCTAACTGAAAGGTCAGCAGTTCAAACCCACCCCCTTCTCCATGGGAGAAAAGACCTGGTGATCTGCTTCCATAGAGAATTCAGCCTAGGAAACCTTATGGAGCAGTTCTGCTCAGTCCTGTAGGGTCACTCTGGGTCAGAATCGACTTCACTGCATACAACAACAGTAAAAGTTTAAGGACCCTTGGTGACATAATTGCAAGCGCTCAGCTGCTAACCAAACGGTTGGCAGTTCACACGTGATCTTATCAATTGATGCAGAAAAGGTATTTGACAAAGTCCAAACCGATTCATGATAAAAACTCTCAGCAAAAAAGAAGTAGAAGGGAAATTCCTCAACATAATAAAGGATATTTTTACAAAGCCAACAGCCAGCATCATCCTAAATGGAGAGAGTCTGAAAGCATTCCCCTTCAGAACAGGAACCAGACAAGGATGCCCTTCATCACCACTCTTATTCAACATTGCGCTGGAGGTCCTGGCCAGGACAATAAGGTAGGAAAAGAAATAAAGAGCATCCAAATTGGTAAGGAAGAAGTGAAAGTATCTCTATTTGCAGATGATATGATCATATACACAGAAAATCTCAAAGAATCCACAAGAAAACTACTGGAACTAATAGAAGATTTCAGCAAAGTATCAGAATATAAGATAAACACACAAAAATCAGTTGGATTTCTATACACCAACAAAGAGAACTTTGAAGAGGAAATCACCAAATCAATACCGCTTACAATAGCCCCCAAGAAGATAAAATACTTAGGACTAAATCTAACCAGAAACATAAAAGACCTATACAAAGAAAACTACAAGACACCACTGCCAGAAACCAAAAGAGACATACATAAGTGAAAAAACATACCTTGCTCATAGATAAGAAGACTCAACATTGTGAAAATGTCAATTCTACCCAAAGTGATCTACAGATAAATTACAATCCCAACCCAAATTCTAACAACATTTTTTAATGAGATGGAGAAACAAATCACCAACTTCATGTGGAAAGAGAATAGGCCCCCAATAAGTAAAGCATTACTGAAGAAGAAGAACAAGGTAGGAGGCCTCACACTACCTGATTTTAAAAACTATTATACCACCACGGTTGTCAAAACAGCCTGGTTCTGGTACAACAACAGATACATAGACCAAAGGAACAGAATTGAGAATCCAGATGTAAATTCATCCACCTATGAGCAACTGATATTTGACAAAGGCCCAAAGACCGGTAAATGAGGAAAAGACAGTCTCTTTAACAAATGGTGCTGGTATAACTGGATATCCATCTACAAAAAAATGAAACAAGACCCATACCTCACGCCATGTACAAAAACTAACTCAAAATGTGTCAAAGACCTAAATACAAAATCTAAAACAATAAAGATGATGGAAGAAAAAACAGGGACAACGCTAGGAGACCTAATACATGGCATAAACGGAATACAAACCCTAACTAACAATGTACAAACACCAGAACAGAAACTAGATAACTGGGACCTCCTAAAAATCAAACATTTATGCTTATCAAAAGACTTCACCAAAAGAGTAAAAAGACAACCTACAGACTGGGAACAAATTTTTGGCTATGACATATCGGATAAGGGTCTAATTTGTAAAATCTGCAAGATACTGCAAAACCTCAACAACAAAAATACAAATGACCCAATTAAAAAATGGACAAAGGATATGAATAGACGCTTCACCAAAGAATATATTCAGGTGGCTAACAGATACATGAGGAAATGCTCAAGATCATTAGCCATTAGAGAAATACAAATCAAAACTACGATGAGATACCATCTCACCCCAACAAGGCTGACATTGATGCAAAAAACACAAAATAATAAGTGTTGGAGAGGTTGTAGAGAGACTGGAACACTTATACACTGCTGGTGGAAACGTAAAATGGTACAACCACTTTGGAAGTCAATTTGGCCCTTTCTTAAAAGCTAGAAATAGAACTACCATACAATCCAGCAATCTCGCTCCTGGGAACATATCGTAGAGAAATAAGAGCCTTTACACGAACAGATATATGCACACGCATGTTCGTTGCAGCACTGTTCACAGTAGCAAAAAGATGGAAGCAACTTAGGTTCCCATCAACAGATGAATGGATAAACAAATTATGGTATATATACACAATGGAATACTATGCAACGATAAAGAACAATGATGAATCCGCAAAATATCTCACATGAATGAATCTAGAAGGCATTATGCTGAGTGAAATTAGTCACAAATGGACAAATATTGTTCGAGACCACTACTATAAGAACTCAAGAAAAAGTTTAAACAGAAGAAAACATTCTTTGATCGTTAGGAGGGTGGGGAGGAAGGGAGATGGGAATTCACTAACTAGATAAAAACAAAAAAACAAAAAAAACTAGATAGTAGACAAGAATTATCTTAGGTGAAGGGAAGCACAGCACACAATACAGGAGACGTCAGCACAACTGCACTAAACCAAAGAAGTTTTCTGAACACAAACACTTGGAGGTACAGAGTAACAGGGCCAGAGGTCTAGGGACCACAGTTTCGGGGGCCCTCTAGGCCAATTGGCATAACAAAGTTTATTAAGAAAATGTTCTGCATCCCACTTTGGAGTGGTGTCTGGGGTCCTAAAAGCTTGCAAGAGTGGCCATCTAAGATGCATCAATTGGCTCCAAACTACCTGGAGCAAAGGAGAATGAAGAACACCAGAGATATAAGGAAAATATTAGCCCAAGAGACAAAAGGGCCACATAAACCAGAGACTTCATCAGCCTGAGACCAGAAGAACCAGATGGTGCCCAGCTACCACCAGTGACCACCCTGACAAGGAACACAACAGAGACGCCCTGACAGAGCAGGAGAAAAGTGGAGTGCAGAACTCAAATTTACATAAAAAGAGCAGACTTAATGGTCTGATTGATACTAGAGGAACCCCAGAAGGCATGGGCCCTGAATTTTCTGTTAACCCAGAACCCAGAACCATTTCTGAAGCCAACTCTTCAGACAAAGACTAGTCTGGACATAAACATAAAATAATATTCGGGAAGAGTGTGCTTCTTAGTTCAAGTAGATACAGGAGATTAAATGGGCAGCTCCTGTCTGGAGGCAGCATGAGAAGGCAGAAAGGGATAGGATCTGGTTGAATGGACTCAGGAAACCCAGGGTGGAAAGGGGGAGTGTGCTGTCACAGTATAGGGGTTGCAACTAGGGCCACATAACAATGTATGTATAAATTTTTGTATGAGAAATTAACTTGAGCTGTAAACTTTCACCTAAAGCACAGTAAATTAAAAATAAAAAATTGATACGAAAAAAAGTTTGGCGGTTCAAACGCACCCAGCAGCTCACAGGAGAAAAACCTGGCAATCTGTCTCCATAAAAATTATAGTCTAGAAAACCCTTTGGGACCATTTCTGCTCTGTTACATACGAAACCAACTCGACAGCGCCTAATAACAACTCCATCCTTAGGAGTCCCTGGGTGGCGCAAGTGATTTAGTGCTCAACCACTAGCAAAAAAGCTGATGGCTCAAACCCACCCAGAGGCACCTCAGAAGGCAGGCCTAGTGATCTGCTTTCAAAAGGTCACAGTCTTAGAAACCCTATGGAATGGCTCTGCTGTGTAACACACGGGGTTACCGTGAGTCAGAATGGACCCAACTCCACAGCAGCTAACAACCATTGCATCTGTGGGTCCTTGCCAATCCCAGCATCCTCTACGTTGCCTAAGCACCCAAGTCAAAGAAGAGAGAGCAGCCACAGAGGGGGGGACCCCTTACCTAGGAGCATGTGGCCAGGAAGAGATCTGGGAGAGTAGAACCCAGGCCTCTCTGCCACGAAAGGCCACCCAGGCCACACTTAGGACCACTGAGGGCTATGACCTCTTAAAAATAAAAGTTGATCAATTCCACCGCCCTAATTCCACCGCCCTGGGGCTTTTGGTGTGGCCTGGGCCAAGCTGTTGGGGGCTGAAGGGAGGGGGGATAACACCCTTCCACTCGTCCACTCCCCACCGGAGGCTGCAGCCCTTCATTCCTGACGGCACTGCCGAGACTCCTGTCCGGTATCTCTTAGATTAGCCTGCAGCTATTTTTATTCTGCCTTTGCTCAGGAAAGAAACACTGCCTGGGCAAACCCTCAGGCAGGGCCTCAGGGAAAACCAGGAAGACCCAGGAAGAAAACAAACTATTTTACTGTCCTTTATAGTCTTTTTTCCCCTCAGTCACTATGAGTTGGAATTGACTTGATAGCAATGAGTTTTTCCCTAGAAGCATCTCGAAATTGCCTCCAGCAGTAGACCCTTCTGTGTCTGTTTGGCCTGGGACATTCACCAGCCAAATGCATTGAAGCCTTCTTTTCAGAACAATGTTGACATGTATCTGTTGAAGCCACTACTCATCCGTCAGCTTGTAGCTTATGTGTTGCTATAATGCTGGATGCTATGTCATCCATATTTCAAATACCAACAAGGTCACATGGTGGACAGGTTTCAGCAGAGCTTTCAGACTAAGATGAACTAGGAAGAAAGGCCTGGCAATCTACTTCCAAAAATCAGTCAATGAAAAATCCTATGGATCACAATAGAATATTATCCAATATAGTGCTGGAAGATGAGCCCCTAGGTTGACACATAACACATATAAAATACACGGTGGCTGCAATAATGGACTTGAGCATATCAATGATCCTGAAGATGGCAAAGGACTGGGCTGTTTCGTGCTATTGTACATGGGGTCACCATGAGTCAGAGCTAACTCAACAGCACCTAACAACAATATCTGTTAAATGAAGTAAAGCCTCAAGGTTTCAAGATGTGCTTGGGGAAGGGAAAAGGGACCCAGGAAGGGGAAAATAGGACAAGCATTTGATGATTTACGAGAATGTGTGTTTGGGGACCAGAGGGTCACCAGCCATAGCCACACACAGGGATCTCTGTAGAAATGCTCAGAACACCTCTATGGATATCACTGCCAGCAGTGAGGCTTTTTAACTGAGGGCCTGCCTATGAAGCTGAATCTTATTGTGTCTAAAATGCAGGCCACAGTTCAGTGATTTTCCCGTGGCCTACCTGAGTTCAGGACATCCTCCCACCTGGAATGGCCCACCTGCTCCTTCCTGAATCTTGTGCCTCTTTCAGCCTTTCATCTCAGTCACCCATAAGAATATACTGAGATATGTTATGCGCTAGGTAGCAGGCTAGTGCTGGGGATGGCCCAGACAGAGGTGCCATCTCTGAGTACCTTACAGTAAAGGGGGAAGACAGACACTCAACTGCAACTGTGGCAGGTACCAAAAAGGAAGTGTAGTGGGGTGAACTTCCCCAGTCCAGGAGGTCAGGGGAGACATCCCTTCAGACCTGACCTTGGGCTGAGAGCAGAAGGATGAGTACCCATGATCTAGGTAAGGTGTGGGGTCCCTGGGTCGCGTGCACAGTTAACATGCTCAACTGCTAACCAAAATGTTGGAGATTTGAGTCCACCCAGAGGCACCTCGAAAGAAAGCCCCGGTAATCTACTATTCAAAAATGAGCCATTGAAAGCCCTATGGAGAACAGTTCTACTCTGACACACGTGGGGTCACCATGAATCAGAATCGACTCGATGGCAACTGGTATTGGTAGGTAAAGTGTGTGCACTGAGGGTGCACGATCCTTAGAGGATGTGGCATGGGCGGGGGTCACTCGTGGGGAGAAGGATGAGTGTGGGGCTGGAGGGCAATGGGCAGGGAAGAACAGGGTGTGAGAAGATGTGAATGGGGTAGATCACCAGGGCCTTGGAGCCATACTGAGTTAGGAGCAAGTGGAGTCTTTGGAGTGCTTCCAGCAGAGCCTGGCATAATGGGATTTGCATTTTATATGATCAGTAGATGCTGTGTGGCAGCTAGCTTAGAGCGGAATGAAAAGGAATTTGGGAAAGACCAGGCAGAAGGCTATTTGTAGTCATCTAGATATGATGGTGGCTTGGACTGGGATGGTAGCAGAGGAGAGAAATCAGTGGACTTGAGAGGTTTTTAGGTCAGAAGTATAGGCCTGGTGCTAGGGTGTGGAACTGAGGGGTTGGCAGAGGGGCGAGGAAGGTGTCAGGGATGACTCTGCTGTATGGCAGGTACTACTGGACGTGTGTCAGGGAAGACAGGGAAGCCTGGAGAAGGGCCAGACTCTGGGTGGGAGGGAGAGCTGACATGTTGAGGATGAAGAGCCTCAGAGTCACCCCAACAGAAGGGAGATAGGGACCTGGAGCTCACCTGAGTAGTCTGCATTGGAGATACAACTTTGGGATTATCAATGATCATCCTGTGGATGGTAATGAAAGCTGCCGACAGGGATAACCCTGCCTTTGAGACAGGGAGAAGAGGGAACAAGATCTAAGCCAGCATTTAAAGCTAAAGAGAGATGAACAAAGAAGACTCAGATGGAGTTGCCAGAGATCTAAGAGAAAACAAAGAGAGTGTGGTATCAAGAAGCCAGGGAGTGTTTCTGGCAAGAACTAATGTTCAGTGGGTCAACAACTGCTGAGGGAGGTAAGGTGGGGGCCGAATGCCTGGCAGCCTGAAGGTAACTGATAACCTTTGCAAGCCTTGTTTATGGTACAGTGATGGTAGCAGAAGCAAGACTGAAGTGGATGGGGAGTGGAAGATGAGGAGACAGAGATTTCTGGCAACACTGTCCTCTAAGGAGTTTGGTGTTAAAGGGGAGAAGAGACAGAGCAGTGGCCCAGGGGCAAGTGGGCCTTCTGCATTCTACCCCAGCAGGGATGCCTTCCCCCTCCACAGCCCCTGTGGCACCCAGTTGGCAGACAAAACTCTCATTTTGTCCTTCATGGCAGGGGGGTCTCATGCTTACGTGAGTCCTCAGGTGTCTGACACATAGCAGGACCTCAACAAATATTAGATGCTTTTGATCATGAGAGCGATGATGACAATGATGAAGATGATGATGAAAAAAATGGATTTTTGAAGATCAGAAAGTCTCCTTCCTTGGGGATTAAAAGCATATCTAGACTCCCCAACAAGTACTACTAGAAGTATCTCTGATTGACCCTTCTCAGTCTCCTTTGCACTTCTCCTTTTCTCTTTGACTCTCTTTTCTATACCCAAGTCCCTTGGTGATTTCAACTCTATGACTTTAAATTCCATCTGTGTGCCAGAGACTTCCATATTTACAGCTCCAGCCCCGAATGCTCTCCCAAACTCCAGACTTAACTGCCTGTCACCTGGACTAGGATGTCTAATAGACATCTCAAACCCAGCGTGTCCAAAACCAAACTCCTGGTCTTCCTCTCCCTCCTTCCATTGCTGAGACCAAAAACCTCATTGTTTTTTGTTCAGGAGTGACATTCATTCATTCAGGAAAGCCTAGCCTGTTGCTCCTGTGTCCAGAATATATCAACAATGTCCTGGTGGCTTAGTGGTTAAGTGCTACAGCTGCTAACCAAGAGGTCGGCAGTTCAAATCCGCCAGGCGCTCCTCGGAAGCTCTATGGGGCAGTTCTACTCTGTCCTATAGGGTCACTATGAGTCGGAATCGACTCAACGGCGGTGGTTTTGGTTTTTTTTTTCAATCCCCACTTTTTTTTCATACCACCTCCACTGCAACCAGCCTGTATGCACCACTACCGTCTGCCACCTGGATGACTGCAGTCCTTCTAGCTGGTCTCCCAGCTCTGCTCTGCTCTACACATAAGTAATACGTCACTCCTCTGCCCAAAAGGGTGGTACAGTGGTTAAGTGCAACTGAAAGGTCGGCGGTTCAAACCCACCAACCATTTTGCAGGAGAAAAGATATGACAGCCTGCTTCTGTAAGGATTTACAGCCTTGCAAACCCAATGGGGCAGTTCTACTGTGTCCTATCATGGTCACCATGAGTTGGAATGAACTCAACCACAATGGGTTTGGTTTGGTTCGGCCTCTGCCCAGTACCCTTACATAGCTCCCTGTTTCCTTCAGAGAAAAAGGCCAGATCCTTCCAGTGACCTACAAGTCCTTTTATGATTTTGTTCCCCACTCTCTTCGACTTCCTGTTACCTCCCACACCCACGTCTGCTCCAGCCACCTGTCTGGCTTCCTTGCTTTTCCTCTAATAACGCCAGTTGCACTCCCACCTCAGGCCTTGGCTCTGGCTGTTTCTTCTACCTGGAACCTTTTTCATAGCCATCCCCATGACTAACTCCTTCCCTGCAAGTATGTGCTCAACTCTTACCTCCTCGATGAGGTCAACCCTGACTACCCTACTTAATATTGCAAACCCGTCCCCACTCCCACATTTCAGATTGACACTGCCCTGCTCTGTTTTCCCATAGCACTTATTTTCCAACATACTGAATAACTTATTTAGTATGTTCATTGTGTATCATCTGCCCACCCTCCCCCACATACTCTCAGCTCCATGACAGGGAATCTTCTTGTTTTGTTCACTGTTGTATCCCCAAAACAGTGCCTGGCATATAGAAGGTGCTTACCCCCATTGTCGCCAGTTCCGACGCACGGCAACTCCATGTGTTACAGAGCATAATTGCTCCATAGGATTTTCATGGTGGTCATCTTTATGGGAGCAGATTATCAGGCCTTTCTTCTGCAGTGCAGCTTGGTGGGTTCAAATTGCCAACCTTTAGGTTACTAGTTAAGTGCAAACTGTTTGCGCCACCAAGAAGGTGCTTAGTAAATACTAATTAAGTGAAAGACTACAGTAAGACTTATTGAACGAATCTCTTGACAGCTGCTCTGGACTTCTGATTCCTTGACTGCCAGCTAATCAAAATGGAGAATACACGCATGGCTTCCTGTTTAACCATGAAAATTAAGGTCATTTATGGAACATCTCCCATAAACAAGGTATAGGTAAGCTTGTACATTGTCTTTTTTTCAATTTGGTATCTAAAAAACCCCCAAAATACATAAAAGCATTTCAGATGGACTGATGGGGCCTGATCGTACATACAGCAAGACCATAGAGCAAATGTGAACACTGCCCTCTTATGGTTGAACTTGGTGGTGGCTGCTTCCTGCGTGACCAGCCAGCTGGGGGGAAGTCTTTGAACCCTGGTGGCTGTTTGGGGTTGAAGGATATAATGTTGTGGAAGGCACTTCAAAAAGGACTAAATTCAAGCCTGTGTTCAGAAGGAGGAATACAGTCTCAAAGGGAGAATTTCCAGGGAGTACAGAGCCCACACATTTCCATATTGCGAGAAGGATGTTGACAATTAGTGGAAAGTAGTAAAGAAAAACGTGAAGACAAGAAAATCCTAACTTGATGACATCCATCTGCTGCACTTACCGCTGGAAGCACAGTAGATATTTCCCATCTGTGCTTTATTCACGGCTTTAGTTTGATTATAAATAAGACATACAAGTGCACAATTCGCACTGCTCTGTCTTCTGCAGCCAGGAATTAAGAATGGTATGTATTTATTTTATATATATATTTGTATGCATAACTGAGGCCTGAACTGTTGACTCCATCCCTTCTGCTCAAATAGATCTGGACAGAACGTCTGTGGCCTGGCCTACCTTTCGGGAGCCCTGGGGTGGCAGCATGTGGGAGGCCCACAGACACTGTCAGAAGGACGCTGTCTGATGCTCTGTCAGCTATACACGCATTCTCATTTACTTCTCGAATTGACTCTACGAGGGTCTATATGGACTTTCACTCCCATTTTACAGATGAGGGAAAGTGAGGCTCAGTGAGGTATGGTACCTTGTCCAAGGTCATGTGGTCAGTTAGTAATAGAATCAAGACTCAAAACCAAGTTTCTGAACCAAGGTTCAAAGTCCATGTTCTTTCCACCTTCTCCTCGGCCTCTACATTCACCCCCGCCAGGTCCTCTGTGGCTATAAATAGTCGGGGAGGCTGGGATTTCAAGCATGAAGTCAGCCAGGCCTATAGCACAAGGAGATACCAACACCTCCAGGCTGGCCTTGCCCGGGCTACCCCCCTGGCCTCAACAGAACTCAGGCCCAGACAGGCCTCTGCTTCTCTCTCCTTGGTTATATTTAGCTCTGGACCGTAAAGATAAAGGTACGAGCCAGCCACTCAGTCAGCGCACACCCGCCACCTGGCCAGGCTGCCGTGCAGGGAAAGAGAAGCACGTCTGCCTCCGCCTTTTCAGGTGTTGGTGTAAGCCCCTCGATGGTGGCTGTCTGCACACTTCTGGAGAAGTCTGTGGACTCTTGCTCCTGTTGCTCCTTGAGGGAGGAGCCACGTCTCATTTCCAGTGTGTCTGGAATGTTCAGCAGCGTCTATAATACCCTGCGTGTGGCAGCTGCTTGATCATCCTTTGCTGAAAGGATAATCTAAGTCATGCCCTAAAAATCTAGACATCAAAAATAGATTACCAGAGAGACACATTTTAAAACCAAAGGTATTTCATTCTGTTAAATACAATCAAGTTTATTCAAGGAATGGACATGAGTGTTCGTCATCCTTCCCACTCTTTTTCTCTCTTCCCGCCACCAGATGTGGCATTGAGGGCCCCATGGGTGGGGGGAGGAGAGGAGGTCATTAAGTCCCCGGGGCTAGACTCTAGGTACCATATGCAGCAGCCAGCCGAGTGTGCAAGGCTCAGGCGGTGGGAGCCCCTGTCCGTGTGGGTGTCCTGATGACGCGTTTCCTCCACTGCTCAGCTCGCCCTCTGCCTGCCAGCCCCCTGCAGGAACCCAGGAGCTGGGCTTCCGTCCGACCTGCTCAGCCACTGGCTCAGCCACTGCAGCAAACAGGGGACCAGGCTCAGTATGGCAGTCAGGGCCAAAGCTCAGCAGTATGGATGGATCCTGAAACAGGAGTTCAAAGGGCCAAACCTGGGGGCTCTCACATCTTACAAGAATGGAAAGAGCCGCTTCTTCACGATGTAGAGGACAGTAGCAAGGAAGAGGGCCAGAGCAAGGAAAATGAGGAGCTTGTCTGTCAGCTCCCGGCGATTGTATTTTGTGATGAGCTTCCGTCCCAGCTGGATGGTTCCCGACATGGACTTAAACTCTTCATTTGCATCCAGGATAGTTCGTGAAGAAGTCACTGAAACAAAAGAGGGAAGGATCCTGACTCAGACCACACAGTGCAAAATCCAAAGACCTTGCTGGGCAGGCTGAGTGGCCAACACAGAACCCTGCAGCTGAAGCAGGTCGCTCTGAGCCAGAATTAAAGAACGTGAATAAGGTGGCAACGAGAACAAGGGCATAACAAGGAGAGACACTGCCCTAGGTCCCAGCCGGCCCAGAGAGTGACGTGGATGGTTTACATAAAACGTCACAGGCCATAACAAGGAGTCCCTGGACATGGCTATCACCCGGCAAATGGGCAGAAGGGCTTCCTCTCTTCACCACCAACCTGAGCTTTCTGAGGCAGTGAGGTGTCGCTGACGAGATGTATCACCGGCCACAGAAACTAGCCCAGGTCATCATGACAGCGAGGCTGGCCAGGCACTGTGAGGTGTGTATTGGGACAGAAGCTGGGGGAGGCACCAGGACTTCCCACCTGTGGCGCTCGCCCTGCCAGAACGCCTGGTGGTCATATCTGCTCCTTGCTGATCACGAGAGGGCAAGGGGGGCCTGGGTCCTGCTACAAGCCCTCCCACATCCCACTTCTTGAGTCCTGGGACACTGGTGGTAGCTCTAAAGAAGTGGGCACCTGTGCTCTGGCCACTCTGAAAAATAGAGGAGGCACGTGTCCCTTAAAGGCTCACTGTGTCCAGAAGTCAAATTAACTTGTGACTAAGGTATCTGGGCTCAATGCTGGGGGACGAAGCTTTAGCTGGCAAGCTCCTCCTAAAAAGTTTAACGAGGCATCAGAACATCCACTTAGTGAATTATGTGGTTTAATGAAAAGGCAAGGTATAAAGGAATGTATGTGAAATATTTCCATTGATGTAAGAAGGAGGGGATACAGAGTGTTTCATTTGCCTGTATTATACATGCTTGGAGGATCTCAGAAGGATAAAAAAGAGACTGGCAACAATGCTGCCTCTGCGGCGTGGAACTGGAAGACTGGGAGTCAGGGAGCACTGGAGTTGAAGGCAGACTCTCTTTCATGGATCCCCTTCTGTACTGTCTAGAGCTATGCTGACCACACAGTGGCTACTCCTGAGCATGTGAAATGCAGCTCATCCAAACTGAGATGTCTGCAAGTGCAAAACACATACAAGATTTCAACGACTTAATATTAAAAACAACTCAGTAATTTAAGATATTAATTGCATAGTAATGTTTTGTATATATTGAGTTAAATGTTAAAATTAATTTCACTTGTTTCTTTTTACCTTTTTTAATGTACCTCCTAAAAAATTTTAAATTACATATGTGGTTCACATTATATTTCTCTTAGTCCTGTTGTAGGGTTCTTCTTTTCCCTAACCATGCACGTCTGTTACCTTTCCACAAAATAAAAAGTCAACATGTAAATAAAAGAAACTACCAGAGGGAACAGAGCAGCATTTTGAAAAAGGCAGATGAGGGAGAAAAACAAACACGATAGAAATCCCTCTCAGCCTTCTTTTCCCATGCCTGCGCTGCCATTTCAGGAAGTTATTAAGTGCAAGCCTAATAAGCTTTCCTTTTAAAAACTTTTTTATTACAGAGAATTTTAAGCCATTACAAAAGTAGAGAGAATAGTATCACGAAATGCCATATACCCATCACCCCCACCCAAGAACCACCAAGCCCCTGGCAATCCTGTCCCATCCTTACTCCCATCCAGTCGCCGCCCCCACCCCCATCCCTGTGACCCTGAAGCAAGATCCAGACATCATATCCCTAATGGGATTTTAAATCAAGCTGAACTTTTGAACCAGAAGGAAAGGGTTAAGAGCTGTGTTCTTCTCTTCCTTCAACAGATATCTCTTCTACAAGATGTGCCCCCAAGAACAAGCCCCAGCCTGGGCACCCTCTTACACCTCAGAAACCATCATCAGCATTTGTGTTTCCCTCACACCACTTAAATACATTCTCTGTGCGGGGAGCAGGGAGGACAGAGCGTCCCCTCACCACACCAGAGCCCAAAAGCCCCCGACTCAAGGGCCAAGTACGCTCCTCCCTTTCTCCAAGGCCTCTCCCAAGGCTCAGGCGTGCCCACACTGCAGACAGGAACCGCCAGGCTGCTTCTGAGCCACATTCTCAGATACTTTTCCAACCCAGGCCCTGACGTTGGGGCAAGCTGCTTGCTTTCCTCCTGCTTCTGCCTGTTCATATGGTGCATGGGAAAAACACAGTGGTTCAAAATGATAGACTTTTTAAGGGTGATAATGGTATTTTGGTTTTTTCTGTTTTTTTTTTTTTTTTTTTAAGAGTCCTTTATCTTTTAGAGACATACTGAGGTATTTATTACTGATGTCTGGGCTATGCTTCAAATTAATCCAGATGGTGTTAACCAATGTCATACAACAATGTGTGTACTGTTTGATGAGAAACTAGTTTGTTCTGTAAACCTTCACCTAAAGTTCAGTTTAAAAAAATGGAAAAACATTATTATTAAAGAGTCTTAATCAGAAGTTTCATTAACTATTTAAAAAAAAAAAATTAATTCAGATGGGGGATGGGGTGAGGGTAGAGTTGAAACAAGATGGGCCATGAGTTGAGAACTGCTGTAGCTTGGTGGTGGGTTCCTGATACCACGACCTCTACTTTAGCATGCAAGTGAAATTTTCCAAAAGTGTCTCAAGGAATAAACTCTTTCTCTGCTTTCCTAATACTGACGGACTCTGGAAAAAGCAGATACTCTTCTGCATTACAGGAAACGCTATGAGAAAGCTGTTGGGGAGAAACAGATGGTCTCAAGCAGCCTCTCACTAAATCTTTTAAAAGAAACTCATAGTAAAAATGACACTTGAGAGGATAATTCTAAGCTCAGGTCCTAGCAGTCCTGCCGGTGGCTGACACGCCACACTTCTCTCAGAGCAGTGATTTCCACCTGCCTGACGTAAGTGTCCCCAGATCCCTCACTAAAAACCAGCTCCCAGGCTGCTCCCCAAGCCTTGGACACTGGCTCGCCATGAGAGTGCCCGTGGATTCGGCTTTTCACTGGAGCCCCTGGGAATGGAACGCTTCTGCTGGGGAAACCTTGATGGAATGGGAAGGTGCTGCGGGGGGAGGGGGGGACAGTTTTCTAGTACATCTACCATAACCAAAACGAGAAGAGGCAGCATATCCTCACTCTGGGTAAGATCAGGCTATCAAGTCATCTTACAAGTGAGAAGCCATGCAAGTCAGTGAGCTTTGGGTGAGCAGAGGGAAGGCGGTGCCAGCACAAGGGCCTTGGAGCCAGTGCTCTGGGAGACGGTTCCTACTCCAGGCCCAGCCTTACCTAGGGTCTGCATGGCTTCCTTGCTCTGCTGGACCTGCTGGGACATCATCCTGCTGATCCCCATGAGGCTCTCTGTGATGGTGCTGGACGTCTGGGCCAGGCTCTCTTTGGTGGTTTTCCTAGAAGTCCAGTACAGGGGTAGAAGGTATGTCAACAAAAACCAGGCTGCAAAAAAACCCCACATTCAAATGAGATGCTACTTTTTACCTAGTAAATTGGCACAGATTTTATAAATGACCACAGTCAGTGCTGGCATGGGTGTGCCCAGACCACACTCTTGCAGACTAGGAGAAACATAAACTGGAATGTAATTGGAAACCAACGTGGCAGTCCGTATTAGCAGCCTTAGAAATGTTCATGTCTTGGACCCAAGAAGAAACCCTGGTGGCGTAGTGGTTAAGTGCTACGGCTGCTAACCAAAGGGTCGGCAGTTTGAATCCGCCATGTGCTTCTTGGAAACTCTGTGGGGCAGTTCTACTCTGTCCTATAGGGTTGCTATGAGTCGGAATCGACTCAATGGCACTGGGTTTTGGTTTGGACCCAATAATCCACTCCCTGGGAATCTCTCCAAAGGAGATACCCAAACTGTGGACAAAGCCTTACGTTCTAAGATGTGCCCTGGTATACTGTTTATAATACTGAAAAACTAGAAATATAAACACACACAAATAGGGAACTGGTTAATACAATTGCTTAATACTATGTGCTATTAAAATTATGTTGAAAGAGTTTTTTTTTTTTTTTTTTTTAATGGGCAAAGGAAGAAGAGCAGGATCCTAAATTGTACACTACAATTTCACTTTGTTAAAAAAAACATGCAAGAAAAAATAATGGGAGAAGGCAGTCTATCACAATGTTCATGAGTAACAGGATTATGGCTTATTTTCACTTTGAGATTCACACTTTATCAATTTGCACGTATTTCTTTCACACTTTTAAGATAAAGTTACTTATGTAATCAGAGCCCCGAAAGACAAAAGGAGAGGTACCTCTGCCTTAAAAGCTCTCCTCCCTGAAGAAGCTCCGCTGTCTCTAGATTGTCGATGGCAATTTTGCAAGTGAGATTTGCTTTCCTCCATGAGGTCTGATTGCTGGAATCAGAGGATTATGCGTGAGTTCCTGCTGACTCCACCAGGCTGTCGGTTCAAACCACAGCAGTTCTTCTTTCTGGCAAGGGAGGGACGGGGACAGCCACCAGGTCTAGCCCACCGGCTACTGCTCCCTCCCCTTGGTGGCCAGCGACTGCTCTGCTCAGGCCCCAGCACCTCCCCTCAGACCAGTGTTTACACTCTGAGCGCCCTCGGTGGCACAGGGGAACAGAAGTCACACATTATAAAGTAATGACTAATGCACCACCTACTTATCACACTGGTTGCCACTCACCCCCCTGCCCCCACTAGCCTCTACCATGCCCACGTCTTTGTCAGCTCCTCCTGACTGTCGCGTGTTATAAACACAGCTGTGTCTGTGAGAATGATGCTGAGGGATTACTCAAATCAGAAGCAAAGCCAAAGCCAAATAAAGATCTGGCAGAGTGAGACCAATTAACAAGGACATAGAAAAAAACTACGAGGATAATGACACAGCAGAGGCTTCCGAAGAGAATGATCTGAGTACCAGGGTCTGGGGGAAGTTAACAGAGCCTAAAATATTTTCCTTTGCCTTTATGATTATAAGGCAAAGGTTAAATGTGAAGAGAGGTGTCGTTTCATGTTGACAGACAATTTTGTTGGAAAAGTTACACCTCCCCAAATCACTATCAAGAGTTAGCACGTAGCTGCAATTAAATAATCAAGGATTAGCATACAGCTGCAATTATAACGGAAATTTTGTTTAATATAACATTAAAAAACAAACAAAAAACAACCCATTGCTGTCAATTTGATTCCAACTCACAGTGACCCTACAGGACACAGCAGAACTGCCCCACAGGGTTTCCAAGGAGCAGCTGGTGGATTTGAACTGCTGACCTATTGGCTAGCAGCCAAGCTTTTAACCACTGTGCCACTAACATAACATTAGGCTTGTTTATACTTTTTTGCTTCATTTTTTAAGGTAAAGGCCTATTCAAAACTTTCTGAAATTTTGATCCACCTTAAGTACCTTCACTTTAGTGGACTTTTTCTGGTACCAATTATCCTCAGATAATCACCATGAGTCAGAACTGACTCGAGAGCAACAGATCGTTTTTGTTTGTTTGTTTTGGTATCACCAAAGCAGGGGCTGACTTGATGACAGCTAACAACAATATTTACAAAAGCAGTCATTTTTTTGTTTGTTCTAAAAAATATAAAATAACAGTGTAATGTTCTAAGCTACACACACCTGCCTATACACCCCCTGCCTGTCCCATTGGAAAATGACTGACCTGGAGAGCCCATCCAGCCTGTGTGTGTAGTGACACAGTGAAGTCATCACTAGCAGGCTCAGCAGGCAAACCCACACACCTGCCTCACGGGGAACCACCGACCAGGCTGCTGGCAGGGGGCCCAGGCCCACCCACCTACCTGAGCATCTGCTTCTTATGATTCGCCACTTCCTGGAGCAGAGCTTGCTTCTCCGACTCTTTGTCTTGCTCTTTAGCCGACTGCTCGAGCTCCTTTGGGGGAAAATAGCTCTATATTAAAATGACTTTAAAAGTCAATATAAAAACAGAGGAGCACTTTTGTTTCTGGCAAGGTCACACAACAGCACTTGAAAACATTCCTAAAACAGGATACTTAGGAATGCTAGGTAACATATAACAAGCATCCTTTAAATGTATAGCTGCGTTTGCAAGTTTGAGAACCACATATACAAAGATAGCTTATCAGGTCCTCACTAGGGTGCAGGGATACATGGGTGATGCTCAAGGAGCTGACATTACGGGTGGGAGGAGAAATTAATAAGTATGTAATGTACTGGTGAGGTAACTAAATGATTGAAGGAAATAAACACTAGGGGAGCATGCAGACATCTGACCAGTGGGAAACTGAAGTCATGCTGGGTTAAAGAAAGGTCTTTTAGGAAACTGGATGAATCAGCTTTAAAAATAAACGAATGCCCCCAGAAACTCTGCTAACTCAGAACTTAAATCACTCCTGTAGCCCACTTTTCAGCCAAAGGTTAGACAGGCCTATAAAACAAATGGAACCCCTGGGGGCGTAGTGGTTAAGAGCTATGGCTGCTAACCAAAAGGTCAGCAGTTCAAATCCACCAGGTGCTCCTTGGAAACCCTATGGGGCGGCTCTACTCTGTCCTCTAGGGTCACTATGAGTCGGCATCAGCTCAACAGCCATGGGTTTGGTTTTTTACGGGTATAAAACAAACAATAACACATGTGAGGACCATGCTTCTTAGTTCAATCAAATACACAAGATCAAATGGGCAACTCCTGCCCAACTGCAAGACGAGACAGCAGGAAGGGACAGAACTGAAAAAATGGACACGGAACGCGAGGCGGAAACAGGGAGAGTGCTAGAGTGCTGTCACATTGTGGGAACTGCAACCAATGTCACAAAACAATACGTGTATACATTTTTGAATGAGAAACTAACTTAAGCTGTAAGCTTTCACTTAAAGCATAATAAAATTAAAAAAAAAAAAAAGAAATGAATGTCCTTCAATAGAGAAGTGGTTAAACAAATTAGGGTATATCTATATAACAGAATACTATGCAACCATAAAAAAAGAAGAGGAAGCTCTCTGGTACTGATTTGGAAAGATTTCTAATATGCAAGTTTAAAAAAGCAATGTTTTAGTATGCTGTTATATAAAAAAGGAGTAAGAAATAAGAAAATATATTTGTCTTCTTTAGCATGAGAGTAGAGAAACTCAAGAAAGATAGGTAAGAAACAACTAAAAATGGTTACCTGTTTGGGAGAGGGGAACAGAGCAAATAAAGGGGATAAAAACATACATACACATATATAAACCATGTGAAAGTAAACCACAAATAGAAAACCACACTCATTAAATCAGTCCTGGGGATGGTGGCAGAAAGAGATCAGCTAGCTACAGGGGCACTGTTGAAATTCTTAAAGTTAACGCTTATGGCAAAAAGTACACATATTTAAAATTGGCCTGGAAAATTCCTGTTCCTCAGGAACCCAACTGGCCAGCTTTTCTGCCAGCTTTGGAACAGGCCACTCTGCTGGCCTGGCATTTGGGGCCATGTCGTAGGAAAAGCTCAAGTCTTTAAATGCCAGTACCACACACAGTGAGACCAGGTGCCCCAAGACACACTGAGGGATGGGCAGATCCATGGCACCCACCTCACCCTGGAGGAGGGCCCAGCAGTGGAAACACCTATACTCTTCCAGCTCCTCCTTCTCACTCTCTAGTGTCTTTTGAGGAAGAACATAGAGCACAGCTGAGTTCAGGAATGTTAAACATGCATATGACATGACTGGTGACTATAGAAACAGGAGGAGGCTGAGCACACTGATGACAAGAAATTGGTAATGGACTGAGGGGAAACAAGTGGATGGGTTGGAGAGGGTGGTTAGTTGTCAGTTAGGTGCCATCAAGTCAGTTTCGACTCAGAGCGACCCTATGTACAATAGAAGGAGACACTCCCCAGTCCTGTGCCATCCTCATAATCGTTGTTATGCTTGAGCCCATTGTTGCAGCCACCGTGTCAACCCATCTCGTTGAAGGTCTTCATCTTTTTCGATGACCCTCTACTTTACCAAGTATGATGTCTGTCTGAGTCATCTAGTGCTGCTACAGCAGAAGTACCACAAGTGGTTGGCTTTAACGAAGAGAAGTTTATTCTCTCACAGTCCAGTAAGCTAGAAGTCTGAATTCAGGGCGCCGGTTCCAGGGGAAGGCTTTCTCTCTCTGTTGGCTCTGGAGGAAGGGCCTTGTCATCAGTCTTCCCCTGGTCTGGGAGCATCTCAGCACAGGAACCTCAGGGTCCAAAGGACGCGCTCTGTTCCTGGCACTGCTTTCTTGGTGGTATGAGGTCCCCATGTCTCTCTGCTCACTTCTCTCTTTTATATCTCAAAAGAGACTGGCTTTTAAGACACTAATCTTGTAGACCTCATCAATATAACTGCTGTTAATCCATCTTATTACATTGCAGTGATAGGATTTACAACATTAAGGAAATTCACATAAAATTGTGGACAATCATACAAGGGAACCATGACCTAGCCAAGCTGACATATTTTGGGGGGACAGAATTCAATCTATGACATTCCATCCTTAAAAAAAAAAAACTTCCATCCTTTAGCCCCCCAAAATTCATGTCCTTGCCATATGTAAAACATTGTCACCCTATCATATCATAGCAGAAGTCTGAATCAACTCCAAGTCCAAAAACCAAAAACTCTTCCTCATCTGTGAAATCTAGAATACAAGTTATCTGCTTCCAAAGATACAATGGCAGAATAGGCACAAGCTAGACACTTCCGTTACAAATGGGAGAAACTGGAGGGAAAGAAGGAATAATAAGCACCAAGCAAGTCAGCAGAACACATTACATTAGCCCTCAAGGCTTTGAAAATAATCCTCTGTTCTCTGAGTCAATTTACACAATGGCCCTGCCCTCCAGACTCTAGGTATTGGCCACGCTCTCCAGATTCTGAGTGGAGGCCCCTCAGCCCTGGGCTTCAGCTCTGCCTTCCAGGCCCACTGGGACGGCAGCTCTGCTTCCTTGGCTTTAGACACACCATTATCCTAGTCCATCTGAGTGGCAACTCCACCTTAGAAACACCAGAGGCCATGGCTCTACCCTTTGAAGCCCCAGAAGCCCTGGCCATACCTTTTTTTAAAAAAAAATAATTTTTATTGTGCTTTAAGTGAAAGTTTACAAATCAAGTCAGTCTGTCACACATAAGCCTATATACACCTTACTCCGTACTCCCATTTGCTCTCTCCCTAATGAGTCAGCCCGCTCCCTCCCTCCAGTCTCTCCTTTTGTGACCGTTTTGTCAGTTTCTAACCCTCTCTACCCTCCCATCTCCCCTCCAGACAGGAGATGCCAACACAGTCTCAAGTGTCCACCTGATACAAGTAGCTCACTCTTCATCAGCATCTCTCTCCAACCCATTGTCCAGTCCCTTCCATGTCTGATGAGTTGTCTTCGGGAATGGTTCCTGTCCTGGGCCAACAGAAGGTTTGGGGACCATGACCACTGGGATTCTTCTAGTCTCAGTCAGACCATTAAGTCTGGTCTTTTTATGAGAACTTGGGGTCTGCATCCCACTGTTCTCCTGCTCCCTCAGGAGTTCTCTGTTGTGTTCCCTGTCAGGACAGTCATCGGTTGTGGCCGGGCACCATCTAGTTCTTCTGGTCTCAGGATGATGTAAGTTTCTAGTTCATGTGGCCCTTTCTATCTCTTGGGCTCATAGTTATTGTGTGACCTTGGTGTTCTTCATTCTCCTTTGATCCAGGTGGGTTGGGACCAATTGATGCATCTTAGATGGCCACTTGTTAGCATTTAAGACCCCCGACGCCACACTTCAAAGTGGGATGCAGAATGTTTTCATAATAGAATTTATTTTGCCAACTGACTTAGAAGTCCCCTTAACTGGCCATACCTTTTGAGCCTAAGGCAGCTCAGCTTCTTGTGTTTCTTGTTCCTTCAGCTACTGCTACCTGGTTTCTTGGCCTCTTGGCTCCACAGTCCTCATGCCCACATCTGCCCTACTGAGGCAAGTGTTCCAAAGCTCAGTAGCTCCACTGATAAGTGCCTGGAGGCACCCCACTCCACCAGGAAGCTTCCTGCACACAGCCATTCAGCTCTCTTGTTCCACGGGTCAGCAAGCCTCACTCCATCAGTAAGTGCCCAGAGGTACCCCACTCCGCCAGGAAGCCTTCTGTGCACAGGCACTCAGCTCTCTCACTTCGTGGGTTGGCTCCAGTGCTGTCTGGCGCTGGTCTCCTGGTTCTACTGCTGCCACTTCTCTGCTGCTGCTTCCAATCCTTTGCTGCTGCCGGTCCTCTATCCACTCACAGTTTCAAAGCCACTTCCAAATTTTAGATATCTGTTAGAGCAGCACCCCACTCCTGGTTCCAAGTTCTGTTTTAGTCATCTAGTGCTGCTATAACAGAAATACCACAAGTGGATGGCTTTAACAAAGAAAAGTTTATCTTCTCACAGTCCAGTAGGCCAGAAGTCTGAATTCAGGGCGCCAGCTCCGGGGAGGGCTTTCTCTCTCTTTCAGCTCTGGAGGAAGGGCCTTGTCATCAGTCTTCCCTTGGTCTGGAGCATCTCATTGCAGGAATCTCAGGTCCAATGGACGCAATCTGTTCCCGGCACTGCTTCCTTAGTGGTATGAGGTCCCCATGTCTCTCTGCTCACTTCTTTTGTATCTCAAAAGAGATTGGCTTAAGACACTACCTAACCCTGTTTTTAAAAAAAAATAATAATAATAACCCTGTAGACCTCATCAATATAATTGCCACTAACCCATCTTATTATATCATAGTGATAGGATTTACAACATTTAGGAAAATCACATAAAATTGTAGACAATTATAAAAAGGAACCATGACCTAGCCAAGTTGACAGATGTTTTGTGGGGACACAATTCAATCCATGACAAAGTCCTTCTCCAGGGACTGGTCCCTCCTGATAACACGTCCAAAGTATGTAAGATGAAAGTCTTGTCATCCTCACTTCTAAGGAACACTCTGGCTGTGCTTCTTCCAAGACATATTTGTTCATTCTTCTAGTAATCCATAGTATATTCAATATTATTCGCCAGCACCATAATTCAAAGGCATCGATTCTTCTTCGGTCTTCCTTATTCATTGTCCAGGTTTTGCGTGCATATGAGGTGCAGAAAGTGGTAGAGAACAGATGATAGTGGAAGTGACCTCAGGGTTTTCAGGTTGAAAAGTTCCGAAGACAGTGCTGCCCTGCATCCACTTGCTGACACAGCTGGCAGTGCTCTGCAGTCAGAAGTTCTTCATCTTTACCTGGACAGCAGGTTAGTACAGAGTCACCCTCACTGTCTAAAGGTTTACTACTCCAGCTACTACTGAAGATCCTGGACAGCTCTGAAGCATCCACTGATGCAGAGGTTAGTCTCAGGACTGAGCCCCCTTCACTGTCATCAAACATCTTGGTTCTGTAGCCACTCACCTGTATTCTGTGCCGTAACTGCTGAAACTTCTCTTTCACTTTAGCGTTCAGTTCAGTAAGTGCACTTAATGGTCCTGAACAATCGCGAATATCCTAGGACACATTGAAGAGAAGAAGGAGAAATTAAACCATCTGTACCGAGAGACAGTTCTCCTAGACCACAGCTAAGGTTGGCCTACTAACTGTCATTCATCCCAATATCTCGTTGACCTCTGCCACACAACCAAAACCATTATTATTTACATTTTTCTCATCCCGCTTCAGAATAATGTTGAACAGATAACATAAAAGCAAACCAAGAAATGCAACTCTGGCTTGACCTAGTTATTAGTCCCTAAATTTTTTTTTCTTTAAATTTTAATAAAGTAGCCCTGGTGGTACAGTGGTTAAAGTGCTCAGTTGCTAACCTAAAAGCTGGTCGTTCAAGCCCACCGGCCACTCCATAGGAGAAAGATGTGGCAGTCCGTTTCCATAAAGATTACAGCCTTGGAAAACTTATGGTGCAGTTCTACTCTGTCCTGTAGGGTTGCTATGAGTCAGAACCGACTCTGCGGCAATAAGCGTTTTTTTTTTTTTTTAAAGTTTAACAGGAGTCCCTGAGTGGTGCAAACTTCTGAAAAATCGGCCATTGAAAACCCAATGGAGCGCAGTTCTACTCTGACAAACATGGGGTTGCCATGAGTCAGAATCGACCAGAAAGCACCTGGTTGGTTAAAGTGTAACAAAACATCACCTGACCAGTATGAAGGGTTTATTATAACTTTAGATCTTTCCAACTTGAAAATCATGATGCTTATATTTCTGTCATCATACAAGATTAATGGTTTCAAACCATCTATTATAAATCACAATGTCTACAGACATATTTAGGGATTTAGAATTTGTTTCTGGACATTCAGAATTACTGGGGCTAGGTTTTAGAGTGGCTCTAGAACCAGACTATGTGTATCCAAATTCTGGCTGTAGCAATTTATTAGTTGTGTAAGTTTGAGAAAGTTACCTAAATTCTCTCTGTCTCAGTTTCCTTATTACTTATCTCAAAGACTATGTATGTTTAGAAAGCTTTGAGCAGAGCAGCTGGAACACAGTAAGTGGGCAGTGAATGTAGCTATTATGAATCTCTCTCATTAGCAATTACAAGAACCCAAATGTTAGAGAAAGGGGCCTAAACAATTTAGATTGTGTGAAAAGGTCATTTCATTTGTATGAGCTCTCAATTAATTTTTCTAGAGTTGTCTCAGAAGTTTTGTGGCTTAATACACATGAGATGTGATGTTCAAGTGTTTGCATCAAGTTTCTTCACTTGTTCTCTGGCTTACTCCTTAAATCACACACCCTTGCACCATATGATAAACTGCTAATTTGGTTTATTCTGCATATGTTCTACCCAAGAAGTCCTACTTTCCAAACTTTGCTTTTTGCCATAACTTGTTGCAAATTCTGAGTCTACGTCTAACATTTAATGACAGTTTGTTGGAAGCAAAAATGACTCGCTTAAAGCTAAGATTATATGAGACCAGAAGAACCGGATGGTGCCCAGCTACCATTACTGGACATTTTGATCAAAGATTCTATAGAAAAATCCTGGTCAAAAGGGGGGTAATGTGAAACAGATTTTCAAATTCTCATGGAATCTATAGACTTTCTGGAGCCATGGAGGCTGGATGAACCACTGAATCTACTGCCCTTAATCTTTAAACCTTAAAGCAAAAATATCTTCTAAAGTCTTCTTTAAACCAAACAACAGTTTAGCTTAATTTAGTAAAGAATGTCTGCCTTGAACATTGTGCTCTTTTTAAGATCTATCTCTACAGGATCAAATTGAGAACAGCAATTTGAAAGCTTAGATAGGAAACTTAAGGGGCAGTGAGTTTGTCAATGGGGGAGGAACAATTTAGAAAAAGAGGATGAGAATGGTTGCACAACTCAAAAGAATAATCAATGTCACTGAACTGTATATGTAGAAATTGTTGAATTGGTATATGTTCTGCTGCATATACTCTGAAGAACAAAAACAAATTTAAAAAAATTTAAAAACTAAGGTTTAAAACTCTGGATTTCCTTTTGGTAAACTTAGGGAACTACATTCCTAACTCTTGCTGTTGTCAACTGATTTATTGCACTACTGCCTCTCACCTTAAATGGTAGTTTAAGGGCCCTGATGATGGGTTAAAGCAAAACACTTCAATTCCCCCATACACTAAACAGAGGGACTCCCTAAAGTCCTTTCCCCGAGCAGACTTCTCTTGTCCCGGTCCTAGTTTTGCACCGTCTTTGGATTCAGGCATTCGCGCTTTACTCAATTTCCTCATTTGCGGTCCACGTTACATTCATTTCACCCGGTGCCTACATGCCAGGTGGTGCCACGGGGCACCCGGCAGGGCGCGGAGCTAATGGCCCCCCCGCGAGGCTATCGCGGGAAAGCGGGGGGGGGTGTCAAAGGCGGGGGCAAGCAGCCACTAAGAGGGGAATAACGGGGTGACAGGTATGTTGTGAGGTAGTCGGAGGCGGGGCAAGGCCAGGGAGGGGAGGCCACAAAGGGGAGGCTGGGCAGAGGCGGGCGACATGGGAGTGGTCCGAAAGGGAGCAAGCCAACGGCACCCGGATGGAGGATCAAGGCCAACAGTTACCAGGACTTGACCAAATGGGTACGACATAGGGGTACTCGGCCACCCGGCGGGGCCAAGAGTCTCGAAGAACTGACCAAGTGGGGACAGTTCGGGAGAGAGACCGCCGAGCGCCCAGGAGGCCGACGGAGCTTGGATTAGGGCGGCTGGAACCCGGCAGGGTTCTGGGAATTAGTACCTGGATAAGCGCCTTCACCTCCAGATCGAATTTGACAATCTCTTGGTTACAGATCCGGACGTGGACATCTTGGGGTGCCGCCATGTTGGGACGCCTACTACGGACAGCGGCGGTGCCCAAAGTTCAGATGCGTTTTCGCACCTCCTTCTTTCCCTCCCCTCCTCGTCTTGCAGCAGCGCCACCTTAAGACCGGTTTGAGTGTGGCAGGAGCGAGAGGTCGGCACCGAAACTTCTAACGCGGGCTCTTGATAGTCATTTGCAAAGGTTTCCTAATAACTAGGCATTCTGGCGGCTAAGTGGATGAGAGCTCAGTCTGTTAACCAAAAGGTGGGCAACTCGAATCCACCAGCCGCTCCTTGAAAACCCTATGGGGCAGTTCCACCCTGTCCACAGGGTCGCAGTGAGTCGGAATCAGCTCTACGGCACACAACAACCCCGACACATGGGGAAAATCAGCCTCGCCCCTTGGTTTTACTGTTATAAAACCAGGCCGAAGAGAATATCAAAAACGGCTGACAGTGGCCTTTCCCCGTCTTCCGCCAATCACTCTAATGACTTTTTAAATAGAAGGGAAAAAAAAGACTGGAAGAAAAATGGTAATTGGGATGTCTCTTAGCGGGTTCTGGGAAGTGGAATTAACAAGTTTTTAAATATTCCTTTAAACTTTTTCACACTTTCTAGAGTGAGTATAAATTGTGGGGTAAAAGAGAAAATGGTAAACATATATATATATATATATATATTTTTAACGTATGGAATTCAAGGCAAGTGGCTTGAGCACCTCCTGTCACCTCATCTCACTGTCCGGATATTTCTAGAACCCAGAATTGATTAAGTCACCTCCCTGCTTACACCCCTTCCATAGCTTCTGGTGGTTCTCCTTTGTGTACAATTGAATTTATTAATTCTACCTCACTGCAGTAGTTTTGATGTATTAAGTAAAATAATGTAAAAGCAGGCCCCCAACAAATTGTGGCTCTTTTATTTTTATTGTTGAACAGCTCGTTTCTTAGCTGGTCCTCAAGGTCGTGGGGCACCTTCCTGGATTCCTAAAGCTATGTCTGAATCTGTAGTCTTGTGATGTGTTGTTCCCTCTTCCTAGTGTTTCCTTCCCCATCCTCTCCTCCCCACATCCCACCCACTTTTCCCCAGCTCACTTCAATAAGCATCAGTTGTGAGGACCTGAGTGCCTGTTTCTCTTAATCCTTACAACCACCCTTGAAATAGGTAATGCCCTAGTGTTACGGATTGAATTGTGTCCCCAAAAAAGTTACTTTCTAGTTCTAACCTGTGAATGTGACCTTCTTTGTAAATAAGGTCTTTGCAGATGTTATGGATTACCATGAGGTCTTATTAAAGTAGGGTGGATCCTAATGGTGTGTTAATAAAAGAGGAGACACAGAGACAGAGGGAAGAGGGCCATGTGACCACAGCTGTGCTGCAGTTGCAAGCCAAGAAACAAGTCAATTCCAACTCAGAGGACAGAGTAGAACTGCCCCATAGGGTTTCCAAGGAGCGGCTGGTGGATTCAAACTGCCAATCTTTTGGTTCACAGCTTAACGCTGAACCACTGCACCACCAAGGCTCCAAAGCCAGGAGAGACAAGAAAGAATCTTCCCCTAGAGCCTTCAGACAGATCTTGGCCCTGCTGACACCCTGAATTCGGACTTTTCGTCTTCAGAACTGTGAGACAATAACTTTCTGTTCTTACAAGCCACCTGATTTGTGGTATTTTGTTATGGCAGCCCAAGGAAACGAATAGACCCTGTTTTACAGATCAGGGGACGGACTAAGTGGATTTTAAAAACCCGCCCCAAGGTTACCCAGCTTGAAAGTAGCAGAGCCATAGCTGAAATTCACATCTTCTCTCAAAACTCAAACGTGGCCCTTAGGTAGTGTTGTACAAGCAGAGCTATGGGACTTGCTTGCCCCTCTGTGTTCCTATAGCACTGGCACACCCCTCCCTTAAGGAGTTGTCATCCCACTTCATCTAACAGAGAGGCAGGGTTACGCAAGCTTGGGCATCCACCCTGGCTCAAATCCTGCTCTACTTGAATCTTGTTCTACAGCTCACTTGAGGGCTCTGTGCCTCATTCTCATCAGAGCCTAACACCTACTTCACAGGGTTAGTTTGGGGATTAAATGAGATAATACATGAAAAGCACCAGGCTCAATACCTGGCACATGGTAAGAGCTCAATGTGCATTAGCTGCTGTTAATACTGACATTTTTGAGCACTCCTTATGTCGCAGGCACTGTGTCCTAAGTGCTATGTATTCATCTCATTTAACCCTCCAAACAACTCTGTAAGGTACAACTATCTGCATTTTAAGATGAGGAAACAGGCACAGAGAAGAATAATGAATTGCCTAAGGCCACAGAACGAATGGAACTGCTAGGTCAAATGATATATGCATTTAAAAATTCTGGTACATTGCTCTCCACAGGAGTTATATCAGTTTACACTCCCACCAGCAACGTGGTACAAATGCCTGTTTTCCCATCCATGGTCTCACCAACATGCTGTGTTAACAGCTGGATTTTTGCCAATCTGCTTAGATGAAAATGCTATTCTTTAATTTGCATTCCTCTTATCATGAATGAGATTGAGGATCTTGTGTTGAAGAGCTATTTGTATTTGCATTTTAGTCTGCTCATTTTTCCTATCAATTTCTAGGAGCTCTTTATATATTAGGATTAGCACCTAGAGATGAGTTGCAAGTTTTTTTTCTGACTATAGAATTCTGACTTGGCTTATGGTCGCTATGAGACAGAATCGACGGCAATGGGTTTGGTTTGGTTTTTTTTTTTTTTTCTGGTTATGGTGTTCTATGGCTGTATTTTTTTTTTTTTTTCTCAGTTTTCATTCATGGCTCCTCAATTTGAGGTCCAAGTTAGAATGGCCTTCCCCACCCACAGGAGTTTAAAGGAACCCTTCCACATTTCTTTATAGTGTTTTTATGGTGTTTTTCTTTTTTACATTTACATCTTTATCCATTTTGAAATACATGCTGGCTTATGGTGTGAGGTATAGAACCAGCTTTACTTTTTTCAGATGGTTCCCTGGTTGTTCCAACACTATTTACTGAAGAATCCATCCTTTCCTTACTGGTTATGAATGACACATTTGCCATACTAAATTCACATACATATTTGGGTCTATTTCTAGACTTTCTATTCTGTTCTATTGGCCTATCTACTCATTCGTGCACTAAAATTATACTGGTTTCATAATTACAGTTTTATATTTTAATGTTTGTTAGGACTGAACACCCTTTTTTTTTTTCCCTCTAGCATCCTCTAACTTTTATTCCCCCCCCCCACCCGCATATGAATTTTAGTTTTGTCTTGCTTTTGAAACCCTACTGGTATGTTTTATTGGGATGGCATTAAAGTTTTATTTAACTGAGGAGGACTGATGGTTTTACGTTGATTGCTCCTGTTGAAGAGCTTGGCGTTATCTATTTGTTCACGTCTTCTTCTGTGTCCTTCAGGGTATTTTAAAGTTTCCTTTATCTAGACCTTGTATGTTTTCTGTTTACTCTTGATGATGTTTTAAGATTAAAACCTTTTGAAGAAACAGGTTGATGTTCTTCAGGCCACTTGAGCATTTTGGATCCTCAAATGTTAGCACCCTATGTAGGACTGCAGCAAAGCCCAATGCCTGCAGCTGTGATCTGCACACATAACCTTGGGCCCTTTTTACATCATGCATTTTGCTAGAAATTCCTATACAAGCAAGTCCCCAAGCTGCATGTCTATGCCGCAGCTAGAGAAAACACAGCTCCCTTTTTCTTTTTTTTTTTTTTTATACCATACTCTCTTCTAATAAAGACAGCCAATCCTAAACCATTCTGCTAGAAGCCACCTGTTAGGGACACGTGTGCAATCTGGTGACCCAGTGAGTGTCAGTCACTCACAATGCTCTTTTCCTTCACCAGTCACCTTTATCCATTGATTCTGAGACCAGCTTTTGATTGATCTGTTTGCTAGATTCTGGTTTTAGTTCTTTCTGGTTTTCAGATTATAAGCCCATTATTTCCCTTCTACACAAACATCTTTCAAAATCTTGCCTGTGTCTTGGCCTGGCACCTTAGAAATGAGTACAAATTATCTGTGTAGTGCAGCAAACAGAATGGAGTTTGAACTGGGGCTCTATATTAGCTGGGTCCGTGGCATGTCACCTGTAAAATGGCCATGACCACCAGCCTCACTTAGCTGTTGAGTAGCACCTGAGGTCCTTGATGGGAAAACCCCTAGCAGAAGCTTAATGAATGCTGCACCCCCAGGACTTTCTAACACCTTGGTATTCTGAACCTGCTAGCCAGGACATTAATGCATTTCCCAACTAATGTTTTTCCTTCTTTCAAATCCTCTTGTGTGGCTAAAGAGCTCACCTGGTTCCAAAATCACTGTCAGTGAAGAAGGGCAATTGAGTGACCCATCGAACTGGGTGCCACACATAGGTTTAGTTTCCCAAGGACAATACTCACCCTGTTCACCCAGCACCTTGAACTTCCCGTTACAGAAGCTCCTATGAGGAGTGGTTCTGAAAGGCCAAGTCCCGAAGCAGAACCAGTCCATGGGAAGCCACGACCACGGTGCTTCCTCACTACCCGCCAATGTCACTTGTATGACGCAAAAAGGGCTTCTTCGAGGGTCCAAGGATGTCCAGAACCCAAGTCTGTCAATTTTTCTCTGATGTACCCCACTGGATGTGGTAATTGTGTCTTTGCAAACACCTCAGAGATAATGTAACTAAAGTCCTTGGTACACATGTAACAGCCCTCATGCTGTTCTTCAATCCTGTTCACATGCTCGCTCTCTCAGGGGACTGGGAGTTCCTGGAGGTATCCTGGAGTACCTCTTTATATCCCAGTACCTAGCACAAGTCCTGGCACAGTAAAGGCTAAACAAAAGTGTGCTGGCTGAAGGAATACATCCACCCACAGTGGTGTTCACTCGGGCCCCTGACTAAAGGCTGTATGTATATGCCTGGCCTAGCCTGGAGACTTCCTCAGAATTATTAAACACACAAACACATACAAATGATTAAATCATGAGAAACCCAAAATGCTTTATTTCTCTCAAAGAGAAACTGCTTGCCCAAAGAACTAAATAGGAGAAATAAGTAAAAACTACACAAATGTTACATCAACAAATAATTCTACATAATATCTAAATTTCACTAAGGTATTTAAAAACCAAAATGTCCCCCCCAAAAGTTAGCTCTTTGTACATTATCAAGAGAGGGGCTGCGTGATCAACAGTTTGTTGCTTTGCAGTGGGTTATCTTGAAGAGGAGTGGATGGTTGCCTTGGTAAGCAATAGAGACGCAAGCAGTAGAGAAAGGAGAGGCAAAAACATGAGGCAAGCAATTCAAAACCTTTTCATCTTTTTTTTATTTTAAATTACAAAGGATGTTGCATACACTGATGAATCTGTATCTGACTAGAAGTGCTGAGGGGTTGGAAGGTGACAGAAAAACAAAGGCAACAGTTGAATTGAATTGCCTTTTCTTCTGAAAAGAAAAACTGCACAACTATTAACCAACATTTAATAGAATAATTTTTAAACAGCTCATGCGTCAACAAGATAAAACTCTTTCTAGACAAGAGACAGGACTGAATCCAATAAAAAGTTTCTTAGCTCCAGTTGGGGGAGAAGGAAAAAAAAAAAAAAAACTCTACAGAATATTTATGATAGCATTACAAACAGGATCCCACACAACTATGCAAAAGAGGTTGCCACATTACATGAACGAATGCTTTGAATTCTTGTCCTTCCGCTCTTCTCTCATGACTTTTTATGTGCTGTCAGCCCTAGTATCACTGTTAACCACAAATGCTAAGCTATAGGACAAATCCTAGGGAAAGAAGGTAAAAAAAAAGCAGGCAGTGAAATACAGTATTATATAAAAATGTGTCGGAAAGGCAGATACAGTACACACATATACATTTCTGTTATTTGGTTCTGAAAAAAACAAAGGGCGAAGGGCAAGACACAGTAATCAGTCCCGCTCCCATCCACCCAGAATTTAATTAACTACACCATTGTGTTTACATTGTTATGAAAGAGGCAAACCTAGTTCACCCAAACTTGGCACACAGAAATACCCCACTCTGATGTTCTTCACTGGTCACCAAGTCTTCAATTCCAGAAGACTATTTGAAAGTAGTTTTGAGGTTCTATTCCCTCACTACTACCCCCAAATGTCTCTTTTCTAAGCAAGAATGGCAATTTGGCATAATTCAGTTCCGAGGTGTGATTTCTACATTTCAGTCAGTTTACTAAGCATGGAGGACTATGTTTCAACACATAACCCCCACCTGCCTATGGAAGTGTATAACTTTCAGTAGTACATTTTCATCATCTTTCCCCAACATGCTTATTCCTTAAAACGAAACAACCATTCCGACAACTGACATTCACTGTTACATCCCAAAGTGTTTGAAATATTTTAAAAAATGGAGTCATCTTCTCATAATGCCCTTATTAAGATTACAAAGATTAAAAAGAATCCACAAGTATTACGGCACTGTGTGAGACAACTGGTCATGACCCAAGGGAAGAACAAGACTGCAGTTCTGTGCAAAGTTGTGGAAACAGCCTCAGTTCCATGGGAAACAGTATTCCACAATAGACTTCACTAGAAGGATAATCAAAACCTTTTACTTTAACACTGAAAGCATAATTCAACGCATTCTCAAAATTCAAGTTTCAAGATTTGGAGAGATGCTAACATTCTGTTACATAATTAACTAGAAAATACTTGAACAGAATTTCGGGAAGACTGTAAGAAAAAAAGGAAACATAGGTTTTTCTTAATTCCTACGGAAAGGCAACTTGAATTCATTTCTTAGAAAGTTAACTAAATCTTAGCAGCTAAGATATTTTTAACTGTATGGAATAAAGAAAAGCACATCCATTCTTGACATTTTGGTGAATAAACTAACAGCTTTATTAATGAAGGCAAACATCAGATAACTGTATGAATATTATATATAAAAAAAAGAAATCCAAACTAACAGCATTGTATTTCAAAAGTACTGTACTTCTGTTTCTTTTAAAGAGACGTGTCATCTGTTTTATAAAACAAACAAAACGGGTATTCTTCTCCTACAAAAATTCTGGAAAAATGAAATAGTCAATTTCAAGCCAATGAACTGAACACACCTTTCTTTAAATGCAGACTATTGCTAAGAAGCAAATAAAGTCAGACATCAGAAAGAAGATGTATGACAAAGTCATGAAAGTCAGAAAAAGGGATGTAGTGAAATTACTGCTAATTCTCCCCCCTTGTAATCAAAGACCATTCAAAACTGGTCTTTCGTACAAATATAAAATAACTATAAAGAGAGGGGAATTCGAAACCATGTCCATCTGAAATCCTTCATGATGCATTTGTAATAGCTCTGATTCTCTCACCAAAAAGGTCAAAGTTAAAGATTTAGGAAATGGAAGGGAATGAAGATGTTTAGTTTTACATGTACAAGTAAGGCACAATATAAAGCCACATCCTAATCTGTCATGAAGGACATAGGAAAGGACAAGAATCATACATGGTACAGTAGAACAAACAACCGTATTGACTGAGAAAGTGTGGCACCCAATTCCAAACTCCAACAAGATCGTAACAAGAGCAACTGGACAGCATGCTTTCACATGGAGACAAACTCTATAAAGAATCCAGTGTATCTGAAACTAGGAAAAACGTTTTTTGTTTGTTTTTCAATCATAGTAGTACTAGAGTCAAAGTTTATCATTGCTTTTGGAACGATGGGTTTATTTGAGGTGAATTCACAATGCCTTCACTTAAAGTAAGATTCTGGACTTCATTATGAGCTATCTGTATACCATGTATGAACACAGAAAACCTTTAAAGAGTTCTTCTCTAATGATCTTCACCCAAAAATACATGCCACGATTTCAAAAAACAGAACATGTACAGTTGTTGGGGTTTTTATGTTACCCTTATAAGATCTGTTTGTGTGATACACTAAACGTATATATTTTAATGACAATAGAGGAAGCAGATTATTACTGGCATTAAAGTACAACCATTTCTAGCCGGTTTTAAATGCCACAGAGTCCCCTGGTTAAAATGCAAAGCTGCACAGCCTGCCTATGTCATCATCTTTATGATAAAGTTAAAACAGCAAAAGGATTTAACTTTTACTCTACATTTTACTGCCAGGTTTTTGTTTAGATCAAGTATCGCTGCAGCATTCTGACCAGCCCAGATTTAGCAGCAAATGGCAGGAATCATATAAAATGCAATTTTTTTTTAACAAAGTGCTTTTCTAAGATATACATACATATATAAATAGATACAAAATAAAGTGTCAACATTAAAAAGCTCAACTATTTAAAAGCTTTTAACTATTTAACTTAAGTAGTACATATAAAACACTGAAATGCAAGGATATGGAATCTACTAAACAGATTCAAAGTCTTTTTTTGTTTTTGTTTTTTTTTTTTTGAAATGCAAGACCAAAAAAATCATATTCTGGTTTGCAGACAGGAGAAAAGTATCAAAAAACCAGAATTCCTAGTAGAGCAGCTAGAAAGGGGCAATTTTATAAACCTCATCAGCTGAATCTCTATCATGAAGCGATCTTCACCTGATTGCAAAACTGCCATATTGTGGAATATTGTCCAATTTCCCAGATACACTCTCGGTCAAAACTACATACTTCCAAGTTCCAAACCTGTGCTTTGCCTTCTCCCATCTACAAAGGACAAACTTTAAACAATGAACTTACATTCTATTAAACTATTAGATTTGAGCTTATCATCTGTTTAGTGGGAAAGTACTAACCAGGTACATTTCCACCAAACACTCTGGAAAATCTTGTGCATCACAGTTCAGCTAAGGTGTTAAGACAATCCTTCTCAGCACGTTAGCAACATTGTTCAGTTGTTACTGTGTTTTAGAATCAAGCCTTCATAAACTACAGCTTCATATGCTAGAGCTTACAAGGGGGGCGGGGGGAGAAAGTAAAAGAAAAGGAAACACGTTATGTAGACAGAGTATAATTAAAAATAAATTCTCCAAGGGGTAAGTTGGAGAAATAAGATACTTTCCCAGCAGCTAGGTCTGAAATTGTTTTGTTTTGTTTTCCTTGCTAGATAGGGTATTTTGTTGTTGTTTGCTTTTGGTTTGCTTAAGAATAGTTTTTAAGCTACCAGTTTATAGAGTTGAAAAACACAAGATCTGAGGATAAAACAGGAGAGAGACAGGATGGAGAAAGTCTGTGGGAAAGGTTTATAATGCTGCCTTGATGTAAGAAATTTCTCATCAAGAGGTAAAGCTTTAACACAGTCAAAACACTGACTAATGAAGCTGTCTTATGTGAGCAAAAAAGAGCACCTAAAAACTAAATGTGTTGGTATTTCTCAGTTCTAGAAACTATAGAAGAAGAATAAGTCACATGTAAGTTTGAAGAAGCTTGTTTGAAAATATCTGTACAAAAATATAAAAATCTATAAATTTTTTTTGTTTTTGTCTGAAGCTTGTGTTGATCTTTGAAAATATTACATGCACAATAATACATCAATTGGAAAAGTGGCAACTAAAGAATTAGATATTTTTAGCTTTTTTTCTTTACATATATATACATAATACAATAAAAATAATCTGTATTTTGGTTGTTTGGTGAAAGTATACTACAATAAGCTAAATAAACTTTTGAATTTTCAAAGTCAAAAACTATTTTACCAATAGCTTACTAAAATGAAATATATTAAAATTTCCTACAGTAAGTGCAGAAATGAAAAGATTTACAGACACCTAAATGGCCACCAACTTATCTACTATGGAAGCAAACTAAAGGAACAGCAAAATGATATTTGTATGTACGGACGCTCCTTCTGTAGATAATTGGACCCAAACAGAAATAAAATTCACAGTTCGGTAAGATCCCTAACCCTGACCTTTGAAATTTTTCTTTTTTTTTTTTTTTTTCCGTTTTTTTTCATACATTCATACAGTATCATGTAAGCTGTGCAAAACTTTACTTAGACTGGCAGTTTGCCATATCAGTTGCATTTGTCTTTGGTACAAAAAATAAAACAATCGCAATAATGTGCAAGTATTTGTCTTCTTCCGGTCAAGTACCGAAATTGAGTTTTCTAGAGCCATCTTTTTTTTTGTTTTTTTTTTGTTTTTGTTTTTTTTATACAATACACAGACTCTGTGGCATATATCTACATTTCAACATAGTCCTATATACATTCAAAAAATTTGAAAAAGAGTTGGAACAAAAAAACATTTAAACCCCATAATTTTTCCATCTATATATCTTGTTTTTCCTCATTAGGGTTTTTCATCATACAAAATATTACCAGTTTTATAGTTTCCCCAAAATACAAGGCACGAAGAATATGCTTTTTTTTCTTACTTGCACAGACATTTATATATATATATGTATATATATATAGTATTGAGCTCTGAAAATGAACGTCTAATATGGCACACAGGCACGAGGGCTGGGTGTGCCATGTACAAGTGAGATTAATGGTTGTGGAAAATCTGAACAAAAAGCAGTAATTCTAAAAACAATCTAAACTGACTGTTTAAAAAATGCTTCCTCAATTTTTGTGTGTGTGGTTCAGAGCATAAACTTGCCACAATATTTGGCATTTACATTAATATCTTCACCCCTCCAAAATGTTTTACTTCACCAGATTTTTGAAATCTGTACCCTAAACATTTACTTAAACTTATCAGTTTCAATTCTGATGCCAGTAGCAGTTTTAACCATGGTTTATGCTCTGAAAATGCAATAATCAAGTATTTTGGATCATGCTTCACTTATGCTACTTAGTTCTTAAAACAATGTAACCTAATTGTAAATGTTTACATAATGCTAAACTGACATGCAAAACAGAATGAAAATTTACAATGAACAACGTGAAGAACACAGACATTTCTGACCAGTGGTCCAATGAGGCTGATTACACTTTTGATGCTGGTATTCTTAGTCCTACAAGGCCTCCAGTGGGATTGCCTTCTGCAGTCTTCTCTAACACTTGGTTAACAAATTCGGAGGTTTGCCCAGCAACTGGGAGGCCTGAAGAGAAGAATAAAAGGCACACTTAAGACACTGAAATGGAAGGGGCATGAGGGGAAGGTAAGCACCAGGAAACATCTGAGGATCAAGGTGTGGCCTTTAGCTTCATATGGGTCCCAAACGAGTGCTCTGCTGCTTGCACTGCAGCCCAGAAAATGATTCTACTCATCAAGTTGGAGCCCACGATCTTAAAATTAGAAGAGGCAAACCAAAAATAATCATGAAGAGTGGCTAACCAACTTTTTAAAGTGGAGTAGATAACAAATAAATAACAGTCCAAACCTAATCCCAATGCCTGCAGACTTTACCATGTCTCCAACCCAACCAACTCAACGACAATAAAGATCTAAAGGATGTTTTCAGTCATTTTTATAATTACTAGATAAAGTTTAGATTCCGTTTTCTTCATTAAAAAAAAACAGTAAATGAATAAGAAATGCTAGAAGAAAAGAAGGAGAAAAGGTGGGAGGTAGTGTAAGTACACTGACTTTCTCATCTTCTATAGCTGAAGTCAAAAGATATTTAAAATTGATAAATTAAATAACATAAAAGTATAAGTGAATTTAAAAGATATAAAGAAAAATAATAGAAGGTTAAAAGGAGATGGAAGTTAAAATATATTTAGTCATTGATCATAGGAAGAAGTCAAAAGAAACATAAAAATAGAGTACTAACAGCATCTTAACCATGGGATTAAACTCAGCACAATCAGTGATGGGACAAACTGACATTATGTGCCTCCTGATATGATGAAATGGAAAGGATATATCTCCTATGAAGAACTCTTGACAAAAAATGTTTAACTGCATCTAATCAGGAGGAAGCAGAAAAATCCAGATGCTGGATTCTATAAGATAAAACTACCTTGACTCTTCATGAAAGAAACAAAAAAAGGGGGAGGAGTGAGGGGACTAGGAGATCGATCTAGATTAAAGGAGACAAAAGAAATATAACTAAATATAGTGCATGATCTTTGGATCTCAAACAAATAAAAAGGACTGTAGAGAAAATTATTGAGACAATTTGGGAAATTTAAATATAGAAGCCATATTAGAAATTATATCAGTGTTAAAGTACTTGGGTGTGATACTGGTATTGTGGTTATGTAGGTGTTATGGTTTGAATTACTTCCCCCCAAAATATAAGCTGAACTCCTTCTGGCCCTTGTACCTGTGGATGTGATCCTGTTTGGAAATCGGGGTTTTCTTTTGTTATGTTAATGAGGTCATATCAGTATGGGGATTCTAAATCTAATGACTTCACAGTTTCAAAAAGAGCCAAGGAGACACAGACACACACACACAGAAAAGACGAGGAATGCCAAGGACTGCCAGCAGACACTAGAAACTAAGAGAAAAGCTCACAGAAGGAATCAACACAGCTGATACCCAGATTTGAACTTTTAGCCTCCAGAACTATGAGAAAATAACTGTTCTTTAAAGCGGTCTACTTGTGGTGTTTCTGTTAAGGCAGCACTAGGTAACTAAGACAGTAGAATATTTCAAGAGATATATGTTGAAGTACTTAGTGATGAAAAATCACTACATTTACAAGTCATCTACAAATAAATATTCAGAAAAAAATACATATAGACAGAAATAAAACAAATATAGCAAAATATTAACAAGTGGTAAATCTAGTTGGATGATGTGTATATTGTTCACTGAATTATTTCAACTTTTCAGAAGGACTGAAATCTTAAATGAAAAGTTGAGGAAAAAATTAAATATACATTTTAAGTTACAGTTAAAAAAGTAGTTACAAGACAAAAACAATCTTCCAAATTACCAGAGGAAGCATAAAAAAATGAAGCCATAATAATGGACCATACAGTGAACAATTTAAAAAGGCCAAAGACACGATATAAACAAATCCTAGCAGATCTTTTGATGGCAAAACTAAGACCAAACATGTATCAGAGCGATAAATAAAAATGAGCTAACCTCACCTATTAAAGAAAAACTTCCAGGTTGACTCACAAAGAAAATCCAACTATATCCTATATATATAAAAATCTAAGAGTGGATTAAAAAATTAAATTTTAATTTAATTAAAGAGATGCAGGTAATATAAAGTGGTTCAGAAAGACAGAAAGTAAAAGGATAGACAAAGGACTACCAAGCAAATACAGACAATAAAAAAGCTGCTTACATTCGTGAGTCATGATTTTAATACCAGACAGGACTGAATTCAGGGCAAAAGCATTTAACAAGACAAAGAAGTATAACTCATCATAAGAAAGACTATAATTCACAAGGAAGACCTAACAGTAATGAATCCTATTCAAACACCACAGAACTAAAAACCAAAAGCAAAACCACAGAAAATATAAGAAAAAACTGAAACACATTAGTGGGAACTCTTCTCAGCTGTTGACAGAGAAAACAGACCAAAAAAAGAAAGAAAAGGTAAAGACCTAATTAGTGTAATTGACAAGGTTAATCTAGTCAACACACATTGGGCCTTACTATAAAAGAAAACAAATCTTTTCAAGTGTCCATGGAACATTTAAAATTTTAATCATCTATTAGGTAACCCTGCTGGTGCAATAATTAAAGCTATAGACTGCTAACTGAAAGGTTGATGGATTGAAACCACCAGCAGCTCCACAGGAGAAAGATGAGGCTGTCTGCTTCCACAGAGATTTACAGCCTTGGAAACTATGGGATCGTTATGAGTTGGAATTGACTTGACGGTAATGAGTTTATTAGACAGCTAAGAAAACCTCAATAAATGACAAAAAAAAAAGTTAATGAAACTAGAAAATAATAGTCCCTGCCTTTTGGGAATTTTAAATCTCTGTCAAACAATTCTTGGGTCAAAGAATAAATCAAACCTAAAATTTCAAAATATCCAGAAAATTATGAAAATATGACATATTAGAACTTACGAAATATAGCTAAAGCAGTGCTTGGAAGAAATTTCCCAAAAGATTTTAATTATATTAACGAACATGAAAAAAAAAAGGAACGAATTAAGTAATTAACTCAAGAAATTAGAAGACATCAAAAAAGTAAAAAGGGCCAAAGATCAAAGAACCCTACAACTCGAACAAATAGAAAGAGAGCAGCAAAAGAAGCCAATGGGTACCAGAAGAAAGCAAATAATAAAAATTAGAGCAGAATTAAATGAAATAGAGAATAGAAAAACAAGAAAGAGTTAACAAGACCAAAAGCTGGTTCTCTGAAAATATCAACAAAATCAATAAACCATCGGCCAAACTCACAAAAGAAAAACAGGAGAGGAAGCAACTAACCTGAATAAGAAATGAGATGGGTGATATCACAACAGACCAAATTGAAATTAAAAGAATCATACAGAATACTATGAAAAGTTGTACTGTAACAAATTTGAAAACCTAGAGGAAATGGACAAATTTCTAGAAACACACTACCTACCTAAACTAATACAACCAGAGGTAGAACAACTAAATAAACCTGTAACAAATGAAGAGACTGAAAAGGTAATTTAAAAACTCTCAACAACAACAAAAAAAGCCCTGGCCCTGACGGCTTTACTGGAGAATCTACCAAACTTTCAGAGAAGAATTAAGGCCACTACTACTAAAGGTATTTCAGGGCATAGAAACGGATGGAATACTCCCAAACTCATTCTATGAAGCCAAGATAACTCTGATACAAAAACCAGGTAAAGACACCACAAAAAAGAAAATTAAAGACCAATATCCCTCATGAACTTAGACACAAAAATCCTCAACAAAATTCTAGGCAATAGAATTCAACAACATGTCAAAAAAATAATTCATCATGACCAAGTGGGATTCATACCAGGTATGCAGGGATGGTTCAATATCAGAAAAACAATTAGTATAATCCATCCCATAAATAAAAGACAAGAACCACGTGATCTTACCAATTGATGCAGAAAAGGCATTTGACGAAGTCCAACACTCGTTCGTGATAAAAACTCTCAGCAAAATAGAAGGAAAATTCCTCAACATAATAAAGGGCATTTATACAAAGCCAACAGCCAACATCACCCTAAATGGAGAGAGCTTGAAAGCATTCCCATTGAGATCGGGAACCAGAAAAGGATGTCCTTTATCACCACTCTTATTGAACATTGTGCTGGAAGTCCTAGTCAGAGCAATTGGGCTAGAAAAAGAAATAAAGGGCATCTAAATTAGCAAGGAAGAAGAAAAATATCTCTATTTGCAGGTGATATGATCTTATGCACAGAAAACCCTAAAGAATCCACAAGAAAACTACTGGAACTAATAGATTTCAGCAAAGTATCAGGATACAAGATAAACAAAAATCACCTGGTTTCCTCTACACCAACGAAGAGAATGTGGAAGAGGAAATCACCAAATCAGTAACATTTACAATAGCCCCCAAGAAGATAAAATACTTAGGAATAACACTAACCAGAGACATAAAAGACCTATACAAAGAAATCTACAAGATATTACTGCAAGAAACCAAGAGAGACCTACGTAAGTGGAAAAACATACCTTGCTCATGGATAGGAAGACTCAACATTGTGAAAATGTCTATTCTTCCTAAAGCAATCTATAGATACAATGCAATCACGATCCTAATTCCGGTGGTATTTTTTAATGAGATGGAGAAACAAATCACCAACTTTGTATGGAAAGGGAATAGGCCCCAGATAAGTAAAGCATTACAAAAAAGAAGAACAAAGAGGGAGGCCTTACTCTACCTGATTTTAGAACCTATTATACTACCACAGTAGTCAAAATAGCCTGGTACTGGTACAGCAACAGATACATAGACCAGTGGAATAGAATTGAGAATCCAGACATAAATTCATCCACATATGAGCAGCTGATACTTGACAAAGGCCCATAGTCCGTTAAATGGAGGAAAAGACAGTCTTTTTAACAAATGATGCTGGCATAACTAAATATCCAACTACAAAAAAATGAAACAAGACCTCACACCAAGCACAAAAACTAACTCAGAATGGATCAAAGACCTAAAAGTAAAAACTAAAATGATAAAGATCATGGGAAAAAAAATAGGGACAGCGCTAGGATCCCTAATACATGGTATAAACAGAATACAAAACATTACTAACAATGCACAATCACCAGAAGAGAAACTAGATAACTGGGAGCTGCTACAAATCAAACACTTATATACTCATCCAAAGATGTCACCAACAGAGTGAAAAGACAAACTACAGACAGGGAAAAAAATTTCTGGCTACGACATATTGGTTAATGGTCTAATCTGTAAAATCTACAAGATACTACAAAACCTCAACAACAAAAAGACAAATAACCCAATTAAAAAATGGACAAAGGATATGAACAGACACTTCACCAAAGAAGACATTCAGGCAGCTAACAGATAAACAAAGAAATTCTCACAATCATTAGCCGTTAAAAAAAAATATATATATTTATTTATTAAGAGAAATGCAAATCAAAACTACAATGAGATACCATCTTACCCCAACAAGGCTAGCATTACTCCAAAAAACACAAAATAATAAATGTTGGAGAGGCTATGGAGAGACCGGAACACTTATACACTACTGGTGGGAATGTAAAATGGTACAAGCACTTTGGAAATCAATTTGGCGCTTCCTTAAAAAGCTAGAAATAGAAGTACCATAAAAAAAAAAAATACAATCCAGTAATCCCACTCCTTGGAATATATCTTAGAGAAATAAGAGCCATCACACGAATAGATACATGCACACTCATGTTCACTGCAGCAGTGTTTACAACAGCAAAAAGATGGAAACAACCTAGATGCCCATCAACAGATGAATGGATAAACAAATTATGGTATATTCGCACAATGGAATACCATGAAACGATAGAGAACAACGATGAATCTGTGAGACATCTCACAACATGAATGAATCTGGAAGGCATTATGCTGAGTGAAATTAGTCACAAAAGGGCAAATATTGTATGAGACCACTATTATAAGCACTCAAGAAAAGGTTTAAACACAGAAGAAAACATTGTTTGATGGTTAGGAGGGTGGGGAGGGAGGGAAAGTGGAATTCACTAACTAGATAGTAGACAAGAATTATTTTAGGTGAAGGGAAGGACCAAAAACAATACAGAGGAAGTCACCACAACTGGACTAAAGCAAAAGCTAAGAAGTTTCCTGAATATGATCAAACACTTTGAGGGACAAAGTAGCAGGGGTGGAGGTCTGGAAACCATGGTTTCAGGAGATGTCTAGGTCAATCAGCTAACAAAGTTTATTAAGACAATGTTCTGCATCCCACTTTGGTGAGTCGTGTATGGGGTCTTAAAAGCTAGCAAGTAGCCATCTGAAATATATCAGTTGGTCCCAACCCACCTACAGCAAAGGAGAATGAAGAATACCAAAGACACAAGGAAAACATGAGCCCAAGAGATGGAAAGGGCCACATAAACCAGAGACTCCGCCACCAGTGACTGCCCTGACAGGGAACACAACAGAGAGTCCCTGACGGAACAGGAGAAAAGCTGGGTGCAGAACTCAAATTCTAGTAAAAAGACCAGACTTAATGGTCTGACTGAGATTGGAGGGACCCAGAGGACACGGGCCCTGGACTTTCTGTTAGCCCCAAATTAAAACCATTCCCAAAGCCAACTCTTCAAACAAAGATTAGACTGGACTGTAAGACATAAGGTGAGGAGTATGCTTCTCAGCTCAAGTAGACACATGAGACTAAGTGGGCAGCTCCTGTCCAGAGGTGAGAAGAGAAGGCGGAGGGGGACACGAGCTGGTTGAATGGACAGGGGAAACACAGGGTGGGGAGGAGGATTATGCTGTCACACTGTAGGGAGAGCAGGTAGGGTCATATAACAATGTGTGTGTAAGTTTTTGTATGAGAAACTGACTTGAACTATAAATTCTCACTTGAAGCACAATTAAAAAAAAAATTAGAAGAAATGGTAAGTTCGATAATTAGTTCTTTGGGGGGGGGAAGAAAAACCTAATAACTAACCTATTCAAGAAAAAAGGGAGAATACAAAAGACCTAAAATACCCACTGCCATAGCAACCCTACAGGACAGAGGAGACCTGCCGCACAGGGTTTCTAAGGCTGGAATCTTTATAGCAGCAGACTGCCACATCTTTCTCCTGCACCAGAGCTGATTGGTTTGAACCGCTGGCCTTCTGGTTCGCAGCCGAGTGCTTAACCACTGCGCCACCAGGGCTTCTCAGGTAAAATAAGCGATGAAAATGGAGCACTAATCACAGATAAATAAGAAATTAAAAAATAAAACTACTTTGCTCAGTTCTAATAAATTTGAGGGTCTGGATAAAGAGAATAATTTTCTAGGAACATATAAATTACAAAAACTGGCTCCAGAAGAAATAAAGTTTTCAAAGAGTAAATGCAAACAAACAAAGAACCACCACACTGGGCCAGATGGTTTCAAAGAGTAGTCTACCAAAGCCTTTAAGAAAAGGAAACTCCAATGTATTTAAACACTACTGAAGGGGAATTCTGGGAAGATGATGGTATGGCAGCAAAGATTTTTAACCTCTTCAAATCTCCATATAAAAAAAGCAACTAGACAGCAAACCACAAACTCACAGAAAGCATTTACAAGTGACAAGCCATCCCCATGACCTCTGAAATTGAAGAGGGGCGGAACAAACTACTAACAGCCAGCAGACCTGCAGGTATCAGCACAACCAGCATTTGTGAGGGAGAAGCCAAAAGGAAGCAGCGGGTCTGAGAACAAAATATTGTTCTCATATTTGGATATTTGGAATGCATAGCCGGCCAACTTGAGAACTGCAGCAGAAACTAGGAGGAGAAACTTTTAACTAACTCATTTGTGCATACAAGGTAAGGGCTAGGGGCCCACGGTAAAATGTGAAGGGGATGGAGCACAGCAGTCTAGCTCCTGTGAACTTAGAAAACTAAACAGCCAGGGCTGCTTTGCAAGACAGGAGTTGGCACTGATTCTGGAGTTGGAATCAAAACTGAGCAAGACAGGGACAATAGATATGAAAGAAAGAAGCTCTAGAAATCTCAGAAAGCAAGCTGCCATATTTTTAAACATTAGCTTAAAAAAGGCAAAGGGCATGGGGGTGGTTTGTGAAGTTAGAAAAGCTATCCTGAACTAAGCCTTCTTTTAAAAGTTCAGAAAAACTAGTTTCATGTAAAATAAGCAAGAGAAAAGTATCAAAGTCAAAATCCCATAAAAAGTTATTTTAAGAAAAAAAAGAATAAAACATCCCTACAAATAATGAATGGGGGCAGTGATGGTTCAGTGGTAGAATTCTCACCTATGAGGGGAGACCTGGGCTCAATTCCCAGTCAATCTCTCATTTATAAAGTCAGGAAAATAATAATACCTCCTTCCAAGAAGGAAGCAAATAACCGAAAACACCCTCAGTATACTCCTGAATCATAGCAAGTATTCAATAAATTTTAGCTGTTTATTCCTTCCTAACATCAAAGGAATCCTTTTTTCCTGGCTTTTAATCTCCAGTGGCACAGTGGTTAAATGCTCTACTACAAACTGAAAAGTTGGCCGTTCCAACCCACCAACCTCTCAGCAGGAGAAAGATGTGGCGGTCTGCTTCCGTAAAGATGACAGCCTTGGAAACCCTATAGAACAGTTCCACTCTGTCCTGTAGGGTCGCTGTGAGTCACAGTTGACTCACTGGCAATGGGTTTGGGGTTTTTTGTGTGTGCGTAATCTCTAATAACTTCTCCTTTGGCCTTCGGACATAAAGAGTTGTCAAATTTCATGAAATTGTTGGGTCAAAATTTACACGCATTGTTAATTTTATAATGATTTGAAGTTGCCCTTCAAAAACACTAATATACTTTACTTCCAGCATGCACGTAAGGCTGTCAAGACAAACCTGTAATTTCAAAGACTGCAACAGACTCAGTAAGTGCACAGATGCATGCAATGTGTATCCATCTTCAATTAACAAAAATGCAATCATTTTGGTAGATATGAGAAGTATTTCTGTATAAATAGAAATAAACTATTTTTCATCACCCCACTCCATCTAAGCATCTTGATTTCTTCATAATACTTATGACAATTTGTTACTATTTTTGCTTTCCTGTGTATTCTTTGTCTTCTGTTTTTAGACTACAAGCTTATGAGAGATGGGACCAAATCTGTTATTCATCCCTATATCCCCAATACCTGGCACATAGTAAGCACTGAAAAAAAATTTGTGGAATAAATAAATTTGTAGTAAATGGAGGTCAGAAAACTTGTCTTTAACAGAAATGTAAAAAAAGATCCCAAGATATTTACAATAAAAAAAGAGAAATATAAAACAAGGTAGTGTAAGTTGAAGTTTTTGTTACTCTACAATTCAGGTAATAAATGGCTAGTTAATAACTAAAAAGTAGACACTAATTCTTTTTTTTTTTAATAATTTTTACTGAGCTTTAAGTGAACGTTTACAAATCAAGTCAGTCTGTCACATATAAGCTTATATACACCTTACTCCATACTCCTACTTACTCTCCCCCTAATGAGTCTGCCCTTCCAGTCTCTCCTTTTGTGACAATTTTGCCAGTTTCTAACCCTCTCTACCCTCCTATCTCCCCTTCAGACAGGAGATGCCAACACAGTCTCAAGTGTCCACCTGATACAAGTAGCCCACTCTTCCTCAGCATCTCTCTCCAACCCATTGTCCAGTCCCTTCCATGTCTGATGAATTGTCTTCGGGAATGGTTCCTGTTCTGGGCCAATAGAAGGTTTGGGGACCATGACCGCCGGGATTCTTCTAGTCTCAGTCAGACCATTAAGTCTGGTCTTTTTATGAGAATTTGGGGTCTGCATCCCACTGATCTCCTGCTCCCTCAGGGGTTCTCTGTTGTGCTTCCTGTCAGGGCAGTCATCGGTTGTGGCCGGGCACCATCTAGTTCTTCTGGTCTCAGGATGATGTAAGTCTCTGGTTCATGGGGCCCCTTCTGTCTCTTGGGCTCATAGTTATCGTGTGACCTTGGTGTTCTTCATTCTCCTTTGATCCAGGTGGGTTGAGACCAATTGGTGCATCTTAGATGGCCACTTGTTAGCATTTAAGACCCCAGATGCCACATTTCAAAGTGGGATGCACAATGTTTTCATAATAGTATTATTTTGCCAATTGACTTAGAAGTCCCCTTAAGCCCTAGACCCCAAACCCCCGCCCTTGCTCTGCTGACCTTTGAAGCATTCAGTTTATCCAGGAAACTTCTTTGCTTTTGGTCCAGCCCAGTTGAGCTGACCTTCCGTGTATTGAGTATTGTCCTTCCCTTCACCTAAAGTAGTTCTTATCTACCAACTAATCAGTAAATAACCCTCTCCCACCCTCCTTCCCTCCCCCCCTCGTAACCACAAAAGTATGTGTTCTTCTCAGTTTATACTATTTCTCAAGATCTTATAATAGTGGTCTTATACAATATTTGTCCTTTTGCCTCTGACTAATTTCACTCAGCATAATGCCTTCCAGGTTCCTCCATGTTATGAAATGTTTCATAGATTCGTCACTCTTCTTTATCGATGCGTAGTATTCCATTGTGTGAATATACCACAATTTATTTAAACCATTCATTCGTTGATGGACACCTTGGTTGCTTCCAGCTTTTTGCTATTGTAAACAGAGCTGCAATAAACATGGGTGTGCATGTATCTGTTTGTGTGAAGGCTCTTATTTCTCTAGGGTATATTCCAAGGAGTGGGATTTCTGGGTTGTATGGTAGTTCTATTTCTAACTTTTTAAGAAAACGCCAGATAGATTTCCAAAGTGGGTGTACCATTTTACATTCCCACCAGCAGTGTGTAAGAGTTCCAATCTCTCCACAGCCTCTCCAACATTTATTATTTTGTATTTTTTGGATTAATGCCAGCCTTGTTGGAGTGAGATGGAATCTCATCGTAGTTTTAATTTGCATTTATCTAATGGCTGATGATTGAGAGCATTTTCTCATGTATCTGTTAGCTGCCTGAATATTTTCTTTAGTGAAGTGCGTGTTCATATCCTTTCCCCACTTCTTGATTGGGCTGTTTGTCTTTTTGTGGTTGAGTTTTAACAGAATCATATAGATTTTAGAGATCAGGTGCTGGTCGGAGATGTCATAGCTGAAAATTCTTTCCCAATCTGTAGGTGGTCTTTTTACTCTTTTGGTGAAGTCTTTAGATGAGCATAGGTGTTTGATTTTTAGGAGCTCCCAGTTATCTGGTTTCTCTTTGTCATTTTTGGTAATATTTTGTATTCGGTTTATGCCTTGTATTAGGGCTCCTAACGTTGTCCCTATTTTTTCTTCCATAATCTTTATCGTTTTAGTCTTTATGTTTAGGTCTTTGATCCACTTGGAGTTAGTTTTTGTGCATGGTGTGAGGTATGGGTCCTGTTTCATTTTTTTGCAAATGGATATCCAGTTGTGCTAGCACCATTTGTTAAAAAGACTATCTTCTCCCCAATTAACTGACACTGGGCCTTTGTCAAATATCAGCTGCTCATATGTGGATGGATTTATATCTGGGTTCTCAATTCTGTTCCATTGGTCTATGTGCCTGTTGTTGTACCAGTACCAGGCTGTTTTGACTACTATGGCTGTATAACAGGTTCTAAAATCAGGTAGAGTGAGGCCTCCCACTTTCTTCTTCTTTTTCAGTAATGCTTTACTTATCCGAGGCTTCTTTCCCTTCCATATGAAGTTGGTGATTTGTTTCTCCATCACATTAAAAAACGCCATTGGAATTTGGATCGGAAGTGCACAATATGTATAGACGGCTTTTCGTAGAATAGACATTTTTACTATGTTAAGTCTTCCTATCCATGAGCAAGGTACGTTTTTCCACTTAAGTAGGTCCCTTTTAGTTTCTTGCAGTAGTACTTTGTAGTTTTCTTTGTATAGGTCTTTTACATCTTTGGTAAGATTTATTCCTAAGCATTTTATCTTCTTGGGGGCTACTGTGAATGGTATTGATTTGGTGATTTCCTCCTTGATGTTCTTTTTGTTGATGTAGTGGAATCCAAGTGATTTTTGTATGTTTATCTTATAACCTGAGACTCTGCCAAACTTTTTTATTAGTTTCAGTAGTTTTCTGGAGGATTCCTTAGGGTTTTCTGTGTATAAGATCATGTCATCTGCAAATAGAGATAATTTTACTTCCTCCTTGCCAATCCGGATGCCCTTTATTTCTTTGTCTAGCCTAATTGCTCTGGCTAGGACCTCTAGCACAATGTTGAATAAGAGCGGTGATAAAGGGCATCCTTGTCTGGTTCTCGTTCTCAAGGGAAATGCTTTCAGGCTCTCTCCATTTAGAGTGATGTTGGCTGTTGGCTTTGTATAGATGCCCTTTTTTATGTTGAGGAATTTTCCTTCAATTCTGATTTTGCTGAGAGTTTTTATCCTAAATGGGTGTTGGGCTTTGTCAAATGCCTTTTCTGCATCAATTGATAAGATCATGTGGTTTTTGTCTTTTGTTTTATTTATATGGTGGATTACATTAATGATTTTTCTAATATTAAGCCAGCCTTGCATACCTGGTATAAATCCCACTTGGTCGTGGTGGATTATTTTTTTGATATGTTGTTGAATTCTATTGGCTAGAATTTTGTTGAGGATTTTTGCATCTATGTTCATGAGGGATATAGGTCTGTAATTTTCTTTTTTTGTGATGTCTCTACCTGGTTTTGGTATCAGGGTTATGGTGGCTTCATAGAGTGAGTTAGGTAGTATTCCGTCATTTTCTATGCTTTGAAATACCTTTAGTAGTAGTGGTGTTAACTCTTCTCTGAAAGTTTGGTAGAACTCTGCAGTAAAGCCGTCCAGGCCAGGGCTTTTTTTTTCTGGGAGTTTTTTGATTACCATTTCAATCTCTTTTTTTGTTATGGGTCTATTTAGTTGTTCTACTTCTAATTGTGTTAGTTTAGTTTAGGTAGGTAGTGTTTTTCTAGGAATTCATCCATTTCTTCTACGTTTGCAAATTTGTTAGAGTACAAGTTTTCATAATAATCTGATATGATTCTTTTAATTTCAGTTGGGTCTGTTGTGATGTGGCCCATCTCGTTTCTTATTCGGGTTATTTGACACTAATTCTTTTACATGATCTGCTTTTGATACTTAGAGCATCCTGGGGAAAAATGAACTAGAGGTAACTGAAGATTACCACTCTAATATTAGAACCAGTTTTAAAAAAAGATAGTCCTAGATGGTGAAGCAGGAGAAAAGTGTGGTGCAGAACTCAAATTCTAGTAAAAAGACCAGACTGAGACTGGAGGGACCCCAGAGGACACAGCCCCTGGACTCTGTTAGCCCAAAACTAAAACCATTCCCGAAGCTAACTCTTCAGACCAAGATTAGACTGGACTATATGACAAAAAAAAAAAAAAAAGTTTTTTTTTTTTTAATATGACATAAAATGATACCAATGAAGAGTGTCCTTCTTAGCTCAAGTAGACACATGAGACTAAGTGGGCAGCTCCTGTCCAGAGGTGAGATGAGAACACAGAGCAGGACAGGAGCTGGTTGAAGGGACACAGGATATACAAGGTGGAAACAAGGAGTGTGCTGTCACATTACAGGGAGAGCAAGTAGGGTCACATAACAATGTGTGTACAAGTTTTTGTATGAGAAACTGACTTGAATTGTACATTTTCACTTGAAGCACAATTAAAAAAAAAAGATAGTCCTAGGATAAATACTGCTAAGCAGAGAATATATAATATAGCCGAACCAGTTTTATAACAGTTCAGGGTTTTCACGGATAGTATTATGCTGTAATACGTTTGGGATGCTGCTTATCTGTAAGGTGATTTGCTAAGCTCCGGGGCTTCTAGAACAGAGCCCTGGTGGTGCAGTGGTTAAGAGTTCAGCTGCTAACCAAAAAGTCAGCAGTTTGAATCCCTATGGAAACTATGGGGTAGTCTTACTCTGTCCTACAGGGTCACCACTATGAGTCAGAATCAACTTGATGGCAACTTTTTTTGCGGGGGGGAGGTGGGGGGCCTCTGGAGTCTTCATATGTCTATCTACAACAGCTATCTCTACCCTCCCTGTCAGCTATCACTTTGTGCTGTTTCAGGATGTCTGCTTCTCTTATCCTCCCCATGATGTGGAGTCCATTCAGGGATGGTGAATCAGATAACTAAGTTTGTTAGAATCCTGTGAAATATATTACTAAGTTAAACAAATGGGGACGAACCTCCACTAAGTGTAAATTGCATGCTTGACAGCTCAGGGACATTTCCCCTACCCTCCACCCCCAATGGAACCTTAAACTGCTAGAAGTTTGTCTCTCCCAGGTGTTAAAATAATTCATTGATAAAGTCTAAATAACACATATTTATGAATGCTAAATCTCAAAAGACAAAAGAAAAAAAGCCAAGACAAAAGGAGAGTAACTACAATGAGAGCACTTAAGTCTTCATTAACTAAAAGAACTTCTAATATGCCACTGAATCATCATCTATCTTTCACTACATGTTATTATTTGTTTTGAAGTCATCCTATCTTCCTCTTACCAAGAGTATCTTTAATAAGGATTTCAAGCTTCTGTCCCATGTTGGGTCCTCTCTCCTCTCTTGGATTCTGTACTCGGTTTACAATTTCTTGCTTGATGGAGTTGATTACAAACAATAAATTATCTGCAAAACAAAGTAAGACACTTAGAACATGTCACTAACATGGCAGAATTTGGCTTTATTTATGTAATGGAAGATATAAAATTGTTAATAAACAGAAAATGTGTAAGAAAATATTAAGCACTGATGGTTATAAGCCTTCATATCTAAAGAGACTTTCAAATGGTGTGCATGATAACACCTTCTAGACATACATCAACATCCCCTCTCCTAGAAGCAACTTGCCATGCTTGTCTTCATAGCTTTAAGGTTTATGACAGTGCCTGGTACATCAAATTACAGGTGCTTGTCGTCGTTATGTGCCGTGGAGTCGGTTCCGATTCGTAACAACCCTACAGGACAGAGGAGAACTGCCCCTACAGGGTTTCCAAGGAGGAGCTGATGGATTCGAACTGCCGACCTTTTGGTTAGCAGCTGAGCTCTTGACCACTACACCACGAGGGCTCCTACAGGAGCTTCGTAAGTGTTTTTAAATATATAAAACCATGTCCTTCAAAGGCAAAAGCTTAAAAAATTTTCCCCATCTTAAGAAAAAAAAGAAAAGTTAACCAAAAGCAAATAGAAGGGAGTATATAATAAAGATTAGTATAAAAATCAGTGAAATAGCAAACACACAATAGAAAAAATTAACTAAATCAAAACATAGTTCTTTGAAAAGATCAGCAAAATTGACAAACTTCTAGCTAGACTGATTAAGAAAAAGAAGAAATAATACCAATTATCTATATCTGGAATGAAAAAGGGGTTATCACTTCAGAATCCATAGGTATTAAAAGGATAATAAAAAAATATACTATGCTAGTATACCAACAAATTCAACAACTTGGATGAAATGGACAAATTTCTTGAAAATGCAACTAACAAAAGTGACACAAGAAGAAACAGAAAGCTTCGATAGTGTATTTCTAATAAAGGAGCTAAATTTATAAAAAATCTTCCCAAAAGAAAACATAAATAGTTTCGCTGGAAAAATCTATCAAATCTTAGAAATAAAATCAATATTATCAAACTTTTTCAAAAAAAGGAAGAGGGATCATGGCTCAACTTGTTCTATAAGGCCAATATAGCCCTAATAAACAGGCATTACAAAAACAGAAATTCACATACCAATAGCTGTCTTGAATATAGACATAAAAATCCTTAACAAAACATAAGCAACAGAATCCAATTTAAAATATTAGAATAGATTCTAATAAAATAGTAGCAATACTCTCCAATATAAAAAAGGAAAATACATCCTAACCAAGTAGAATTTATTCTAGGAATGGAAGGTTATTTAACATTAAAAAATAATGTAATTTCATATTAGCAGGTAACTACGTAATATAGGGATGGAAACCCTGGTGGCTTACTGGTTAAGAGCTACTGCTACTAACCAAAAGGTCAGCATTTCAAATCCACCAGGCGCTCCTTGGAAACCCTGTGGGGCACTTCTACTCTGTCCTATAGGGTCACTATGAGTTGGAATTGACTCGACAATAGCAGGTTTTTATATGTAATACATGGACAGAATAAAAAATACATATAATGTTTGAATAGATGCAAAAGAAGAAAGGAAAAAAATTAAACAATATTCAACTCCCATTCCTAATAAACACAGGTCCCTGGGTGGTACAAATGGTTTATACTCGACTACTGACCAAATCTTACTGACCAAAAGATTGGCAGTTCAAACCCACCCCGTGGTGTCACAGGAGAAGAGCCTGGCAGTTTGCTTCCATAAAGACTACAGCCAAGAAAACCCTATGGAGCAGTTCCACTCTGTAACACATGGGGCTGCCATGAGTCAGAATCTACTTGACAGTCACAGGTTTTTACCGGTCCTGACAAAAACTCAAGGAGCCCCGGTGGCACAGTGGTTAAGTGCTTGGCTACTAACCAAGAGGTCAGCAGTTTGAAGCCACCAGCCATCCTGTGGAAGAAAGATGTGGCAGTCTGCTTCCATAAAGACTGCAGCCTTGGAAACCCTGGGGGGCCCTATAGGGTCACTATGAGTTGGAATTGTCTTAGAGGCAATGGGTTTTTTGTTTGTTTGTTTTTCTTTTAAATAAAAGCTCTCCACAGACTAGGACTAGAAAAGAATTTTTTTTTAAATGATAAAGGGCATCTCCCAAAAAAAAAAACTACAGCCAACATCACACTTAAAAGTAAAAGACATAATTGTTTTCCCCTGAGACTGCAAGCAGGGAAATCATCACTTCTATTCAACATTGTACTGGATGTCCTAGCCACTGCAGTAAGGCAAGAAAAAGGCATAAAAGATTGGAAAGAAAGAAGTAAAATCATTCCTCTTTGCAAATGATGACTGCTTAAGTAGAAAGTTCCAGGTCATCTATAAAACTACTACCAGACTAATAAGTAAATTTAACAAGGTCACAAACTATAAAAGAACTACACAAAAATCTGTTTTATATTCTAGCAGCAAACAATCAGAAAGTAAAGTTTCAAACACAATTTCATGTAAAGCTGTATAAAGAAATATATAATACCTAGAAATGAATCTAACAAAAGATGTACAAGCCCTCTACTATGAAAACTACAAAACATGGCAGAGAGAAATTAAAGAATACTTAACTAGATATACAAGTTCATGGATTCCAAGACTCAATATTGTTAAGATGGCAATTCTCTCCAAATTGATCTACAGTTTCCAATCAAAATTCCAGCAGTCTTTCTTGTAAAAACTGGTAAGGTGATTCTAAGATTTATATAGATATGCAAAGGACTGGGAATAGCCAAAACAACTTTTAAAAAGGAAGAATAAAATTGGAGAACTACCACTATCTGACTTCAAGACTTACTATAAAACTATAGCAATCCAGGACAGTTTTGTATTCACATAAAGGTAGACAAATAGATGAGTGGAAGAGAATACAGAGCCCAGAAACAGAACCATACAAATTTGGTTAACTGATTCGACAAAGGTACAAAAACAATTCAACAGTGAAAGGAAAGTCTTTTCAACAAATGGTGCCTGATCAACTGGAAACCTATATGACAACAAATGAACATCACCTCTTACCTTACACTATATACAAAAATGAAACTAAAATGGGTCATAAGCTTAAATGTAAATCCTAAAACTACAAAAATTCTAAGAGAAAACATACAATAGTTGCAACTCTGGCTTTGGCAAAGGTTTCACAGAACATAAAAACCATGCAACTAAAAAACTGACATATTGGACTTTATTAAAAAATTAAAAACTTTTGTTGTTTGAAAGATGCCAATGAGAAAACAAAATGGTAAGCCAAAGACCGGGATAAAATATTTGCAACACATATATCAGACAAAGAACCTCTATTCAGAATAAATAAAGAGCAGTTTTTTTACACCTCAGTAAGACGAACCGATTAAAAAAAAAGGCAAAATATCTGTACACATACTTCACAAAAGAAAATATATGGCTAACCAGTAAGCGCAGAAACACGCTCGATATCATTAATCAGAGAAATACAAATTCAGACCACCACACACTCGTTAGACTGGCTAAAATTATCAAGACTGACCCTATCAAGTGTTTACAAGGATGTAGAACACCAAGAATTATCCTGTGTTGTTTCTGAGAATGTAGAATGGTACAGTCAACTTTGGAAAACAGTCTCGCGGTTTCTTGTAAAACTAAGCATACACCTATCCCCTGATCTAGTCATTCCACTCCCAGGTATTTACCCAAGAGAAATGAAAACAAACATATGCCCAAAGATTGGTGCACAAATACTCATAGCAGCTTTGTTATAACCCGAAACTAGAAACAATTCAAGTGTCCATCAACAGGTAAATGGATAAACAAATTGCAGTATATCCTTACAATGGAATACGCCTGCACGTGTTCCAAAGAAACAGAGACTCAAAAATATAAAGGATCTAACTACTGATATAGTAGCAACATGGATGAGTCTTAAAATAAATTAAGCTGAGTGAAAGTAACCAGCCTCCCCCCCGCAAAAAAAAGTATATACTGTATGGTTCCATTTATCAAAATTCTACGTTATAGAAACTAATCCACAGTGACAGAAAACAGATCGTGGCTAGGATAGGAGTGGTGGAGAGATGACTGACAAAAGTGTATGAGGAAACTTCTGGGGGGCGATGAAAGTGTTCATTATCTTGATTGGTTTCACTTGTGAATACTTATATCCAAATTCATCAAATTACATACTTCAAATATGTAGAGTTATTGTATTCCAATTAACCCTCCATAAAGACGAAGGGAGCACATTTCCAATTTTAACACAGAATTCCTACGGCCTAAAATAAATCTCTGCCTACTCAAAGACCGCTTTGAAACCAGTGACTTGTTATTCCTTATCTAATAATACTGAGAGTAGGCCAATTTAGACTGAAGTTGAAGAGGGAAGTGAGAAATAATGGAATGAGGGATGGGGAGAAAAGAGCTTAAAACTACATGCACGGCCAATATATGCAAAATGTGTCATCACACAACGAAAGTACAGCTGATTCCCTAAGTCACATAAAACAAGACATTTATGCTGCTTCTCCAAGAATAACTGAGAGAACACTGTATACTTAAATATTATCAAGGACTTTTACATGTAGGTTGGACTTATGGCAAACAACCATTTTCAACAGGTTAAAAAGTAAATAAAGTTCTCTTAAAAAAATACATATATATATATATAAAATTAAAATTAAAGAAAATACAGAACAGCTCTTCTCTAACCCTGGCAGTCCCGAATCACTGACTGGAGGAGGGATGGTGGAAGAAAATGACTCTTCCATTAATATGCTTTCTGGTTTAGAAAATGGAGGCACCTGGCTCTCAGAAATTGAGACCAAACATTAAATCCATCAACAGCCTTCCCTTCATCCAGGAATCTTACAACTTCAATTTTCCCATATAGCTTTCTGAGGGACAAAATACACCAGTCAGGGTGAAGGTCCAATCTATCTAACAGTTCTGTTTCTCATTCTCAGTTAATAAGTGTACATGTGATTCACAAAGCAGTCTCTGGTAAGCTTTGGCAGAAAAAATCAACAGAAGAAGAAGTCTGGTGGGAAGGGATGGCATGATTAGTATAGTGGGTCCTCGATGCCAATTCTTGGAACTATTTAAGTTCATGACATATTAAAAAAGGTAAGAACAATAGGGTGATTTTTTCATAAAGTACTTGCAGAGCTCAAGGTCAAAATGCTACAATAGCAAGAAAGAATAATAGGAAAATGGAAAAACTTCCATTCCAACAAACCAACTGTTGTTTTAACTAATTAGTTTACTTCAGTTAGAGTTCTTGAGTGGCCATTAATAAATGAAAACATCAGTTCATTTCACAAGTTGTAAATGTCACAGTTGGAAATTCTCTTTCTTCACTTACAAATGGAAATAGATAATCAAGGGATTAAGAAAAGAGATTCTTTCTTTCAGCCACTGGACAAAGTTTATTGAGCATCTATGTGCCAGACACCATGCTGAAACTTAAGAAAACGTCTAGAAACAAATAATAATTGATCATTCTGCCTACATACACTGTTTCACTGTTCAGAAAAAACACAACTTTGCCCAAGAGCTGTACACTGAAGAGGACTAGAGGCAAAGGAACAAATCAATGCTTATGATACCAGGCTTGGGCAATAGTAACAGAGAAAGAGGATGGGAGGGGATGGTTCTTATTACAGAAGGTCAAAATCAGAGCTTCCCAACTCCCTAATGTGCTGAAAAGGGCTCCAGGTGTGAGATAATTCCAGGATGCCTTAGAGATGATCATTTTCTACATGTGCCATGTGAAAATTAGGAAACACCAACCTAAATCAGTGGTTCCCAAATACATTCTAGAATGGCTGCATAAGAATAATCTGGTCAATGCGTTAAAAAAAAATGTGGACTCCCAGGAAAGCAGTGGGATGCAGACCCCAAATTCTCCTGGAAAGAGCAGACTTAATGGTCTGACTGAGACTAGAAGGACCCTGGAGGTCATGATCCCCAGACCTTCTGTTAGCCTAAGACAGGAACTATTTCCAAAGCCAACTCTTAAGACAGGGATTGGACTTGACTATGGGATAGAAAATGATACTGGTGAAGAGCGAGCTTCTTGGATCAAGTAGACACATGAGACTATGTTGGCAGTTCCTGTCTGGAGGGGAGATGAGAGGGCAGAGGGGGTCAGAAGCTGGCCAAATGGACACAAAAAGAAAGAGTAGAGCAAAGCAGTATGCTGTCTCATTAGGGGGAGAGCAACTAGGAGTATATAGCAAGGTGTACATAAATTTTTGTATGAGAGACTGACTTGATTTGTAAACTTTCACTTAAAACACAATAAAAAAAAAAAAAAAAGGATTCCTGGGTCCTACTTGCATATATTCCAATTCAGAAGATCTGAGAGGAAGCCTAGGAATAATCTATATTTTAACAAGTTCTTCAGATGATTCCAATGGAAAACAGGATCTAAACTATCTACTCAAAGGTCAAAATAAACATTACTCAATTCCAAGGAAAGAAATTTTAAAATCAGTCATTAAAATTGGCCAAGCCAGCAATACAATTTTAAGATGAAAGTAAGAAAACACTGTGGTCACAAGTGGATCAGCTGTTTAAAGTAGAGATGATGTTTGGGTTGGGGAGCCACAGATATGGACACTCATCCTAAAAGGAATCCCTGGGTGGCACAAATGGTTGGGTACGCACTCAACTACGAGCCAAAAAGTTGGTGGTTCGAACCCAGCCAGAAGACCTCAGAAGATAGGTCTGGTGATCTGCTTCTGAAGGGTCACAGCCTGGAAAACCCCATGGTGCAGGTTCTATTCTGCACACATGAGGTTGCCCTGAGTTGGAAATGACTCGATGCCAACTAACAACAACAACATACTAACAGAAGGGCGTGAATAAATAAGCTAGAGTAGGCAGCTTACTGAATGGATGAACAAAAAGGAGGTTGGCCAAAAACCCAGGTAGAACGAAGGAAGAGCAAATAACAAAACCAAAGAAAAGGAGCATTGGTCAGCAAAGCAATAGGAGTTTAATCAAATTTTTAAAAGTTTAGATTTACCATATTCTGTGTTCAGGCCCCATAATTTCACTTTATTAGCTTCATACTGGGCTTTTTTCTTTAACCGACAAGCCCTGTGAAAGGAAGGAACGATTAGTTCACTTTTTTTTTTAAGGTAACATTCAGAACATATTCTTTTTTTGCGTCTGTCAGACATTTTCTAATAGTAACTAAAAATCACTGCCTACTGATGTTTATAAGTCCCTAGGTAGCATAAACCTAAAGGCTGGTGGTTCAAACCTATCTGGCAGTACCACTGAAGAAAGGTCTGGTGACCTGCTGCTGTCAAGACTGTTGCTATTGCTAGTTGCCGTCAAGTTGATTCTGACTCACAGTGACCCCATGTGTGCCGAACAGAACTGCTCCATAGGGTTTTCAAGGCTGTGACCCTTCGGAAGCAGATCACCAGGCCTGTCTTTCAAGGCACCTCTGGGTGGGTTCGAACCACCAACCTTTCAGCTAGTGATCTAGTACTTAACCATTTGTGCCACCCAACCAATAAAACCCTACGGAGCAGTTCTACTCTGTAACACAGGAGGCTGCCAGGAGTCGGACTCAATGGCAACAGGTTTAGTTTTTTGGTTTACTGATGTTTCTAACAAGAAACTCTGTCACCAAAAACCACGTTAACACAATCATTTTTCCAAACTGATGTTTAAAGATTCAACACACGTTCAAAAATAAAGCTATCGCCAAAAACCAAAGAAACCAAACTCGTTGCTATGGAGTCAATTCCGACTCATAGTGACCTTTATTCGAATGGCTAAAAAGGCAAAAACAAACAAACAAAAAAGACAATACTAAGTGCTGTAAAGGATGTGGAGCAACTAGGACCCTCATATGTCACTGGTGGGAATATAAAATGGTATATACAAGATGCTTTGGAAGAGTTTGGCAGTTTCTTATAAATATATACTCCTGAGTTTTTAGCCAAGAGAAATGAAAACTTATGTTCACATAAAAACCCATAAGCAAATGTTTATGGCAGCTTTATATTCCTAATTGCCAATAATTGGAAACAACCCAATGTTCCTCTGCTGGTGAATGGATAAACCGTACTACATCCCCACAAAGAAATACTACTTAGTAATAACAAGGTACCAACTGCTACGAAGTGTAACAACAGGGATAAATCTCAAACGCATTATGTTAAGTGCAATAAACCAGATTCAAAAGGCTACATCTATTATGATTCCAACCATATGACATTCTGGAAAAGCCAAAACTATAGGGGTAGAAAACAGATCAGTGGCGGTGATGGGCTGGAGGTGGAGAAGGGATACATTACAAAGAGGCATGAAGGAATTTTTTAAGGTGATGAAGATGTTTAATATCTTGACTGTGGTGGTGGTTACACAATTGATATCTTTATCAAAACTCATAAAAGTGTACATTAAAAGGAATGAATTTTACTGTATATAAATTATACCTCAAAAAACATGAGTTACTGAATTAAAAAAACAAAGCCATGATAAAATTTTTCACTAATATACTGCACTTAAGTCCACTCATCTTTCCCCACTTAAAAAAACTTTTTTTCATGAAGCATAAATACCAACTTTTACATCCAAAGGAAAAATTACAATACTCATTGTAATACTTATAAAAGAAAAATATATTTCTGAATAAACGGTTTAGCACCATCTATTCTATAAAAGCTCACTTAAAATCTGACCTCGCCTCCTAGACTTTATTCCCATAAGTGAACATCATTATCACTTACCTGGAAGCCAGCTTGTTTTTCTCCTTCCTTGACCTTGGCCGGGCTGTTAAGGGAAGCTCACTGACTGGAGTCAAATCACTGATCACCTTATTCAGTTTCCGAAGTTCATTACCTATCTGAAGTAGTTTTTTAGGATTTGGAGTCAGATCTTCTACATCAGTTCTCCGTGACTTCTTTACCGCATATTTTCCTATAGATTGTTTAAAAGAAATTGAAATAAGATGATTTTATTTAACAAGACAGACATTTTCCACAGCCGTATTTTAAACCACTCTCTCCCTGCAACTTTTCTTTTTCAGAAGCCTCAGCATGTTAGCAACCCATCCAGAGGGCTAGCCTGCTCCCCTTTACACTTTGTGGCGGCAAGAAAAGGGGGCAATATGCACAGTTCCAGCCTTTCCCCATCCTTCTCCATCCCTGGGTTTCCAGCCCTATTTTGATGAATTCTTAATTATCTGCACAGCAGTCCTAAGCCTCACAAATCCCAAGCCTGGAATCCAAGTTCAGCTGCACACAAAAATTAGGGCTAGGGTATAATATTGGAGATTTTACCCAAACTAAAAGGTTTCATGCTATGAATGAAAAGTTGTCAGACGTATACGTTTTATGTTGGACTCAAAATTTTAAGAACAAGTAAGGATCACCTTGTTTGAAAGCTCTTCTTTGGTTGCTTTAATCAAAAACATTACAGAAGGTTCAAGGCTTCCTGCCCTATTGCTCCAGGCAAAAGGGGTGGCTCTGCCCTCCGAACTCCTACAGTACACTGAACAACTTCCCTAGTACTCAGCATGTGTTACTTGGAATTCTTTATTGGACCTGTAGAAAAAAAACATCTGAAGGCAAAAACCAGGTCTTTATTTACGGAGAAAGAGCAGGGCAAAGAGCTAGGTGCCAGTGGAAATGGGAAATAAGGCACAAATAGCCTTCAGATAAAATTCCTATCCTCAAAAATACTTAGAAAATTAAATCTGCAGCATGAGTTGTTACTAAACTGTTTATTGAACATCAAGCTTAGAGGATCTCCCTGCCCCTTTTTGGTAAGAATTTCGGATTAACATAAAATAATATTGGTGCAAAAGAAATTCTACTTACAGATTCTCAGATTCACAATTCAAAATTTAGCCTACTTAAGATCATAAGTTTCTCCCAACTCCTACAATTCTTCTCTCTACACTCTTTTTCTCCATAACTAACTAGTCCTCCTTTCATCTCCTTTTCCTCCCCTTTTCTCCCCACCATCATTTTTTATTCCAATCTTCTATTTTCTTTAGGCCTAGGGACTGGGCAAGAATAGAAAAGAGAAATGCTAAAGTTCATTCTCCTTCTCTCCAACCCTTCTGGTTATAGCAACCGAGGACGGTCAAGAATCAGCAGTCTCCTGACTATTTCCTGGAGTGGGTAAGTGCAACAAAAGAGACTAGAAACAAAACAGTTTTTACACATTCCTTCTTTCCTGCCTAGGTGGTATCTCTAACCAAAAAAAAACCCAAACCCGTTGCCTTTGAGTCAATTCCAACTCATAGTGACCCTACAGGATGGAGTAGAACTGTCCCATAGGGTTTCCAAAGAGCAGCTGGCAGATTTGAACTGCTGACCTTTTCATTAGCAGCTGAACTCTTAACCACTATGCCACCAGGATTTCCAGGTGATGTCTCTAGACACTGGTAAAAGCTGTTTGTGAGTGAAGACCAGTCATGGCAAGCACAGCAGCTCTACTGTTTCCCTCTCCAGTTTGCAGGAAACGGCTGAGCACCTCAGGACACTGAGTAAGCATATAGTTTAGTGTCTCTATTTAAAGTCATGCCCTACAATGAGTGACACTACATACTCGACAGCAGTCCCCTCTTACCATGATGTAAGCCATTTTTCTGATACACATTACTTGGTAGGGTATCTCGATTCCATTCAGATGGCCTCAGCATCCTCTCTTGCTGTGATGGTGTAAGTTGCTCACTATATTCCCAGAAGTACCTTCTTTTACCTCTCTTCCGAGAGGATATTGATGTCATCTCCTTTAAGTCTTCTACAGAATCATTTTCATAGCCTTGGAAAAAAAAGGCATCCCAATTTTTAAGTTTCATGAATTTCAATAAACCAATCAGGAAAGAAAAAAAAAATCTCTTCTATTTATCATTTGAAATATTTCTTTTCACCTGAAAACATTACTGACATATCAAGGATAATAAACCAAGTCTATAAAATAACTTTTAATATGGAAATCTCTAACTCATAAAATATTTGAAGATTAATAAATACAGATTATACTGTTTATCCTCCTTGAGTTTACTTATAATTCTTGGGTTTTCTTTGATATTTGTAAGTTAAGGTATAAAATTCTTTTTGTATCTTCATGTAGGATTGAAAGAACAATGAAATATAGCTACAGGAGTATCAACAGTACCATTAGGTAATAATGGTACTTCGACACTATACTGTGATTTTACAACATCTTTCTTATAATATTTCTGTATCTGAAACATTCCCAGACAGAAAGCTGTGTGCATTTCTATGGTGGTGTTCTACAAGACAGAGTTTTGTGAGGCAGCAGTGGTTTTCTTTCCATCCCCCACCCTACCTCTTTTGGAAAAATACAAAATATGACAGTTTTCACACAGGCTACCAAATAAAAATGCATTTGCCTTTTCTAGCTCATATTTTACTGAAGTAATTTACATATATTCTCGCCTTAAGATGAGAAGTGTTTTCCTTGCTAATAGGAAGTTTAGAAAATACTTAATTCTGAGCTACTAGAGCTGCTGGTCATCCCCAGTATCACCAGGATGACCTATAAATCTAAAACACCCTCAGATGATGGCCATCTTAGATGTAATCCTCATTATTAATGCCAGGTACATGGGGGATGGGGATGGGCCATGCACAGGACAGAAACAACCCCCAAAAAGAGGCCGGGAAAAACAATTCGGTGGCACTGACAAGCAAGATGACCACTTTCTCTCCTGAAAACATGACTCCCCTGGAACTGACACTGAAAAAGTAATGACATCTGTGTTTCGAAAAAAAGTTTTAAATGTACCAAGTTTTTTTCAGAGTAAGAATCAATCAGGAGTATGATTCGACTTATATGCCATTCTGGAAAAGGAAAAGCTACAGGGACAGAAAGTAGATTAGTGGTTGGAGGTAGAGGGAGGGGGTGGCTACAAAGGAGCACGAGGGAATTGTGGGGTGTGCATAAACTCTTCTGATCCTGACTGTGGTGGTAGTTACGAGACTGCATGCACTTGTTGAAAACTCATACAAGCGGACACTTAAACAAGGGTGAATTTTAACGTGTGAAAATTATACTTCAATAAACATGACTTAAAAACAGGACAAAACCAAGCAGGAGAGCAGAATGATTTCTAGGCAGCAGTCAGAACAGGCTTTTATAGTGTCACTGGCATTGACAGTGCACATGTGGTACAATATGCCAAGCAGTGTGGCTGTGAGCCTTAGGTTCTTCTTAAGAAATGACCCACCAGTTCAATAACACAATTATTTCTAGAAGTCTGATTTTAAAAACTGTAGTAGATGCATAAAACAGTAGCCTGGGCTTGCTTATTTATACTTACGTTTCAGTTCAAATTAAAGGATTTTATCTCGCTCAGTTATCAACCTAGTTTTGAAAAAGTGCAAGGGCCACAACGTGCCACCAGAAGTTGCCTTAAAAAAGATCCTTGCTCCACTGGGCTAAGCAAAAATTAGACTTGCAGAGATTACCCTAGTTGAGGTGGGCACACCTCAACATAGGCAGATGCACCAATCAAAATACTCCCACCTTCCTGCCAATGTCAAGAGCTGGTATTCCTTATTTAAGTCTACCAACCCAAACCACAAGAAAAAAATTTTATATACAGCCTCCTCGGGCAACTCATATTCCCAGGTTTTATTGATAAACTCCCTTAGCTAGCAACTAACTTTGTTTCTCCTCATGTGGCCTGGATTTCTGGCAAAACACTGTTCCCTTCATATAATGTACCCACATATTTTATTTGAGACTTCTAACAAGCTAGTGAGGAAGAGGTTATTAACCCCATTTGAGACAAAGAAACATATTCATGTAGGGTTTAAGTGATCTGGCAGAGCTAGGACTGATTTAGGCCTCATGGCTCAAGAAGTCTTGTTACCCTAGCCCCAATGGGCTTCCCACTTTTCCTGTGCCTGCCAAGCTAAATGGTCTAAATGGAATTTTTTTTTTTTTGCATATAGTCCATATTAAGTTTAAATAGTTTTATTTCCTCTGCCCCACCCAAATTAATTACCAGCTTTATTTACTTATATATATTCAGCTTTATTTCCAACAAAATATGTAACAGCCATCAATTTTCTTTGACCTAATATAGTAACATTTTCTAACAGCACACACCATAAATTACCATCACACCTACAAACTATGGACCTGTTAGCTAAAGACACTCACGTTTCAATATAGAGACGCCTGTGATCAAGTAGAATAAGGAAGAATTATAGGCCCATGTCACTGGCCTAGCATTTAAGGTAATGAAATATTTCTCAAAGTATGTTCTGGAGAATACTACTGCCATAAGATAAGCTTTCATGCCCAAGTGAGTTCCGTGGTCAAATTCATTTTAAGATACTCTCATCCTGCGTTCCCCTCTTATCAAGTCATGGTGCACATAAACACATTAAAACACTCTGAGTAATCACAGCAGTAAATAAACCCACTAAGCTATAAGTTCCATGAGGACAAGGATCATGTCTGTTTTGTTCATCTCTGTATACATCTCTGTATAGCCAATACCTAATATGCACAGTGCCGAACTGAGACACCGGCACTCAAATTTTTTTTAAAAAAACAAATCAACGATTAACTTTGTTAATGCAACATTTCCCCTCAAGCCATTTCCCTTTTCATTTCATTTGCTGAAGCACCATGCTGATCTAACCCGTTCCTTTCTGGTATGATTATGAAAAGTATACATGCTGCCTAAAATTCCAAGCACACATCTTTGGTTAGTCCTATTAATCTGGTAAAGTCAATTGTGAAAATGTTTAGTGAGGATTACAAATTAAACCCTCATTCTGGGGGTCCAATTCTTAGTGTCAGAACCATGTAATTCCATGACCCCAAACTGTTTAGCCTATATACAGAATAGGCTCTATTAAAACCTGGGAGCCAGTCCAGAACAGGGACTGAAGCTCCATTTTACACCTTTCCTGGAACTTCGTAAGCTCAGGCACTGTTGTAGCCATCTGCCAAGAAACAGCATCAAGGGAGCTAGCCATCACAAAAGGCCCTTTGTAAACTGCCCACTACAAATTAAACCAATCAACCCACCCTAAAACTAGCACACTGAATAAAATATAAATATCCCCACATCCCTGCGTCAAAGAATTTCTTCCTGCCTCATACCAATAATTCATTTTTGTATCACTGAAGTCACTTGTTCAGCTCTTTCTTCTAAGAGGTGGGGAAGTTTTCATTAGCAAATGTGAATAAAGCCCAAATAATATCACAAAACTGTGTTGATTTTGTGGTTAAAGCACACCATTCATTATCATTTGTGACACTAGTCCATGGAATACTGACCAAAGGGGTTTTCTTCAAGTCAACTGAAAGTGAGTGAATTAAATGCCATCTGACCATTTAGAATCGTTAGATGAGGCTAAGATGAGAACTTGACCCTGACGAGTGCTAGCTAATGCATTTCTAGCCTGGTTGCTTACGACCAATCAACAAGATCACAAATGAGCGTTCTTCTATGAAAACAAGGCAAGAGCATGTGGAATGCCAGGACAACACCAACTACAACCCTGGCTCCCTCTTCAGTGAGGATCAAAGGGCTGAGAAAAAAGAAATGGAGGTGGATTTACTGCGTGAACTCTTCAGGGACCCATTCACCTCTCAACACGTTTATCCAGGTGAACCAAGTCAAAAGGTCAAGGGTGAATTTAAAGTGGAAAAAAGTCAAAGAAAAGCAAAAATACAACCAGAATTTCTTGCTTGCTTTGGTGATGGTAGGGTTTACCCACTCTGACTTATATACTCCTTTAAACACCAGCTGGTAAAGACATTTCCTTCCCCATATTTTCCATTTCCCTTAGCTATTACCCATCCTCTCTTAGTCTCGCCCTTCCCCTACCCTCCTATGCTAACTCTAAATATGGGACTCAAAGCAATAGGGCTGATTTGTTAAGACTTTAAGGACCACTTAGGGAGGGAGCTACATAACTTACCACTACCTACACAACAACTTACATCGAAGCATCTCAAAGAAAGCACATTTTATTAATTTGCTGAGACAATTTTTTTTCCTGCTGATAAGTGAAAAAGATGATTTATTCTATCTATAGAGTTCTAAAGTAAACCAAAGAAAAGGCATAAGCCTTTTTCTTCCACACTGAACTTAAAACACCTTTTGCTTACTTGAAACTCCACCCAAATCAAACAACTTGTGTCAAATACATAAATCTAAGCATTTAGAGTAGAAAGACTTCACCAAAAAGAAAGTCTTTTAGCAATAATAGTGCTTCACTGGCTACAATATAGCTACTGTGACTTAAAATCCTTTCAGGAAATTAAATATCAATGTTTATACTGCCTGAAATTCCAGCGATCATCGTTACAACAAAAGAGCTCTCTCTGAGAACTTATAAAGTTTCTTTTTAGTAACTCTTAGGTTCTTATGCAGAATTACTAGCTCTAACATTATTTTCGAAGAAAATAATTTTGCTAAAATCTGAAGATCTTCACTTCTTTGTGTATTTTTAACTGTACCAGTTGGCAATGCCATTTTTATAAACAAACTGCACGAGCCAACAGTGGCAAGAGTCCAAGCACGTAGATGCTGAGGTCAATTAGTTCTCCACAGGTTTCACTTTCTGTCTCCCTCTTATTTATATGTGCTGTATATAGAAAAAAAAAAAGCAAAGTTTCCTTCGTGCTCATTAAATTATAGCATGCATTTTTCTTGAATGGGAAAATACTGTGCAAATGAAAGATGTGGCAGAAACAAAGAAACAGCTCTCCTTTACATTACTCATTAAGCAGCCTTTGTTGGCTGTAGGCATGACTACTAATAACCATCATCACTTGGCTCACCATTCTAGGTACTCCTAACTTATCTCAATTGTAACAGAAGGACACAGGCATAAACAGAAATATTTTCTAAACCAATAAATTCTGGGATGAATCTGAGACCCATGTGCTGGCAAACAGGTGGTCAAGAGTGACAAATCTGATCACTTCACGTAAGATAAGCTAAGAATGGCCCTCAAAGAATCAGCACATATACCGCTACACAAGCAAAAGTGATTATTTAAGAGCGGTTTGAATAAGAAGAAAAAAAACATTAAATATCCAAGCCAAGATATTAAGTCATTTAATCCCCACACTAAGACCAAAAAAAAAAAAAAATTACCCAAAGCAAGGCTATCTATTTAAAAATATCAATAGAAAGGTCAGTTTGGCAGGCCTCCAAGTATTACAAACCTGGTTCCGAGAAAGTGTCACTAATATCATCATCCTTGTCATCTTCATAATCCTCTTCCTCCTCTTCCTCCTCTTCATTTTCAGACAGTTCATGCTCACTGCCAAACCCTTCATCGTGATCCTCATCATCGTCCTCCTCATCCTCCTCGTCCTCCTCAGGTCTGCATTTGGTTGGCTGTTCACCCAAGTTGTCAGAGACGAAGAGAGAATAATTGTGCTCTTCCTTTTTCTGGGATGAATCTGAGACCAATGTGCTGGCAGAAAGGCTGCTACTCTCCCCTACAGCAATTGACCCACGACCATCCTGGGGCAGTGGGCTGAGTAATAGTTCCTGGGTTTCTTTGAAAGGCAAAGCAGGAGTGGCACGACCCTGCAAAGGCTCCATCCCTTTTTTCTCTTGTCTCTTTGCTACTGCACCGCAGTAGCAGGTATTCTCCTTTGCTGCATCGGTGTGAACCTGGCTCAACAAGTGCCGGGTCTGCTGCACTGGGTTGATCTTTACCTTTGCCTTTTTTACATAGTCTTTACATTCAACATGAAAGTTCACCTTTTCATTATGATACACATTGGTCTTCACCATGATTTGTGTGCTTGAAGTGGGTTTACTTGCTTTCTGGACACAGTCTGACAAAGGGACCTCAGCCTGAAGAGTCTTAGAAGAACACACAGGGGCAGCGGCTCTGCTTGTGATCTTTTTACCAGGGAATGAAGAGGGGAAGGGATTTTGTTTGACGCTGAAAAGTGAATCAGGGTAATAAAGGGAGTCAGAAACAGACTGAGAGTCCTCGCTGTTAAGTTGGGCCAAAGTTGGAGTTTTACTAATGACCTCTTCATCTTGGTAAGGGCTAGAAAAGTCATCGAGACCCAAGTAATCCACTTCTTTTGTTCCCCAGATGTCACAGCTGGTTAGTTTGGTGTACTTTGTTAAGTCTTCACAGTACGTATCCCACTGTTCCCAGTTTGAGGTTAAAGCACCCTCATTATCCAGGACATCTGTGAAAGACTCCAGATTTTCAATGTCTTTGCAGTCCTCCAGAGAAAGAAAACTGTCTCTAGGATTCTGTTGGTAGTTCATTTCTCTATCCTGGGAAAGGATTTAAAAAGAAAAAAAAAAAAAAAAAATCACACAATTATTAGGAAGGAAATATTCACCTCCATCCTCACTTCTATATATCAAATTGAGAAGTCACATCTTGACCTCGGTCTGTTTTATTTCAAGACAAAGGCTAGTTATATGATATTTTTACCATTCTATATGTATTATTCCATATAATACATTCCGTATAATATTTTTCTCTTGGGCAAGGAAAATTTAAAAAAAAAAAGGAAAATATGTCCTTTGAGAGACTTTTAATTTTTTTTTTTTGACAATAGAATTTTAAAAGTCATCCTTCTTTAAAGCTAAAGTATGGTCCAAATATCAAGGATTTCTTGAGCTTTAGTATAAACATTCTTCCTAAAAAAGTTTGTATTTCTTTATTTTTTACTAAGGATTTTGTGATCTCTTAGAAATAAGCTTCAATTATGAGACAAATAATGAAGACTTTACCTTCATTACAGAAAAATCTGTCTTAACTGGGAACTTAAATATAGGCGCAAAGACTAATCAAGAGTTAGAACTCAGCCACAGAAGGATAAGATCTTTGCAAGGCCTTACAACCACTTTTGGGTACGGGGGGTAAAATAACCCCTCATCCATTTTAGAGATGGGATTTTAAAATGTCAGTAAGACTGTGTAGCCATCAAAAAGAATGAAGTAGAGCTCTAACAAGTAATCCACTATATATATGTCCACTATATATTTTTATGTTAAAAAGAGGAAGTTACAGAATATATCTATAAATGTATCATCCAATTAAAAAGCTTATCCATATGCTTATATATGCACAGAAAAAACTCTGTTAGCAGTAGTTAAATCTCCGAAGGGGGCATGGAGGGTGAAGACTCAGGAAGGAAAAGAGGACTTTTTCAGTTTTCCAGTTTGTTTGTTTATTTGCATGTGTGTATCTAAGTGTTCTAACAGCTTTATTGACATATACTTTACACAAAATTCACCCATATTAAGTGTACAATTCAATAGTTTTTAATAAATTTACAGATTTCTGCAACCCATGTTTCCAGTTTTTATATGCTTCTGTGTTGCTTAAGTTATATATAATTAAAATTTATTAAAAAAAAAACTTTTTTTCAGGCGGGGCCAAGATGGTGGAGTAGTCAGATACTTCTGGTGGGCCCTCTTATAACAAAGACCCAAAACAAACAAGTGAATCAATTAAAATGACAATCTAGGAGCCCTGAACATCAAAGGCAAAGTTGAGGAATTCGACTGAGTGGCAGCAGGAGGGAAAGAGAGTTCAGAAGCAGCAAGGAGTTGGCAGACCTCACCCAGCAGGAACCAGCACCCTGCAGGCCAGATCTGCTGGTGCAAACATGGTAAGGCAAGCAGTGGCACTTGGGACACGTTTTTCACATTGGCAGAGTCCAAGCGGCGGAGAGTTCACTCACGCCTCCAGAATCAGCGAAAAGCAGTGCTCTCAGCAAAAGATAAATACTTGTGTCTAATCTACCATGCGAACCAAAAAACACCCCTTTGGAAAAACACTCTCTCCCATTTAACTGACCCCTCCCCACTCTGCACCAGGTCCCAAGTAGGCTTCAGTGATAGCCGCTTTCCCTGGGCCAGGTTGGAAGTAGGACCTGTTGCACACCCTGAGCCATCCTCCTGGCCTTGCAAAGGAACAAATTAACAAACACGGAAAAAAATAATCTGCTGGCTTCCCTAAGATGGGAACTCAGGGCAGAAACAGCTCCTTTGCCTAGGCACAGGCATAAGTGGTCCACAAACTCTGAATGCCTTTCACCCCTGCAAAGACCTGTGTGGGCCCATTTCAACAGCGTAGGCCCTCACTCGCACAGTACAGCAGGGTATATACCTGAGTCTAACTTCAACTGTTTCAGCTATATGGTGGAGGGGAAGGTTTGTGACTTTGACACTGCTCTGCCTATTAATAGGGTTCTCACCTACCCATATCAGGGGCCTGAGAATTGACGGCTTTACCCACATCACCTAACCACCCTCAACAGGGTCCAAGGATAAGTGGTGCCTCCCAGTCCTTTCAGCCAACAGCACTGGGTGCCCACAGTCCTGCTGCAAAACCCACCCACCTAGGCGCCCTAGGGAACAGGGACACGCTTTCCTCACAGACACTCAGAGGCAGTTGTCAGTCCTCTGCCTTGCTCAGCACAGAACCCCCTACTGCAGCCAGATACCTGTTCCTACACCAATCACCTCTGCTTATCTGGGACTGTAGGTGAGAGCCTGCACCACACACTTGGTGTCCAACTACCTGGATACCTGAGCTGAATCCATACAAGAAAAGCAAACGAATTCCTAGGCTCATATACTTATTAACAGCTCTAACCACTTGGTGACAGGACTTCAGAGCTTCAAAGGCACCAATAATCAAACTAGTTTACTGAAGCAGTCTATCTGGGCATATCAAAACAAAACAAAAAGCTAGGACACAGTAAGCAAACATAAAATGAGTAAGTACAATAACTTATTGATGGCTCAGTGACAACAGTCAATATCAACTCACACAAACAGGCAGACCATGAAGGCTTCAGCAAGCTCCCAAAACAAAGAATCAAGAAATCTTTCAGATGAAGAGAACTTCCTGGAATTACCAGAGACAGAATACAAAAGATTAATACAGAACTCTTTAAGAGATCAGGCAAAACACAAAACAAGCCAAGGAACACAGAGACATGGGATTAGAGAAACTTAACAAGATCAGAGAAGAACATAATGAAAAATTTAATAGCCTCCAAAAATCCATAGTGAGACAGCAAACAGAAATTCAGAAGATTAACAATAAAATTTCAGAATTAGATAACTCAACAGAAAGTCATAGGAGCAGAACTGAGAAAATGGAAGTCAGAATTTGTGAGACTGAGAGGCCTCACGCTAACTGATTTTAGAACCTATGATACCACCACAGTTATCAGAACAGCCTAGTACTGGTACAACAACAGATACATAGACCAATGGAACAGAATTGAGAATCCAGACATAAATCCATCTACATATGAGCAGCTGATATTTGACAAAGGCCCAAAGTCAGTTAAATGGGGAAAAGACAGTCTCTATAACAACCAGTACTGGCATAACTGGATATCCATCTGCAAAAAAAATGAAACAAGACCCACACCTCACATCACTCACAAAAACTAACTCAAAATGGATCAAAGACCTAAATATAAAATCTAAAACGATAAAGAGTATGGAAGCAAAAATAGGGACAATGCTAGGAGCCCTAATATGTGGCATAAACGATATACAAAACATTGCTAACAAAGCACAAACATCAGAAGAGAAACTAGATAACTGGGAGTTTCTAAAAATCAAACACCTATGCTCATCCACAGACTTCACCAAAAGAATAAAAAGATTACCTACAGACGGGGAAAAAGTTTTTAGCTATGACATTTCCAATCAGTGTCTGATCTCTAAAATCTACATGATACTGCAAAAACTCAACAACAGAATTAGTGAGATTGAAGATAAAGCACTTTACACCAACATATTTGAGGAAAAATCAGATAAAAGAATCTAAAAAATGAAGAAACTCTAAGCATTATGTGGGACTCTTACCAAGAGAAAAAAACCTATGAGTGATTGGAGTACCAGAACAGGCGGGGATAACAGAAAATACAGAGAGAACTGTTGAAGATCTGTTGGCAGAAAACTTCCCTGATATCGTGAATGATGAGAAGATATCTATCCAAGATGCTTATCGAACCCCACACAAAACAGATCCCAAAAGAAAGTCACCAAGACATATTATAATCAAACTTGCCAAAACCAAAGATAAAGAGATAATTTTAAGAGCAGCTAGAGATAAACAAAAAGTCACCTACAAAGTAGAGTCAATAAGACTAAGCTCAGACTACTCAGCAGAAACCATGTAGGCAAGAAGGCAATAAAGGAAAAAAATTTGCCAGCCAAGAATTACATATCCAGCAAAACTGTCTCTCAAATATAACGGCAAAATTAGGACACTTCCCGATGAAAAGAAGTTTAAGAAATTTGCAAAAACCAAAATAAAATTACAAGAAATACGAAAGGGAGTCCTCCAGTTAGAAAACCAGTAACATCAGATAACACCCCAAGACTAGAACACAAGACATAGCAACCAAATATCAACAACAGTGAGTCTCTGATGGAGGAGGAGAAAAGTGGCATGCAGAGCTCAAATTCACATAAAAAGACCAGACTTAATGGTCTGACTGAGGCTAGAAGAACCCCAAAGGACATGGCTCCCGGGCTCTCTACTAACCCAGAACTAAAACCATTCCCAAAGCCAACTCTTCAGACAAGGATTAAATTTTCTTTTTTTTTTTATGAAATATAAAATAATACTTGTGAAGAGTGTGCTTCTTAGTTCAAGTAGATACACGAGACTAAATGAACAGCTCCCGTCTGGAAGCGGGATGAGAAGGTTGGGATAGGAGCTGGCTGAATGGACACGAGAAACCCGGGGTGGAAAGAGGTAGCATGCATTATAAGGATTGCAAATAGGGTCACATAACAATACATGTATAAATTTTTGTATGAGAAATTAACTTGAGCTGTAAACTTTCACCTAAAACTCAATTTAAAAAATATATATATTTTTTAAAAATACGCAATAAGTGTGTTCAGATATTGCTTGGAATTGCTATTTTTGTCTGACATTCTCTACGTCATACCCTTGACCCTAAACGTGTTCGGCGTTATCACTAAATTTTCCAGCTGAAAAGTCTTTTAGCAGTTTGGCATGTAAATGAGATGGATTCCTGTTCTCCTCATCAGAAACTGGACTTAAATATATTAGATAACCTTTTCTCTTGTTATTTCCAATGGGGTCATACATTCTTTCAAAATCACTAGAATTATACTTGCAAGAATGAAACTTAATTTAATCACACCCCTTTTTGTTTTCAGACATCTATACATTAAAAAAACCTACCATGCAACTTTTACCCCAAATCAACTAAAGCAGAATCCAAGGAAATGTTACTTACCAGTTCATACATGAAATCTGGATCTGAACTATTCGCTAAAAGATCTGTGCTCATCAGAGTCTGTTCTGAAAAGGTGTGGCTTCGAAAGGCATCCCCGAAAGGCGGATCCATTCCGCTTACACTAGGCTACAACAGAGTCATTTTAATTTTAGAAAGTTAGACTAATTCAAGACCGATTTTACTGCACAGGAGCCCCACCTTCAAACCCCACAAAGTAACTTATTATTTTCAGAGAACAATTCTGCATTTTTTCTACTGTTTAGTACATGAGAGTTTTAACTAGCATTAAACTGTAGACTCATATTAGGAAAATAACAAAAATACATTAAAAACAGAAGCAGAAATACATAGTAGCATTAGTTTATAACATCTAACTTCTAGAAACAAAAGCTTATTTAGCCACAGTGGCAAGATACAGCACCTAAGTGTACTTTTATTTAGCTATATAACATTTCTTCAAATTGCTCTCTTATTGATATTCTGTTTTCACTCCCTAAGGTGAAGAATCTGTGCCATTCCCTAGAGTACACAGAGGTAGCAAATCAGGCTCATCTCACAACTAAGGAGAGTCTACCGTCTTACTTCCCAAAACAAGGCGGAAGACAATTTGGGTATCTCTAGCAAGAAGTCCCAATAACCCAGTGGTTAAGAGCCACGGCTGCTAACCAAGAGGTCGGCAGTTCGAATTCACCAGCTGCTCCTTGGAAACCCTATGGGGCATCTACTCTGTCCTACAGCATTGCTATTAATCGGCATCAACTCAACCACACGGGTAAAAGTCCAATAAATGCCTCTGTGAATGTGATGGAGACAGGGCCAGAAAAATACCCCAAAATCTCCTGGGTGAGACCAAAAATTTGGGCATGAGCTCAGTAGACTTAACTCTGAGAAAGATACAACCTACTCTATAATAAGTAAAATTTAGAAAAAAAGACTCAGCACCCAGAGTTAATGCTTCTTCTTCTCTTTATCTCCTCCTTCCATTTCAACATCTACACAACTTACTCCAGAGTCAAGTCAGGGGTCACACTCCTGAAGTGGCTCAAACAACAGGAAGGCCTCACTTTGCAGTCTAACTTGGATGAAGGAAGAGAATATGAAAGAATAAAATTTCTCTCTTTGCCTTTCTGTTCTTCTTCTGCAAGTTTCTACAGAAACGAAAGACTACTTATTTATATTTTTCTTTTCTACTTGTTTATATTCTCTATTCATGTACCTTCTACCTACCACAGATTTGCCTTTTTACACACTTTCACATCATGCTTTTCTTCATTTGTCCTCCACATCCCAACCTTTTCTTTCTCTTATTTTCCCTAATCCTCCAGGCTGCATGATTTTTCTTCTAAGAGAAATTTAGTTTGAAGGAGTAGGTGTTTTATAGCCTTAAATTCAAGTACTCAATGAATGCCAAATAAACCTTGGTGGGATGGTGAGGGAAGGATTCTAAAAGGGAATATGTAGTCCATTTCGCACAGGGGCTGGGCTGAAGGTAGGCCTCTGGTCTGTCTAATGTCAGCTAGCAAATCTCCTTTCTTGCCCTCTGCTGCCTGCCTCCTTGAGTCACTAGATAGTCAGCCCCAGCTGCTTATTGATCTCCTCTGTCCAAGGCTAGCTCTGGATGTCCCCGCATGAAGCTGCTTAAGAGTCCCTGCCCTCTCATTTCTAGGTCTCTCCTTAGGACTGAAAACAAAGAGAGAGAAGCAAGAGCTAACCACTGGAGAAGGAAGCGAAGGGGTTTGGAGATACAGAGTGGGGGGACTAACAGCACTTCTTGTTTCAGCGATTGCCTTAAACCCAAACTGATCAATTCAAAATAGTCACCACAAGATAGATACAATCGTTTTTACACGTTTTGTAGAATATGTATGTACACAGAGAGAGAGAGAGAGATTGGCATATTGAGACACATATATACATTGAAGTCCCTCAACATTTCCTCTTAACTACTTCTAAGTTCAGCTGGCATAAATGGAGGAGTTGGGAAATAGGAAGAAGACAGATGAGATAAAAACAAGATTTCTGAGGCAGATGAATTGTCAGGGGAGCTGGTTTAGTCCCCATAAAGCCAGCAGATATGTCCACCTTCTTACCTACTTTTCATTCACTATGCTCCCTGTGTCAACCTCATTAAACATCAAAGCTATAGCAAAGGAGGAAACAGAAGAGAACAGAAATAGGAAGGACACGTACTCAAAACTAGCTGAGACCAGTAATAAAATGTCCTAAAAATGTAGTACATCAGGTTGTGCGGAGCTTACAGCCCAATGGTACTGACTGACCTTCTGCAGTGGGAAAATACGGAAGTTTGCACCTTCTCTCTATGACTTACCTGAGGCATTTCCAAGCCCAGATCCTGTGAGTCCAATTCCAAACTTCTTTTTTTTTTTGTTTGTAAATTCCTTTCCAGCTTTACTTTTAATTTCAGGATCAAAGATGATTTTCACAATATGTGTTAAGTTTCCTCAGAATGCCTTTAATTTAACTGCTTCAATCTCCACTTCTTTAGTAATTCTGTATGAATCTATCAAACAACAACAGACAGTAACTTCACTGAGCTCCATTAAAAACAAGTTGACCTTTTAAAACCTTTCAAAAACTACATTAACAATGAACACTTTAGTAAGTCTCGTGGCTGCAATATCAAGAATTTGGTCAGTCTTAGTTCCTATTATTTTCAAATTCATCATTCCTCCCTTGTTTGTTTCTAATATAAGGCTGGTCAATTACCAATTAAATTGGCAATGTTTTAAAAAGACATCCTGACAGAATTAACACAGGCTTACGGTTCTTGTGATCTGAAAGAAGTGTTATACTTAAAGTAAAACTCTCATTCCTTTCTTTTCTGTAGGACAGAAAGTAATGTCTCGACATTTAATTCGATTTAGTGTATGTATAATCATTACTACTAAATTAACCTAGATTTTAAAGCTCTCATAAATCTAGATGAGTAATGAATATAATAGAAGAATTTAGCATATTTTCTACATTAAACAAAGTCATATTCTTAATGATGTATATGGACATTATTCTTTGAGTTTTAAGTAAAAGTTGGCCTTGAACTAGGGATTAGTCCAGTAAGTTTTTAGTATCTGTATGTCGAGGGGAGAAGTGGGGATGAGGATTATGTTACAGAGTGGTTGCAAGGATTAAATCAAAGAGTGGTTGTAAATCGCTAGCCTTAGCCTAGTAGGGACTTCACTTAGTTCCCTTTCCCTCTTCTGTGAAGACTTCATCAGGAAGAACTGAATGACTATACCCACTTTATTTTCTCTCCTAGACCAGTGGTTCTCAAAGTCTGATCTCTGGACCACCACCACCATCAGCAGGAACATCAACCCGGATATCTGCTGGAAATGCAAAATCTTGGGCCCCAGCCCAGACCTATGAAAGCAGAAAGACTTCAGTATTTCAGTACTATTCTGGGGGTGCGGCCCAGCAATCTGTGTTTTAAGAAGCCCTCCAGATGATTTTTATCCTTCATAGCATTTGAGAACCACTGCCCTAAACTGAACTCACTCTCATTCAATCTAGATGCAGTATCATTTCTTAAAATTAATGGACATAGCCAGTTTAAACTGACCTGCCTTCTGTGGTTAACATATTCTCTGGGATAGAAGCTTGGAGTGTTACATTATTTCGCTTTCAAAGGCTTCTTGTTGAACAAATAAGAGATAGTCAACAAGGGACTGGATGACTGTTCTGCTTAACTAGGTTAACAAATTGACTACAATTTTTGTTTCCTGGATCTTTGCTGGGCTCTCCCCTCTGGTGGGCTGTCATTTTGGGCTCGCTGGCCAAACCTAGGGAACACTGTCACGTACCCAGCCTGGGCCTAGAAACAACTCCATGGCTCAATCCAGTGCCGCCCTCGAATGAGATTGATCCCTGCCCCTGCCAAAGGCCCGTTCTTGCCCAGCATCTCATGTAACCTCAAGCTCTGGTCCCACTGCTTGTAGGCCGTCTCGGCCCCAACTCTTCCTCTGACTCCTGTGAAAAATCAGGCCAGCCACTTTTTCTAGACTTATAACTTAGGCCCCCAAATGGCATCTGGTTCAAGTCATACATTCAATAAAGTGGACCAGTGTACTTCTAGTCTATAACCTGGATCCGGGAGAAGAGTTTGATATCCTCTAAAGCCTAGAAACACTCTCTTACTAGCAACAGAGCTGAAGTTAAGTTCTAGTCAACATATATGTACTGGCATCTACTAAAGACACCACCTACCAACAGCTTGGTTTAGCAGGGAAACACTGGACAGAAGGAGCTAAGTTCTAGTCACAGCTATTACTTGCAAATTATACAACACTGCGTGAGTCAATCTTTCGAAGCCTCATTTTCTTCATCTCTCGAAAGAAAACAATAGTATTTTCTCATGGCTACCGAGTTTTCTAAGCCATAAAACTTCCATTCAAATGTAACTATTTCTTTTTAAAACTGTTTAAACACTTAGAATTAAAACAAGCCCTGGTAGCGCAGTGGTTAAAGCATTCGACTGCTAACTGAAAGATGGGCAGTTCAAAACCACCAGTGGCTCCACGGGAAAAAGATGTGGCAGTCTGTTTCTGCAAAGACTGGAAACCCTGTGGGGTCGCTATGAGTGGGAATCAAATTGATGGCAGTGGGTTTTGGGGTTCACTTAACAGTAAGCAAAAAGAGCACTTGTTTGGGAGATAGGAGATGTGGGTTCTAGTTTTAATCCCATAATTAAAACAAAACAGCCTTATGAATTGGAGCAAGTTACTTAATTTTTACCTTAGCTCCCACATCCGAGGAATAACAACTCTTAAGTATGTAACAGGGATGTTATGAAAATAAATGAGATACTAAATTAGGATGCAGTAATAAAACAGATTTGGAAAGGTGATTATCATCCATAGATGGGTTAGGTATATTTCGCTAATACTTTCTTTGTCCCATAGCTGGTCCAGCTCAGAAACTCAACATCTGTAACAGCTGTTGGAAACAAAGGGCTGAATGTTCTAAAGATGCCAATTTTCAAACAGAATTATCCATCATGTAAAGGGTTGGGCTCATTCACCTGGGTAATGAAGCACCTTAGTTGCTTCTCCTAGTCTCTCAAGTAGCAGTACATAGGATGGGGTTGGGGGAATCTAACCCAAGCAGTAGGACCCCATTTTGGTGATAAATTAACTCATCCTATCTCTAAAACTAACAACCCAAATTCACAACAAACTATCTTCATCCCCAATGTTTCATATCCCTTTTCCAGAAATGCTTAGTACCAATCCAAGCATTTATTGTAAAACAACCATGAAGAACAAAAATGCCCATCCAAAAGTGGAAGAAAAGAAAAGAATAAAGGCTTCTATAGAAATTACCATTACATAGCATCTTCCATAATGATACTTTGCTCCAAAGCTGCACCCTATGCCAAGGAACCATCAACGAACGGCTAATAAGTAATAATGCTTAAATGACTAAATAGCACTGAGGAGAAAGGTGTGTAATAATTTTTCAGGACGCCTTCACACTTCTTTGGGCTCAAGAATATCCACATTTTACTCAAAGCTTTGATATTAAAGTACATAAAAAACAATGATCTAATTTCCCAACCAATGTATGACCTGAGTAAGATTTGTTCCAAGGAATGTTTATTCAACAAACAAAAGGGTTGTGAAGTTTGAAAAACATACACTGAACAAAACTGTTAAGCTTCCTTTAATTCTTCTTCAGGACTTCTTGGGAAGTTTAACGTGCTGATGTGCATTATAAATCACGAGTAGGTGGACACAGCACATCCCATTTCCCAAACCTATTTGATCATAAAATCCTCCTCCACCCCCTATCTTTCAGACTAATGCTTCTTTGGAAAAAGTAGGGAAAAGACTAAATTAATTCCTTTTGTTTGTAGCACTGGCTCACCAGTTCCCAATAAACTTTTGTGAGTTTTTCAAGGGAGAGAGGACTGTAGTCTATCAGAAATATTTACCACTAGATTTTCTGTACCTAGGCTCATTCAAAAAAAATCAACAATAGCTCATAAGCACAGGAAAAGAACTCCTGTAACAAATAACTAGCTTTCTGAAGCAGTCAGTTAGAGCAAATGATTGATGTACAAGCAGCAATGGTACCACTTGAAGACCATCAGTTTCAATCTCTCATAGTCCTTTCTACCAGGTGCCACCCTAGATAAAACCATTTAATCATATACTGATTAATCACATACTGAGGCTTACTATACATGCTTCAAGGATTGGAGGAAGATTCATTAACAGCCTGTGTTATACACATGACACAACCTTACCTGCTGAAAGTGAAGAGGACTTGAAGCACTTACTGATGAAGACCAAAGACCACAGCCTTCGGTATGGATTACACTTCAACATAAAGAAAACAAAAATCCTCACAACTGGACCAATAAGCAACATCATGATAAACAAAGAAAAGATTAAGGATGTCAAGGATTTCATTTTACTTGGATCCAAAAGCAACACCCATGGAAGGAGCAGTCAAGAAATCAAAAGACACACTGCATTGGGCAAACCTGCTGCAAAAAACCTCTTTAAATTGTTGAAAAGCAAAGATGTTACCTTGAAGACTAAAATGTGCCTGACCCAAGCCATGGTATGTATTTTCAATTGCCTCCTACGCATGTGAAAGCTGGACAATGAATAAAGAAGACTGGAGAAGAACTCATGCCTTTGAATTGTGATGTTGGAAAAGGATACTGAATATACCATGGACTACCAAAAGAACAAACAAACCTATCTTGGGAGAAGTACAACCAGAATGCTCCTTAGAAGCAAGGATGGTGAGACTTTGTCTCACATACCTTGGACATGTTATCCATGTTATCCATGGATCAGTCCCTGGAGAAGGACATCATGCTCAGTAGAGGGTCAGCAAAAAAGAAGAAAACCCTCAATGAGATGGACCAACACAGTAACTGCAACAATGGACTTAAACATAACAATGGTTGTGAGGATGGCTCAGGACCGGGCAGTGTTTCGTTCTGTTGTACATAGGGTTGCTATGAATTGGAACTGACTCAATGGCACCTGACAATATACATGCTAAGGAGTCTCTGGGTGGCGCAAATGGTTAAGTACTTGGCTACTAACTGAAAGACTGGTGGTTTAAATCCACCCAGAAGTACCTTGGAAGAAAAGCCTGGCAATCTGCTTCTGAAAGAGCAAAGGCACTGAAAATCCTATGGAGCACAGTTCTACTCTGATATACATGGGTCTGCCATGATTCAGAACAGACTCTACAGCAACCGGTTTGGTGATTTTTGGTTTTTTTGTATGCTAGGCAAGGCAACAGGTAAAGCAAGATAATAGGAATACTCAGAGGACCTCTTACCAAAACTTAAACCACTAATCCTAACTGTAAAAGCCAAACCAAGAGCTGACTAGGGTGCCCTAGGCAGCTCACATACATATCCAAGGGCTCTTAAACCATGCTCCTTCTCAGTTTGAAGGTTTCAGCTGATCCCTGAAAGTGCACATATTTTTTAAAAGTTCATATAAAAAAAATAAATTTCTTTATAATGAGAATATCTTATGAACAAGCAGATACATGATGACCACAATCCCTGCAGCTCCCCTTTTATATGGAACTGGCATAAACGAAAAAAACCAAACCCAGGGCCGTCAAGTCGATTCTGACTCATAGCAACCCTACAGGACAGAGTAGAACTGCCCCATAGAGTTTCCAAGGAGCACCTGGCAGATTCAAACTGCTGACCCTTTGGTTAGCAGCCGTAGCACTTAACCACTACGCCACCAGGGTTTCCATGGAACTGGCATAGGACACAGCTAATATGAGAGGGTCAACAGTTTGTTTATATGCCCCTTTCAGTAACTCAAGGGAACTGGCTCCTCACAATGGTAAGAAGCACTTCCGGGTCACCCAACATTCATCAGGATAGATGTCAAAATTGTCGTTAAGAAATGCCAAGAAAATAGCAAGATTCGTGGCGTAACTTGAAGAATGTAATCAACGTCACTGAACTGTACATGTGTAAATTGTTGAACTGGTGTTTGCTGTGTCTATTTTCACCACAATTTTTTAAAAACTGCCAATATATTTACAGATAGATAGATGGCTGTCACTGAGTCAACTCTGATTCATGGCAACCTTACGCACAGTAAAATGAAATGTTACCCAGTCCTGCGTCATCCTCAGGACTGTCATGTTCGAGTTCATTGTTGTGGCTACAGTGCCCATTCCTCTTACCAAGGGTCTCCCTTGCCCTCGCTGGCCCTTTACTTCACCAAACATGATGTCCTCCTCCAGCAAATGATCCCTCTTGATGATGCGTTCAAAGCAAGTCAGATGATGTTCTGCTTTAACCCATAAGATTTTCATTGGCTAATTTTCAGAAGTAGATCACCAGGCCTTTCTTCCTTGTCTGCCTTGGTCTGAAAGTTCTGATGAAATCTGTCTACCATGAGTGACCCTGCTGGTATTTTAAATAACAGTGGCATAGCTCCCAGCCAGTTTCACAGCAACACTCAAGCCAAAACAGAATGACAAGCAGACAGATTGGTGAGGGAATACATTTACACTCTTATATAATTTATCTACTGTGGTTTATTTTGATGTTTTTTAATCTTTGCTGGTTCATGCTCATCCTTTCTTTCATGTGGGCAGAGTTCTTGATGCCCTATCTGTAAAACAGTACCAGATTCACAATTCTAATTTAATCCCCAGTAAAATTAAAACAAAAGAAGAAAACACTGACTTGATAATGCAAAAGTTTATACAATGTGTATACCACAGGGACTTGCCTGTTTGTCAAGAAAGACATTTATTGGTTTGCCCAAGCTCGTTAGCTGAGCATAACCCATCTACCACGCGTTCCACCTAGCCTTCTATACACCGTATGTCCCTCTCAACCATTCCTTCCTTTCTCAAAACTACTTTACTCTGCAAAACTATCTTTCGGATCCTTACTAAGTCAAGCCACTACCTGTTCCATGGTACAGCAGAAATCTGAGATCCTTAAACCTCCAAACCACTGAGGAAGCAGAGGACAGGGGGTGTGTGGGTGGGTGTCTGTGGGTGTGTGTGCGTGTGTGTAGGGGGAATGAGGGGGCCAAGTTCTCCCCTTTATTATGTACTATAAATCTTGTAAACACAATTCAAGGTGAATCACTATTCTTCATCTTCTAGTAAATCTCTAGAAAACAGGCAAGTAAATTTCAAACTCAATGGATATAGTTTATGTCAGGAATTATTTTAAAAAACCAAACCCAGTGCTGTCGAGTCGATTCCGACTCATAGTGACCCTATAGGACAGAGTAGAACTGCCCCATAGAGTTTCCAAGGAGCACCTGGCGCATTTGAACTGCCGACTTTTTGGTTAGCAGCCGTAGCACTTAGCCACTACGCCACCGGGGTTTCCTTATTAAGAAAAGACCCTCATTATTTACATTCCAAATCTGCTGCTACTACTCTTTAAGGATGGAAGACAGGTGAAGATGTCTTCTCCCTCAGCCTGGGTAAGAAAAGATAACCGTCCTAGCCAAAGCAGTACTTACCACGACCTTATAAACATACGAGGTCCTTCTGTGATATCACCGCAAACTTTCTATCCCAAGATCAATCTAATTAATAGTCTCCTCTTTTGCCTCTCTCACTCAGAGAGTTTTAAAAATATGGGGGTTGAATTCAGTTTGCCAAAAAAAAAAAAAATTAATTAAAACCAGATTTTACTGAGAACCCGAGGAGCTAAGATACTAAATCTCAAAAATGATCTCCACTTAGATACACTCTTGGAGGAAGACACGAGACCTCTCAGAATTTTGCTTGATTTCTTTCCAAAGGCTCTGCCCAAGTCTAATATTTGGGCTGCAAAGACAGCAAGTGGTAGCTTATGAAAACCCCTTGGGAACCAATAAAACCATTCAAGCAGGTCCCTAGATCACTCTGAGTTGAATGGGAAGCGTAACTTTTTATTTCTGAACATTAACAACTACAAATGTTGGGGTTTTCTGCAGCCTTTATACCTGTCAGCTAAGTTGTTCAGAGCACAAGAATAAGAGCAGTGGAACAGTTTCAGACAGAACCAAAGACTGCAGTTCTAACCCCCGCCCCCCTTGGTTACCACCGGAGACAAAATCTTCACACTTTGCATTTGTGCAGCTGTTTACAAATTACAAAGCACATCACTCTACCCTGTCATCTGATAAAACAACATGAGGATTTTCATAAAATAACTTGGTGAAGAAGTCAGGGTAAGTATCAGCATTAGCATCACTCCCTACCCCGTCTAGCCCCTTTCACATTATTTTTAAAGAGTTTAGCAAGGATAACAGATTTGTCTAAGGCCATTCAGTAAATGAATGCTGCCATGCAAAGCTATCAGCACAGAGACCATCTCTACTCTTCAGTGCCTCAAAGATCATCTCTAGGGGACTCCCAAATCCCCACCTGCAGCCTCGACAGGTAAGGGCAGGAGATCCACAGCATGGCACCTCCCCATTCAAACTTTCCTATTCTATCAATAGTGCCATCACTCTCTGTCACCCAGGCGTGAAACGCTGATCTCAGCCTTAACTCTCTTCTTCCCCCTCCCCACTCGCTTTGTTAAATCATGCCATTCTCTTGAACAAACTACGCACTGGCCACTTACTGGTACCCAGCACACGTCCATGTTTAATTTCGCCCTTCCCACTTTCTTGACCCTTACTTGGCCCTCGTCTTCTCATATTTACCATTCCAATATTTGCCCCACCGATCTTCCTGTCTCCAGCCTCTCCCTCTCTTACGCCCTACCATAAGATTATCCTCTTTAAACCACCACCACATGTGAGCACTGTGCTCATAAGTCACCAACAACTCCTAAACATCTCCTGGGCAATATCTGAAATACTCGAACACAATGAAACTATCTTTCCAACTCCATCTTCCACTTAACACTAATATTATATTGATCTTACTGTCTTCCCAAATACTTGATGTACATACAATCCCACTGCACTCCACTAAGAATCTCCAACAGTGAGACTCTGGTCATCATGCCTTTGCTCAAAACATTCTTCCTCTTCATCCTCTCCCACACCTTGCCTCCTCCACCAGATTGTAAAATCTTTGAGAATAGCCATCACAGCTCACGTCAATTTCACTACAGTGCCAAGAGCAATGCCTTGCCCAGAGCAGGCATCCAGACAAGAGTTGGCTGACAATGAATGGGAAATCCTCTAAGATCACAGGTCCCTCTGGATAAAGAATCAGAGGTGCGACGCTCTTCATACAGAAAGAGAACATTACAAAGAAGTCAGTCATTCAATATACATTTATTGAGCATCTCTTATGTGCTCCGAAGTATCCTGTAGTAGTGTGTTAACGTGAGTCTTTAACCACTGTAATATTATATAGTAAAAATATTTAAAATTGTACTCCTGACCTTTTTCTTTTCTTTTCCAGGAGTACTGTTTGAATTTCAATTGATTTTAAAGACCTGAGATAATTCTTGTTTAGGGAGGAATGGGGTAGAAGAAGGAGTAGGATTTAAAATTATTTAAACCAACTGAAACATTTTACACTGATTTTACATTGTTTTCTCTTTCTCATTCTCTTTGTCTGTCTCTCTCACAGCCACGCACAGCAAATTTTTAATTAGAACAAAATATTTTAAGCAGACTGTTAAAGATCTGAGTTTTTAAAAAATAACTTAGTTTTCTGAGCTGTTCTGCAGAAATCCACAAAATGTAAAAGGGCACAGCAACCCTGTCACAATTAAAGGCAGCGCCATAAAAGCAGACAGTGGTGAAGGCGAGAAGACACTTGAGCACAGATCGATTCCAGTGCAACCTCTGTCACCAAACACTAAAGGCACTCCCTAAGAGCTTTGGTGCTACACTATCAGGGCTCTGGGCCCTTCTTCCAAAGTTATTGTCTCCTCTCTCCTTTTTCATATTTGACATGTTTTCAAATGTGACATGAACATATACTAAAGAAAAATTTCAAATTCCTTCCTACTGTGTGAATGGGCTATATACCATGGGCACAGCGCTGCAGACCCGCTGGTATAGAAGTTATGGGCACGGGGCTACAAAAAGATTTGGAATACAGTTTTGCACAGTCATCTCTTTCAATACTGAAAAAGGCTGGGTGCCTCTTTGGCTCTCATACTCATAACAGGCTTGCTTTCTGAGGAGCAAAATCTAGATTCCAGATAAAAAGTTCTACTTTGTAACTGAATATTTGGAATTTCATTTCAGAGACTCACTCATCTTCTTTTATGTGTAAATGCAAGAATTTTCCCTGTTACTTTTCAGGGATATTGTGATTCATGATAATATGTAGTGTCTTGCTAGTGGCACAAAATAGATACTCAATAAATGGGGCTATTTTTCTTCTCAGATTTTTTCCTCGGTATATGATGTTCCTGAGATGTTACTGTTACGAAGGAATAAACCCACACTCAACTCAGAATCCTAGATTATCTAAAATTCCACATTTAATTATCATAAAAACCTAGCTACCTGGAAATAGCGAATAAGGGCTACTCAGGCAAGACAGGTCATTTAACACCCTTGCCCCCAGCTTTATGAGACTGAATGTCAATTATGCTGGCTTAATCAGGAAGAGAATCTTTGGATTCACAAAGCAATTCACAAAGCTGCAAACTAGTCATCTGTATATACAATAAAGAACTGACGGTAGAAGTACAATGGGAAAGGGCCTCTTCTGAGAGATGACTGCTCTTATCACTGAAACAGTTACATACAATTTATCGCTTCTTTATAGTTAGTTATACTAGCTTCACCATAGATTCTGGGCAATTTATGGGGCTGGACTTAGATAAAATTCATCTTTGTATCCATAATAAACGTACTAACACCCCCACCCCCCCACGCACAATTTAGTTTATCCTTGCTTCAAAAGGGCTCAGAATAAATCAAACAAGGGACACAGGCTATCCCGATTGCTGAGAAAACGGCAGTGAACAGAATCAGCAGCTCTCAGAGAAGAAGCACAAACAGAAACCAGAACCTAGACCCACTCCGCATCAGGCACTCAGCATTCTTAATATCCCCCGTCAAGAGGAAAGACTAAAACTCATATACAGAATTAACTGGTTTTTAACTTAGGATTTGTACAACTAGCAAAACAAAGGAAAACAGAGATCTAATGAGTTCTCTGAACTCAGAGTTACGTACATTTTAAAACAAGACAACATTAACTGAAGATTTATAGTCAAGGTCTCAAAACTGGCCTGCAGCCACAAATCAATGCCCACAGATGGGTTTTGTTCAGCCCACACAGTGTTTTAAGTTTTTTTCATTTTAATTGCCAGCACTTTAACTGGAAATATTGCATAAAATTTCTGATTTCTGATCAAATGCCACTCTCTTGGAAAAAGAAATCAGATCTGGCAACATACGTATGGTAAAACAACCAACTGAACTGAATTAAATAAACTGGCATGTATTCTCTAACTTGCTCCAATCCCATTTGAAATGGGGAATCTAAGCTTAGAGATGCTCAAAACCACAGAGCAAACAAATACCCTGGATGCGATCTCAGCTACCTTGAGGGTCTTCACTCTTAACCACTCTGCAACTCACTCTCAAATTAAAAACAAAAACAAAAAAAACACAACAGTTGCCATGCAGTCAATTCCGACTCATGGCAACTCTCATGTGTCAATGTAGAACTCTGCTCCATAGGGTTTTCAGCGGCTGATTTTTTGGAAGTAGATCACCAGGCCTGTTTTCTGAGGTACCTCTGGGTGGACTCAAACTTCCAACCTTCCGGTTAGGAGACAAGCACATTAACCTCTCGCACCACTCAGGGACTCCAACTTCCAAATAAAACGTACTAAAATGTTAAGAAAAGCCAAAAGCCAAACCCATTGCCGTAAAGTCAATTCCGACTCAGAGAGACCCATAGTGCAACTCCCCCGTAGGGTTTCCAAGGCTGTAATCTTTATGGAAGCACACTGCCATATCTTTCCTTCATGGAGCAGCTGGTGGGTTCGAACCGCTGACCTTGCAGTTAGCAGTCGAGCACTTAATCACTGCACCACCATTAAACAGAGGTATTTAAAAGACCTGTACGTGAATGTTTATAGCAGCTTTATTCATAACAGCCTAAAATCTAGAAGCAAATCAAATGTCCATCAACTGGTAATGGATAAACTGTGGTACATCCATACAATAAACAGGAATCAACTACTGATACACAAAACAACATGAATAAATCTCAGTAACACTATGTTAAGTCAAAGAAGTCAAACTGAAAAGACTACAAATTCTATGACTCCATTATGTGAAATCCTAGAAAAGTAAGGCTGTAGTGATAGAAAGCAAGTCAGTGATTGGGGATGGGGTACAGGAAGGGGACTGGCTGCAAAGGGGCATGAGGAAACATTTTGCAGCGATGAAATGTTCTATGTCTTGATTGTGGTGGAAGCTAGACGACTGGGTACATTCGTTAAAACTCACCCTGTACACTTAAAATCGGGCAGATTTTACTTTATGTAAATTATACCTCAAAGCTGATTTTTTAAAAAGAGGTGTTCAGGAAATACTATAAAACTACAGAGAATACTACCAAGTCTACCACGGAAGCTTCAGGAAAAAGGTAAGATTTGAATTGGATCTTATTACAGAACAATTTTAAGGTACATAAGCAGAAAATACAGCAAATATGTAGTCATATTCTACACTGTAGCCCACAAGAAGTAACATCTTTGAATACGACGTAAAATGTTTCATAAAAAGAAATTCATACAGATGGATAATTAGTACTTGGCTAGATATCAAAGACTAGTTGATCTTACATGATTTCCAAAGAGGGAATAAACTCACAGATTTAATATACTGCTCTCCCAAATGCAATAAAGCAGATAGTACAGAAGAATCTGTTTGCTGTTTGTTGTTGAAGAAAGCAAAATGAAAAGGACAGGTAAGGGTCAAACAGAAACCCAAAGGGTATAAAGGACAGGAGGGAACAACAATAAAAAAACCTAACCCATTGCCATCGAGCCAATTCTGACTCTACAGGACAGAGTAGAACTGCCTCATAGGGTTTCCTAGGCAGGAATCTTTACAGAAGCAGACTGCCACATCTTCCTCACAAACAGCGTCCGGTAGGTTCAGACCACCAATCTTCCAGTTAATGCTGAGCACTTTAACCACTGTGCCACCAGGGCTTCTTTGGGAGGGAACCAGGAGGGTGAAATAAAGGCAAGGGGCACACATTTCTTCAGGATCAAAGGTACAGCCTTTGGTACCAACAGATTAGAAGAGAAAGAAGAAAGGAGGTGGGTCAGATCTTGACAAAGAACTGAAAGGAAAACTAAAAACTAGGGGAAAAGAGACCAAATGACCAAAGGCAGAGCTAAAGAGAAGAGACCCGAGACCTGACAGCATGGACTGGCCCAAGAGGATCGGAGGACAAGATGAGAGAAAAAAGTTCATTTGTCCTAAATTTCACACAGCAGTCTGTCCTCCTCTTCCATGCCCCATCGCTGCCTTAGCTCAAGTCTTCTCATACCTAATCCCATCACACCCGCCATGTTTTCCTTTTATACCTCCTTGACTTGGACTAGAATGCTTCCTTCACTATTCTTCCAAACCCAGTTCATATGCCACCTTTTCTGCAAAGCTTCTCCAACGTTCCCGCACAGAGCTCGCGGTCCCCTTCCATACTTTCAGACATCTGGTTCCGAAATACCATCATAACACTGAACTACAATGTCTGTCTCCTTGACTAGTCTATGGGCAACTCCAGCAGATTTAATATTAAGAACAAAAACCTTTACTATAAAACAGTTCAAAAAACTGTGTAAGCCTATCTTGTTTTATACCACACAATTAGAATCACAGAAGCCTTGCTCTTCAAAGGGAACTCTACAGTGAATTGATTCCTGAAGAAGGTACTATTTTGAACAAGGCTATGTCCAAAAAATGTGTTGAAAAGCAAAGATGTCACCTTGAAGACTAAAGTGTGCCAGACCCAAGCCATCATATGCATGTGAAAGCTGGACAATGAATAAGGAAGACCGAAAAAGAATTGACACCTTTGAATTGTGGTGTTGGTGAAGAACACTGAATATACCATGAGCTGCCAAAAGAATAAACAAATTTGTCTTGGAAGAAGTACAACCAGAATGCTCCTTAGAAGCAAGGATGGCGAGACTGCGTCTTACATACTTTGGACGTGTTCTCAAGAGGGATCAGTCCCCGGAGAAGGACACCATGCTTGGTAAAGTACAGGGTCAGAGGAAAAGGGAGACCCTCAGCGAGGTGGACTGACATAGTAGCTGCAATAATGGGCTCAAACATAACAACGATTGTAAGGATGGCACAGGACCGGGCAGTGTTTCATTCTGTTGTGCATAGGGTCACTATGAGTTGGAACCGACTCGATGGCACCTAACAACAACAAGGATGTCCATCCTACCCCTAATTTCCTCCCATACCACCAATGACCTTTTTTAAAGTTTTACTTTTGTAATGCTTTAAATTTTTCATTGAAGGAAAAACCTGTAACAGAGAAGGCAGCAATTCCGTCAAGAATGAAGTAAGGCAACCAAAGAGGGAACTTCCCCCATAAAATAAAAAAAAGTACCTGAAATGTTCAAAAATTTTCCTCATTATACTGAGGAAAAGAAATGTACAGCAAGGAACTGAAGAAAAGTGGAGGACAAGAAATCTGCAAGTTCATGAAGCTTTCACAGGAAACTGTCAAAGTCAATAATGCCCAAAGCAAGTAAAGCATGACTTTGTTAACAAAAGGTGTACAAGGGGCAGAATGATGAGATGATCTGAGTTGCCTGAATCAGTAGGGAGATCAGGAGGCCAGAAAGCTGTATAGGAAGGACAGTTACAAAACAGATTTTGGAAGAAGGGCCATGAACTGGTAAAAAGACATACAAGGCTTGGCTGGCAGTGGAATGGGATTATACTCACAAAGCATCCTGCAGTCAGTCCCTGGCATCAAGCTCTCTCTCCATGTCTAACATACCCCACAAGGGTCAATCTGACTTATTAGCAAGAATGATTTTACAGTGCTTTCCCCAAAAGGGCCATGCAAAACAGATGAACAGTTATCCCAAACCTCTAAGACATAAGCAACAACCCCATTCATATTTGCCAAACACCCAGAGACCAAGTGTTGCAAGAGCTAATGACAATCCAAAGGACAAACCACAACTTTGCTTTTGTACCTGAATGGAGTTGATCTGAAAACAAATTAACAAAAGAATTCAAGGGACTTTTAGATATCATCAAAATAGCTTCTCTACAAACTTTCTTAACAGGGTCAATTTTAAAAAGAAGGCTTTTTGTTTTGAGCAGATGGTGATTACTTCCTCCCTGAGGAAATTTACCTTCGAACTAAGAAAAGTCCAACATCTCTATTAATAGTAGACTTTATTACCTTCCAGATAAGCAGTCTTCAGCAATTCACTCATTTACTGAAACACTTCCGAGACACTAAAAGGTGTCAGGCATAGTATTAGGCACTGGAGTTACAAAAACGAGGCAGAATCTGACCTCAAGAAGTTTAACAGTGGGGCAAGTGCTAATAAAGATAAACTGAGAGTACAGTGACATTAAGAAAAAAGAAAAACTAGATTTGAGAGGTGGTTCCAAGCAGCTCCAAGGACCAGCATATTCAAAGGTACAAAAGCTTGAGAACACAATGACTAACAAATTCCCAATATCCTTTTGTGAGATGGAAAACATCATTAATCCCCACTAATTTTTACAAATCAATAAACTGAGACTGTCTATGGTCACCCAGCCAGACAGTAGACTAGGCAGAACTAGAAACAAGATTACAGTCCACATGATACTTTTCAATTCAAAGAGGTCAATACATTTTTAAATTCTTATGCTTCCACTTGAAATCTAGTTCAAGTCGACTGACCTCGTGAAATATTACAAAAAAAAAAGCTATTCATAAAAAAATTAAGTATTTGCCTGTGTAATATTTTTAGGTATGGCATCTCTGCTTCACTGGACACTTAGCACCACTTGACATTTTCTAAGGAAGGGGAGGCGGGGCAGCTTGTATCTTTTTCTGCCCTGTTTGAAAAAAGCATCCTACCCTACTTAGGTAATTCTACAAACATCCCAGACAATAGCACAACCAACGTGACTACTACATTAACTGTATAATGTATCTGAAGGTAAAAGCTCAATGTGTTGAAATTAGTCACTTGACTAATTTCTCGAAACAGCTGTTACACGGTTTTGTTAGGAAGGATATGCTAAATGAACTTGTAAACCATAACAGCACCATACTCTGAATATATTAAGCTTCTTACGTATATCCTGAAGCCAATGTTTTTTGCAGTGAGAATGCATCTTCTAAATAAATAAGATTTAATATACCAATCCTGGAATCCCTGGGTGGTGCAAATAGTTAGTGTACTTGGGTGCTAACAGAAAGGTTGGAAGTTTGAGTCCACCCAGAGGTTCCTCATAGGAAAAGCCTGGCAATCTACTTCGAAAAAAATCAATCACTGAAAACTCCATAGAGCACAGCTCTACTCTGACCCCCACACACGAGGTCACCATGAGTCACAGTCTATTCCACAGCAGCTGGTACCGCTATACTACTGTTTGCTTTAAACAGCTTTTCAGGAAAACATCTATATGTAAATGAAGCAAAAATATAGAACACAATGTTGCCACGTGCTCTTGTACTAAAAATTCTTCAAGGCAGGAGACACATAAATTCTGCAGGTGCTCAAATATTACCTGGCATAAAATGCATATGTATTTTTTCTTTACTATCTTAACATCTAAATACTCACAACCCAGTGACTTTCGGAAGAGGGGGTGACAAATAAATTACGGCCCTAAGTCAAATCGAGCCTCAGCTTTTTTTTGTAAATAAAGTTTTATAGGAATACAGCCTCAAGCACATTGTCTATGCCTGTTTTTATGCTATAATTACAGAGTTGAGTAGTTATGACAGAGACCTTATGACCTACCAAAAACCAAATCTGTTGCTGTTAAGTGAATTCCAACTCATGGCAACTGCATGCATTACAGAGTAGAACTACTCCATAGGGTTTTCTTGGCTGTAATCTTTACAGAAGCAGATCACCAGACCTTTCTTCCGTGGTGCTGCTGGGTGGGTTTGAATTGCCCATCTGTAGGTTAATAGTCCAGTGCAAACTATTTGCAGGGCACAGGGATTCTTGTATGACCCACCAAGTCTAAGTATTTATTATCTGATTTGACCCTTTAAGAAAAAGTCTGCTGACCTCTATCTTAAAATAATTCAAAACCAATGATCTGGCAATTAAATTTATGTCTAGACTACAAATTTAGCTACCCTGGAATGAGCTACCGAATGTGGCGGAAGAGGCAATGAATTCTTGTCCAAAACACCCAAGTACAAATCCACATGGAAATAAATCTCTGTTAATTCATTAAACATCATGTAACTACCAAACCTGACTAAAAAGTAAGCTTTAAAAGCAAATGATGGATTTAGCTCTTAATCCCTTAGAAACTGTGCTGGATTAATACAAACATATCACATTTCATTGTCACTTGTATTTAGTTAACCACAACAAACATACGGGTCCATAACAGTTATTCCTTTCCCATACACTAGCATCCTAGAACCACACAAAACCAACCAGTAAACTAAGTAGGACACTGTCCTTGCACAAGTTTGTTTTCATCCACCATCTTAGACAGACAATGGGATGGTAAGTGGAGCATCCAAAATCTCCTCTTCTAGATGTATTTAAACTCTTCTATGATTCCCAAGAAAACCACTGTGTTGAGTCGATTCTGACTCATAGTAACCCTACAGGACAGAGCAGAACTGTCCCACATGGTTTCCAAGACTATCATCTTTATGGAAGCAGACTGCTACATCTTTCTCCCAAGGAGCAGCTGGTGAGTTTGAACCACCAACCTTCCGGTTAACAGTACAGCACTTAACCACTGTGCCACTAAAAAAAAAAAGCTCCTTAAAGCTGCTAGACCAGTCATACAAAAGAACTAAAGCCAAATAAATTCTGTTGGATCTACCTGCCATTCTTAAAATAACAGAACATTATATTAATTAAACAACGATGACAGAATTTATCACCCAATGCAAAAACGAAAACTTTGTTGAGTAATTATCCTAAGTATCAATGAAACCGTTTTTAAATTTAGCTACACTTCCCTTTTATAATTAATTAGGGCATTGTTGAGGGGCAGGGTTTAGAAAATAACACAATACTGATAAAATAAGAACTAGTAAAAAATAAGATAATATTTTTATTGGCTATAACAGTTACACTTAAGTCTATCAAGTGATTTAATCAGAGATTATATTTTTACATACAATTCTTAACAGACTGAGTCAACTGGCCAAACACAAAAATCAATAAAACATTTACCAATTATCATTTTTTCTCCAGTTAACACAATAGGAGATAATGCCAATTCTTAAATAAATACAGTCAACTCTTGAACAAACTTGACAGCCCCTGAAAAATATACCTGAGGTATGTTCCTACTCTAAGTGCTTAACCCAAGATGCCTGATACCCTTGGCAATACCGACGTAGTCACAGGTTGTAAGCTGATGTTAAGATCTAAGTCTAAAGTAAGCATTTAACAGGGCCAACATGTTGCCAAAATAATCACGTGCTACATTAAAGTAAAAGAAGTGATTTTCTAATTACTCGTATCATTGTTCCTCTTCATCTAAGGTGTTTCTCCTAGCTACTTGTATTAAAAGAAAACTGAAAAAATATATATTTAAAATACAATCAAGTGACAATCACTTTGCCAGAGTCCACAAGATTCACATAGTTTTCATTTTTTTCTGCTTTTTAAAAAGATGTCAGACCTTGATCCTATTTCTCACCTGCAGAGTATTCGCAAGACAAAGTCCTAAAGAACCTTCAAATCTCAATAATTTTCTCAAGGCTCGGTTTTCTCTTGAAGTTGATTTATGTGAACTATCAATGAGGAGGGGCGAATTACTACTAAGACTAAGAGCGGAGCTCTGATCTTTAAATAAGGTATCCTTCTGAAAAAATGGAAACCCCACCCAGGCCTCAACTTTCTCGGCTTTCCTGGTCCCGGTTTTCTCTTTTCAAATCCAGAAAAGCAGAACTTCCCCCGCACTGCCTGCCTCTATCTGAGGCCTGATGCAGAAATTCGGACCGCTAGTTATCCGAGTACCTCCTTAAGGTCCAAGCCCGCTCAGAAACAGAAAAAAGGTTTGTTTTCTTGGGTTAAAGGAAGGCAATTACTGGGTTTGCCGATCGAATTTGTCAGAGAAGGAAGCGTAGGGCCGAGAAAGAGGGAGAATCCACAGACTGAGCTCCATCTAGTCCCAGGAACCACCCCCAGGGGTAGCTTGACTGCCCTCGGTACTTCCCTGCCTCCTCTGCTCGAGTGAGGAGAGCGGTGGGTCGGGGTCAGGTTCCCCTGAGCTACTTCCTGGTCCGATCGGACTCGCCTTCGGACACCCGAAACGCCCCCGGCCCGGCTCCCTCGCCCTTTGCCCTGTCTCCTCCCCTCTCAGTGACCCACCACCACTGGTCCCCTCCCATCTAACATGGCCGCCCCGCCCGGCCCACCCCTGGCACAGCCTAACGACCGGAGTCATGGAGGCACCGCCTTCTCCGCGCCCATTGGCGTAGCAGCCTCCGTCTGCCTGCCCCATTGGACAGCAAGCCTGCCACTCAGATGAGGGTTCCGCCTCCGAGCCGCTTCAAGCTACTTTGAGAAGACATATAAACAAATCCCGGGAGGGAGGCCCCTCTTGCCGTCTCTGGGGCGGGAAAGGGAAGGGGGAGCGGGTCCCCTCGAGACTCCCTGCCTGGACTCCCCCCACCCCGTCCCAGCCCGCGCCTCTTCGCCTTCTGCCGGCCCAGCTTCAACCTCCGCGGCCCCGGCCCTTCCTCACACGCCCCTCTCCTCCTCCCCCGCCAGCCCGCCTTCCCTCCCTTCGCCGGCCCCTCCCACCCGCTCGCTTCTCTGACAGGCCGGTTGCCGGCAGCCGCTGCCCCGGGCTCAAAGACAGCCGTGAAGGGCCCGGCGGCCTGACAGGGCGGATGCTCGGCACTGCCCACTCCCGGCCCAGCCCGCTGCCCGCCCGCGGGTCCCCCCTTCAGCCGCCCCGAGCTTTTATGTAACCGTCCCGGGCCGGGGGTGGGCTGGGGGAGGGGAACGGATGCCCCCGTGACCGGCAGGCGGTGGCCCACGGCCCGCGCGCCCCCAGCCTCGGCCCGGTCCCGGTCCCCGCCGGCCAGGGGCCGGGCACAGCTCCTAGGCCACCGGCCCTCCTCTGTCCCCCGCCCGGCTAGTCCCCCAGCCCAAGCCCCGCCAGCTCCGGGCGGCGAGCAGCGGCGCTCACCTGTGGGTGTGGAGGCGGCTCAGGGGCTGGGTCCTGTTCCGCTGCAGGGGCCTCGGCCCCTCTCCATGCTGCCTCGGGTTTGTTTTGTTTATGTCCTTCCTGACGGGTTCCCGGAAATCGCGTGACTCGCCCCCCTCACGTGGGCCGCGGCGAGGAGGAGGAGGGAGGTGGGGGCCCGCCGGCCGCAGGCCAATCAAGAGGCGTTCTGCAGCCCGGCCAATCGGAGGCTCAGCCTGGCAAGCCACCCCTATCACGTGACGCCAGAGGGGCGGGTCGACGCGAAAAACCAGGAAGAGGGGGCGGAGCGGGAGCCAGGCGCCGGCCTCTGAAGCGTGGGCGTGGGGTGTCTGATAAGGAGCCTCACTTTCACGTTTGTAGTTGTTCCATTTAGAAAGACTTTCACATCCAGCATTTTATCTGATTTCAAAACTACGTGATGAGGCGTGAAGTATCCTTATGCCACTTGTACAATTTAAGTTCACTGAAACCTGAAGGAGTTAACGGAATAGAGGGCGTTAACTTAAGGCGATTGTATCGACGTTCTGTTTTACCTATGTCCTCCCTACCTGAACCTCTTGATTGCCTGAGAGACTGATCTTGCCTTCAGTTGTTCATTCATTCATTCGTTGACTCAACATATTTATTGAGCGCGTATGCCCTAGACAGAGGGGTCAATCAGACTGCGTGCACCTTTGAGAGAACAGCTGTACACAACTGTACAAACCATGCAATAGAAGCGCCTGGACAAACTGGCCTTGCTAAATAACACAAGGACCTGAAGTTTTCTTGTATCTCCCTGATCCTGGTAATAACAGCGACCCTTATTGAACGTGTGCTATGAAGTAGGCTCTTCATCTCATTTAGCTCTCCTGCAAACACATGCAATATTATTTCTCTCGTTTTTCATACAGGGAAATTAAGGCTCAGAGGGGTTAAGTTACTTGCCCAAGGTCACATAGCTAGTAAATGCTCCGGGGCGGGGGGGTACTGGAACCCAGGTTTGTTATCAGAGCTTCTTTCCAGACTGCTCTTAGACTCTTTAAGAGCAAAGAATTTATCTTCCCAGCACAGAAAAGTTAAGATTGGGGGCATAGGTACTTGGCTAGAGCCCTTCAGAATGCCGGTTTTCTCTAGGAGTAATTGCCCTTGAAAACTTCGCTCCTATTTGCACACATCAGGGGAAGTAGTATAATACCAATGTTAAAAACATAGACTTTGGAATCAGAAAGACCATAAGCTTCAAGAGGGCAGGGACTGACAGCGTTGTTCATCGTCCGCTCTCTATGCGTGACACAGTGGCTGGCACATAAAAAAAAAAAAAGGCACATAGGCAGTCATTAAATACTTGTTGAATGCACAACAACCTAGATTGGAATCTTTTCTCCACCATGTGTGAGCCAGCACAAGTTGTTTAACCTGAGGCTCAATTTCCTCTTCTGTAGAATAAAAATACCCCAGCTTGATATGAGAATTAAGTGAAATAATTCAGGCAAAGCACTTACCGCAGTGCATACAGTAAGCACTTAATGAATGGTAAGTATTATTAGATTTTTCAAGGACATCATTTGAGAGATCAACTGTAGATTAAATAGGAAGTAGGAACAACTCTAGATTTTAGCCATCTAACAGCCGCTAATACTTTTATAAATATGTCACATTGATAGGTAGGTATATGTAGATATGTAGAAAGTAAAAGAGTAAATTTCATATCTGTATCCCCCAGAATCCCTGGTGCACACAGTAGGGTCTCAATATCCACTGAAGAAATCTGCCACACAGGAATTGACAGGATTATAATTATTTTCTTTTTTTAAGTCTAACACAAACCATATCTAATTTCCCATGCCAATGGCAGTTTAAAATTGAAGCTCCAATAGAATAGCTTGGGAAGTTGAGCCAGTTTGTTCCCACTCACTCATACAAGATTTGTACATTAAACCTCCATGAAAGACATTACAGACTGTCCTCTCTTAATACTGTATTTGGAAAAACTCCAATGGTTTGCTCTTTTACTGCAACATTGCCCCCCACCAGACACAGGGATTTTCATCTCCTCTACTGGGTAACAGTTCTTTGGGGTCCCAGAGCAGCCAGGCTCATCTCCTAGCATGAGGCTTTGCCCATTGAAGGCACTTACTGATGAATTACATTGGATTCCTGGCTTTGCATCTTCTGTTGTCTTGGAAAGAACAGAATTTTGGCTAAAGGAGACCTTTCCATCAAGGTTTGTTAACAATTACATCCTGCTCTGAAGTGAATGAAATCACTGACTAATTGATTTTTCTTTCTCTGGGTTTTATCCTGCCAGCTTCTGCCACAGTCAAATTTGGCAGGAAGTTGGTACTCTGGAATAGTATTGGATTGAGGTCCAGGAGGTGCTTCTTGTTTTAGTCACAAAGTTGTAACCAACGGGCATCACCACTTCCAAAATACTTGAACTCTCTCCTATGGAATTGTAACCAAATGCGGTTCTTGTCCTGTACTATTAGCCGATGGAAATAAGACGGACATACACCACCAATTGCAAAGGAACAGAAAGTGGGAATTTATTATCTGGGCAAACAAGGAGCAATGTGGGACCTAGCAATTGAAAGACCACGAGCTCCCCATCCAAAGGGAGCAGGGAGCTTTTATGTCCTCGAGTCCCGAGTCCTGGGGGGCAGGGATTGGCATATGAAATCCAAAAACCTGGACCCTCCCATGCACCAATTTGGAGATCCGGGTGCTGAGTCACATTGCAAAGGAAGTCCGCATGATGAGACATTTGGCTTTGCCAAGGGGCTGGGGTGCTGCACAGTGCCGGAGAATATCTTCCACTCAGGCCATGCTCAAGTCGAGTGGGTCAGGTGGAGGACACAGTTCTTTAGGTCCTGCACTTGTGCCAAGATCCTGATTTGGGCATGCGCAGGATTCTGGTGCCAAATTCAAACCGTGGTGTGATGGGACCAAACTGCGGTTAGAAACCCCAGCTTGGTGGGCTGCGAGCAGAAGGGAGGGGGCAAATCTGACTCAGAAGACACGTTTTACACAAACATGAGACAATGGTTCTCGCCGCCCCCCCCCCCAAATTGTTTGTTTCCCCAACAAAGCAATAGATACTTAGGACTCAATTGAATTTTTAAAAATAAATTATTTTTTATTTGGTGACATATATACATGGTACAAATTGAAAACATATAAAAGGGTATTCAGTGAATATTAAGTCTCCCAGTTCTGTACCTTTCCTACCCAATTCCTTCTCAGAGGCAACCCCTGCTCTGTGTGTCCTTCCAGAGATATTCTTTATATATGTAGACATTTTATTCATTTTAACCCTTGCTGCATTTGGAGCACTGTTCTGGGAGCTAAGCTCTAATCTGAGCTCTACCACCAATCACTCTAAGATCCAGGGTGAGGGGTTTGACCTCTCTCAGTTCCAGTTTCTTCACCATGAGGAATCTGGATAGACCTAGATGTTCTCTATGATCCTTCCAGCTTTATCACTGAGTCTGCATCCTGAAGGCAGCTGCCAAAGATCCTAACTTCCCCTATGATGTAGAGCTTACACTGTAAGTCTATATTAGAACACAGATTGAGCCCTGCCTCATGATTTTGCACACATCTTTTAAGTGAGTTATCCTTTTGAGTGTAAATATTTTCTTCCCGGGCCCCTCTGGACCTGTGATCTGTTAAGATTTCACAGCTTCGGAAGTGAGGTTAATTAACTGAAAGCTGGAAGATCTCCAGGAAAAGCTGAGTCCTTTTGACACTTTCAAAAACCAATTTTCTTCCTGATAAGACTGGAGTATTTCTGAAGGTGAATCTGAGAGAGATATTAATTGATGCTTGGCAATTGGCACCCACCCCTCATTCATCCCTACTAAAAAATATTCTTTGGGGGAAGAAGAAAGACCAGTTCTTCCCACTACCTTGACCTTTGTTCTTTATGTGACAGCTCTGAACCTCAGTTTCGTACTTCTCCCAGAAAGCATCAGCTTCATTCCCCAATGGCTTTTCCCTTACTTATTTACCCTGTTTCCTCATCCCCATACCAGCACCAGGCTTGCCCTGGAATAGGGTGAGTAACTGCTTGTGGTCTGAATGAACAAACTCACATTCAGATTCTATTCATCCTACACTGCTCAAGATCTTTTATGGACTGTACATACTCATTGCCGCTGAGTCTATTCTGACTCATAGCCACCGTATACAACAGAGTAGAACTGCCCCCATAGTTTCCAAGGCTGTCATCTTTACAGAGGAGCCCTGGTGATGCAGTGGTTAAGTGCCTGGCTGCTAACCAAAAGGTTGGTTAGTGGTTTGAAGTCACCAGCAGGAGAAAGATGTGGCAATCTGCTTCTGTGAAGATGACAGCCTTGGAAACCCTACGGGGGCAGTTCTACTCTGTCCTATAGGGTTGCTAAGAGTCGGAATTGACTCTAAGACAGCGGAATGGCTGGTGGGTTCCAACCGTTGACCTTTCGTTTAGCCTCCAAGTGCTTAACCACTGTGCCACCAGAGCTCCTTGGAGTGTATATACCATGTCTATTTCTGCCCTCATTAATCTCTTTTCTAACACCCAACTGAACACTTAATGTACTTACTACTTTGTGTTATTCATATCGCTAATGCAAATACTATTTCCTCAATTAAATCAATTGCCATAAACCTGAAGTTACAGAGAATTCAGACTTTTCATCAGACCTCATATTCAACCCTGTGTCTAGTGGAGGGAGGGGAGGGAAAGGGAGAGGAGTAAAGAAACTGACATTTGTTGAGTGCCTAATGTATACACTGAAGACATGGTCTCACCTGGGAGGAGCTCAGAGCTTAGTGAAGGAGAAAAACACAGAAAACCGACAATATGATAGGATTTATAAGAGGGGAGGCCCTAGCCTGGTTGTTAAGAATGAGGGTCTGAGTCAGACACACATGCATTCATCCCAGTGCCACTTGCTAGCATGCTTGGTAAGTCACTAACCAGTCTGTTCCTCCATTTCTGTTACAGTCAGCCTCATAGGTTGGGTGTAAGGATTAAATGCAGGGCCTGTTGCATAATAGGTGCTCACCACTGTTGGTTTCCTCCCCCGACCCCACTAGCCACCTTCCAGGGAGGAAGATGACTGGAAGCCTCTTAGAAGAGAAGCGGTAGCAAAGAAGAGAAAGTAACATGGCAAAAAAAAGGTGGCAAGCAACTCAGGCTGTTTTATGTTTCCATTATCTTCCAAAGCAGCATTCCTGTAAAAAATGTTTTGTCTCTTTCACTAAGACTGAAAACTTCTAGGACAACTAATAGTTCTTGTGGTTTTGTTTTTTTTTCCTTCTTGTGTCAGCACTGAGCTGAACATAGACTGTTAGTATCAGCAACTATAACTGATAGCAAATGAGGAAGCCAGGGAGGGAGAACAATCTAGCATTTGTTGTAGGAAAGACTCCCAGGGGACAGGTACAATAAGACGTTCTGTTGGTGAGGCCAGAAGTAGGGCGATAAAAACAGAAAGTGGAAGAACAGATTGATAAGAAACAGGAACCAAGATCTGTAGCCATGATAATAGTTTGTTGAACTACAAATGGAGGCACACTCCGAAGGACTCAATGTGGTGTAAAACTGTGAAGCTGGATTTCCAAACACAGGAAGTAGATGGTTCAGACAGACACATTGCTAAAGAAATAAGAAAAAGTTTAGAGAACTGGGGGTAAAGTTAGAGGGTCCTGTGTTTCCACACCTCCCTCCCACACACACAAATTCACAAGGTCATACATTTCCCTCAGTGCTGCAGCAAAACTGGGACCATGCCACCAGTTGTAAGTTTGAGTTTTCATCTTTTTTTCCAAGAGTGAGATATGTGAACTAAATGGGTGTAACACTCAACAAGTGTGTTCACCCTCCACCATCACAGTGGAGCATAAAATGCACTAACGTACCGGAATATCAACTGTAGATTCCATTCTGTGTTAGGAGGGGTGGTACCAGGAGGAAGGGCCAAGTACGTTCCTGGGTATTCAACCCCCATTGCTCAGTACTCACCTAGACCCCTGTAGGGCCACCTGCCTTTTCACATAGACTCTGAGGGCACCTGCTCCCTACCAACCTAGGCTGCTAAAGCCAGAGGGATTCTGGCTGCAGGAGTTGTGGTCAGCTGGCCACAGCTCTGTCCCTGAGCCTGCACAACCAGTCAGCCCCACACAAGGGACCAACCACTCTTCCCAACTTGGAAAAGGAAGCTGATTTTGGGAAAAACGGAAATTGTGGTGGGAACTGAAGTAAGGATTGGGACAGAATATGGGTGGTTCTCCCCTTTTCCTAATAATGGAGGTAATGGCAGGCTAAAAAAAAAAAAAGTTGCTGCCAAGCGGTTTCTGACTCATGGCAACCGATGTGTGTCAGAGTAAAATTGTACTCCACAGGGTTTTCAGTGGCTGATTTTTCAGAAGTAGATCACCAGGCCTTTCTTCCAAGGTGCCTCTGGGTGGACTCTAACCTGTAATATTTTGATTAGCAGCTGACAGCCTTAAACATTTGTACCACCCAAACGGTTTAGGCTCCTGCAAACATCAGTGGAGAAGGGAGGGCCAGGTTGGTGGTTTTCTTCTCTCTGGGTTGGGAACAGAGGAGTTGGGAGTATTGGAAAGGCTGGAAATATGCAATACTGCTCTTGGCACCACCCCAACCCAGTTAAGAGTGGCTGGTGGCTCAATACTTAAGTGCTTGGCTGGCTGCTAACTGAAACAAGCGGCTCAGTAGGAGAAAAGACCTGGAGATCTGCTCTCACAAAGATTACAACCTAGAAAACCCTATGGGGCAATTCTGCTGTCATATAGGGTCTCTATGAGTCAGAATCGACTCGAGGGCACACAACAACCCAATTAAAATCCAGCGAAGCCCTTAGAGTCTGGTGTACAAACAGCACTAAGTAAAGGTTAGCTATTGCTAGTATTGTTATTAACACAGTGGCTCTAAACTCTCCTGGAGGTCTGATGAAAGCCACAGACTTGCTCCACCCCAAGACGCAGAAGTGTATGTGTACCTAATTTTGCAAGTGATTCCAGGGGGGTTGCTAATATTTGTGGATGCCAGGTTAGGCACCCCTGAGGTTCAAAGGACACCTCAAGTATGTAGGATCAGCTGTAAAATTTGCAGAGCCAATTAAAAAAAGAAAATCAGAGACCCTGTTCAAAATTAAGCAGAGCATTAAATTGAGTGGGAGGAGGGGAGCCTTCTAAGCCCCCACACTCTGAGGCTGGCCTGCAAAGCTCTAGGTCATGAAAGTATACCTTTGCTTTAAATAAACTTTCTGGGGATTGGAATTCATAAAATGTGTTTGAAAGCCAGTCCTTTTCAGACAAACTCCCCCAGGACTGTTTCAAAGCCGACTCTCAATGAACTCTCTGGGTTGCTGTGGGAATCCAGAGGGGCCACACCTTGGGAAGGGAAGGAGGTGGGAAAGCACATCCAGGGCCTAGTTCCTGAGATCTGGCTATAGGCTTGAGAAGGTTGTGAGGTGTTCCAGGCAGAAAACCAAACCCAAACCCGTTACCCTCGAGTAGATCCAACTCATAGAGACCCTACTGGGCAGAGTACAACTGTCCCACAGGATTTCCTAGGCTTTAATCTTTACGGAAGCAGATTGCTAGGTGGGCTTGAACTGCAGACCTGTCAGTTAGCAGCCAAGCACTTAGCCATTTCGCCGCCAGGGTTCCTTTTCTAGGCAGAGGGAGTTGCTGAAAACAAGAGCCCCAGAAGAACAAATCAGTAGTTTTGGGATTCGTGGTCAGCCGGAAAGGTAAGGGATTAGCAATCACAAAGGAGGTGTGGGAGGAGGTGGCTGGGGAGAAGGTGCTTGGGAACCCTTAGGATGGCTGGAAACTCATTCTGAGTCCAGCTGGAACCTCGGGACCTGCCCATTCCCAGCTGATTTAGGGTTCCCCCAAAGACCTCTGGCCTCATCCTTAGGGAATCTATTGGCTTCTTAATGGAAGGGATTATAAAATTAAATAACCAGATGACCTTTTTTGGGCGCTGAGAAGTCAGACCTGTTTGTTGTTAGCTGACCCCAACTCATGGCACAACAGAATGAAAAGCTGCCTGGTCCTGTGCTATGCCCGTGGTTGATCGAGAGTCAGACTGTTGTGATCCATAGGGTTTTTACTGGCTGATTTTCAAAAGTCAATCATCAGGCCTTTCTTCCTGGCTTCTTAGTCTGTAAGCCCCGCTGAAAACTGTTCAGCATCATAGCAACACGCAAGCCTCCACTGACAGACAGGCGGTGGTTGCACATGAGGTCTCCTGGATGGAAGGCGAGAATTCTACTGCTCAGTAGAGCTGTTCAGTAAGCTGGAAGTGAGGGTGGTGCTGATAGCTCTTCAAGCCATGGCTGCTTACAGTCGGTCTCCTTAACAGACTTTTCGTCTGCATACAGTGCTGGTGCTCCTCAGGTCTCCAGCCTAGACCTGCTTCTCCTCCCACTCTACCCACTGCCATCCTGACCCCCTTAACCACACCCCCAGCTCCAGTTATCTCGATGTTGGTGCCCTGATGCCCATTTCCAGCCAGCCCTCCTTCTTCACCTCCAGACCCATATAACAATTGCCCACAGGGTAGCGCTATGTGGATACTTCGGGCACTTGCAAACTAATTGCCCAAAACCAAGCTCATCACTGTATCCCCAACCCTGTTGTGTCCTCCGTGTCCATCTTAGTGAATGACTCCATCATCTACCCAGCCAGGAACCAGGTGTAATCCCACCTTCACCACCCCAATCCAATTGATCACAGGAGTTTATCTGTATGAGCTATTAATTACAGCCCCAGTTTATCCACTCCTCCGATTTCATTTCCATTACCATAATCCAGGTCTCCCCGGACTACTGCAACAACTTCATCACTGGTCTGCCGAGAATACCTCAGCCACTCCTCTTTGCCTAACTCTTACTCGTCCTGTGGATTTATGTTTAAGGTCATTTCCACCAAGAAGCCTTTCCCCACCATTAGCGTTTCCAGCGCTCTCATCCAGCAGCCTGTCTCCCTCAGATGCAGCACCTTGTACGGGTGTGTGGCCCGCGGTCCAGCAGCACAGGCTGGGAGCGAGAGGAAATGCAGAATCATCGTCTCCACCCAATGTCCCTAAAATCTCCTTTTTAATACCATCCTCAGGGGATTGGCACATTAACATTTGAGAAACACTGGTACAGTATAAATCACTATCATTATTGTTTAATTGTCTTCCCTGCTAAACTCTGAGCTCCATGAGGTCGGGGGATGAATCTCTCTTGCTTACCACCATCTCAAGCAGCTTGCTAGCATCATGGCAAAGAATAGGAGCTGAAAGTTAAGTGCTGAAGGCTGTTGAAAAGCTTTTGTGGCACGGAAAAAAGAGTCACTTAGCTTCTTAGCTCACGCTTCCTCAAATGCAGTGTTTACTTTCTACAAAACATCTGCTCTGCTTGTTCCGTTTTTGTGTGGCAACCCACAGTAGTACCACACTTTGGACAGTGTAAAGAAACTATGGAAACCATGTCAAATCCTGGCAGCGATTTAAATAGACTCCTGCCTGGATTCATGTGGGTGGCAGTAGAGTAGTGGAGCATCCTCGGCTACTAGAACATTTCCCTGTTTTGGAGTTGACCTGGGGGGGGTAGGGGCGGGAGGGGGAGTGGGAGGTGAGAAAAAAGGGCCAATACATTTCACAAGGATGGGGTTCAAACTGAAGTATGGCAACAGCCTGAATGAAAGACTCTCTTGGAGCAGTTGGGAGTGGAAGAACAGTGGGGCCTTTTCTAACCCATGTGGGACCCCAGAACGTTTAATACCCCAGGCTTCCACTTCTCTACGTGGGCAGAATCAAAATCAGTGTTCCCTTTTCATTTCACCATGTCCTCACTGTGAGCACCCATACAAAGGAGGCTAGAGTTGTGTAAGCGGAAAGATCTGAACGCTGAAACACAGTGTACAACAGTTAATCAGAGCGGCTGCGTGACTCACTGATTTCCATTGATGCAGAATGGTCTCAGTGTTTTAATAGGGTCACCATGAGTTGGAATCAACTAGATAGCATCTGGTTTTGTTTTGGGTTTTTTTGATGTGTTATATAATGTTTGAAGGAACTACTAACACTATTCTGAAAATGGTCCCCCAAAACACTATTTTTTTAAAAAAAAATCATAAAAGGAACACGTTCTCTTTGTGAGAAATTTGCAAAAACAAAGTTATAAAAGAGAAAACAAAAAATATCTGCAGTATCATCACTGAAACATAACACTACCAACATTCTGGTCTATTTCCTAGAAAGGCTTTTTTTTATGTTCATATTTAAGCACATACATTTAAAACCCTGTTTTTTTCTCTTAATATTCTAAGTATTATTTTTGTTATTGAAGTAACTTTTTTTTTTGTAACTGAAGTATTACATTTTCATTGGAGCAAATGCTGAAAATATAAAATTAAAACCGTTTGTGATTACTATCCAGAGCTAAGCAACGTTAATGGTTTTGTTGTTTGCCTTTTCAATCTCTCTCCTAGGCATGCGTTTAGAAGAGAATAATTTTTAAACCCACCATGATATTCCTTCATTTGGATGCAGCCTGACTAATTTAAGCATCTCCTTATGTTGGGTCACTATGAGTTGGACTCGACTAGGCAGCAATGGTTTGGCTTTTCGGGTTTTATACTGGGCATTAATGTTGTTTCCAATTAATGGTGCTGTGATAAACACATTGATATTTTACATTAAAATACCATTTGAAAACTATGAGTTTTTTCCTTAACTTGCTTCCACTCAACTCTTGGAAGTTTAAATAAAAGGGCAGTAGAAAAATACATAACTTTTGCTTGTGTGTCTCCATTTCCATTTTACATTTGTTCTCCCAGATATAAGGCAGCTTTTTGCAGAGTGGGATGGGACAGTGAAATAATTCTAAAACACCCAGGTATGTGTTTAAAAATACAATTTAAATACAGTTAATAAAAGAGCAATTGACTAAATTTTTGGAAGATGAAATCCAGGGCCAAGTCTTCCCAGAGTCTGAACAATAATTTAATTTCTCTGTTTGCTTCAGAATGGCAAAACATTTCCACTTGATTCGTATCTACCTACCACTGCTAAAAAGCCTGCTAGACAAAATGACCAACAGGGTGCTACTTCTGAAGCAACAGCAAAGAAAGATGCTGTTTCTCGGGTAAGAGAGCCATCTCCCTGCTGAGCGCTGGCCTGGGGCCTGGTGTGTGCCTTTTATTTATCTTTCTGTAATCCACTAAGTACGAGTGACTAATCATAATGGAAACCATATGTAGAAATTAAAAAAAAAAAATTTAAAAATTGGTTGGCTGTCCCTCTGGGGCCAGTCTATGAAAAGTACTGTCAGTGGACCCCAGGGATTTAGTCATTTCTTCGGAAAATACCCTTTGTGTATTATTACACTTTATAAATCATCTTTACTACCACCATCTCATTGGATAATAACAACTTTGTACAGTACAAAGGGCAGGTACTGTCCCCATTTTATAGATGAGAAAACTGAGGCTCAAAAATTAAATGGCTTGCCCAAAGTTATCTAGCTAGTAAGTGACAGAATAAGACTGCAAACTTATAACTTCTTCTAGTCTAATGCTCTTCCCAGAAGGCCACACCATGTTCACCTGGAAAAGCTTTGGAGGAGAGGAAATTTTTCAGTATCCTTTTAAAGGACTGGATAGAGTTCTTTCCATCTGGCCCTAGGCAAACTGCTGAAGCAAGGAAAGTGTTAGAGTAAATATGATTCACAGACATTCATCTCAGATGCAGAATCACGTTATAACAAAAACAGCTGTTATTAAGAGCGAAGGGAGGAGAGAACATATATCTGAGTTTACATATTTGTTGCATTTAATCTTCTCAAGAACATAAATGAGAAAGCTGAGGCTCAGGGGTTAAGTGACATGCTGGGCAAGTTTTCTTCACAAAATCTGAGTTGATTTCATCATTCCCTCCTTTCAACAAATAGCGATATAGCTTGGGGGTGGCACAACCATAGTACTTGGCCTTTAAGAGCTTACATTCAGTCTTACAGGTCTTCCATCTCCAGCTTGGCTACCAAATGAGTACCTGCTTTACGCTGAAGCCATTAGGGCCTCATTAGGAGTAAGTTGCAGTAGGGCTTGGAAATAACCCCTGTAAATTCAGGCCTGAGCTGCTACCTTTTTAGGGCCTTTTAGTTCCGTAGTAGGCTTAATGAACAGAACATTCTCCACCGAGGGGCGATCAAAACCTTTCTGGCCACAGTACTAGGCCCTTCAGTGCTCAAGTCCCCTATTTCTCACTGTTATGAGCACAGTCAACACACTCATCTTCCTTACCCATGTTTTCAGGAATCCACTCCTGCCAGGTAACAGCTAGTCCAAGTGCAAATCAATAAGCAATACAATTCAGTTTACTTCCCCATGTTTAATTGATTCAGAGTAAATGAGAAGCATAAAAATGGATCAGTACCATGTGACAGGTTAAGGCATAACTCAGGGACTCTGATCAGCCAGGGTTGTGATATCTGGCTTAGAACTATGACATCAAATTGGAAATGTGCCAAGCCATGAGCATCAACGACAAGAGCCCTCGAAGCTGCCCTCCATTACTGTTGCAAAGTATGCCACAGCTAAAACCTCCTGCACTAGACCTGGGTGGGCTCCGGATTTACTGTATGCTGACCTCATGACAGGCAAAAGCAACACTCGAGGGAAGAGCCACTGCATTGAGGACATCACGCAGCTTAGCCTCCAAAAACTGCCTAATTCTGCTTTGCTGGAAAGCAGATTCATCACCATGGTCCAGGGTGGGAGTTGGGACGGTTTCAGCTGGATCTCCAATGATAATGGGCTGCAGGGCCTGATCTGAAGAACTGGGTACAAAGCTGCACTGAAGTCACACTCACCCATGTGGTCAGGGCTCAAAGGCTGTGGCATCCTTTATGTACCCAGAGTAACCACCAAAATTCTTTCCATGGCTTTGCTTCCTGAGATGGCAAATATTGATTAAGGCTCATAGAAGTCGCTCTGGCAGACAACTGGATCATCCGAAATGGCAGATTCTTCCCTCCCATCTGAGACCCAGAATTGGGTCCTGGCCAATGCAACTCTGATGGGAGGGCGGCAAGTGGACAGTGCTCTAGAGTAGAAATTAGGAAACTTGGATCCTACTCCCCAGTCTGCCTCTGACCAGCTGTGTCAAACTGGGCAAGTAATTTCTCTTGCTTGGCTCAGATTCCTTCTCTGTAAAATGATGGGATTAGCTATATCATGATGGTCCTTTAACTGCAAATCCTCAGTGTTCTAGGAATTCCAAGAGATTAGCTAAAGAAGCCGTTTTGCTGGAAATGTAAAGTATGGAGTTTCTTAACTTTCAGAAAAGCTTTACGTTCAAAATGAGAGTAAAGCATGGAAAGAAAGAAACGAAAGCAAGGACAGTCACTTCAACTGGAAACTTGCTCTGGTCTCAAGAACAGCAAAGCAGTGAGTTCAGACAGTTTGGGAGGCTTAGAAAAGTACAAATTGCAAAACAGGAAATCCATTCTTGGCTGGCTGTCAAAAGCCATGAGCTGGTGAAAATTTAGATCCATTTTCATTTTTAATTTCTGAAGACTAATTAAGACCCAAATTAGTGAATTATTGAGGTACCTGCTACCAAAACACAAAATTACTGCACCCCTTCCCCAAACCAAAAACCATAACCAAACTCAGTGCCGTCAAGCGACCCTATAGGACAGAGTAAAACTGTCTGGTAGAGTTTCCAAGAAGTGCCTGGCAGATTTGAACTGCCAACCCTTTGGTTAGCAGCTGTAGCACTTAAACACTACACCACCAGGGTTTCCACCCCTGCCCCAGGGCTTTTAAATTACTCTAGATTTCTTTAGTCCATTTCTGAAATGTGATGGTAGCAAGGGACTGCTGGTTCCAGGCCAGCAGCATGCGCCGCTGGTCCTGGAGGCTGGTATTACCCTCCACCTGCTTACCACCATTACCTCTTTCTATGGACAATGGCCCAACATGGCCTTGTATTATAGTCCCACATACACCTGCCTTACCTCTCCAAACAGTGTATTAGCTCTTGAACTTGCAGGGACCCCAATTTACACATCTTTGATTCCTCCAGTGCCTTGCCTACCGTAGGCACTCAAAGTTTTACTGAATGATTAAGAAAAGTACTTACCAGTCTCTTCAGTCATGTTCAACTACATGGCCAAGTTTATGCATCCAACCTAAGTTTAGACTACAAAATCATTTTTTTAAAAGGTATAATCTAGAGATAGAAATGTTTAAAAAAAAAAAAAAAAAAACAGCTTTACAAACACCGAAACCAGATTTTCATAGAGGACAGAAAAATAATTTATTCTAAAAGATGACAGAAATAAGAAATTCATTCTAAAAATATAGTTTGGTGTAATTCCATCATGTTGGGTCAGACCTTCCCTCTGAACATGTTCTCCTACTGACTGTCCCGCTGGAGTCATTTCTGCCTTGAAGCTGTTTCTGGGCAGTTCTTAAATACTTCGCTGACTCTTATGGCATGATGAGGCAAGGGCTGTCTTCAAATCCACAGACTCCAAAGAGAGGGAGATGTACTTCTCTGAAGAATAACACCTTCCGTCTCAGAAGAGTGCATAAACATTTTGGGTAGTCGGCACAGTTTAGGTTAAGTAGGCACACCATTCATTAAAGTGTAAAAAAAGGTGACAGGAAAAATACTGCATTTTAGAGTAAGACATTCAAATGTGATGTGAATGTTTAAGGCAGCTGATGCACAAACAGGCAAGTCAAGGAAGGTGGTCTGGGTTTGGAGATGATTTTGCATCAAGAGGAATTCTCTTTGCGACCTGCAAAACAAAGCCATTCTAGTCACTGGTCCTTGCACCTTCCTCAGGACAGGGGGTAGTTAACATCAAGAAAGTTAATCAGGCCGATAATGTAAAATATGTAGGTGTTCAACAAATACCTGAATGAAAAGTAGGCTCAATAAACATTCACATTTGGGTAGGTTTTGCTGGGTTGTAGCGAGACCAATTACCAAGGACATTGTTAAACTGAGGACCACAAATACTGGGTTGACTGTGTTACAGAAAGCAGAAAGAATGGAGCTAATGGCACTGGAATCTAATGACTTTATTTCAGTTTCAAGAACCTGTATTTTTCTCTTCCCCTCTTACGTCAAGGAAGTAAGGTTACTGTCGGTATGGCAAGCTTTTCTCCCGTGTCAGACTCCTAAAAGACAGACTCCTTGTCCTTATTCTTGGTACTCGTGGTTACTCCCCATCTGCTCTCCATCTTGCTACTACAAATGCAGGTGACAAATGAGGATTTCTTTTTCTAGAAGCAAAAAGCTGCAACATCACCCTTGCAAAGCCAGCAAATATTTAAAATAGGCAACTTCACATACCAAACTGCTAACAATGGTCCCCTCTGGGGGAATAAGGCTGGAGGAGGAAGGTGAGGGAGGGAAACTCACTGGAGAAACTCCTTTACATAGTTTATTTTATAAACTTCTATATAAAACCACATATGCTACTTTTGAAATTTGGGGAAAAAAACAAAGAGGAAAGAAGAATTAGTTTCTTTCAAAAGCGATTTCTACCAAGGTTTGAGTTGACCGATAAGAAAACAAGTTGCTTGTGTCACACGGTTTGCCAAAGTGTGCAGAAGGCTGGGGGGAGGAAGTTAGTTACATTCAGATGAGATATGGTTTGAGGCAGGCAGGTCTGGCCAAGACTGAAGGACCAACAGGCCGTGGAGAGAGCTGATGGGTCCTTTAGGTTTTTCCAATCAGTGGGCACGACCAGGAGAATCCACAGTTCAGTGTGGTAAAACTGAAGGGTTCCCAGGCCTGGGGTCTAGAGTGCTCAGAAATGGACATGAGTCAGCTGCTAAGATGATCCAAGCTCCATGGTGGACAGCCCCAGACTTCCACAGACCCACTAAGGCAGACACTGCAAACAAATAAATCCAACTCAAGATGTAATTAGAGGACCATTTTTACCATGTACTAGGAAAATAACCACATCAGGCTAGGGCAGGGCAATTATCAGAGCCACTGCTTTCTTGTGGTCTGAAAGCCACTCTAATTATCATTTTCTGTTCCTCTCCTTAGGCGGGCAGTGAAGTCCCTCTGCACAAACCTCACTTCAGATTATAATTTTCACTTGAGAATACTAAAGTGTGAATACAGATGTTTCGTGTGTTTATTTTCTATTAAGAGCACACTGGTTAGACTTCCTTATCTTGTAGGCCTTTTTTTTTTTTTTTTTTTTTGACAAATGAACAATGATAAAAGGGAAAACTACATCTTCACTTGAAAAACCACATACAACAGGGGATAATTTTCACTCAAGCTCAATGATGCCAGTTTAAAATAAATGTGAATGAGCAATATGTAAATGACATGGTCTTGTGGTTTGATTTTGGAGTAAATTAAGGCAGCATATATTACAATCATATCTGATATCAAATTGCTGTTTGGGGGTGGGGGTAGAAAATTCAACCAAAAGGTTTATGTCCTCATTTTGTACATAAGGGAATCACTAAGGTGCAGATGAAAACTGAGAATGAAGGCGACACAAAAACATTAAGACCAGAACCAGGAAATCTGTTCAGGGAGAGATGAGTGAATGTATTTCTTAAAGATTATACAAATTAGGCTGCATTTTCACCTCCATTTTTTCATTTCAGATATATGTGAGGAAATTCTTTACTATGTGTAAGGTATATATCTAGTAGAGAACTAGCTCCAAGACATAGTTAAGCACCAAAACCAAAATCAAACCCACTGCTATGATTCCAACTCAGAGCGATTCTAGAGGACAGCGCAGAAGCGGCCCACAGGGTTTCCAAGGCTGTAAATCTTCATGGAAACAGACTGCCACATCTTTCGCCTGTGAAGCAGCTGGTGGGTTCAAACCATCAACCTTCCAGTTAGTAGCCCAGCACTTCGTCGCTGTGCCACCACAGCTCCCTGTGTTGTAGTTAAGCACACAAAACCAAGCCCATTGCCATTGAGTCAATTCTCACTTATGGCAATCCCATGTGCCACAGAGTAGAACTGCTCCGTAGGGTTTTCTTGGCTGTAATCTTCATGGAAGCAGATTGCCAGGCCTTTCTTCCATGCTGCCGCTGGGTGGGTTTGAACTGCTAACCTTTAGGTTAGTAGACAGGCACAAACTGTTTGCACCACCCAGGGACCTCTAAGCACACAAAGGGTATGTGTATTTAGCTATATATGGCAATGTACCAAATGAATGGCAAAAACCGGAAAGCTAAATGCTTTTAGGGATGGAAGAAATCACACTGAAACAAAATGGTCAGGAAAAGAAGTTCAAAGATTTGCAAGCTGGGCACTGAAACAGAAAACATCAGAAAGAATTAAGATGGAATGGGTAAGCTGAAGCAAGAAAGCACAAAGAATGTTCACAGCATAGTGTGTTTACTAACCTGCCTATTAAATTAATGAATATAGTAGGGTAATGAGAGGCAGGGGAAGCTAAGTAAGGAAGTATGAAAATAGTAGGGCTAGGGCCAGTAGGTTGTGGAGGAGAGTAGTGAGATTGCAGAGAGTCTGTATGGTGGGGTGAGGGCAGGCTGGGAAGGCTTTGACCACCAAGTTAGAAAGCTGGACAGAGCCTACAGATTAGTTGTCTTGTCTTCTGTGGCTCATGGGATCTTTGGTGACCCTGACAAAAGTCAACACAAGCTGCATGCTTATAATATTTTACATAACATTTCAAGGGGCATGTACCCACTAAGGGAGCCCTGGTGACGCAGTGGTTAAGAGTTTGGCTGCTAAACAAAAGGTCGGCAGTATGAATCCACCAGCTGCTCCTTGGAAACCCTAGGGAGCAGTTCTACTCTGTCCTGGATGGTCGCGATGAGTCGGAATCGACTTCATGGTAATGGGTAGCCACTAAAGTCAGGGGCCTAAGGATAAAAAACCCTGCTCTAGCCCATGGAGAACTACCGAAGGCTTCCTGGGAGAGTGGCGATCTGTTTCAGGAAGCACTACACCAGGAAGATAAACAGGGTGGTGTCAGGTAGACAGACTGACTGTGAAGACAAGGAGATCAGACCAGGAGCCACTGTAATAATTCAGAGCTGCAGTGATCTGGGTCAGAAATTAGGGTGCTTGAAGGAGGAATGGAAAGGAAAGGCAGACATGAGAGACATAATGATAGGATCAACTGGCTTTGAGGAGGAGAAAAAAGAAGTGCCCTGCTAGGCTCTGACCCTAAGGGTCAGGGAAAACTGAGATATCAGGAACCGAACCAGAAACATGACTGAGTTTGAAGAGGCAGAAGACTATTCAGCCAGAGCTGTGTGAAGAAAGGTCAGGTTAAGGATACACTCTTTAACCACAAAACTCCCTGCACTGTTTAACTTTTCACCCGCGTGCCTTCATTCCACCCCCTTCCTCAACAGACCACGAACCCCTTCAGAGCCCAGAGCCTTCTTTGAAATCCCCTCTCAGTATCACGCACACCATGAGCACACAGGTATTGTTAGAATGCATAGAAGAGTTCCCACAGGGGACAGGCCTATTCCAATACCCTTTTTTATTGCTCTCCTGTCCCACACTTTTTAATAAAATAGAATTTCTGCTCTTTAAGATAGCTGTAAACCAGAGAGTTGCACCGTATATAAAAACTAAAAACAAACCAAAAACAACAGTTGCCACCCAGTTGATTCTAACTCATGGGGACCCCATGTGTGTCAGAATAGAACTGTGTGCCACTGGGTTTTCACGGCTGTGATCTTTCAAAAGTAGATCACCAGGCCTTTCTTCTGACATCCCTCTGGATGGATTCAAACCACTTAACTGAAAGGTTGCCAGTTTGAATCCACCCAGAGGTGCCTTGGAAGAAAGGTCTGGCAATCTACTTCCAGAATGTCACAGCCATTAAAAACCTTATGTGAAAAAAAAAAAAAAAACCCCTATGTGTAGTTCTACTCTGAGACACATGGGGTCACCATGAGTTGAAATCGACTCAATGGCCTTTTTTTTTGGAGAGGGGAAGGTACCATATTACAACGGTGTGGTAAAGCAACTGACTTAACAGGACACTGGATCTGAAACCAAATCCACTCCAAGGAGATTCCACACTAGCATCACAATCCCCACGACTGTAGGGAAATGAGACAGCGACAAAAACGGCAACCTTACTATAGCAGTTCCACCTCCATCTAGAGGTACCTTTAAGGATCTAGGTGAAGCAGACAAGGCTAGCAGGGGGCAGAGAGAAAGTGAGCGCTGTTCTTTGGAGTACTGGGCGAGACTGCCAGCCGATAAATATAATGCGCTACAACTGAGCCTATCAACAGTAACTGTGGTTCAGTTTTTCCGTACATGAAAGAAAATCATGGCAATTAAAGTGATTACAGTAACAAAAGATCAGCTAGGTAAGAGCATCATTCAAATCAATTCAATTTCATCTGTGTAAGATTATTCTAAAGTCTTCATGATTGTTCCTTCCTTTTCCTGGCTGAAAGTCACGTCTGGCTTACACCTCCACTTTCCACTTATGGCGGCTTACAGTTATCACGTGCAAAATCAAATACCTCAAAAACTTGGTGGGGTTTCTGATTTTCAAATTGCCCCATCAGTATCCAGAAGGGTTTCTTTCTTATCAGATGAAGACAGACCCAAATCTGGCTTTGGCACTCCTTTATTATCTCACCATTGTGAAAAAGTTCCAAGTTCAAAACTAAGCTCAATCTTTTCACTTTACCACCAGGTGAGGTCCTGTCTTAGAAGAGTTATGTCTCCTCTAATGCTATGCTAGATGAGATTAGATCTCCTGGTGTGGTAACTCCGATGCCCTACACTTATAGTACAACTGTAATTGCTATTTTGAATTCAGAACAGGCATGACAAGATGTTCGTAACTAGGGTTCACCTGGCGGTGGCCTCCTGTGTCCCCCTACTTCCTGGCATTTTGCTTTTAAAGGAACAACCTTTCATATGAGGGTTTCAGGCAGTCTAAGTTTGCCCCGTGGACCAGAGTACAAATGCTGGGAACTAGTCACTAACTAACAGAGACACGAGACTGAAAAGACTGGGCTGATGAAAGCTCTTCAGGTCCAGGCAGCCAGTGCTGTCACAGGAGGCAACGAGGCTCATACAAGTTAAGTGAAAGGCAATGCTGGAACTCGATCCAACACTGAGGCCTGAAACTGTCAGCTTTAAATCCCAATCAGCATCCTTACATAGCATTCACTTTACATGAAAGGTAGGGTAGAAGACAGGAGAGCTTAATGAAAAAGGCAGGTTAAAAAAAAATCATATGAGTCAGATAAAAATCTAGGTAAATCAAAACCCCTTTTGGCAAAGACAGAACTCTAAGGGGAAAGAAAGCTGACTATTTACCTATCAGACTGGTAAAAGCCCAGACTGTGGGGAAACAAGCACTCTCATATGTTCCTGGTAGAAATGCAGAAATGGTACGATCCCTAAGGGAAGGTAGGAAATGCCAGGCAAATTCCGTATGCCTTTAACTCAGAAAGTCCATTTCCAAGGAGTCTACCTCAAAGACCACTTGCAAAAATATAAAATGTCTCATGCACAGCATAGCACTGTAGCTTTATCGGTAATAGCAGAAGACTGAAAACAACCCAAAAGGACATCGATGACTATTAAAAAGAAGAAAATGAGGATGATCTCTACATATTGACACAGAGCAATTTCTAGGATATACTGCTCAGTGAAAAAGCAAAGTATAGAATAGTATATATAATATGGTATCTTTTCTGTAACAGCTGTGTGTGGGGGGAACCAAAAAACAACCCAAACCCATTGCCGTGAAGTTGATTCCGACTCACAGTGACCCTATAGGGCAGAGTAGGACTGCCCTATAGAGTCTGCAAGGAGTGTCTGGTGGTTTGGAAATGCCGACCTTTTTATTAGCAGCCGTGGCTCTTAACCACTACGCCACCAGGGAGAAGGGTATAAATTAAATATATATACACACACACACACACACACACACACACACACACACACACACACACACACGGAAACCCTGGTGGCGTAGTGGTTAAGTGCTACGGCTGATAACCAAAGGGTCAGCAGTTCAAATCTGCCAGGCATTCCTTGGAAACTCTGTGGGCCAGGTCTACTTTGTCCTATAGGGTCGCTATGAGTTGGAATCAACTCGACGGCACTGAGTTTGGTTTTTGGTTTTTGATACGTATATATAATTGCAAGAAAGAAACGCTGGAAGGGTAGACTTCTCTGGGTATATCTTGTTTATAATTTTAACTTTGGAAATATGTTTCACATATTTTTACAAATTCAAAAAATAACATATTTTACATATTCAGCAAATAAACTGCTATATGTTGAACACAGAATAAAACAACTTAATCTAACTGTATCAAGGCAGGACATATACTAAAGGAAATAATTATCTCAAGTGACCTTAGAAAACAGCATTTTGCTCCTTATTTGTTCTAAGGACAAAGTTGCAAAGAAAATAAACTGTATTTGATAAACTTAGGTATGCTGGTGCTATTCTGAAATTGTTTTTTGCATATTATAGGATAATGAAAGTAATTACATTACTGTCGTTAGGAACCAAGATTTCCAGCATACGTGAATGAGGTTCAAGTATAAAAACCAAAGAAGTAAAAACCCTGTAATGTTAAATTTGAGTTAGACACACTAAACATGAACTCATGGAAACCCTGGTGGTGTAGTGGTTAAGTGCTATAGCTGCTAACCAAAAGGTCAGCAATTTGAATCCACCAGGCACTCCTTGGAAACTCTATGGGGCAGTTTTACTCCATCCTATAGGCTCGCTATGAGTCAGAATCAACTTGACGGCAACGGGTTTTGGTTTAACAGGAACTCATGATTTGTTTTTCTTTTGAAAAGTACGTATTTCCTGGCTCTGTTCACTGAAGAAGCATAGAAGCAACATTCCAGCATCAATGAACACACCTGGCAATCAGAGCTTGATCTTGTAAATACCGTTTCCATTGACAGGAACCAGGATCTACTGGGCTTGAGGGCTCACTAGTAAACCAGCTTCCTTTAGGGAGAAATGTAGACAGCAGGTAGAGGAACAGGATGGCTGATTCCAAATCAGGGCAGGAAACACACAAGAGAGGTGTTGGCCATCCTGATGTGGCCAGAAAGTAAGGAAACTATCACAGACTAACAACAAAAAAAAAGACACCCAAACCCGTTGTCGAGTCGATTCCAACTCATAGCGACCCTACTGGACAGAGTAGAACTGCCCCCTAGTGTTTCCAAGGCACGGCTGGTGGATTCTAACTGCCAACCTTTTGGTTAGGAGCTGAGCTCTTAACCACTGCACCACCAGGGTTAAGGGGTCTGTCAAAAGGACAAAGAAGCCAGCCTAAACAGGCTCTCGTAGGCCAAAGGTAATTGAGCATAAAAAAGAATACTAATGTAAATGATTAAAAATATCAAGAAAAGAAAACCTCATTGGACATTCTGAAGTAACGAGGACACTAGTATCTCACTCTGAAAATTCAGAGAAAAAAATTAAATCTGTATTCTGCTTTTCCTGTATAAACTGTACTTTGAGGTTACTCAATAATTCTAGTTGATAAGGGAAAGTTCATCTTTATAGAAGCATTTCAGCCAATCAACTGTGGAAGTAATGACCAAACTAGAAAAATCACCACTTTGCACCTTCTACTGAAATGATTAACTCAGGCTAGGACCATCAGTGGGTAAAATCACTAGATAAAAGGTGGAGGAGGAGCTTTATAATTGGTGTCATAGCTGAACATCTTAGCATCATCTTAGCATCACTAAAACAGGACAGCAGGCATCATGTGTCCCTGATGTGAGCCAACAGGAAGTGCCCAGCACCTCCCAAGAAGTACTTTGCCAAAAATATTGAACCTGGATCAAATCAAGCATTTAGTGCTAACTTCCATTTAATGAAATGATGGGGACAGAGGAACAAATTTCCCTCACAGAAATGGTCACATAAACCAGAGACTACATCAGCCTGAGACCAGAAGATCTAGATGGTGCCTGGCTACAACCAGTGACTGCCCTGACAGGGAACAGAACAAAAAACCCCTGAGGGAGCAGGAGAGCAGTGGGATGCAGACCCCAAATTCTCGTAAAAAAACCAGACTTAATGGTCTGACTGAGACTAGAATGACCCCGGAGGTCATGGTCCCCAGACCTTCTGTTAGCCCAAGACAGGAATCATTCCAAAAACCAACTCTTCAGACAGAGATTCGACTGGGCTATGGGATAGAAAATGATACTGGTGAGGAGTGAGCTTCTTGGATCAAGTAGACACATGAGACTATGCGGGCAGCTCCTGTCTGGAGGGGGGATGAGAGGGCAGAGGGGGTCAGAAGCTGGCTGAATGGACACAAAACTAGAGAGTGGAGAGAAGCAGTGTGCTGTCTCATTAGGGGGAGAGCAATTAGGAGTATACAGCAAGGTGTATATAAATTTTTGTATGAGAGACTGACTTGATTTGTAAACTTTCACTTAAAGCACAATAAAAATTTAAAAAAAAAAAAAAAAATTCCCATCTCTCAGCCAGTGAAGAAATCTTTCCACTATACCACTTACCATTCTGATCCTGAGAACCAAATAAAGCTGCAATTTTAAGACCAATTTTCAAAAAGGACCTGTCTCTCTCCAACCAAAGTATTCAGAAACTCTTAATTTTAAATCTCCAACCACTTAAAGCCGCCGGATCTTCCAATGCCAAGTATAAATGGTCACTTTTCTGATCTCTGTATGAAAAGCTTCATGCAAACTTAATTTTGTAAATCAGACTCTATTTCAAACGGCAGAGTAACAGTAGTATTTAAAAGAATCTCATAGATAGCCCTTGGCCTGAGTTCCAAAATTTATTTCTGTTCTTCAGATCAAGTTTGCTTTCAGCAACCTGCTCTTGTCATGTGTTAAAATGGCTGTAAAACTGTGAGAAAAAGTCAAGACAAACTCCAGCTGACTGACCAACAAAACTGATATGAAAGGTCAAGATTGCAGTCACCTCAATGACAGCATTGTAGAGCAGTTCTTCTTCAGGGCCAGTGATACTTGAGATACCAGATGGTTTCATTTTTCAACTGTGGTCCAAAGAGAGGGTTGAGCTGGGCCAGAATTGCAATCAGCCAACTAAAAGAATGATGGGGGAGAACAACAACACGACAAAAGTGGTGAAATCCTGTTGGAACATGACCATTTTCAATGAGGATGGAAAAAGTGCTTCAGTACACTTCAATACACTTAAAGTTCATAAAACGCACTGAGCTAACGGGAGCATGTCTTAAAACAACACGCTCTACAGGGCATACCTGCATTCATTTGATACTTACCTACACGAACCAAAATGCGGTGATGCTTCATCACAGTTCTGTCTTTTCCCTCATCACCTTAATCTCATTTCCAAGTCGTGAAGATATTCTGAGTTTATACGATGTCTTTACCTCAAAGTGTTTTTATATAATCTCAGTTTATTATCATTATTTAACTTCCAAGCTCAGGAAATATGGGAATTAGTATAGCCATTCTCCAAATGCTAAGGCCTAAAGCCTATCCAACACGCCCATTTTTACTGGTGCAACGAAGGTTCCGTTTCAGCCCATTATCTTCCAATTAGGCTATAAAACTTGAGTGCTCCTTCTCTAATCACCATTACCACTAAAACATGTGACATCTTTTGGACCCAGTGAACTGAACCACATGGGCATTTAATGTCTTTTGCTTACTTCAGAAGCTAAGTGACTGTAACTGTATTACAGACAAATTATGGAGGAAGTACAATGGTGTCAGGTTTTATCCTAGGGTTAGAAATGAAAAGTAACACATAGTCAAAATTACCTTCAAAATTTTTGTATGTTGTTATTGTTATTGGCCGTCGAGTCGATTCCGGCTCATGGCGACCCCATGTGTTACAGAGTAGAGCTGCTCCATAGAGTTTTCAAAACAAAAGTAGGTCATCAGGCCTTTCTTGCACAGTACCATCAGGCGAGTTCGAACTGCCAACCTTTAGGTTAGCTATCAAGCAAAAACCATTTGCACTATCCCGGATCTCAAACTTTTGTATACTGCTCACAAAGTTCTAAATAAATGGTTTTATACCTGATATAGTAATTCGTAGGGAGCCCTGGTGGCACTGTGGTTAGGTACATGGCTGCTAACCAAAAGATTGGTGGTTTGAACCCACCAGCTGCTCCGCAGGAGAAAGTCGTGGCAGTCTACTTCTGTAAAGGTCCACAGCCTTAGAAATCCTATGGGGCAGTTCTACTCTGTCTTTTGAGATTGCTATGAGTCAGGATTGACTCGACAGCAATGGGTTTTGGCTTACAGTAATTCATATGCCCATTGAAATTTGAGAATCACAGAGCTAGGCCAAAACTAAGAACAAAAACAAAGACAGTATGCAAATACCTGGCCATTCAAAACCATTCCGTGTTTTACTTATTAAACAAATATCTAATGGGTACCTCCCAGGTTCTGGGCCCCAGAGACACAATGGAGAAGATGAAACATCGCCACCCTTACAGAGCTCACATAATATAATTACCAGGGATTGAACTGTCTCCCAAAAATATGTGTCAACTTCGTTAGGCCATGATACCCAGTATTGTGTGATTGTCCACCATTCTGTCATTTGATGAGATTTTCCTATGTGTTGTAAATCCTATCACTGTCATGTAATGAAATGGATTAGTGGCAGTTATACTGATGAGAATTCAAGATTAGATAGCATCTTAAGCCAATCTTCTTTTTTGAGATATAAAAGAGAGAAGCAAGCAGAGCGACATGGGGACCTCATACCACCACGAGAACAGCACTGGAAGCAGAGTGCATCCTTTGGACCCAGGGTTCCTGCAAGGAGAAGCTCCTGGTCCAGGGGAAGATTGATGACAAGAACCTTCTTCCAGAGAAAGCCTTCCCCTGGAGCTGACGCCCTGAATTTGGACTTCCAGTCTACCAGACTGTGAGAGTATAAATTTCTGTTTGTTAATGCCATCCACTTGTGGGATTTCTGTTACAGTAGCACTAGATAACTAAGACAATAATAATGTCAGGTAATGGGATGCGCCGTGAAGGAAAACAAAACAGGTGAAGGAATAGCAAATGATGCGGAGAGTAAAGTGGTCACGAAGGACTCTCCACGGAAGTAATGCTTGAGCAGAGACCTGAATGAAACAGAATACACACTCCCTTCAATATATATGAATTGATTAGAGCTCTTCAAAATATATGAATTGATCAGAACTTCTCTCAATTTTGGGGTGAGGCGAGGGAGAAAGTAAACAAGGCAAATGCCCATCTACCGATCTGTGAAAAGGAATTTTAGTAAAATAAACTGATCCTGCTTTCCTCTCTGCATGGGATATGGGGAATTGCTTTCTAAGGAAAAGAAGATCTACTGCTATCATAGTCTCCTAAAATTTTAGGATTTTTAAATTCCCCTATAAGAATCTAAAATAAGGGCACTAGCCAAACCCAACGAGGCGATTATCTGGTTGGATCTCTTTTCTTCCATTTGCTATCATTTTTAGAATAACTCTTCTAATCAAAAGATCTGAAAGCTGACTCTGATCACCAATGAACAGATCACTGGAGAATCAGCCGGCACCACATCAGAAGCCTCTGCCTTCAGTAAAAAGGCACCCGCCCATTCTAACCCCCCCCCCAAAAAAGGTGGTTTTGTGACAGGAAATATGACACCTGAGGAAATCAGGCCAAAATAGATACCTCAAGCTGACTCACTTTATAAACAAAAAGCTAATTCAGATGAGATTCTCTGATTTGTCCTTAGAACTAGGGCATTAAACACACACACGAAATAACACATTGAGGTTTAACATCTCTTTGATAATATAAAAAAAGAAAGAGGAGGCTAGCTCAGGCAGATAAACTGAAAAGCTCTGAGACTGCAGCGAACACAAATGGTGCAGAGCTAAGAGTCATGGAAAATTCCACACAAACCCAGGATTTCCCCAACCCCAGCAGGCAATGCAAGCTGGCTGCAAAAACAGCCGCCCGCATTTCATAAGGCACGGAGGTAACTGGCCAATGCTGAGGAATACTAAACAAAAAATGTTGGAACCTAAGCTAGCTCCTGTATCTTTTCTTCACCAAAAATATGTATCAGAATAAAAACATCACCTCCCAGCACTTCACGTTATGTTTTACAGCACCCTTCGTATTTGCCTGAATGGTTCCACGTGTCCCCGCTGCCTAACTCCAGCCGAATAACGAAACATCTGAGATTAGTCAAACTATAGCTACGCCGCTGTGACACCTTTCAGGGTCGTTCTCAACCCTGGCTGCGTATTACCATCACCGAGAGCTTTTAAAAAATACTGACGCTACACTTCGCACATAACTTTTTACTTTATTCTCCTGCGATGCAGTTAAGGGAACTGCAGCAGAGAGAGGCCAAATGATTTGCCTGTGGTCCCAATACTAATTAAGTGGCAAGGGGTCCTAGACCAGGCCAGACTAGTGTCCCCACTATAGAAAGCTGCCTCCTGAAATATCTTAACTGAGAACATTTCAGGAGGTTTTCATTTAGCTAAATCTAAGTTGTCTCGGAGTTAAGGAAACAAAGAGGGCTCCATCAGCTGAATGTTGTTTGAGCCCCTCATAAGCTTTGGGTACCTAAGATAAAGAGTAAATATCTAGAAGGAAGTTCATTTTGCTTCCTTAGGTCAGTATCCAGAAATCTTTCTGAATTTAATTTTGCATACTATTTTTAAGATTTCAAACCAAGCAACACATTTCACTTAAGGAAAACCCAACAAACCACAGTTAAAAAAATTCATTGCGAAACAGTCCAGGCACATTCATTTGAAATTTCATGAAGGAATTTTCCTCCTCTAGGCAGCGGAGCTCTGTGCCTGCCCTTCCGACTACTGCCTGACTTAAAATTTCCCTTTAAAGCTGATAAACACGATGGAGAACTGAAAGGAGAAAAAAAAAATCCACTCTGAATTGATGGAAGTGGGTGGAGGAAGGTATCATATTCCAATGAATCTATTACTTCATGTGTACAAGAAAAGGGAACTCAATGTACCCTTCATATTTGCCCAAACAGCTCCACGTGTCCCCGCAGCCTGAACTCCAGGCCTAATAATGAAACATCTGAGATTATTCAAAGGAAAGCTACTGCGCTGTGACACGTTTCAGAGAGCCGCAAAGCTGGAACGTCCATGCTTCTCATTCTGAAGACGAGGAAACTGTCTTAGGAGGAGTTAGCTGTTGTTGTATGCCTTGAGTCGATTCCGACTCGTGAACTGCCCCACAGGGTTTCCAATGCTGTAATCTTTACGGGAGCAGGTTGCCAGGTCTTTTTTCCCTGGAACGAGGCTGGTGGGTTCCAACTGCCGACTTTTCAGTTAGCAGCCATGCGTTTAACCACAGCACCACCAGGGTTCCCTGGTAAGCTTAGTGTCCCACAGCAAATCAGGGACAGAGCTGAACCGGAACCCAGGATTCCTGAGTCCACCAGCCAGGCTGCTTCTGTATGGTATGATGAAACAAATCAAGCCCCATCTAGGTCCTCATTTATGCCACAATCACTTACCAGTGCCATGCTCCATGTCAGGCTCTGGGGGTGCAAAGAGCAATCGATAAGGGGCCTACCCTTGAGGTGCTCATGAGCTTGTGAGAGACAAACCCAGGATAGCATGGAGTGTGCTTTAGGAGAGATCTGCAAGGGTGCTTTCATACTACACACACTCCCGGGCCACCTACAAGGAGCTCAGCTCTTGGTGAGCAGAATTCTCCAAGAATAAAAGACACCCTCCCCACAGGAAAGGCTATAGCCAGCTCTCTCAAACCTTGCTTTGCTCTTTTGTTCCACATTCAGATATGGGAACAAGGAACAAAGGCATGGGGTACTTCCCAGTGACACACAGATCAAGCAAATAACTGCTAAGCTTCCAGGCTGGAATGGTGAAGTCCAGCTAGGACCTTTCTTCTGAGCCACTGTCCCTCCAGCTAAGGCCATGATGGGAGTGACCTCCCTAGAGACAGCAGAAACACAGGACAGTGATTTGTCCTATACCTGCTGAGATGACCTCTGTCAAAGCCTCTCACCCCAATCCAGTGACGCGAACACTTTCAAGGGTGTCAACTTCATTAGATGTTACTAGAAAATATAGGATTTGATATTAGACACGGTTGGATTTTAATTCCAGCTCAATCAAGTACTAGTGGAGTGATTCCAGGCAGGTGGCCTTACAATGCTGAGCCTCGGCCACCTCCTTTTTAAAATGGAGATAATAATCCTGACCTCAAGGTGTTAAGAATTAAAGAGGTAATATATGTAAAGTGTTCTGTGCGTCTGACAAATAGATATTCAAGAAATACTAGTTATTCCTTTTCTTCCTCTGTGAGACAGTCAAAACTGTATTCAAGCTACAGAATGAAATACAACTTATTTACTTTATAAAGAAGTTTCTCATGTAACACTGAGTCACTCTCATTGCCACCTCTTCTCCCACTCCCACTCAGTCCTACTCTAAGAAAAAAAAACCCATTGCCGACAAGTCGATTTTGACTCATAGAAACCCTATAGGACAGAGTAGAACTGCCCCATAGGGTTTCCAAGGAGCCGCTGGTGGGTTCAAACTGCTGGCCTTTTTGGTTAGCAGCCATAGCTCTTAACCATTGTACCACCAGGGCTCTAGTCCTACTGATGCAGGCAGAATTCTAAGGCCCAAGATTCCCATCCCCTGGTGTATACACCCTGTATAAACCATGGGACTGTAAACATGATGGAACAGTTGCTTCCATGATGCGACTGTTATACAACTTTAAGCAAGGGCGATCACCCTGAGTGGACCTGACCTAATCAGGCAAGCTCTTAATAGGGATGAGCTCTCCCTAAAGAAAGACATTTAAACCGTGTGTGTCGGGTATGAATTTATTTTCTCTCAGCTCCCAATGCATCCTTCAAAATGTACTCTGTGATAAGAGTTCCTTGAACTGTTTCTCCTTTAAAGTAAGCACGATGTTACGCTTTTTCAGTAGAGGGCACCTGTAGGCTGGAGGCCTAAGGAGTCAGTGTGGGCACGTTCAGTGGAACCTGCCCAGCCTTGGGCCCGGAATTCTGCAACCTTGCAGTCTTGGCCTGCAATCAACTTGCTGCAGCCCTGTCAACACTGGAAACAGATACCCTGCATGGCCTGCACGTTCTGAAGGCCTCTTGCCCCTGCCGGCACCAGGACTTCCGTTACCAGCCTTCACTACTGATCACTGCTCCCCTGGTTGGACTCCAGAGGGTAGCCTACTGCTTGCCCAGCAACTCCGGACAATCTCCGGCCTGGCCAAGCCAGGGAACTCTGCTATCTAGTGGGCTGAACTAAATCTTCTCTAATGAGATCTGAACCCCTTCCAAGTTTGTTCTTCCTTGGGGACTCCCCATCAACCTGAGGGTACCATACATTGCTATTGTTAGCTTCCACTGAGTTGACTCCAACTCACGGCGACCTTATGTACAACAGAAAGAAATGCTGTCTGGTCCTGTGTCATCCTCACAATTGCCACCAGTAGTCCATCATTGTGGCTACTGTGCCAATCCATCTTACCGAGGGTCTTCTATGTCCTCACTGGCCCTCTAGTTCACCAAACATGATGTCCTCCCTCCAACGAAAGATCCCTCCTGATGTCATGTCCAAAGCAAGTGAGTCGGACAATGTTTAGGGTACCACATAGTTTCCTTGTATCTTATAGCTACTGTTCTATCATAGTTAATAATAGCGCTTTGTTAAACTAACCTTGTTTAACTTACTGTGCAGTTCATGTCTCTTTTTGGACCCGGGCTGCTACAGGATGAGAAGAATTAGACACAAAGGAGACTGCTGCTGGCTTTGAAGGTGAAGGGGGCGGGGCACATGGCAAGAAATGTGGGTGGCCTCTAGGAGCTGGGACAGAAATGGGGACCTTAGTCCTACAACCACAGGCAACTGAATTCTGTCACAGCCATGTGCACTTGGAAGAAGACCCCAAGCTCCAGATGACAAGGTACAAATTGTTTTTTCCATTAACCTTATGCCAACCCTATTCCTACTATGGCCCTTTCACTACCATAAGAATATGACCTATTTTTGCCAACTGTAAATTTGGAGTATCTTTCTTCCCTCCATACTTCAATACTTGCTTTCTATACCAGGCCTTTTAGCTCAAAGTCTGTAACAATCCTCTTATTTGCCAAATTATAAAGAAAAAGATTATAAAATCAGAATAAGAAAAATAAGAATGTCTACATAACAGGTATAGATAAGCCAGGTACCTAGATTTCCCTCCTACTATAAACAGACAAATAGTCTGGATAAAGTGAAAACACCTTAAATGTATTCATAAGCTAAAAAAAATTTAAGCAATTCTCAGGTCAAAAAAATTAGGTGAAGGCAGGTACCAAGAGAGGAAAGTAAAGTAATTTACAGGTCACTTTCCATACCTTTAGAGCATGTATCAAACCATAGGGACTTGAGTTTTGGTTTTCAGACCTCACAGGGCACAGGAAACAGGATACCAAGCCCAGGGCCCATCCAGGGTAAAGAGCCTAATAAAAAGTTTCACAGACTCTGAAAAAAATCTGGGACCCTAAAAACAAGACACGGGTAAGGATAAATCAGATAAAACCCCGTGAACAGGAACACTAAAAAATAAACTGTCTCAAACCTAGGCACTGCAGAAGGGAGAAAAACAATTCCACTGAAAACTGGCCTTCGTGAAAGTTCACATCTCAAATACACACTGCCTACATGGTCTTAAAAAACCACATACCTAGAATTTAATTAATTGCACATTGGTGATGGTCCCAGACACCTGGAAAAAGTAATGCAAATCTTGAGACGCCCATATTTACACCAGGCCTCAAAAAAGTCATACGTATAGGGAAAATGGACACATCACTATAACATAACAAAACACATAAGGAAACAAGGCACCATGAGTGAGGGCCGGCAAAAACAAGGAAGAGCAGACTCAGACCTGCAAGGACTTCAGATAAAATCATCTGATAGGGACTACAGATGAACTTCGTACCCATTCCAAAGAAAGGTAATCCAACAGAATATGGAAAGCTTTGAAAAATAGCATTAATATTGCACACAAGTAAAATTTTACTGAAGATTATTCAAAAGCAGTTGCAGCAGTACATCAACAGGAAACTGCCAGGAATTCAAGTCAGATTCAGAAGAGAATGTCAAACAAGGAATATTTTTGCTGATGTCAGAGGGATCAGGGCTGAAAACAGAGAGAATACCAGAAAGATGTCTACTGTGTTTTATTGACTACGCGTAAGGCATTTAACTGTGTGGATCATAACAAATTACGGATAACACTGCCAAGAAAGGGAATTCCAGAACACTTAATTGTGTTCATGCGGAACCTGTACTTAGATCAAGAAGCAGTCATTCAAACAGAACAAGGGATTATTGCGTGGTTTAAAGTCAGGAAAGGTGTGCATCAGGGTTTTATCCTTTCACCACACCTATCTGATTATGTATGCTGAGCAAATAATTCTAGATGCTGGACTACATGAAGAAGAATGTGGCATCAGGATTGGAGGGAAGACTCATTAACAACTTGTAATATGCAGATGACACAATCTTGCTTGCTGAAAGTGAAGAGGACTTGAAGCACTTACTGATGAAGATCAAGAACCGCAGCTTTCGGTATGGATTACACCTCAACATAAAGAAAACTAAAATCCTCACAACTGACCAATAAACAACATCATGATCAACAGAGAAAAGACTGAAGTTGTCAAGGATTTCATTTTACTTGGATCCACAATCAACACCCAGAGAAGCAGCAGTCAAGAAATCCAGTGACATATTGCATTGGGCAAATCTGCCGCAAAAGATCTCTTTATAGTGTTAAAAAGCAAAGATGTCACTTTAAGTACTTAGGTGAGCCTGATCCAAGCCAGGGTGTTTTCAATCACCTCATGTGCATGTGAAAGCTGGACAATGAATAAGGAAGACCGAAAAAGAATTGATACCTTTGAATCATGGTGTGGGTGAAGAATATTGAATGTACCAGGGACTGCCAGAAGAACAAACAAATCGTCTTGGAAGAAGTACAACCAGAATGGTCATTAGAAGTGAAGATGGTGAGGCTCTGTCTCACATACTTTGGATCTGTTATCAGGAGGGACCAGTCCCTGGAGAAGGACATCATGCTTGGTAGAGGGTAAGCAAAAAAGAGGAAGACCCTCAGCGAGATGGGCTGACACAGTGGATGCAACAACAGACTCAAGCATAAGGATTGTGAGGATGGCGCAGGACCAGGCAGTGCTTTGTTCTGTTGTACACAGGGCCACTATGAGTTGAAAGTGACTTAACAGCACCTAACAACAAAATAGATGAACTGAGTCTATTATCTTTTAAGAAACAAGCTTTAAAAATGTGCAGAAAACAAAAATAAATAGAAAATGATCAAGCACAGCTGTAAAAGAAACAAAAAACTTTTATAGAAATAAAAACCATAATACCTGAAAATAAACAATCAAGGCATGAAGTTCTGGTAATAGCAAAGTAGCCTGTAACAGACTCACTTCACAGATAGTCATATAAACTCTGAGCAAAATATTTTTTTTTAATAATTTTTATTGTGCTTTAAGTGAAAGTTTACAATCAAGTCAGTCTGTCACATATAAACTTATATACATCTTACTCCATACTCCCACTTACTCTCCCCCTAATGAGTCAGCCCGCTCCCTCCTTTCAGTCTCTCCTTTCGTGACCGTTTTGCCAGTTTCTAACCCTCTCTACCCTCCCATTTCCCCTCCAGACAGGAGATGCCAGCACAGTCTCAAGTGTCCACCTGATACAAGTAGCTCACTCTTCATCAGCATCTCTCTCCAACCCATTGTCCAGTCCCTTCCATGCCTGATGAGTTGTCTTCAGGAATGGTTCCTCTCCTGGGCCAAGAGAAGGTTTGGGGACCATGACCGCCGGGATTCCTCTAGTCTCAGTCAGACCATTAAGCATCTCTCTTTATGAGAATTTGGGGTCTGCATCCCACTGATCTCCTGCTCCCTCAGGGGTTCTCTGTTGTGCTTCTTGTCAGGGCAGTCATTGGTTGTGGCCGGGCACCATCTAGTTCTTCTGGTCTCAGGATGATGTAAGTCTCTGATTCATGGGGCCCTTTCTGTCTCTTGGGCTCATAGTTATCGTGTGACCTTGGTGTTCTTCATTCTCCTTTGATCCAGGTGGGTTGAGACCAATTGATGCATCTTAGATGGCTGATTCTTAGCATTTAAGACCCCAGATGCCACACTTCAAAGTGGGATGCAGAATGTTTTCATAACAGAATTATTTTGCCAATTGACTTAGAAGTCCCCTTAAGCCATAGTCCCCAAACCCCCACCCTTGCTCCGCTGACCTTCGAAACATTCAGTTTACCGTGGAAACTTCTTTGCTTTTGGTCTGGTGCAGTTGAGCTGACCTTCTGTGTATTGAGTATTGTCCTTCCCTTCACCTAAAGTAGTTCTTATCTACTAACTAATCAGTAAATAACCCTCTCCCACCCTCCCTCCCTCCCCTCCTCATAACCACAAAAGAATGTTGAACAAAATATTTTAAAAAACAACTATTTGATGGTACTAGAGAGTATCCAAAAGCAGGCAGAAACTGAAAGGTATTCAATCCTTGAAAGAAGATGATCATAAAACCAAAAACCTGTTGTGGTGAAGTCGATTCCGACTCATAGCGACCCTAAAGGACAGAGTAGAACTGCCCCATAGGGTTTCCAAGGATGGAATCTTTATGGAAGCAGACAGCCACATCTGTCTTCCGTGGAGTGGTTAGTAGGTTCGAAGACTGTGCCACCAGTCTTCCCTAAGAAGATCATGCTGGTACCTTTCCACAGCTTTTCCCATGAGGGCGCTACCCAGCACATACATTAGGCAGGAAACGAACTCAGGCAGAAAGCTGCAATCTTACTGCCTTGAGGTGTCAAAAGGTGAAGTCCAGAGTTTTCAGAACAGCTGGCAATTAAGGAGGGAAACCCCAGAAAGGATTCCACAGAGGGAGAGCCCTAAAAATGTGTGTAAAAATTCTCCTTAATTCCTTGGCTGAACCCTGAACTATGCATGCACCCTGGAAACTCAAGGAGCCTGGTGAAAAAAACCCCTGGAAGGCTGAAAAGACTAAGCAGAGATTTCAGATGCTGCCTAAACCAAAACCCACTGCCATCGAGGTGATTCTGACTCATAGCGACCCTACAGGACAGAGCAAAACTGCCCCATATGGTCTCCAAGGAGTCCGTAGTGGATTTGAACTGATGACCTTTTGATTAGCAGCTGTATCTCTTAACTACCACACCACCAGAGCTTTTTCAGATGCTGCCTATCACAGGGAAAAGCAAATCTGGAGTTTGAAGTTGGAGGTATTTGTTAAACACCTCAGATTTCCAATAAAACCCCAGAAAGGCCACAACTTAACTAAGACCTTTAAGGGCAAAAGTGAAATAGATCTGCCCCAACAAAGTGTAAAACTAAGCCTCCACAAGTTTAAGGTGATCAACTAATAACTTAACTGTTCACAAGAACAAAATTTCACCCTTTTCAGAGGAACAAAATAGAATCCAGGGTCTCTACCATCTACCACCCACCACCAAACCTACTCCGTCGAGTCGATTCCGACTCATAGAGAACCTATAGGACAGAGCAGAACTGCCTGATAGAGTTTCCAAGGAGCGCCTGGTGGATTTGAACTGCCAACCTCTTGGTTAGCAGCCGTAGCACTTAACCACTACGCCACCAGCGTTTCCATACCATCTACAATATCTAGTATTCAACAAAAAAAAGACACATGCAAAGAAACAAGAACTATGATCAACAGGAAAGAAAAAAAGAAATCAACAGAAACTGATTCTAGGATGACCTGGTGTTGGAGTTAAAAGGCAAGGACTTTAAAGGAGCTATCATAAATATGTTTAAAGACTTAAAAAATAGTCACAACAAATGGATAGGGAATCTCAGAAGATGATGCCAGGAGATTGGAGACAGCAAAAGAAACAGTCAGTGAACCCGAAGATAGATCAACACAAACTATCTAATCTGAAGAAATGAGACAAGAAAAAAAAAATATATATATATACACACACACACATATGAAAAAAAAAATCAAGCACCAAGCTTCCTGAGGGATCAAATTACTGGGCTGTGGGGACCATGGCCTCGGGGAACATGTAGCTTGACTGGCGTAACATAGTTTATAAAGAAAATGTTCTACATTCTATTTTGGTGAGTACAGCCTAGGGTCTTAAAAGCCTGTGAGCAGCCATCTAAGATACAAAACTGGTCTCACCCCTTTGGGAGCAAGAAAGAATGAAGAAAACTAAAGATTCGTGGGAAAGATTAGTCCAAAGGACTAATGGACTACAACTACCACGGCCTCCACCAGACTGAGTCCAGTTCAATTAGATTGTGCCCAGCTACCACCACTTACTGCTCTAACAGGGATAATACAGGGCATGGACAGAGCTGGAGAAAAATGTAGAACAAAATTCTAACTCACAAAAAAAGACCAGGCTTACTGGCCTGACACAGATTAGAAAAACCCTAGAGTATGGCCCCCAGACACCCTTTTAGCTCAGTAATGAAGTCATTACTTGAAACTGTCAAGGATTTCATTTTACTTGGATCCACAATCAACACCCACGGAAGTAGGAGTCAGGAAATCAAACAACATACTACACTGGGCAAATCTGCTGCAAAAGATCTCGAGGTTCACCCTTCATCCAAAGATTAGACAGGCCCATAAAACAAAACAAGACTAAAGGGGTTACACCAGTCCAGGGGCAAGAAGTAGAAGGCAGGAGGGGACAGGAAAGCTGGTAATAGGGAACCCAAGATAGAGAAGGGAGACTGTTGACATGTCATGGGGTTGTTAACCAATGTCATAAAGTATGTGTACTGTTTAATGAGAAGCTAGTTTGTTCTGTGAATCTTCATCTAAAGCACAATAAAACAAAACAAAACAAAACAAAACAAAACCAAGCAGTCTGACATACATGTAATGGGAGGCTTATAAGAAAAAATGTGGCAGGAAAAAAAAATAGAAGATATATAGGCTGAAGTTGCCCCAAATTTGGTGGAAAACCCCAAGCGGACAAAAGCAAATCACACCTACACACATCGTAGTAGAACTGCTGAAAACCAAATATGAAGAGAAAATCTTGATCACACCCAGAGGAAAAGGAATGCATAAAGAGGACCGAGTATTCAAGTAAAAGCTGAGTTCTCAGCAGAAACAGTGAAGGCCAGGAGACAAAAAAAAAAAAAAAAAAAAAAATCCATCAACCCAGAATTCTATATCTATAAAAAAAATCCCTCAAAAATCAAAGTGAAATAACAACATTTTCAGATAAGTGAAAGCAGAGACAGTTTGTTTCCAGCAGATGTGTCCCACAACATCCACTAAAAGAAGCTCTTCAGACTGAAGGGATAACAGATAGAAACTCAGATCTACAAGAAGGAATGAACAGCTCTAAAAATGGCAAGTATGTGGGCAAATATAAAAGACTTTTTTCTCTTAATTTCTTTATAAGACATATGATTGTTTAAAGTAACAATGCTAACACTGAGCTATGGGTTTTACAACAGATGTAAATGTAAAATATACAACCACGATATCACAAGGGATGGGAGTAAAGTAGAATTATACTGTTGCAATTGTTGCAAGGTTATTACATTTTACCTAAGGTGGCTTAATATAATCTCTACATAGACTGTGAAAGTTACAGCCACATTAAAAAAAGGAAGAAAGGGAAAAAAGGTATAGCTAAAAAGCTCTTAGAAGAATTAAAACAAAATACTAAAAAAAAGGAGGAGACAGGAAAGCTGGACAAATGGAAATAGGGAACTCAACGTCAAGAAGGGGAGAGTGTTGACAACACATCACAGGGGTGGCAATGTCACAATACAATAGTTTACTAATTTTTAATGAGAAACTAATTTGTTCTATAAACATTCACCTAAAGCACACACACACAAAACATAAAAAAAAATTTGACCCACGATAGGACATGAAAGTAGAAATAGAGGAAAAACAAAAACCTATGGTACCAACAGAAATCAAATAACAAAATAGTGGAGCCAAAACTAGCTATATTAATAATTACATTAATTATATATACACTATTTGCCAATGAAAAGGCGAAGACCGTCAGAATGGATGAAAAAGCCAGACCCAGCTATACATGCTGCCTACAGAAAGACATTCTAAATATAAAGATGTTGTTGCTGTTGTTAGGTGCCGTCGAGTTGGTTCCGACTCATAGCGACCCTGTGCACAACAGAACGAAACGCTGCCTGGTCCTGCACCATCCTTACAATCGTTGTTATGCTTGAGGTCATTGTTGCAGCCACTGTGTCAATCCACCTTGTTGAGGGTCTTCCTCTTTTCCGCTGACTCTGTACTCTGCCAAGCATGATGTCCTTCTCTAGGGACTCATCCCTCCTGACAACATGTCCAAAGTATGTAAGACACAGTCTCGCCATCCTTGCCTCTAAGGAGCATTCTGGCCACACCTCTTCCAAGACAGATTTGTTCGTTCTTTTGGCAGTCCATGGTATATTCAATATTCTTCACCAACACCACAATTCAAAGGCGTCAACTCTTCTTCGGTCTTCCTTATTCATTGTCCAGCTTTCACATGCATATGATGCGATTGAAAATACCATGGCTTGGGTCAGGCGCACCTTAGTCCTCAGGGTGACATCTTTGCTCTTCAACACTTTGAAGAGGTCCTTTGCAGCAGATTCACCCAATGCAATGCGTCTTTTGATTTCTTGACTGCTGCTTCCATGGCTGTTGATTGTGGATCCAAGTAAAATGAAATTCTTGACAACTTCAATCTTTTCTCCGTTTATCATGATGTTGCTCATTGGTCCAGTTGTGAGGATTTTCGTTTTCTTTAAGTTGAGGTGTAATCCATACTGAAGGCTGTGGTCTTTGATCTTCATTAGTAAGTGCTTCAAGTCCTCTTCACTTTCAGCAAACAAGGTTGTATCAACTGCATAACGCAGGTTGTTAATGAGTCTTCCTCCAATCCTGATGCCCCGTTCTTCTTCATGTAGTCCAGCTTCTCGGATTATTTTTTCAGCATACGGACTAAATAGGTATGGTGAAAGAATATAACCCTGACGCACACCTTTCCTGACTTTAAACCAATCAGTATCCCCTTGTTCTGTCAAATATAAAGATACAGATTGAAAATAAAAGAGCGGAAAAAGACAGACCTTGCAAACAATAAGCATAAGAGAGATGTATGATTATTAATATAAGACAAAGTAAAAGTCAAGGAGTATTAACCAAAAAAAAAAAACAAGGAGTATTACCAGATATATATTTTATAATGATAAAAATGTCAACTCTTCAGGAAGACATAAGCATAAATGTGTATGTGCCTAATAACAGAGCTTCAAAACGTGATGCAAAAATACAAAGAATTAAAAGGAGAATTAGAAAAATCTACAATCTGGTGATTTTAATACCCATCTCTCGTAATTATTAGAACTAAACAAAAGGATAAACAATAAGGCAGAGAAGATCTGAACCACCTTGCCCTGACATTTATAGAACACTACACCTAATAACTGCAGACTATACATTCTTTTCAAGGGCACATGAAATGGTCATCAAGATAGAGTATATGCTGAGTCATAACGTAAGTCCTAATTTCAAGAGACTAAAACTTCAGAATATATTTTCTGACCGCAATGAATTAAATGAGAAATTAATAATAATGTATCTAGAAAAGTACCAAATACTTTGAAATTAAAGAACTAACACACTGCTATCGAGTCAATTCTGACTCATAACGATCCTATAGGACTGAGTAGATCTGCCCCATAGGGTTTCCAAGGCTATAAATCTTTACAGAAGCAGGCTGCCACATATTTCTCCCATGGAGCGGCTGGTGGGTTCAAACCGCCAACCTTTCAGTTAGCAGCTAAGTGCTTTAACCACTGTACCACCAGGTCTCCTTTTGTTGTTGTTAGGTGCCATCAAGTCAGCGTCAAATATGCATAACGGAATGAAATGTTGCTTGGTCCTGTGCCATCCTCACAATGCTTGCTATGTTTGAGTTCATCGTTGCAGCCACTGTGTCAATCCATTTCACTGAGTCTTTTTTGCTGACCCTCCACTTTACCAAGCATGATGTCCTTCTCCAGCTATTGGGAACAACCAAATAACAGAAGGCCAAATAAAACATGCGCTACAGTTGTGTCAGAGGGATTCAGGAGTCAACTGGAATAGGCTCCCACTTAGCAGATCTGTTCCCGTAGAGATTACAGCCTAGAACATGCTATAAGACGATTCTCCTCTGTCCCATGGGGTTGCTATGAGTCAGAATCAACAGGATGGCACCTTTTAATGCTAAATTTATACTTGTTTGCCTCCCAGTTATTCTACATCTCCACCTGGAATTCATCCACTAAGCATTTTGTAGAATACCTCCTACATCTGTGGAATTTGTAGACATATTTCCTTTTTTTCATGCCTGTTGCTGACAATTCATGTTCTTTCTCTTTTTTCTTGATCAGTCTTCTTATGGCATTATTAATTTTATTCATCATTTCAAAGAACCAAATTTTTAGCTTTGTTACTTTTCTCTATTTTTTGTCTTTTTTCTACTTCACTGATGTCTACTCTTACTATTTCCTTCCTTTTCCTTACTCTAGGTTTAATTTGTTCTTTTTCTAATTTCTTAGGGTGGAAACTCAGATCATTCATTTTAAACCTTTTTTCTTTTCTAATTTAACCATTTAACATAATACAATCCCCCCAAGCACTGCTTTAGCTGCATCCCACACATTTTGATATGCTAGGTTTTCTTTTTCACTCAGTTTGAGCTATTTTCCAATTTCTCTCATAATTTCTTTGACGTCTTGGTTTTTCAAAAGTGTGGTGTTTAAGACCTAATGGTCTGACTGAGACTGGAAGGATCCTGGTGGTCATGGCCCCCAGACCTTCTGTTGGCCCAGGACAGGAACCATTCCCGAAGCCAACTCTTCAGACATGGATTGGCCTGGACAGTGGGTTGGAGAGGGATGCCGGTGAGGAGTGAGCTTCTTGGGTCAGGTGGACCCTTGAGACTATGTTGGCATCTCCTGCCTGGAGGGGGGATGAGAGGGTGGAGGGGGTTAGAAGCTGGCGAAATGGACATGAAAAGAGAGAGTGGAGGGAGGGAGCAGACTGCCTCATTAGGGGGAGAGTAACTGGGAGTGTGTAGCAAGGTGTATATGGGTTTTTGTGTAAGAGACTGACTTGATTTGTAAACTTTCACTTAAAGCACACTAAAAATTATATTTTAAAAAGTGTGGTGTTTAATTTCAAAGCATTTGGTGTTTTTCTGGATATGCTGTTATTGATTTTTCATTTAATTTATCATGGTCAGAAAATACACTCTACAAGATTTTAGTCTTTTGAAACCACTTATGAAACAGCTTTGCCAAAACAATTGAACCTGAATCTGATCTAGCCCCTAGATATGATTACCAATTTAGAGCAAACACAGAAGAAAGAGGGACATGTTAAACAACACCACAGGCATGCAGTTAACAAAGACCAGACTGTGGAAAACCACAGGGCGAACAACCCAATTTTTTTCTATAAAAATATGCAAGGAAAAAAGAAGGAGAGAGAGAGAAAGATGGAGGAGAAATCTATGTGACAGACTTAAGAAACAGCAACTACACAAAAAAAGGCCAGACTTACTAGCCTGACAGACTGGAGAAACCCCGAGAGTATGGCCCCTGGACACCCTTTTAGCTCAGTAATAAAGTCATTCCTGAGGTTCACCCTTCAGCCAGAAACTGGACAGGCCCATAAAACAAAATGAGACTAAAGGGGCACACTAGCCCAGGGGCAAGGACTAGAAGGCAGGAGGGAACAGGAAAGCTGGTAATAGGGAACCCAAGGTTGAGAAAGGAGAGTGCTAACATGCTGTAGGGTTGTTAACCAGTGTTATAAAACAATACGTGTACTAACTGTTTAATGACAAACTGGTATGTTCTGTAAACCTTCATCTGAAGTACAATTAAAAAAAAACAGCAACTAGTTGCTATATGTGATCTTTACTCGGACCTTGACTCAAATAAACTGTAAAATAAATTATGAGACAATGAAGGAAATTTAAACACGATGGAATATTTGATAATATTTAGGAATTAACCTTTTGTGTGTGATAATGGTATTGTGGTTATGCTTTAAGAAAGAACAGTATCTTTCACAGATCCATATTGAAATATTCACAAATGGACTCCTATGTCCGGGATTTGCTTCCAAATAATCTGGGGTGGAGCGACAAAGCATGGGGATGAAACAAGATTTGCTGTGAGTTTTGAAGGTGGGTGACAGGCAGATGGAGGTTCATGATACTATTTTTTTCTACTTTTGTAGAGGGAACACAGGTTTTAAATATTCAAAACCAAAAGGTTAAAAAAAAAAAAAAAGCCACAGTAAAGAGCATCCCAGAACCAGCCAGTTTATGGTTACTTGGTTGGAAGCCAAGGTAGAGGATGCTGGCCCTGGGGAGGTGATCATGTCCTGTGCCCAAACTAACTCTAGAGCCACATTCCAAAAAAGCCAGTGAGGACGGGCTCAGCTGGGGCTGTGCAAATATCTGGACAAGGGGGACGGGGTTCCTCTGGGCTGTGCGAGTCCTTGTGTGATGGGCAGTATTAGGTGGCTGGAAGGGTGAGTAAGTGGGACTCTTGGGGCCAAAGAATAGAAGTTTGTGGGGATGAGTGGATAGGGGCACCCAACTGGGGAGTGGATACAGGGGGCTGTGAGGGAAGTGATTGGGGGCCTCTCTGGCTCTTGATTTGTTTCCTGTCTGTCTCCTCTTACTAAAGAGGGCAGGGGCTTGTCTGTTTTGTTCAGTCACTGCTATACATCCAGTGCCTAGACCTAATGCATGTTTTGTGCATAGCTACAGTTGAGTCGGCCCCTGACTTATGGCGACCCCGTGCACAATGGGATAGGACCATTGTGATCCACAGACTTTTCAATGACTGATTTTCCAAATTAGATCACCAGGCCTTTCTTCCTAGTCTGTCTTAGTCTGAAAGCTCTGCTGAGACCTGTACAGCATCACAGCAACACACAAGCCTCCACTGACAGATGGGTGGTGGCTGGGCGTGAGGTGCGTTGGCTGGGAACGGTACCTGGGTCTCCCACGTGGAAGGCAAGAATTCGGCCACTGAACCACCACTGCTACCAGATCCACTACACAGTAGGTTCTAAATAAACGTATGTCCAGTGAATGAACTCTAATAAGGCCCAACATATACATGCTACAATAGCCTTCTGAGCACACTGTGCTTACAAGTAACGTACAGTTCTTGGAATTAATTTATTTAAAAAAAAAAAAAAGATCTAATATTACCTTTTATTTTTATTGTCCTATGTTTTTGTTATAAGCTCTCACAATAGCACCTTTTTAAAAACTCACAAAAACCATCCTACAATGTAATCGGGCCAAGTATTATTCAGTCTAGAAGAACCAAAGTCTCCTGACTCCCAGTCAATATACCTTCTACCTCACTCCGTTGGTAAGATTTACAAGTAGTCAAGGACTAAAGATATGACATATTTTCCAAGAAGCAACTGCAGCTTCACAATATAACACTAAATTTCTAATTTATCTTGAAGATGTGAGTTTTGTGACTCTGGGTAAGGTACAACATAATTTGATTTTAAAAATTAACCTAAGACTACCAGAAAGCATAGAATAATAACAGGACTGTATTCTTAAGAGACAAAAGTGATGTTGTGCCTCAAAGAGGGGAAGCAGGTTTGCAACATTCAGACTTTCCTCTGCTGAACCATTAACAGAAACTGCACTCTACTCACAGAGATCCTGATTTATTCAAAGTTCAAACAAGTTCCACCCCGTGAACCTTAAACTAGAACAAACTAGAAAGGGAAAAAAACTGCTACAAACAGAAGGCAATTTAAAAGTCCGTGAATGTATTTCAAAACATGACTTTGTTTAAGAAACCCAAAGTCTCTTTGGGTGTGTGCCTTACTTCCAAAGCGGTATTTTTAAGAAAGTATACTTTTCTGGTGCCAAACTTCTGGTGACATTTTCTTTGAATTTCAAATTTAGTACAGCATCCCATGCCTTTGTGGGATAAGGTATGTAAAATATTTAGGGTTTAAATTCCAACCATATTTTTCAGGCAGATGCCTTGCTAAACAGGATATACAATCAGGTTTCAAACAAACAAAAGAAAAAAAAATTTATAAAATTACTACTACCCAGCTTATTTCCCCATAAAATGGCCTCCAGAAGCTCTTAATGTTGGAACACTGTGTACCAACTTTATTAAAATAACGATGACAGTACTGACCCACTGTCAAAAGAGTATTCTATTCACCAGCCCTCTGGCACGGGGGAAAAATGATCTAAAGTCTAGACAACAGGACGTAAGAGCTCATGGATAGTTCTCAATTCAGTCAGTAAGATCCAAAAGTGAAATAATTTCTAATTAAGTCCAATTGTTCAGCATTCACTTCAAAATGAAAATAACAGGCAGTGAGACTGATTGGAAAGGTTTTTGTTTGTTTCCTTTAAAGACAGTGTCATGAAAAGTAATCCAATTTCAATGACAATCGAGAACCAGAAAGTCACAAAACATTTGTGCTATATCTTGGTTTAATTTCAAGTCATTCCTCTATGCAATAATTTCCTCATTTTTAAGGTACCGCCACCAACCTTACTGTTAACACGGCAGAGGTTTTCAAAGCAATAAAAACAAAAGCCTTTGAAATCACAGGACTTTTCCTTGGCACCCAGACTGATAAAGAGCTTCCTTGTTTGGGTCCCTGGGTGGCAGTCTGAACCCACTCAGTGGCTCCATGGAAGAAAGGCCTGGCAATCTGCTTCCATAAAGATGAGAGCCGAGAAAACCCTATAAAGCACAGTTCTACTCTGTTAACACACGGGGTCGCCATGAGTTGGAATCAACTCTATAGCAACGGTTTGGTTTTGGTTTTGGTTTGAATTTCTATAAGACTCAGCAGAATAGGTCAATGCTCAACCATCTGTACTAACATTATTAATTCTTGACGATGCATTACTCCCTCTCGTTTAGTCTTCAGAGCTGAACACAGCTGGTGTTTAAGGATTCCCCCCATACACCACTTGCCAGGCTTTCATCCTAGAGGCTGAGCTATCACCTGAAAAAGTCTCTTTGACATCTCTAAGCCAAACCAAACCCACTGCCGTCATGTCGATTCCAACTCTGTTGACCTCCCTATCCAAAAAAAAAAGATTAAATAAGCAAAATTTGGAAAATCACATCATCTGAGCCTTAGTGCTGACGCAGCCAAATAACACCACTACCATTTATAAAACTTTTATATTGTATTATGACTCAGCTTGAAACACCTAATGCTGCACTTAACAAGTGACTGACTGATTGGCTGGGTAGCCAAAACTCGTGGTAATAACCCTGTCAGGGGCAGATTTTGATCCATGCCAAGTACTGCAGTTTGGTTCATGTCATGGATTGAATTATGTCCCCCCAAAAATGTGTGTATTAACTTGGTTAGGCCATGATTCCCAGTATTCTGTGGTTGCCCTCCATTTGGTGATTGTAATTTTATGTTAAAGACAATTAAGGTGGAATGTAAACACCCTTGCTCAGGCCATATGCTTGATCCAATGTAGAGGGAGTTTCCCTGGAGTTATCGGCCACACCACCTTTTATCTTTCAAGAGATAAAAAGGAAAGGAAAACAAGCAGAGAATTGGGGACCTCATGCCACCAAGAAGCACCGGGAGCAGAACACATCCTTTAGACCCGGGTTTCTTGCACAGAGAAGCTCCTAGCCCAGAGGAAGACTGACGAGAAGGACCTTCTTCAGAGCCGACAGAGAGAGAAAGCCTTTCCCTGGAGCTGACACCCTGAATTTGGACTTCTAGCCTACCAGACTGTGAGAAAATAAATGCCTCTTTGTTAAAGCCATCCACTTGTGATATTTCTGTTATAGCAGCACTAAATGACTAAGACAGTTCACTTCAGCAAACCTCTTTGAAAGATCTCAGTGCAGAGGTCCCCAGACACAGGACACACACAGAGTCAGGGTCAGAGCTATGCGTGGCCTTTCACCTCAGGACTGGAACTGCTGCTTCCTACCCACTTAGGGGCGGGCACCAAACAATGGTTTCGCCACCACCAACCCTTTCCATATCACTGAGGTCTCGGGAAGCTAGAAAGTTCTCTTTAAGATAAGAGAATCACTGGTTCTAAACTCTAAAAAGAAATCCCTCAAAGGATGAATTCTATGATATGTGAATTATATCTCAATTTAAAAAAGAAAAGAGAAGAAATCCCAAGGCTCTTTGAATATTCTGAAGTAGCTCTTCTCCCCAGGGATTGGTGAACACTCAGCTTTTCTCTGGGACTTGGCTTGTTCTATCTTCTTCAGGGAAGGGGAGAATGTAGGTAAGAGTTAGAAAAGTCTTTAAAATTGTTCAACTGCAGTTCTGCCACTTCTGGTACTCATGAGGATAACAGCATTCTAAAACTATATGTTGATGAAAGGAATCATCTTATATAGCTTAAAATAGTTTTCACTCAACAATTTATATAAACCCTATAATCTATTCAAATAGCTGCTAATTATTATCATACAATGAATTGCTTTAAAAAAATTGTCCTTACTCTACTGGATTTTGATAATTCTAGCTCAACTTCTGTTCATCAGATAACAAGTCATAATAAAGAAGGGTTTGATTGGCTTTACAGTGAGACATTTAAGTGGAATGAGTAGGCCTAAATACTTCACAAGTAGTAAAATATAAAGTAGTACAATTACAATTTCTGGCTAATTATAAACTTTAAATGTGTGCCAAAAAGTTACATTTGTATTCCCAGAAAGACAGAGCATCTGTACATCTGGTAAGTAAAACATACTGAACACAGGAAGAGTGTGCTATTTGCAATTTAGGACATTATTTCTAGATCTTACATGAGGGGACTGGTCCAATGAACAAAAGCAGACAGCTTCACAAGAACTCATGCTCTGCTGATGCAGTTTTCAATCACGCATATTATAAATACCGAGACTAACTGCTGTTGTGGATTGAGTTGTGTCCCCCCAAAGTGTGTATCAACTTTGCTAGGCCATGATTGCCAGTACTGTCCAATTGTCCGCCACTTTGTCATCTGATGTGATTATCCTATGTGCTGTAAATCCTACCTCTATCATGTTAATTAGGCAAGACTATAGGCTGTTATGTTAATGAGGCAGGACTCAAACTACAAGATTAGGCTGTGTCTTGAATCAATCTCTTTTGAGATATAAAAGAGACAAGCAGCAGAGAGACTGGGGGACCTCATTACCACCAAGCAAGAAGAGCCAGGAGTGCACATCCCCTGGACCTGGGATCTGTGCCCTGAAAAGCTCCTAGACCAGGGGAAGATTGATGACAAGGACCTTCCCCCGAGAGCTGACGGAGAAAGCCTTTTTTAGAGTTGGTGCTCTGAATTTGGACTTCTAGCCCCCTAGGCTGAGACAGAATAAATTTGTTTGTTAAAGCCATCCACTTGTGGTATTTCTCCTATACCAGCACTAGATAACTAAGACAGCTGCTATCAGTTTAAGAGAAAAAACAACTTGTAAGAGACATTGTACTTACAACAGGTAGCAGCAAACTGAACAGGTCACCAACATAGTGATGATAACTCTAAAAAAAGAAAAAAAAGGCATATGTTATTAGATAACAAACTATCCAGACACTGCAGAATAGTTTAACTCCCCTTCCCAAACTCTCAAACTGACGTGGATTGTGTACCAAGAAAATGGATCTGAATCTATTCTAACACCCACTACTGCACTGTGCCCTGAGGTGCATTTGGTAGAAATTTAACTAAACAAACATTTATATTTAAAGAGATGTGTACTGATGCCGCAGCTGAGATATAAAATCCAAATCCATCTGAAACCAAACAGAAAAGGCCACAGTGACAATTAGTTTTGACATTCAAACCACTTACTCTATTTGGTAGTATTTTCTGCAATGGAGTAACACTGTACTTCTAAAAATATCACTTTGTAGCCCTGAGCTCCGTTCCTGTCTAAAAAACATTTAACCCTGGATCTTAGAAATTCAACAGTTCCCAAACTTAATTCATGATATTCTCTCCCCAAAAGCTCCCCTTCTAAATTTCCTACTCACCAGAAGAAGCCCTGCCATTTCTGCCCCTCCCACCCCCCCTCAAATCTCTCATCTTTTTGCTCACCCCTCCTCTGCACCCTTGCATTCAGTCACCTAATGCTGTGGATTCATTCCCTGAGGGATCTCTCCCCGTTATGGATTGAACCGTACCCCCAAAAAGGTATGCTGAAGCTCTCACGCCTGTTCCTATGCATGTGACCTTGTTAGGCAACGAAGCTTCTGAAGATGTCATCAATTAAGGTCATACTGCACCCTTTTAGCTCAGTAATGAAGTCACTTCTGAGGTTCACCCTTCAGCCAAAGATTAGAAGAGCCCATAAAACAAAACGAGACTAAAGCGGCACAACAGTCCAGGGGCAAAGACTACAAGAAGGTAGGAGGGGACAGGAAAGCTAGTAACAGGGAACCCAAGGTCGAGAAGGGAGAGTGGTGACATGTCGTGGGGTTGTTAACCAAGGTCAGAAAACAGTGTGTACTGTTTAATGAGAAACTAGTTTGTTCTGTAAACCTTCATCTAAAGTACAATCAAAAAGAAACATAAGGCCACACTGGAGTAGAGGGACACAAATCCAATCAGAATGGTGTCCTTATAAAAATAGGATTAAAGGCACGTACAGAAGGAAAAACAGCATGTCACCGTGGCTGCTGAGGTGGAGCTGTGCTGCAGCTGCAAACCAAGGAAAGCCTGGGACTACCAGAAGCTGGGAGTGACTTCAATAGATCCTCCCCTAGAGCCTCTGGAAAGAACGTGGCCCTGCCAACACCCTGAATTCACTGGACTTCTAGCTTTCACAACTGTGAGACAATAAATTTCTGTCATGTTAAGCCACCCACTTTGTGGTACTTGGTTAGAGCAGCCCTAGGAACCTAAAACACCCCTCATGTGGATTTCTTCCTTTCCATTCCCACTGCCAGCACCAACATTCATCAAGTTCATCTGGCTAGCTAACTGCTGAGAGATTCAAAACGTCCTCCTTCTTCTGTTCTTTCTAAAACATTCATCACATCACTCTCCAGTTTAAGGTCTTTTCACGGCTCTCCATCCATCCTCCATAGAAAAGATTTCCGAAGAGGGGTCTCTACACTCTAAGGACTGAGCAAGACTAGTTCCCAGAATGTGAAAACCAAAACACCCATTGCCATTGAGTCGATCCTGACTCAGAGACCCTACAGGGAAGAGTAGAAATGCCCCATAGGGTTTCCAAGGAGTGGCTGCATTTGAACTGCTGACCTTTTGGTTAGCAGCTGAGCTCTTAACCACTGCAACACCAGGGCTCCAGAACGTGGGAAGCAAGTATCAACGCTCCTATTTATATTCATTTTTAACTCATCCTTTAGAAGTTCTATGCCTGTGTGTTACTGGCACATGCATTCATTCAACAGATTTTCACTGAGCATCTAGGGAGTGCCAGGCTCTGGTGTCACACTAGTGAACAGAACTAATGAAAACTCCTGCCCTGGTGAAGTTCGCATGATAGTGGGGCGACACAGAAAATGAATAAGGTAAACAAATAAACAACAACCATATGTGCGTATGTGTATAAATATATGTATGTATATATACATGTATATGCGTAACCAAAAAAAACCAAACCAGTTGCCGCTGAGTTGATTCCAACTCAGTGACCCTAAAGGACAGAGTAGAACTGCCCCATAGAGTTTCCAAGGAGCACCTGGTGGATTTGAACTGCTGACCGTTTTGGTTAGCAGCTGTAGCACTTAACCACTACGCCACCAGGGTTTCCTATGTATATGTATATATACATACAAAAGACAGACAAACCCATTGCTGTTGAGTTAATTCCAACTCACAGTGACCCTGTAAGATAGAGAAGAACTGCCCCATAGGGTTTCCAAGGAGCAGCTGGTAGATTTGAACTGCCAACCTTTTGGTTAGCACCCATAGTTCTCAACCACTGCACCACCAGGGCTCTCTCTCTATACATAGTCCCTGGATGGCATAAACAGTTTGTGCTGGACTACTAACTGAGAGCCTGGCAGTTCAAATCCACCCAGCAGCACCATGGAAGAAGGCCTGGCGGTCTACTTCTATAAAGATTAAAAACAAAACAAAACTTGTTGCCATCAAGTAGGTTCTGACAGAGTAGAACTGCCCTGTAAGGTTTCCAAGGAGCGCCTGGGTGGATTCGAACTGCCAGCTTTTTGGTTAGCAGCCAAACTCTTAACCACTACGCCACCAGGGTCAGCCAACAAAACCCTCTGTAACACAGGGGACGGCCATTAGTCAGAATCGACTCCACAGAAACGGATACATACACAAGCGTATATACATACATATATGCACACACAGGTGTATATAAATATACATATTTTCGTATGCCAGATGATAAGTGCAATGGAGAAACATAAAGAAGAAAGGAGGATAGGGCATACAGGGGGTTGCAGGGCACGGTTGCAACATTAAAGAAGGTGGTGAGTAAAGGCCTTGCTGAAGAGGTGACATGTGAGTGAAGACCAGATGGAGGTGAGGGAGCCCTCCCGGCAGAGGGAACAGCAAATGCAAAAGCATGAGGCCAGAGGGTATGTGGGGTTCAAAGGCAAGGAAAGAGCCTGTCTGGGTGCAGCAATGCAAGGGGAGGTGAGGAGGAGTTGAGGTCAAAGACTTATCAGGTAGCCACTGAAAAGACTTGGGCTTTTAAACTGAGTGAAAAGGGAAGTAAGTTATTTGCAGAATTTCAGGAGCAGAGAGGGCTGACAAAATCTGATTCAAATTCTAATAGTAAGTGGTACTAGGTTTGGGAGATGAAAAACATTTGAAAATGGACAATGGTAACGGTTGCACAACATGCTGGATGTAATTAACGTCACTGAATTCTACTCTTAAAAATGGTTAAAATGGCAAATGCTTTGTTATGTATATATATTTTACCACAACAATAATTTTAAAAATGAATGCAAAATAATATTCTAATAGGATCTCTCTACTGGGTGGAAATGAACTGGAGGAAGAGGGACAAAGGGGAAAAGCAGGGAACCCAGTTAGGGGAGAACTGTGATCATCTGAGTGGACCAGGCTGGTAGCAGTGCAGGTACTGGGAACTGGTCAGCTTCTGGATGTATTTTGAAGGCAGAACCATCAAAATATATAATTTACAGATTACATTTATAACATATAAACATGTATAGGGGCTTATGCTAAAAAACTTTGACAGTTGCACAATTAAAAAGTTCTGATAACCTGTTTCCTACAGAATCATATCTAGGTCCTTGACCTAATTCCCTCCACTCATCTTCCTCACTCCCCTCTACTTTTAAACATCAATCCATTCCTTATTCCTGAAGGTAGGTCCCCTCACTCTTCCCCGAACACATCACGTTTATTATTTTCAATCCCAAACTTTTGCTCATCTTCCCCATTCTCCCATCACTCCCCTTCCCTCTCTCCTGTCTTCTCCAAGACCGTCTCGGGAGCTGAAACAGCTGAGGCTCCCGTGTATTACCTGCTTCACAGTTTGATATCAAAAGCTCCACGATTAAAACATAACCTTCTAGTGTCCTTATTCCTAGGAGCTGGCTGCTGAAGTATCTAGGGGTGAAATGTCATGATGACTGCAACTTGCTTTCAAGTAGTTCAGCGAAATAAAAAATAAAAATTGTCTATATACTATATACAGAGGGAGTGAGGGGAGAGCAAGACGGACACACTCACACCCTGGATGGCACAAACGGTTAACACACTCACACCCATCCAGAAGCACCTCGGAAGAAAGGCCTGACAATCTACCTCACAAAAATCAACCCCTGAAAACCCCACAGAGCAGAGTTTTACTCCCACACACAGGGTCGCCATGAGTTGGAACTGACTTGCTGGCAACTGGTTTTGATTTACATATACATATCTAGATCTACATATGTACACACACCAGGAACCCTGGTAGCAAGCACAGAGGTTAAGCACTTGGCTGCTAACCGAAACGTAGATGGTTTCAACCCACTAGCCACTCCTCTGGAGAAAGATGCGGCAGTCTGCTTCCCTAAAGATTTACGGCCTTGGAAACAGCTCTACTCTGTCCTATAGGGTCGCTGAGTTGGAATCAACTTGATGGCAAGGGGTTTGGATTTTGGATACATACATACTCATGTACATTTATTCATAGATAAAGCAAATATGAATATAATAATTACTGTGGCAGTATATAGCACTCTTTCTACTTTTCTTTATGTCCGAAAATGTTCATTACAAGGGAGAATGAAGAAAACCAAAGATACAATGTAAAGATTAGTCCAAAGGCCTAATGGACCACAACTATCACCGCCTCCACCAGACTCAGTCCAGTACATCTAGATGGTCCCCAGCTATCACCACAGACTGCTCTGACAGGGATCACAATAGAGGGTCCCAGAAAGAGCTGGGGAAAAATATGGTACAAAATTCTAACTCACAAAAAAAAGACCTTACTTACTGGCCTGACACAGACTAGAGAAACCCTGAGAGTAGCCCCCGGACACCCTTTTAGCTCAGTAATGAAGCCACCCCCGAGGTTCACCTTTCAGCCAAAGATTAGACCAGGCCCATAAAACAAGACAAGGCTAAATGGGCACACCAGCCCAGGGGCAAGGGCTAGAAGGCAAAGGGGACAGGAAAGCTGGTAATAGGGAACCCAAGGTCAAGAAGGAAGAGTGCTGACATGTTGTGGGTTGTTAACCAATGTCATAAAACAATATATGTACCAACCGTTTAATGAGAAGCTAGTTCTGTAAACCTTCACCTGAAGTACAATAAAAAGAAATTGTATACTCTACATTCCCTACACTTTAGAGTAGGTGCCTACTGCTCATTAACACAAAACATTTAAAAAATGCTAAAATAAGTGGTGGATCTCTAGCTGATTTTAAAGGCTTGTTTAAATAATTTGAGTAATATTAGAGTAATAGCTACAAAATCCTAGAAGAGTCTATCAGAGAACTAAGAACAGAGTAAAAAATATATATACCCAAAAAATATATACCTCAAAAAAAAAAAAATTGTTCATTAAAAAGTAGAAGCTGACCGAATTCCTCCAATACCAATCCTGGCCCTCTCCCCTCATCTACTTGTAAGGGAGCCATTGTGAGAAAAACTTAATACTTTTAGAGACTCTGTGGATTTTTAAAGAGAATAGAGGGAAAACATGAAAAACAGGAATGGTCAGGAAAGCTGTCTCCAGGCACAGACCTGATTTTTATCCCATCCTTTTACAGTTGCAGAAAAGAATGAAAATGTAAAGGACTTGCTTTAGTTTATGCTTAGATTCAGAAGACTTTTTCCTTCTCCCCTTTCTTCCTTCTGCCTCACCAGGTCCTGATAACCTTCTAAACACCTCCTCAGCACCCAATTTCCAGCTTTCTGACGTGCAGAGGTCTGTCAGGGAAGACGATGCAACCTCAAAGCCCTCTTTTGCCCTCTCCCTTCTTCCCTTTACTTAGCTCCTCAACAAAGATGTTTTTAATCCCTCAAGTCAGAAAACACATTGCCATCAAGTTGATTCTGTCTGACTCATAGCTGCCCTATAGGACAGAGTAGAACTGCCCCATGGTGTTTCCAAGGAAGGGCTGGTGGATTCAAAATGCTGACCTTTTTGGTTAGCAGCCAAACACTTAACCACTGTGTCACCAGGAAGTGCTCTCCTGTATTAAAAACTACCCATAATCCTTCTTGAGGCAGTTATACTCCTTCATGTACTTAACATTTTCTGATCTGCAGTCTTTTCAGGAGGTAATGGGAAACTAGTACAATTCAGTAGTAATTTTCTCATTTGACAAGGAGAAATTGGGAACATGGAAAAGGTAACTCAATTGCCCAAGGTCACCGGGATCATCTACTTAGAAGCAGTGTTTCTCAAAATGTAACACAGTAACTCCTAGGAGACACTGTGTTTCAAGACCAGCTCCATCCTGCCAAGAGCAGGAAATACAAGGATTGGGGTGGAGGCTGTGAATTGGACCTGGCAATATATCACTAGCAGGTCAAATGCCTGCATCGTGACACTCAGGCTAGAAACTGAGCAGCCCAGGTACAACTGTTGGGGTATCATTACCCTGGATAAAAGCAATGGCATCAAGTCCCAAGATTGGGCATGGTGGGCCCGAACGGGGGTGGGGGGGGGGCGGGAGGGAAGGTCAGTCTTTAAGAAAAGAGTGATCAGTGCTACCAGCACATATACAAAGGCTTTCCTGAGTAGAAGGATGGAAAGGCAGGCAGTAGGGCAAGGAGAGAGTTGAAGGTAAAGACAACAAAGAAGCATTTTGCTGTTTTCCTACTCCAGCAGGAGAAACAAATCTTGGAAATAAAATTTGGTTAACACAAATTGTTTTAATAACACCAAAACCCTGGTGTTATTATCTCTCCACCCTACGATAGGCTGGAGAGATGGCCCTATGTAACAATGCTGGGGAGGGTCGGGGGGATGCAAAGAAGGGAAGACTTAATACTTCCAAACCACTGAAATTCATCTATCATTTTTCCTTTTTTAAAACGTCAGGACTTATTTTTAGACTAGAAGTTACAGGTGTATAAAGCAAGCTCATTCCAGAGAGCAAAGGGGTCAGATCACCAGGTATTAAGGAAGCAGTAACAATTTCTTTGCTTTAATAAAGGCAACAGAATTATCCATTCCACAGGTATTTATTGAGTGCCTTGAAACCACCAATTAACGTCAAGGAACAAAGCAAGAGATGGTGTTTCTGACAAAATGTGACCAGTCTAAGTTCACCCCACATGATCTTGAGCTGAGAAAAAATGACTAAAAAGCAAAAGAGGAACCAGAAGAGGGTATACCAAGGATCATTTCAAGATGAGGTTCCATTTTGTGGTACAAAATATACATATATATATATATATTTTTTTTTACTTCCAAAAAAGATAAAGCTCCATGTAACAAAGAAAGCTGGAAAAAAGTCTTTCTTTACCAATCAATCCAAGAACTTGTTACCCTAATACAAGAGTGGGAGCGCCGTCCAAAAGATGTGACGCAGGGGTTTCTAAACAATACCCCCTGCTCTTTGATAATGAACCCCGCTTTAAATCAGGCCCCTGCTACCTCCGGTCGCCCGCTATGGTGCAGGGCCTGGGCTCAGGCCTTGTTGAACAAGCTTGTCCTCTAAGCAGCTGCAACATGTGATGCAGAGAGGGCGATTTTTACGTTACCTATTTGATTTTTTTTTTTTTTTAAAGTGTAGGTAAACGAAGCCAGATTTGGAAAGAGAACAGGGTCAAAGGGTCGAAAGTCGACTAGGTACGAACCTCGACTTCTGAGTCAGTATAAACCCATTTTCGATGGCACGCTCCTCACACTGGGCCGTGATGAGAAAAAAAAATTCCCATAAAACTCGTTTCCAAGGAGAGACCCCCCGCCCCCCACCCCGAGGTGACTCTCCTCACGTTAAGGCCCAGGAGTCGAAGAAGTTGCTGCGATAAGGAAGTCTGGCGGGCTCCACGGGGGTCAGGGCCTGACTCTGGAGTGGGGGGCACCCCCTGAAAGGTTCTCGGGCAGGTGCGGGGCTCGCCCCCTCCCCCGCCCGGGTCCGACTCGTCCTCCCCGCGCGTCCCTCCCAGGCAGGCCTAGCGTACTTACCCTCGGTTAGGACCCTTAGGGATGAACCAGGGCACTAAGAAGCCCACGAAGCCCCAGAACACGCTCATCACGATGAGAGGCACGGTGAGGCCGCTGTACGCCATGGCTGCCTCGGATCCGCAAACCCCTACCCCGCCGCCTCACTTTGGTCCCACCCGGAAGTGTCAACACCGGACCGCGTGATCAGCGAGCGCAAAGACCCGCCCCTGCGCCCCACGTGACCCGGGAGCCGGGACTCCGCCCCTCGAGCGCGGAGACCCCGCCCCGCCCTCACCCGGGCCTGTCTCAGGCTACAGCTCGGTGGGGAGACCTCACTGTCCCCAGAGCTAAGGATCACGTTACCAGGGGCTCAGCAAAATTTTCTGATAAGGATTCACCTTTTTAAGAAAAGAGCTGTAGTTATTTACAGTATTGTTATTGTTGTTGGGTGCCCTGGACTCAGAAATAGAGTGGAGATGTCAGGGATTTTTTAGGCTGTAATACGCCACCAGATCGCCAGGCGTTTCTCCTGTGGAGCCGCTGGTTGGATTTGAATCCCCAACCTTTTGGCAGCAACTGAGTACTTAGCCATTGTGCCACCAGGGCTTATTTTTACAGTTTTGTTGTTGTAAGGTGCCCTCCAGTTTCCAGCTCATAGCGACCCCATGTACAACAGAACTTAGCACAGTATGGTCCTGCACCATCCTCAGAATCATTCCTATGTTTGAGCCCGTTGTTGCAGCCACTATGTCGGTCCATCTCCTTGAGGACCTTCCTCTTTTTCACTGACCCTCTTCTTTACCAAGCATGATGTCCTTCTCCAGGGACTGGTCCCTCCTGATAACATGTCCAAAGTACTTGAGACGAAGTCTCGCCATCCTCCCTTCCAAGGAGCGCTCTGGCTGTACTTCTTCCAAGACAGATCTGTTTGTTCTTCTGGAAGTCCATGGTGTATTCAATATTCTTTGCCAACACCGTAATTCAAAGGCATCAATTCTTCTTCAGTCTTCCTTAATTAATTCTCCAGCTTTCACATTATATGAGGTGACTGAAAATACCATGGCTTGGGTCAGGCACACCTTAGTCCTTCAGATGACACTTTGCTTTTCAATACTTTGAAGAGCGTTTTTGCAGCAGGTTTGCCTAATGCAGTACATTCTTTGATTTCTTGACTGCTGCTTCCATGGGCTTTGGTTGTGGATCAAAGAAAAATAAAATCTTTGACAACTTCAATCTTTTCTCTGTTTATCATCATGCTACTAATAAGTAGCATGGCCCAGTTGTGAGGATTTTTGTTTTCTTTATGTTGAGGTGTAATCCATACTGAAGGCTGTGGTTGTTGACCTTCATCAGTAAGTGCTTCAAGTCCTTTTCACTTTCAGCAAGCAAGGTGTGTCATCTGCACGTTGAAGGCTGATAATGAGTCTTCCTCCAATCCCGATGCTGTGCTCTTTTTCATATAATCAAGCTCCTTGGATTATTTGCTCCGTTTACAGATTGAATAAGTATCGTGAAAGGATACAACCCTGACACACACCTTTCCTCATTTTAAGCCATGCAGTCTCTCCTTGTTCTGTCTGAAAGACTGCCTTTTGGTCTATGTACAGGTTCCTCATGAGCACAATGAAGTGTTTTGGAATTCCCATTCTTTGCAATGTCATCCACAGTTTGTTATGATCCACACAGTCGAATGCCTTTGCATAGTCAATAAAACACAGACAAACATCTTTCTGGTATTCTCTGCTTTCAGCCAGGATCCATCTGACATTAGCAGTGATATTCCTGGTTCCACATCCTCTTCTGAACCTGGCTTGAATTTCTGGCAGTTCCCTGTCCATGTACTGCAGTAACAGTGCAGGTTGGAAGGCACTCAAAATACGATTGGGGAAAAACTGCCCCTCAAAGTAGAGTCGACCTTAATGACATGGATGGAGTCAAGCTTTCGGGACCTTCATTTGCTGATGTGCTATGACTCAAAATGAGAAGAAACAGCTACGAACATCCATTAATAATCAGAACGTGGAATGTACGAAGTATGAACCGAGGAAAACTGGAAGTTTTCAAAAATGGGACGGAACGCTTGAAGACAGATATCCTAAGCATTAGTGAGCTGAAATGGACTAGTATTAGCCATTTTGAATCAGACAATCATATGATCTACTATGCCGGGAACGATAAATTGAAGATGAATGGTATCACATTTATTGTCAAACAGAACATTTCAAGATTTATCCAGATGTACCACACTGTCAGTGATAGGATAATATCCATATGCCTACAAGGAAGACCAGTTAATACAGCTATTATCCAAATTGATGCACCAACCACTAATGCCAAAGATGAAGAAATTGAAGATGTTTACCAACTAGGGCAGTCTGAAATTGATCAAACATGCAATCAAGATGCATTGATAAGTACTGATGATTGGAATGCTAAAGTTGGAAACAAAGAAGAAGGATCAGTAGTTGGAAAATATGGCCTTTGTGACAGAAACGATCACATGATAGAATTTTGGAAGACCTTTTACCGCTTTAGCTACCTCTTTTAAGCAACAGACAGTTAACTACTCAGAATTCTTCCTGTGTGCCAGGCACTGAGCTATGAGCACTAAAATGCCTGAGCTCCTTTTGACTTCCTTACTACAGCCTAGGAGGTTTATTTCTACTTTGCAGTTTTGAAAAAACTGAGGCCCAGTCAGGAGGTTAAGAATCTTGCCCAAAGCCACATAGCTAGGGTTATGGGGTAAATTGTGTCCCCAGAATTGTATGCTGAATTCCTGTGGATGAAATCCCGTTTGGTTTTTCTTTTGTTATGTTAATGATGTCATACTCGTGGAGGGTGGAACCAAAACCTAATGCTTCCGAGTTATAAAAACATCAGGATAGAGAGAGACACGCATGAGGGAAGACAGACACCATGTGAGGATCATCTACAAGGCAAGGAACGCCAAGGAACAAAGGAATACCCTGGGCTACTGACGTGGCTGAGATTCCAGTTTGGACTTTTAGCCTCTGGAACTGTGAGAAAATAAATTTCTGCTCTTGAAAGTCATCCACTTATGTATCTTACAGCAGCACTAGGAAACCGAAATAGCTTGTAAGTGGTGGAGTCAGGGTTCAACCTCTGGTGGTCTGCTTTTCAAGGCCAGTGCCTGTAACCACTGCACTGCGCTCTGTCCTGTGCTCTGTGCCAGGTTCTGGGGCTACAGCAATCAGTCAGACCCTCTGAGGGAGTGGTGAGGAGATGGATTTGCAAACAGGCCTTTGCACCTCAATGCAGTGAGAAGGTAGAGTGAGTGATGGTGCACAACTTTCTACCCCAGTCAGTCCTGAGCGAGTCTTGAGAGAGAAGAATAGGAATAAGAATACTGAGGAGAAGGTAAACATGGAGCTTCTAACGTTTGTTAACAGTTTACACATATGTTAGTTATAGTATGCGACAACCTTGGTACAGAGGAGGAAACCAATTCTCAAAGAGGCCAGAGAACTTGATAAAGCTCAAAGGAGTTACGTTCTGACAGAAACAAGATGGAAAGCAGATCCAGTGTGATTTACCATGGACCACAGTATCCCTGCAATAGCCACGTTTCATTACCTCCTGAGTTCTTCATCAAGTAGAATGGATTCCTGGATTAAATGGGAAATTGGACCAAAAATCTGTCTCAACTCTTTCATCATGATTCTAAGTCTTTACCTTATCAGCATTGTAGGAAACTAGTTCGTCTCCTTTGTGCTCATAACTAAACCAAGCCAAACAAAACACATTGTTGTCAAGCCAGTTCCAGGCATTACAGAGTAGAAATGTGCTCCATAGGGTTTTCTTGGCCATAATCTTTATGGAAGCAGATCACCAGGCCTTTCTTCCATGACACTGCAGGGTGGCTTTGAACCGCCATCCTTTTGATGAGTAGCCAAAAGCAAATCATTTGTGCCACCCGGGGACCTTTGTGTTCATACTGCTCCCAAAAAAACTCAGCCCCAGCAGAAACCCTGTTATCCTTAACTTCCAATCCAAATACCGCCTATTCCACGACCCATTCCATTTTGTTAGCCCATCTCTTGTGGCCTTGTGATTGTTTGTGTATATATCTTAACCAATCCTCTACTCTAGAGGACAAACTCCTTAAGGACAAGCACAGTTTAACTGATTTTTGCTTCTCAGGAGCACTTTATACGTAGAATGTGCTAAAAATAAAATAAAAAACATATACAACTGAATTGAATAGTTAAAAAAGGGTAAGCTCAGCTAGGCTCATTAGAGAAAGACATTCACTCCCGTTTTCTTTTCCATTTCTTAAATAAATGAAATATTTTCTCTTAAGTTGATCCTTTTAAGTAGAGTGTCTACCTGTTTTCGCCAACCTTCTAGCAGCCTATTTGAGAAGCAGATGTTGGGAGTGCAAGGATGTGTGGCTCCTCAGACACCGAAACAAACAATAAAAACTGAATCCATTGCTGTGGAGTCAATTCCAACTCACAGCGACCCCATAGGACAGAGTAGAACCACCCCATAGGATTTCCAAGGCTGTAAATCTTTATGGAAGCCCACTGCCACATCTTTTTCCTGCAGAGTGACTAGTGGGTTCGAACTGCGAACCTCTTGGTTAAGCATCTGAGCGCTTAACCTCAAACAGCAAAACCAAAACCCGTAGCCTTTGAGTCGATTCTGACTCACCAGTTCTGTCTAAATCTGTCAGTTTCATCCTCCCTGAAATGAGAAAAGACCTAAATCTTGGTATTATATCTGTGGGCCATTATTGGCCAATATGCCCTGGTGGTGCAGTGGTTAAAGTGATCGACTGCTAACAGAAAGGTCGGCGGTTGGAAACTACCAGTGGCTCCGCGGGAGAAGGCGAAAAGTGTGGCAGTCTACTTCCGTAGAGATTTACAGTCTTGGAAACCCTATGGTGTTGCTAGAAGTCGGAACTAACTTGATGGCAGTGGGTTTGGGTTTTTTTTTTTTTAATTATTATTTTTTATTGGCCAATAGCTCCCTCTATCTGTCAAAAACATTTTATCACACGTACCAAATGAAAATTGTGGGAAAAGGCCAGGAACTGGAATTCAGAGGGTGACCCACTGAAAGGAAAACATTCTCTGCCCTCAAGGTACTTACAGTCTATTTCAAGAAACAAATCAAAGGGCAGTGGCCTTGAAAGTATGTCCTGAGACCTCTGGAGAGTCCCCGAGGGACTCAATCAGGTCTTTGAGGTCCTCTTTTTCCTAACTATGAACCTAAGAGTTCTTGCTGAATTTTTTTCATATTCTTCACCCAAAACAATATAATTACAGATTGAGTGCTGAAGGATTTTGAGAATCCATTTGTTTTCTCTTAAGCTAGACATTAGAGAATTTTGCAAAAATATAAAACGATGTCACTCTTCTCACTATGGAGTCTGTGGGTGGAGCAGTTAATGCACCATAGGCGTCTTGCCGGTAAGGCATGGCGATCTACTTCCAAAAAGTCTGACATTGAAAACCCTATCGCACAAAAACAAATAAACAAACACTGTGGCACACAGTTCTACTCTGACACATGTAGGGCCACCGTGAGTTGGAGTCAATCAAAAGCAGTTGGTAGCTCCTCACTACATTTTAAAAAAACACAGCAATTTTTCACAAAAAAAGCTATTTAATCAAAGTGATCTATAGATTCGATGCAATCCCTTTGAAAATTTCAGCAGCCTTCTTTGCAGAAATGGCAAAGCCAATCCTCAAATTTATATGGAATCACAAGGGGCCCCGAATAGCCAATGTGATCCTGAAAATGAAGAACAAATCAGGAGGGCTCACATTTTCTGATTTCAAATCATACTATAAATGTACTTTAATCAAAACAGTCTGGATTGTTGTAATATTAGATACATAGACCAATGGAATAGAATCAAGAGTCCAGAAATAAACCCATACATCTACAGCCAATTGGCTTTCAACAAGAGTGCTAAGTCCATCCAGTAGAGAAAAATAGTCCCTTCAATAAATGATGTTTGGACAACTGGGTCTTTGCATGCAAAAAAATAAAGATGGACCCATACTTGATACCATATACTAAAATTAGCTCAAAATGAGTTAAAGACCTAAATGTAAGGACTAAAACCAAAAAACTCTTAGGACAAAACATAGAAGTAATGCTTCAAGACCTAGGTTTTGACAATGGATTCCTAGATCAGACACCAAAAGCATGAGCAACAAAAGAAAAAAAATAGGTAAATTATATTTCATCAAAATAAAAACTTTTGTGCATCAAATGACTTTAGCCAACAAAGGGAAGAGACAACCTACAGAAGCGGAGAAATCATTTGGAAACTATATATCTGATAAAGGTTTAATATCCAGAATATATAAAGAACTCTTACAACTCAACAACAAGAACAACCTAATCAAAAAATGGGCAAAGGACTTGAATAGGCATTTCATCAAAGAAGATATACAAATGACCAATTAGCACAAGAGAAGATGCTCGACAGCATTAATCATTAGGGAAATGCCAATCAAAATCATGATGAGATACCACTTCACCCCCACTAGGATGGCCATTACCAGAAAAACGGAAAATAACAAGTGTTTGCAAGGATGTGGAGAAATTGGAGCCCTCATGCATTGCTGGTGGGATTGTAAAGTAGTGCAGCTACTGTGGAAAATAGTATGATCCCTCAAAAAGTTAAACACAGAACTACCATATGACCCAGCAGTTCCGCTCCTAGGTATATACCCAAAAGACTTGAAAGCAGGGACTCAGGCAGATACTTGTAAACCAATATTCACTGCAGCATTATTCACAATAGCTACAAGATGGAAACAACCCAAGTGTCCATCAAGAGATGTGTGGATAAATAAAATAAATTATTATTCATTCACAAAGAGAAATGAGTTCTGATACATACTCTGACATGGATGAACCTTGAAAACAGTATGCTGAGCAAACCAAGTCAGACCAAGTGAAATTTATTCCAGGAATTCAAGGGTGAACAATATTGCATGACCCACTTATATGAAATAAATAATTAAACAATAAAGGAACAAATATGGCATGAAAAAAATGTTATTTATGTTAACCTGTAGTGGGTTTATGAATATTTTTAAATAAATGTAAAATAAATAGAATAAAACTGTGTTTTAATTTCTAATACAGTAAATATCATTAAATATAACCTACATAAATGTAGAGTGAGTACTCAATCATTTTTAAATGTGTAAATAAGTCTTGAGACTACAATGTTTGAGATGCGCTATTAGAGGAAAAGTCTCAGAAGCAACCCCAAAGCTAGGTAACAGCATAAATTATAGAAGATCTGGCTGAAACACTATAGTGCAAACCAGCTGAGCCCAGTCCTGTAAATATAAACTGCCAGGCAGAGTCCCAAAGTCAGAAAGCCACTGGATCACAAAGCTCCTTCCCAACCTGGTCTAGAAGTTTGGAAATTATGGGAGAAGCTGAAAGCTCCAGTATGATTCACCATTCATTTGTTCTACTCGTATGTATGAAATATTCTACGTGGATGGCTACCACCAATAACAGCAGCTACCATTTCTTGAGTGACTGCCTTGTGCCAGACATTGGGCCATTGTTACCTACCATTGAGCTGGCCCCAGACTCATGGTGACTCTGTACACAATGACCCATGCCCCACAGAATTGAACCACTGTGATCTGTAAGATTTTCATTGGCTGATTTTCAGAAGTAGATCACCAGGCCTTTCTTTCTAGTCTGTTCAGCAGCATCGCAGCAACAGCAACACGTAAGCCTCCAATGACAGACAGGTGGTGGCTGCACATGAAGTGCCTTGGCCAGGAATCAAACCTGGGTCTTCTGCATGGAGGGCAAGAATTCTACTACTGAACTACCACCACTAGATGCTTTGAATTGCCTGTCACATTTAATTCTTGCAATGCCCAATGCAGATATTATTAAATCTATTTTGCATATGATGAAAGAGAAATTCAGATTTGTAACTTGCCCAAAGTCTAGCTGTTTTAAGCAATGGAATTGGGCTCTGAATGTAGATCTTCATAGCTTTTGTTCTTCCTATTAAGCCGTGCTGCCTCTCCTCTTTCACATGATGAATCAGCATACCAAAAAAAAAAGTCTAAATTATATACAACTTTACAAGATAAAGACATTTAGCTTTTGAAAACCTTTTTTCTAGTACTACTTCTAGTAGTTCTACTAAGGATAGGCTAGAACGCAGTTTATTTAGTCATTTCTAGTGAGCAAAGAACATTTTCTTTAATTCTTGTGCATGTTTATATAATTATTCATAATTATGGTGTTCAGTCAATAAATCAACTCTTTGTAGCTGTTTAAATTTAGACAAGCTACTTTCTTTTCTTTTTTAATATTCTTTTTTAAAAAAAATATGCTTTAGATGAAGGTTTGCAGAGCAAATCAGTTTCTCATTAAACAATTAAAACACGTATTGTTTTGCAACATTGGTTGCCAACCCCGTGACATGTCAACAGTCTGCCCTTCTCAACCTTGAGCTCCCCATTGCCAGCTTTTCTGTCCCCTCCTGCTTTTTCTTCCTTGCCTCTGGACTGGGTGCCCATCTAGTCTTGTTTTGTTTTATGAGCCTGTCTAGTGTTTGGATGAAGACCTAACCTCCAGAGCGGCTTTATTGCTGAGTCAAAGGGCGTCCGGGAGCCATACTCTCGGGATTTCTCAAGTCTTTGTCTGTGCGGTAAGTCTGGTCTTTTTTTGTGAGTTAGAATTTTGTTCTACATTTTTCTCCAGCTCTGTCTGGGACCCCCTATTGTGATCCCTGTCACAGTAGTTGGTGGTGGTAGCCAGGTACGATCTAGTTATACTGGGCTCAGTCTGGTGAAGGCAGTGGTAGTTGTGGTCCATTAGTCCTCTGGACTAATCTTTCCCTTGTGTCTTTGGTTTTCTTCACTCTCTCTTGCTCCAGACAAGGTGGCACTAGTGGAGTATCTTAGATGGCCACTCCCAAACTTTTAGGATTCCTGATGCTACTCACCAAAGTGGGATGTGGAACATTTTCTTTATAAACTATGTTTTGCCCATTAAGCTAGATGTCCCCTGAGACCATGGTCCCCACAGCCCTTAGCCCAGTATTTTGGTCCCTCAGGGAGTTTGGATGTGTCTATGAACCTTCCCTAACCTTGCCTTGGTCAAGTTGTGCTGACTTTCCCAGTATTGTATACTAGATAAGCTACTTTTCTCATGAAATTTTCTTCATGAAGCAAACTTTTAATAAACACCCAACCATATGAGTATAGAGTATTTTGACTTAGTTAAAATTGGAGCCATTATTCCCTGTCCTTGAGGTTAAAGAATGCAACCCAGCTGGTGTGATAAGAACTCACAAGGACACATCAACTGGGCCCTGAGGTACAAAAACAATAGCTGGGACAATCTTGGAAAACATCTTTTAGGAAAACTTTCAGATAAATACTTAGATAGAACACAAAAGACCCACATATTTTCCACTCTTATTTTTATTTACTAGCATTTAGTAAATAGTAAGATTTGTTGGACCAATAAAGTCCAACGCTCATTCCTGATAAAAACTCTCAATAAAATAGGTGTAGAAGTGAAACTCCTCAACATATTAAAGGGCATCTATACAAAACCAAGAAACCTTGGTGGTGGGGTGGTTAAGAGTTATAACTGCTAACCAAAAGGTCGGCAGTTTGAATCTACCAGGCACTCCTTGGAAACCCCATGGGCAGTTCTACTCTGTACTATACGGCCGCTATGAGTTGGAATCAACTCTACTGCATCAGGTTTGGTTTATTTTTTGATACAAAACCAACCGTCAACATCATTCTTAATGGAGACAGGCTGAAAACATTCCCCCTGAAAAAAGGCACAAGACAAAAATGCCCCTTATTACCACTTGTATTTAACGTTGTGCTGGAAGTCTTAGCTAGAGCAATAAGGCAAGAAAAATAAATAAAGGGCATCCAAATTGATAATGAAGAAGTAAAACTGTCCCTATTTGTCGATGATATGATATTATACATAGAAAACTGAAATGACTCCATGAGAAAACTATTGGAACTAATAGAAAGGTTCAGCAGAGTAGCAGATACAAGATGAACATACAAAAAATCAGTTGGATTCCTATACACCAATAAAGAGAAGGATGAAAAGGAAGTCAGGAAAACAGTACCGTTTACAATACCCCCTTAAAAAATAAAATACTTAGGAATAAATCTAACCAGGGCTGTAAAAGACCTATACAAAGAAAACTACAAAACACTACTGCAAGAAACCAAAAGAGATCTATAAAAATGGAGAAACATACCATGCTCATAGGTAAACTCAACATTGTGAAAATGACGATTCTACTCAAAGAAATCTACAAATACAATGCAATCCAGGTCCAAATACCAACAACATTCTTTAAAGAGATGGAAAAACTAATTATTAACTTTATATGGAAAGGGAAGAGGCCCGGGGTAAGTAAAGCATTACTTGAAGAAGAAGAATAAAGTAGGAGGATTCACACTACCTGACCTCAGAACTTACTATGGAGCTATGGTAGTCAAAACAGCCTGGTACTAGTACAATGACAGATACATTGACCAATGGAACAGAATTGAGAAGCCAGATGTAAATCCATCCACCTGTGGTCACCTAATCTTCAAGGAAGGCCCAAAGTCCATCAGATGTGGAAAAGTCAGTCTTTTTTAACAAATGATGCAGGCAAAACTGCATGTCCATCTGCAAAAAAATGAAACAGGACCCATACCTCACACCACACACAAAAACTAATTCAAAATAGATCAAAGACCTAAATATAAAACCAAAACTATAAAGATCATAGGAGAAAAAATAAAATAGGATCAACGCTACAGGCACTAATACACAGCATTGACAGGATATAAACCATAACTAACAACACTCAAACTCCAGATGATAAGCTAGATAACTGGGACCTTCTGAAAATTAAACACTTATGCTCATCAAAAGACTTCACCAAAAGAGTAAAAAGAGAACCTATAGATCAGGAAAAAATTTTTGGCTGTTACAGATCAGACAAAGGTCTAATCTCTAAAATCTACAGGAAAATCCAACATCTCTACAACAAGAAGACAAATAACCCAATGAAAAAATGGGCAAAGGAAATGAAAGACACTTCACCAAAGAAGACGTTCAAGTGGCTAACAGACACATGAGGAAATGCTCAAGATCGCTAGCCATTAGAGAAATGCAAACCAAAACCACAATGAGATACCATTTCACCTCTGCATTACCGGCACAAATAATAATAATAAAACAGAAAATAACAAATGTTGAAGAGGTTGTGGGGAGACAGGCACTCTTATGTAATACTGGTGGGAATGCAAAATGGTATAGAAAACAATACGGCTCTTCCTTAGAAAGCTAGAAATAGAAATACCATTTGATACAGCAATCCCACTCCTAGGAATATATCCCAGAGATATAACAGTTGTCACATAAATAGACGTATGCACACCTATTTTCATTGCAGCATTGTTCACAATAGCAAAAAGATGGAAACAACTTAGATGCCCGTCAACAGATGAATGGATAAACTATGGCACATTCACACAATGGAGTACTATGCAACAATAAAGAACAATGATGAATCTGCAAAGCATCTCACAACATGGCTGAATCTGGAGGGCATTATGCTGAGTGAAAAAAGTCCATCACAAAAGGACAACTATTGTATGAGACCACTACTATAAAAACTCATGAAAAGGTTTATACACAAAAAGAAACAATCTTTGATCATTAAGAGGGAGGGGAAGGGTGGGGATGGAAAAGGATTAAATAGACAATAGATTGGTCGTTGCTTTGGTGAAGGGTAAGACAGTACACAATACTGAGGAAGCCAGCATAACTTGTATAAGGCAAGGTCATAGAAGCTCCATAGACACATCCAAACTCCCTGAGGGACTGAATTACTGGGCTGAGGGCTGTGGGGACCATGGTCTCGGGGAACATCTAGGGCTGAGGGCTGTGGGGACCATGGTCTCGGGGAACATCTAGCTCAATTGGCATAACATAGTTTATCAAGAAGAGGTTCTACATTCTACTGCGGTGAGTAGCCTCTGGGGCCTTAAAAGCTTGTGAGCGGCCATCTAAGATACTCCACTGGTCTTACCCCATAGGGAGCAAGGGAGAATGAAGAAAACCAAAGACACAAGGGAAAGATTAGTCCAAAGGACTAATGGACCACAACTACTACAGCCTCTATCATACTGAATCCAGCACAACTAGATTGTGCTTGGCTGCCACCACCAACTGCTGTGACAGGAATCACAACAGAAGGTCCTAGGCAGAGCTGGGGAAAAATGTAGAACAAAATTCTAACTCACAAAAAAAGACCAGACTTACTGGTCTGACAGAGACTTGAGAAACATCGATAGTATGGCTCCCGGGCACTCTTTCAGCTCAGTAATGAAGTCACTCCTGAGGTTCACCCTTCATGCAAAGGTTAGACAGGCCCATAAAACACAACATGGACTCAAGGGGCACACCAGCCCAGGGGCAAAGACTACAAGGCAAAGAGGGGACAGGAAAGCTGGTAATAGGGAACCCAAGGTCAAGAAGGGAGAGTGTTGACATGTCGTGGGGCTGGTAACCAATGTCACAAAATGGTATGTGTACTAACTGTTTAATGAGAAGCTAGTTTGCTCTGTAAACCTTCATATAAAATACAATACAAAAAGATTTGTTGGACCAATGACTGTCGTTACTGAAATTTGGACCAACGATTACTAAGAAAGACGATTCAAAATATAGAATCACTGTGATTTAGCAGTTTTTAGCCAAACTGTGAAACAGTGGAACTTTAATGATTTTACCCATTTGTAATGTCAATATATACTGATGATTCTATAATATTCCTGAGACTCAGGCAGACATGTCTCTGGCAGCATGCTTGTCCGTTTCCCACTTTTGTCTCTTGAACATAAGCCAAATAAAATCTTTCTTCTTGTTTCACTATAACTTTGTGGTGATTTTACCCTAGGACATTTTCTGGAAGGATGCCAAAGAAACTGGGAATGGTGACTGCCTCTGGAGAGAATTGGGTGAGTGAGGGTCAGGGGTGGCAAGGAAGGTTAACTTTCACTGAATGTATACCTTTTCTACCTTTTTATTTTGTACTTTATATAAATATTACTTATTTTACAAAATGTAATTTGAAAGGACAATGAACAAATACCCCAGCCAGCACCAAATGGGAATTGCTCAAAGCCTGTAGTATCTGTAGAGTAAGGTGGACTCTTGGTTAGTAGAGTTCTGCCTGGCTCTTGGAAGGTTCAATTGCTTGCCTATCCAACTGTTTTAGTCATCTAATGCTGTTATAACAGAAATACCACAAGTGGGTGGGTTTAACAAACAAATTTATTCTTTCACAGTTTAGGAGGCTAGAAGTCCAAATTCAGGGTGCCAGCTGTAAGGGAAGCTTTTATCTCTCTGTTGTTTCTGGGGGAAGATCCTTGTCATCAATCTTCCCCAGCCTAGGAGCTTCTCAGCACGTGGACCCTGGGTCTAAATGATGCACTCTGCTCCCAGTGCTACTTTCTTGGTGGTATGAGGTCCCCATGTCTCTTTGCTCCCTTCTCCCTTTTATGTCTGAAAATAAATTGACTTAAAACACAACCTAATCTTGTAGATTGAGTTCTGCCTCATTAATGTAACTGGCCCTAATCCTAACTCATTAACATCATAGAGGTAGGATTTACAGCACATAGGAAAATCACATCGGATTACAAAATGGCGGACAATCACACAATACTGGGAATCGTGGATTAGCCTAGTTGCCACACATTTTGGGGGGACACAAGTCAATCCATAACACCAACTCACATGGAGAGCTCTGTAGGCCAACATCTCATGCCTAAGTGCAGTATGAAAGCAGACATTCAGAAGCAGTTATGTGAAGTTTAAAAGTTTGGCCTCTTCCCAGAATAGTACAAGGGGACTCACTCAAGTGAATGTACATCTGCAAATCTGATGAAAAGGTCAGAAGGGAACTGTTTCATTCAAAGTCATTCCAGGAAACAAGCTAATACCCTGGGGGCCTGGACTTCAATAGGCAGGCCCACCCTCCAGCATTCTCCAGTTCCCATGGCCTTCAGCCACCAAAAAACATCATTGAAGCCAACCCCTTCATTGAAGAATCAGCCTTTGTTGTTGTTAGTATGTTGTCAAGTCATTTCTGACCCATAGTGACCCCATGTGACAAGGTAGAACTGCCCCATAGAGTTTTTTGTTTTTTTAATAATATTTTATTGTGTTTGAGGTGAAAGTTTGCACAGCAAATTAGGTTCCCATTTAACAATTTCTACACAAACTATTCTGTGATATTGGTTACATTTTTCACAATGTGTCATCATTCTAATTCATGTCATTCTGGTTGTACCGTTCCCAGTACTCTAGTTTCCCTGCCCCTTTACCTTCTCATCTTTGTTTTAGAGTGATTTTGACCGTTTGGTCTCATATAGGTTATTTTTTAAAGGTTCTCATTACTCACAGGTGGTACTCGTTATAAGCTTATCTATTATTTAGCTAAAAGGTGACCTCAAGGGATAACTTTGGTTTAAGGTTTAAAGAGTATCTCAGGGTGATAGTCTCAGGAAGTCCTCTTGTCTCGACTGGTCCAATAAGTCTGGACTTTTTAAGAACCTGATTTCTCCCCATAGAGTTTTCGTGGCTAAAATCTTTATGGAAGCAGATGACCAAGGCTTTCTCCAGTGGAGCTGCTGGGTGAGTTCAAATCGCCAACCTTTCAGTTAGCAGCTGAGTGCTTAACCATTGTGCCACCAGAGCTCCTTTTTAAAAAAACAGTATTTATTTAAGCTCCCTTGAGAAAAACTTTTCCCTCTGGTCCTGTGAACAAACTGACTGCAAATCTCCTCTGAAGACAATAGCTAAAATTTGCTGAGCACTCCGTGTTTTCCATGCAGTGTCTCATGTAATAAACATGACAACTCTATGAGCTAGGTACCTTTGTATCCCCTTTGTACAAATGACAAAACTGACGTCCAGAGAGGTTAAGCACTCTGCCCAAGGGCACACAGCTAGGTAGTGACAGAACTGGGATGAGAGCTCACATCTGATGCTGAGTATTCCGCTGTTGATCGTTGCACTGTTGCTCTCTTGGCTCAGCATAAGCTATGTCGGTGGGGGAGGTTATAGCTCTGGAAGCTTCTATCTATCGCTTGTATTGGACTGAGTAGCTGAAAACAAGCCAAGTCTGACTCCTTGTTGTTAGGTGCTGTCAAGTCAGTTTCGACTGATAGTGACCCTATGCACAACAGAACGCAGCACTGTTCTGCCTACAGGATCCATCCTTACAATTGTTGCTATGTTTGAGCCAATTGCTGTAGCCAATGTGTCAACTCATCTGGTTGAGCGTCTTCCTCTTTTTCACTGACCCTCTACTTTACCAAGCATGCTGTTCTTCTCCAGGGACTGGTCCGTCCTGATAACATGTCCAAAGTATGTAAGTCTGACTCCTAGGAGATGCCATAATTTGAGTTTACTGATGAGAGTAATGCCTGGAGCTTAGGCCCAGGTCAGACATCAAAATATGCCATAAGAAGCTGTAAATATAGCCTAGTATGAAATGACTTATGCAACTTTTGGAGAACTAAAACGTGCATCGGTCAAGAATAAAGACAAAATTCAAATTAGAAAAAACAAAGTACAGAACTTACTGGTCGATGTATTCATTATACTCACTAGGCAAATAGCTCAGCACGTTAATGATAACTTAGCTGCCATATGTTAGATGTCAGGCACCTACTACGGTAAAATCTTGGAAAGCCGGAAGCTGTGTAAGGCAGAAATCTGTCAGAGAAGGAAAACTCAAAAACAGTTTCCACTCAAATGAGCAATAGAAAAGTGGTAAGACTGCACAATGCCAAAGGTGATCCTGACGAGTTCGTTTTCACAGGTTTCACTGTATTTTATGTGCTGTGTATATACTTTGGAAACCCTGGTGGTATAGTGGTTAAGTGCTACGGCTGCTAACCAAAGGGTTGGCAGTTCGAATCCGCCAGGTGCTCCTTGGAAACTCTATGGGGCAGTTCTACCCTGTCCTATAGGGTCGCTATGAGTCAGAATCGACTCGACGGCACTTGGTTTGGTTTTGGTTTTTGGTATATACTTTACATATATTACAGTTCCCCAAACTTGGCTGGTCCTAAGAATCACATGGGTCCCATGTAAGAAATACAAATGCACAGCCGTCTCGAGACCTCCTGTATTAGAGAATCTCCAGGGAAGAGGGCGGGGATCTAATACTAGCAAGCAACCAAGTGATCCTAAGATCACCCCAGTCTGGTGGACTGCTACTTTAATTTTTACAGCCTCGGACATAGGTATTTCTAGCTGCTTACAGAATAGGAAAACTGAGGCTTGTAAACGTGACTTCCCCAGGACCAAAGCTCTAAAGGGGAGGAGCAGGACAGTGTTAGCCTGCCTGCCCTTAAATTCCTGCCACAAAGTCAGAGAACACATCTTGATTTTTGTTTTGTGATCTCCCTGATCTCTTTTGTGAAAAATCATTGCCTCTTTGAGTGCAGGTAAGGGATTAAGAGATTGAATAGGAAATACAAGTTCAACTGCATAGTGATAATACATTTATACAGATATGTAAATTATACAGCTTTCAAACGGTACTCAGAAATACCAACTATCCCATTTGATCCTGGTATTTTATTTCTGCATTTTCCCACGAGATAGGCGGGCCGTGCAGGTATTATCACTTTTTACTATGGAGAAAATGGAAGCTCAGAAATGGGTAACTTGCCCAAAGCCCTGCGGCTCCCTTGGTGGAGCTGGGATGGGGGTGTGACTGCTGGTGACACGGCTTTTCCCACTAAGCTGCACTACTGCTGCACACATGTAGGTTCTTCTCTGTTCCACACCAATGTCCAGTCCCTTATTAGACTCCAGCATAGGGCTGACAGTCAAAGGAGCACCAGAGGCAGCAGCTTACAGTTGGAGGTTAATGGCCTCTGAAACGGACATGCCCAGGTTCAAATCCTGGCTCCATCTCTTACGCTGTGATTCAGAAGATCAACTTTAGCTCATTTTCTTCATCACTCAAAATGGGCAATAACTCTGATTCCATCAACATTTATTAAGATACTCCAATATGTCAGGTAAGGCCTGTGTTACCAGAGAGCCATAAAAGGCTCAGTTTGATACATTTTAATTAATATTTTTCACAGAGACAGGGAAGTTTTAAATGTGTCCCTGGAGCTAAATTTTGGAAAATGAGTGTTAAACCTGGAGTCTAAAACTCAGAGGCCAGTAAGGGCCAGGGAAGTAGAGTAAATGCAGGGAGCAGGTTGGATAGCAAGCAGGTGAGGTACAGGCTGCATGCGACAGAGGACACGCAAGAACGGGGCCCGCTGCGGCCAGGTGAAGCACAAGATCTGGGTTTCTCTGTGGACTCTCCCAAGTTTTAAAAGTTGGAAAGTGATATGCCTGTGAGCCACATCTGGCCTACAGGTGGTGTTTTCTTAAAGTTAGTCCCAGAAAAGAGGGAGGCATTTCAATCACATGGACATGTCACCTGCAAAGATCTTGAGAAAGGTAGGCTGGTCAGGGAGCTGCATGCAGTTTGGTTTGGTTGGAACACGAAGCAGAGACAAATTGGGGAAACAGAAAGAGGCCTGAGAGCAATGCCAGGCCTGACAGACGTGGGAGTGCAGGGCAACCCCAGACATGGCCTTCAGGGCCAGTTCACTTCATGAACTGCTCTGCAGTGTGGCCAACCCTTGCACCAGGGACCAGAGCCCTGTCCCTTCCACCATTGCTATTTTGTTGCTCAGCAGACTAAACATGTTAGAAGACTGAAAAGGGAACCTGATAACAAGATGGATTTTATTTACAAAACAAGACAAACATCATTTACAATTAGGAAATATTCCAATTTTTATTAATTAAATTGTTAATCAGAATAGATTTACAGAGCCACTTATCAATAACACAACAAGAGGGAAATGAAATGTTCCAGAGATATCCTGAAAAGTTCCCAACGGACACAAACTAGGCTAAAATTCTATGGTTAAACTGTAGTTGTACAACAGGTTCTATTCATTCCTGCATTTTCTCAATAAGTTCTTCCTTATATTTTCCTTTCTCTTTTCCAACTTGTCGAGATTTGGCTTTGCGTTCGAGAATTTTTTTCCGATCTTTGTCCAGTTTTAGCCTGGTGATAACCACCTATTAGGAGTGAGAAAACAAACAGATCTTTAGTTTTTTTTACGTGGAAAGGACTTATAACCACAATTATCCTTTACAGCAGAGCTTCTCTCAACAACAGTGGTTTGAGTTCCTTCTTCTGCTATCTGGCCTCCCACCCCCTAACTCCTGAGGCTCACCAGAGACTAGTGATATGAAATATCATCTGGGTTGGGTAAAAATGAGACTACCAATGTGTTTCTGGTTTGTTCATTCCTTGGCTAGCAAAAATCCACTGCTTTAAAAATATCTGTATTCCCACCAGCTGCTGGGCAATACAGAGATCATAAGGATAAATGAGACCCCAGCCATTTTTCCTTTGAAGATCTGAAACATTGGAAGGAGAGAAAGTCTTATTATACAATGCATAAAATGGGAGTGCAAAGGAGAGATAGCATATTCCACTAGGGCCACAGGAGGAGGTATCCTCCCTCTAGACATTATCTACTAGGGAAGTGAGGCCTGGAACGCCTGGAGCTCTCTTGCCACCAGCTTGAAGATGGGATTCGACACCAATGAAGACAAAACAGATACGAAAAGAATCTAGATCCTTGAGGATACCACCAAACCAATGAATCAATCAACGAAGCCAGCCTGGCCCACCTCTGGAAGGCCTTACTATGGCCACCTGTGTACACCGTGCTACCACGTCAATAACTCTAACAGCAATGCTATACTACACTGCTGTTGCCACTATTCAGCACCAGACCATACCTTGCTTGGGTGAATGCCCACATGGACAGTTGTACCATTAGCTTTCTCACGCTGCACCCTCTCAATGTAGATGACATACTTCTTTCTGTATACCTGGACTACCTTGCCAATTTGTTGACCTTTGTAGTGTCCTCGAACCACCTAAAAGAAAATACAACAGAGAATTTTCCCTTATTTCTGACGCATCAGTTATAACGAGGAAGCTAATTATCAGGAACATGCAGGCTGAAAATACAGCATCTTGTACAAAAGCAGATTAATCCTAGCATTCAAAAATCAGATGCTTTTCTGGTATAAATCTGCTTTGTGTTATTCTAGGTCAGGCAGAAATTCTTCATCTGAATTACTTTCTTTCCTTATCTTAAGAACAAAAAATTTCTTTGAACCAGGATGCTCATCACAGAACTAGTTTCAAGAGTTCAAAAAAAAAAAGAAACTCTAAAGATCCAAATAGAGAAGAGTGTTTAAAGAGATTATACGAAGAGAGGCTGGCATGCAACCATTTAAAATCCATGTTTTCAAGCAGGAAAATGCTCAAGAACTTTAATGAAAAGTGAGGGTATAAAGCTATATACAGAATATACTCTGAATCTGTATTTAAAAATATTTATGTAAAGTGTAGAATTATTTTGTATTTAAAAATACAAAAAAAAATGAGTATATCTTAAATACAAATACTAAAATGTACATGTAGAAATGGTGAGATGGCATTATGTTTTGTTATGTATTTTTTCACCATGATAAAAAAACATACATGTATATTTGGCACAGAAACGAAAGCACTGTCTCTAGGAAACAGTATTACATATAGTTATATAGTTACTTTTCCCTCTATTCTCCTGTTCTTTCAAATTTTCTATAACACGCAAATATTTTATAACTATAAAAAGTAAAAATATTAAATTAAGATCTTGTAGGCTGTTTTTCCATACTAAAAAATTTGTCCAAGCATTAACTTCAATTAAAAATATGGTGATGGGTTCAATTAGGTTAGCATTTCGCTGAAGGTAAAAGCTTACTAAAGAGCAGGCAAATATTAAGTGATGTTGATTAGTAAGCATAGAGGAATTACCACATGTAGGGAATTTGAGAATCTCAATGAGAACCCTAAAATGTCCACTTAGAGTGTTCAACTTACTTTCCAAGGCAATGTTCAGGTTGAAAAGATGACAGTCATGCCTTATTCAGCATCTACCCAGTTCGGAGCAAACTTGGAAGTCTGTGGAAAAGCCACTATTAACTATCATCAAAGCTAAAGGAAGATGCTAGCAAGACAAGCCCAAACAGTAGACCAATTGAGGAGGGAGACAAGGTAAGACTAAACCAGGAAGCGAAGGGAGAAGAGGCAAGGACAATATCCAGAGTTTGGCTCTGGCAAGTGGATGGACAGATGTGCCTTTTCCAGAGAAATGGAACATAAGAAGAAAGAGATTTTAGAAGGAAATAGCTTAGTTTGGAGTATGGTGAATTTGAGGCGTCGGGGGAACATTGTAGTGGGGAATTCCATACACAGCTGGAAGGCCAACTGGGCCAGCAACAGAGACTTGGGAGTCATCCACAGAGATGACAATTCAAAGCCTGATTTAGGCTCAGGAAGTTTTGAGAAGAGGAGAAAATACAAAAATCTAAGAAAAACCAACACTATGGAAGAGCCTGAAGTGGCCAGAGAGAACACGAAACCACGGGAGTGTAGTGTTACAGTAGCTAAGAGAAGAATGTCAAAGCTACGGGGATGGTCAAGCACAAGAAGAATAAAGTAACGTATCTGAGAGGATGGTCATTGGTGAGCGTGGTGAGGAGTGGTGGGATGGAAGCCATGTACAGTATGTGCACCAAAGGTGAGAAGGTCAGCAAAGTAAGAAAAGGGAAGAGGATGAGATATAGAACAGATAGATGCTGGAAGGGGATGTGAAGTTAAGGGAAAATTTTTTATTTTTAAGGAAAAAAAAAAAAACCAAAAACATATTTAAATGCTAATGAGAAACTAAAGAAGAAATGGGGTAATGACTGGAATGATTTCCAAGAGGCAAGAGGCGAACTGAAGACTGAAGGGCACAGTGGCAGATGGATTAGCTTTAGATACAAACAGGGATTCTCTTTACTGTAATAGGAGAGCAGGAGGACAAGAAGGGTAGAACTGCAGGCAATCTGGTGGGTGTGGAGCGAGGAGTTAGAGTTCCTGGCTGATGGCTTCAATGCCCTCTGTAAAGTAGGAGGAATAGTTACCTACCTAGAAAAAAAAAGAGGGAGGTAAATAAGATTTAGAAGATCCTAAGAAAGAGAAGGTAGCTTTAACAAACCTAATTGGGGCCGTTTTATTCTCTAGGTGGCGAAGTAGATAAAAGTTTGGTCTTTGGAGTCAGAACCTGAATTCCTGGCTTTTGCACTCATTTTCTGTATTATTTCTATTTTATTTAATTTGAGTTTCAGTTTCTTCCTATTTAAAAAGGAAACAATTCGTATCTCATAGGCATTAAAAAAAGTCAGAGGCAGCTCCTTCTACTCTCCATCTCTCCTCCTTTATCTTACCTCCTGTGTCTGTCAGTCAGTATTTTTTCTCATTCATTCAACAAATATTGACTGAGCCCAGCTGTGTGCTAGGCTCTGCACTGGGGTAAGGCAACAAAACAGACAAGCTCTCTGGCCTCATGGAGCTTAGTCTAATGGGTAGTAATCAGTTAATAAATAGGCATACCCGTACATGATCATTAACTGCAACAGGCACATGGAAACTTCCTGGGTTGACAGGACAAAAGTGGTCTACATCATAATTTGGGTGGTGGCTACATGTTTTTACATACATTGAAACTCATTGATTGGTGTACTTTATTGTATACAAACTATGCCTCAGTTAAAAAAGATCTCAAATTATGTTCATTGCCATAAAGGAAAAATAAAAGATGCTATGCTATGATTTTGATGAAAGGATCAGGGAAGGCTCCTCTGAAGAACTGATTAAAAAACGAGCCGGAGTTAGCCAGGTGAAGGCAAGAAGGATACTCCAGGCAGAGGGAGCATTCTGGGCAAAGACTCCGAGGGAGAAAGGATCAAGCTCTATCTGAGGACCTGAAAAGGCCGGTGAGGCTGAAGTGTAGAGCATGAGAGGCAAGAATGCGATTAGGTGAGGCTGGTGAGGTAGACTGGCACTAGATCACAGTCAACAATTTTAGATTTTACAGTAAGTACATCAGGTACCACTGGTGGCTTTAAGGAGGGTCTGATTTGTGAATACCATTTGTGAATAAACAGGAGTAAAAGTTGGAAGAATTTAGGAGGCTATTATAATAGTCCAGGAGAGAGATGGTGATGCCTCGAATTAAGAGCACGGTAAGTTGAAAATTGGGATAAAGATGTGGCAGCCTGCTTCCGTAATAATTTACAGCCTTGGAAACCCTACGGGGCAGTTCTACTCTGTTCCACAGAGTTGCTATGAGTCCGAATGACTTGATGGTAATGGTTTTTTTTTAAAACCAGATCTTGGAGGCAGCAGGGGTGTTAGTATCAAGAGTACTTGCAGATAAGTTGTTTGAGATGCCCATGAGATACCTAAACAGAAATGCTCAGCATCATGTAGTTAGATCTACAGGTCTGTACACAGAAAAAATGGTTTGGATTGGACATAAATGAGGGAGATGTTAGCACAGGGCAGACATTTCAAGCTCTGGGAATAGACATTACCACCCAGGTATAAAATTCAGAGCAAGAGGAGACAATAAACCAGGCCCAGGCTCTGATGAACTCCAGCATTTAGGGATCACACACAGAAGAAATGGGAGCAAAAGATCTGAGAAGTTAGAAGTAAACCACGAGCCTGAAGTGTCAAAGAAGCCAGAGACTATTTCAAGAAGTTAAGTTGGTACCACCCATACCAAATGCTACTGAGAAGTATGATGAAATCAAGATGTGTGTGCTGGATTTTGATTAAAGGGGGTTATTCGTGATCTCAACCAAACGCAGTTTCTGGAAAGTAGTGAGAACAGAGGTCAGGCTGGAGTGTATCTAAGAGTGAATGGGAGGCAAGCAGGTGCAGACAACTCTTTTGAGGAGCTTGGCTATGAATGGGGAACAGAGAGTAGTAGCTGGAAGGAAGTGTGAGACTGAGGAAGAGAACCCAAATTTTCTAGTTCTAGCTCCCCTGCTTCCAGGCTTTTGCTCTTAGACATAGCTCCTGGACCTTCAAAAAGTGTCAATGGCTTAGAAGATATACCAAGCCCCTTAGCCTTATTTCATTCTCTAATGAAATAGTTCTCAACTGAGGGTGGTGTGGATTTGCTCCCCTTTACCCCAGGGGACATCTGGCAAAGTCTGGAAACATTTCTGGTTGTCAGGACTTGGAGAGGGATGCTATTGGCATCTAATAGGAAGGGGCCAGGGATGCTGCTAAATATCCTACAATGCACAGGACAGCCCCATGACAAAGAATTATTGGGTCCAAGATGTTAACAATGTTGAGGTTGGTAAACCCTGCTGTAAAACGTGAGCTCCATGAGGGCAGGGGCTGTGTGTCTTATTCACTGCTGGTGTTTAAAGTGCCTGATAAGTGCTCAATAAATATTCATTCAAGGGATGAAACTAGCCCCTGCCTACATCCCCCTCCCCTCTGTAAACTCTAGTCAGAGAAGAGAGGACTAATGCATTCTCATGTGGGCTACACTCTTAATTTCACTCTAACTTGTTGTTCCTTCTGTGTTTTCATCACCAAATCCAATACGATCATATGTTCATCTGCCACAAATCCCTGTCCACCAATCACATCAAACCCAGTGACACCAAAAACACTACTCTCTCTACAGCATTATCCCCTAGAAAGTTTGGTTCAAAGAACCACCCTGAGCAATACTGGCAAACTAGCAGGCACAGGGCCAAATGAAAAAGCAGATTTTTGGATGGCTCATACATATATATATCCATATATTTGTTTTTTTTTTTTTGTTTTTAATGATTACTATTAAAGAACTGGTGCCCTAGTGGCACAGTGCTTAAGAGCTACAGTTGCTCCTTGGAAACCCTATGAGGCAATTTTACTCTGTCCTATAGGGTCATTATGAGTCTGAGTCCACTCGACGGCAACGGGCATTAAAGACTTTTAATGCCCTTAAATAGGGCAGGCACTCTCTGGCAGCCCTTGGCCCCTCCTCCGGTCCACTGCATCTGCAAGGTCCTGCATTTCAGTTTCCTGGCAGGGTCCTGAAAACAGGTGAATCTTCTGAGTGCTAACTGAGTAAGAGATTCTTCTAAAACTAAAGCGCACACAACGTGCTCAGGCAACGGTGACACCCGAGCGCCGCGAGGCTCGGGAACAACAACTGAAAGATACATACCTGGACCTCGTCGTCCTTGCGGATGGGCATGGAGCGGACATTATACTTCTGTCGCAGCTCCTTGGAGAGCGGGGACGACATGATCTTCCTGCGCACGTGCGACGGAGCATTGAAGTGGCGTTTGCGGTTCTTGCTGCGGTCCGAAGTCACGAACGGGTTGAACTTCATGGTGACCGTCTGCAAAGAGGGGCGAGCGAGGGAGCGAAGGGGCATTCGGGGGGTACAAAGGCCTGTTCCCCACCCAGAGCCCCCTCCCCATCCCCGCGGAACTGCTCCGTGGGCAGAGGTGGCCTTGGGAGCAGGCGCCCGAGGAAGGAGAATAGGGGGTGTAAGAGATTTGGCTGTTACAAGGCATGAGGTATGTGTAGGGGGGAGGGGAGGCGCATGCCTGACTAGAGAATTCGTGGGGACCACGGCCGCAATGGGGGCCTTGAGGCTGATTCCGGGGAGGAATGCCCGGGCTGGGAAAGAATGCAGAGTTGGGGGTCACGCTGAGCGACTTCTGGGAAACCGAGGGGTACCGGCACGCGGGGGACGGTCCTATGGGACCGAGCTCTTCGGGATCCGAGAAATCACCGACCCCTACTCACCAGGCGCCAGGCGTCCTCAGAGCCGCCGCGCGCAGGGCCGGAAGTGGGCCTGCCTTTCCGCCTTCCAGTTTCCGTCTGAGCTAGGCGGAGTGGCGCCCTCTGCGACTCGGCGTGGAATTGCAGCGCCTCATTTCGTCGGGCTGCCGGAGCTCGTTGCGGAGCCTCGCAGGAACGGCACTGCTGGGGAGAAGGTGTGTACTTTTGTAGGACCTGCAACAGAGGCGCTTTCTTTTTAAATAATTTATTTTTTGTTGTTGTTGAGACTACACATAGGAGAACATATACCAGTTCAACGATTTCTACATGTACAATTCAGTGACATCGATGACATACTTCAAGTTGTGCAACCATTCTCACCCTCCTGTTCTGAATTGTTCCTTCCCCAATAACGTAAGCTCACTGTCCCCCAAGTTTCCTATCTAATCTTTCAGTTGCTGTTGTCAGTTTGATCCCATATAGATCGTTCTTAAGAGAGCACAATGCTCAAGAAAGACCTTTACTAAAATATTGATTGGTTTTAAGAAGACTTTGGGGGATATTTTTGGTTTAAAGTTTAAAGATTATCTCAGGGCAATAGTTTCAGGGGTTCATCCAGCTTCCATGGCTCCAGAAAGTCTGGAGCACATCGGAATTTTAAATTCTGTTCTGCATTTCCCCCTTTTTGGTTAGAATTCTTCTACAGAATCTTTGAACAAAGCGTTTAGTAGTGGTAGCTGGGCATCATCCAATTCTTGTTTCATGGCGAAGGAGGCAGTTGTTCATGGAGGCAATTAGCCACACATTGCATTTCTTCCTCCTATTCCTGTCTCACAGGAGTCCTGGGGGTGCAGTACTTAAGCGCTTGGCTGTTAACAGAAAGGTCTGCTATTCGAACCCTCCAGCAGCTCAAGAGAAAGATGTGGTAGTCTGCTTCCGTAAAGATTTAAAGCCTTGGAAACCCTATGGGACAGTTCTACCGGGACCTGTAAGGTCCCTCTGAGTCAGAATTCACTCACTGCAACAGGTTTATTCCTGACTCAAGGAGCCCTTGTGGCACAGTGGTTAATAGTTCTCCTAACCAAAAGGTTGGAGGCACAAACCCACCAGCTGCTCTGCGGGAGAAAGATGTGCATTCTGCTTCAGTAATGATAACAGTCTTGGAAACCCTATGGGGCAGTTCTACTCTGTCCTCTAGGGTCACTTTGAGTCTGACTTGAAGGCAAGGGTTTTTATTTTTTTTACTCCTGACTCTCCTTCTTCCTCTGTTGCTCCATGTGAACGTAGACCAATAGTGTGCCTTGCATGGCTATTTGCAAGCTTTTAAGACCCCAGGCCATACAAAAAAATCTAGGAGACTGAAGAAGCACTAAACATGATATTAGGCCAATTAACTGGGATGTCCCAGGAAACCATGACCCTAAACCTCCAAACCAAGAAACCAAATCTCATGAGGTGTTTAGTTGTACATAAGCAACCTCAGCAGCTGCTCTTTCTGTTGTTGTGAATATATCTGTCATACAACTTTTGCCAATTCAAGTTTTTACAGGTGTGCAACTTATTGACATTAATTACATTAATTGGCTGTGCAACCTCACTCTTATGGGATTTTTCCATCACCATAAACAGAAACTCAGTGCACTGTAAGCAATAACCCCCTTTTCCCTCTTCCTCCTGCCCTGGTAACCACTAGTAAACTTTGGTCTCTATACATTTTGCCTGTTCTTGTCTTTTTATATAAGTGAGGTCATGCAATATTTGTCCTTTTGTGACCAACTTATTTCACTCAGCATAACATCTTCAAGCTCCATCCATGTTGTAACATGTAGCAAGACCTCATTTCTCTTTCTGGCTGAGTAGTACTCCATTGTATGTATATACCACATTGTCTTTATCCGTTTATCCACTGATGGGCAGTAGAGGCTTACTGATGTTCTTTTAATGGTATACCACCAATGGTCTCTCTTCTATCCCCAACTCCTTCTTCGTCCCACTTACCATTTGCAGAGAAGACCACAGAGGTCATCTAGGCATGCTGGAGTGCTTTAAACATCGTGTTGCTCCAAATGCCATATTTGAGCAGGCTTCTTAAAAGTAATCGAGAAGCCTGTTCAAAATGCAGATGCTCAGGCTCTATCACAGTCCTACAGAACCAGAAGATAGATCAAGGCCAGGGAGTCTGAATTGTAAGCACACAAAGATTTTGAGGCACACCAATGTTTGAGAATCATTCTGAACCAACCACCTGGTTTTGCAAAGCTCCCCACATCCCATCCTAGTTTTTGTAGCCATGTGCAGAAGCCCTGGGGTTGTAGTGTCAGACCTGGATGCCAGCGCTGCTTCATATGGTGCAGGACCTTGGGTGACTGAGTCCATGTTTCTGAGCCTCAATTCCCTCATCTGTGAAATGGGAATGATCTTAGTACCTACCTCAGAGGGCTGTTATGAGGGTTAAAGGTGTTAATCTGTTTAGTGTCTAGTTAATCTGTAGAGTGTTTAGAACAATGCCTGGCACATCAAAAACAAACAAACAAACCCATTGCTGTCTAGTCGGTATCGACTCGTAGTGATCCTAAAGGACACAGTAGAACTGCCCCATAGCGTTGCCTGGCACATAATGCTCAATTATTCCTAACAGAAGTAGAGGCCTGGGTGTGGACTCAGGGGAGTCCTGAGGCTAAGCCTCGTGTTCACAAGGGTCCTGACACTCAGGCTTTCACTATTAACTGCTGATGACGCAAACTGTAAGCTTTCTGTGCTTGATGTAAACATGCTGTGCGCCAGGCTGGCTGGAATTCACTTGTGCTCTTTGCTTTTTTAAAAAAATTCTGCTAGAGCCTTGAGAAGGCTTGAATTTGTCCAGGCCCTGTAGGCCCACCTGCATCCATCATGCCCATTGGGGTCCCTCCATGTCCCCTAGACCCCTAGAGCCTCAGCTCTGCTTCCTGTCTCAGGGGAGACTGCCTGGAGGGGCTGGAGAGGCCTGACCACTACTCTGGCTGAGATGTGCCCCTTGGTCAGAAGTCTCCAATCCCAGCTCCGTCATGCGGGAGACACCTGTGATGTGGGAGGCTCCTTACTTGGCACTTCAGCAGTGGGAGGAGGGGTAGAAAGTAAGAGGCTCTGAGCCTTCACTGAGTCCTCAAGTTAGGGAACCCAGGAGCTTATTCTATGAAGGGTACATTCATTAGCTCTCCCATCCATCCATTCTATTCATATATGCTCTATATCTATTGAGCGCCTGTGCTGCTGGATGCCAGATAGAAGATTTTGTAATGTCATTTAACAGATGGGGATGGGGAACTCAGAGAAAGTGGTGTCTTGTCTAACATCCAATATTCAGACTCAGGCTGGGCTCTCCAGTGGCTTATCAGTGTTCTCTGGCATGTGGTGGTGAAATTACTGAACGCCAGTACTTACTGATACTGGTGATTGACTATCTTTGCCCCATGATGGGCCCTATTTTAGGTTTCATTCCAGACCCCTGCAGACAGGTTTGGCGACGTCTCTGGATTCAGACTCAGCCACAATGGCCACATCTGTGAGTGAGTGAAAGCTGAGGCAATATCAACTTAAAGGCCACTCACTGTGTGTGTGCCTAGACTCTGACAGTAAGGAAGTCAGAGGGGAAAAGCAAGAAAGTTCAGAAGTCACTTCTCATCAGCAACGTGGGCAGGCTGTTCCCCACAGGAGTAGATGCTGTCGTGGCTGGGTGACACAGAAGACATGAGAAGGGCCCTCCACTTCAGTGTAGTACTTCCTGTTCATCAGCCTCATGCCTGCCCCTAACAAGGACTTCATTCATTCATTTCCTCACTTGCTGGCTCCTTCTTACTCATTTATCCACACATTCCTTTATTAAGTCATTCACCTACTCATTTACTCACACATTCCTTCATTTGCTCATTGACTTAAAAAAGAAAAACCAAGCCCGTTGCCGTCAAGTCGATTCCAACTCATGGAGACCTCACATGTTACAAAGTAGAACTGCTCCACAGGGTTTTCTTGGCTGTATAATCTTTATAGAAGCAGATCAGCAGGCCTTTCTCCTGCAGAGCCACTGGGTGGGTTTGAACCACCAACCTCTAGGTTCGCAGTTGAGTGCAAACTGTGCCACCCAGGGACCTTTGCTTACTAACGTACTCATTATCTATTTGGCACCTACTTGGAGCCATCTTCACAGTAGTTGGTGTGTTCAAGTCTGTTGCTGCTGCCACTTTGTATCTGAAGATGGTGCAGGACCAGGCAACGTTTCATTTTGTTCTGTTGTAGGTGATGTAGCCATGAATTGGAGCTGATTTCCAGGGTAGTTAACAACAACGCAGCACTTAGAGCCAGGTGCTGGGCTGGATCAAAGAGATCTGGGGAGACTTGAGACCTGGTCCCTGCTCTGAAGGAGTGCAGAGCCTCCCTGGTGAAGGGAAACCAAGTGAGGAGAGTCATTACAATCCTAGACAGTCAAAGCATATCCATGATCAACCTGGGTGGGGAGGCATTTCTCTACCTCTACGTGGTTCAGTACGATGAACACAGACACAATAAATGACATCACCAGATGAGACGATAGGAACTGGAGGCCCTGCCAACCCAATGACAATTTAGTGAGATGGGCCACTGTCTTGCCTCATGCCTGCCCTTGGAAACATGCCCAGGGACTGGTATAGAAGCCCCAGGACCGAGCACAGTGCCTGGCACAGAGGAAATGCCCAGTGAATATTTTCATTTGTTTGAAGCAGAGGGTGACGTGGTGGGGAAGTACATGCGTCCTAGCATGACATCCTGGGTTTGGATCTCCACCCCTTCCTGGCTCTGTGGCTTTCAAGAAGATATCTAGCCTCTCGATCACTCACTTTCCTCATCTGAAAAGTGGGAATAATGATAGTACAGTACTTAGTTTGGAATTCATTTTGGTGCCAGGATTAAACGAGCCCTTAAAAAAGAAAAAAAAAAAAAATGCCTGGCAGAGTAAGCACTTAATAAATGTTAGAAATTCATATTATTGAATGAGTGAATAATAATGGCTAATCTTATTATTCGGAGGCACGCTGGTGATTCAGTGGTAGAATTCTTGCTTTCCATACAGGACACCCGGGTTCGATTCCTGGCTAATGCACCTCCTGTGCAGTCACCACTCATCTGTCTGTGGAGGCTTGCGTGTTGCTATGATGCTGACTGAACAGGTTTCAGTGCAGCTTCCAGACTAGAGGAACTAGGAAGAAAGGCCTGGTGATCTCCAAAAGTAAATATCACAATGGTCTGATCTGCAAGTGATCGTGGGGGTGACACAGGACTGGACAGCGTTTCCTTCTGTCATGTATGGGGTTGCCATGAGTCAGGGGCCAACTCCACAGCATCTAACAATCTTATTAGGCTGAGCATTTACTATGTGTTAGGCATTGTGCTAATGGCTTTATAAACATTACCTCATTTAATCTGTTAAGCAATCCTTTGAATTGTCCCTTTTACAGGTGAGAAAGCTGAGGCTCTGAGTGAGATGGGAGCAGAGGAACACATGAGCTACTATTAGATGCTCAATATTGATATTATTTATTATCTTTCATTTGATAAAGATAATGATCCATATTCATTAACATAGGAAGATGTCTATTAAGTGAGAAAAGAGTAAACTACAAAATAATATGAACAGTATAATACCCTTTTGTTTCTGGAAGGATATCACTAGAAGGTTAACAATGGTTACCTCTGATTACTGGGATTATAGGTGATATAAATGTTCCCTTTTTGACTTTTCTGTATTTTATACTCTTCCTCCAATGGGCCTATAAGCACGTATTATTTGTGTAGTTAAAATGACATTTTAAGGGTTTAAAAATTTTTTTTGTTCTAGAAGGCCTCCAGTGTTTAAAAGAAAAACAAACAAAAAACCCAAAAGTACCCTCTGCCCCAATCTCCCATTTTCAGTTCTCCCTTTTGACACAGCACAATCATGGGGACCGAGACAGAACTACACAATCCTTCATAACCCTGGAGTCGAGAGGACCTGGGTTTGAATTCCAACTTCACTATCTACTAGCTGTGTGACCTTGGGCAAATTGCTGACTCTCTCTGAGTCTGCTTCCACCTTCCTAAAAAGGAGAGAAAACCCACCTCCTAGGATTGTCGTAAGGATTAAGAAGATAAGGCCTGAAGAGCAATCACTTAGTGCTGGCAGGTGGAGAATGCCCAACCTTTGGGAGCTATCACTGCAAGAGTTAAGATAAAAATAATGTATTTTGGTCAGGAGAAAGTACATGACTTCATCACTATTTAACTGACAGGAGACAACTGGTGGGGAGGGAAAAGTGTCTTCCACGAATGTTCTTCTCCGCAACACCTGCCCCCCTCACATTCCTGGACTACTGCATTGATCCGCTGCTGCAGCTAATGACCTTCCAGAATAAGAGCCAGTTTCCTAAAAAGGGAGTCTCTAGGAGTCCAGAATCGACTTGATGGCAAAAGATTTGTTTTCTTTTTCTAGTTTCAGGAGGTGCAAACGGTGATGCCCTCTACTATTAACCTCAAGGGTGGTGGTTTGAGTCCACCCAGAGGAAGGCCTGGGCATCTGTTTCTAAAAGGTCACACCCTTGAAAACCCTATGGAACAGTTCTATTCTGTACTGTATATTTTTGTTTTGGGCAAGAATGAAAATTAATTTGTGACCTACAGTAATAAAAACTAACCACAGCTACCATTTGCGAGCCCCGTTGCCACACCCCATTTTTCCCCAGGCTTCATTCCCTCTGCGATACCCGCCCACCCCAGGCAGCTGTGGGCTGCAGCACTTAAGCTTCCCTCTTCACTGAAGCACCTCTACAATTTCACCTCTTTGGCAGCACCTCCTCAGGAGAAGCCATTTCTGCCGGAACAACCGAAGCCCCCAACCTATATAGTCTCTCTCTATAATCCCTGGTTCAGACACCCACTTACACAACACCACTGCAATCTGCACCCGGTTAGATGACTGAAAAAGTTGGTTTAAGGGAGTATTTCTAAAAATGACATATCAAATAAATCAGTTGCCCTCGTATCCACTCTGACTTGGCGCCCCCATGTGTGCCAGAGTGGAGCTGTGCTCCATGGAGTTTTCAAGGCTGTGACCTTTCAGAAACAGATCACCAGGCCTTTCTTCACAGGCACTTCTGGGTGGGTTTGACCTGCCAACTTTTAACTACACAACCTATATGTCATTTGTAAGCCAAATGCTTACAAATGACAAATAAACTCATTCCCATTGCTATGGAGTCCATTCCAACTCATGGCAACTCCCACGTGTTATAGAGTAGAACTGCTTCTTAGGGTTTTCTTGGCTGTGATCTTACAGAAGGAGATTGTCAGGCCTTTCTTTCCATGGCTATTGGGTGGCTTTGAACTACCAACTTTTAATAGTTGAGTGCAATGTGTTCTGTCAACCTAAAACACATTCACCAATCTTTTGACCCTAAGCCAAGGCTTTTCCACTGAGAAACCTCTATTGGTGTCCTGCCTTCATTTCTCCTACATAAGCCATATCCTTACATAAACCAACCTAAGAGCTCTAGTTTTTGGTTCCTTTAACGTGGAGTGCGAACATAGGTACTTTCAATGGAAATGCAGACTCCTCAAGGATCCCTCCCAAGTCCCTTATAGTAGTCTTGTTCACATCTAATTCAGTGACATTTTGAGGTAGTCGTGGCAACTCACCTTTATCAGGTCTTTCCAAAGCGTTCAACTTAGTTTTACAATCATATTTCATTGGTTTAAGTAATAGTTGATTTAATTGCATCATTCCAATATAAACCACAACTGGCACAAACAAGTTTGGGAACGCACGTAATTAACTACCTTTTTTTTTTTTTTAAGCATACTACAAGAAGCCCTGGTGGCACAGTGGTTATGCGTTCGGCTGCTAAACAAAATGTCGGCAGTTCAAGCCCAGCACTTGCTCTTCGGGAAGAAGATGTGGCAGTCTGCTTCTGTAAAGATTTATAGCCTTGGAAACCCTACGGGGCAGTTCTACTCTGTCCTATATGGTTGCTATGAGTCGTAATTGACTCAACAGCAACAGGTTTATATATATTACAACAGGCATACCACTCCTGTCCACTAGCTTCGGGTGTCACAATAACTCAAGTATTGGACAGGATGTTCCAAAGAGAGAATGTTGGTGTTGTTAGTTGCTGTCAATTCCAACTCATGGTGACCCCATGTGTGCTGATTAGAACTGCTTCATAGGGTTTTCCAGGCTGTGACCTTTCAGAAGCAGGTCACCAGAGCTCTCTTCCAAGGTGCCTTTGGGTGCCTTCAAACTACCAACCTCTCAGTCAGTCACTGCTTAACTGTTCCTGAAGTTTCTTACAGACTGATTCTCTCCCACATTCATCCCTGATGTGTTTATCCCTGTTAGTGCTGTCCTGATGGCTGTGAAGGGCTGGACAGCAGGACTGGAAATACCATGTGAGTCCATTTCTCATAGCTGATAATGATCCCCCTTTGCTGACCCTAAGGCTTCTTATGGATTGAACTGTGTCTCCCCAAAATATGGGCCAGAATCCTAACCCTTATATCTGTGGATGTAATCCCATCTGGGAAGAGGGTTTCTTTGTTATGTTAACAAGGCCATATCAGTGTGTGCTTGTCTTAAACCTAATGACTTTTAAGACATAAAAAGAACAGATTAGACAGAGAGAAGAAAGCACACACAAATGGGGCAAAGTCACGTGGAGGTGGAGATTGCCAAGGAACCGAGGACTGCTGGGGCTACAGAAGTGAGACAAGCCTCTTCCCCCAGAGCCAACAGAGCGAGCCTTCTAGAGCCAGTGCCCTGATTTTGAACTTCTAGCCTCCTGAACAAGTGAGAAAATGAATTTCTGTTCTTTAAAACCACCCCCTTGTGGTATGTCTGTTATGGCTGCACTAAGAAACTACGGCAAGGTTGAACAATGAATGCCAGGTCCTTTGAAATCAAGAATTTACAAAACACCATTTATGGAGCCCTTGGCTCAAAGCTGTGGAAAAACGGTAGCCCCATTCTCAAGGAGATTATACTCTAGTTGGGAATACCTGTATTCTATTTGGGAATACCTATAGGTAACAGCTGGGGCCCTGGTGGTGCAGTGGCTAAGAGCTCAAACTGCTAACCAAAAGGTCGGCTGTTCAAATCTACCAGCCACTCCTTGGAAACCCTATGGGGCAGTTTTAATCTGTCCTATAGGGTAGCTATAAGTCGGAATCGACTCAATGGCAATGGGTTTCTTTTTTTTTTATAGGTAACAACTACCATTTTTAAAGATTTACCATGTACCATGAATAAACACTTTACTACACACATTCTTTCATTCTGATCTCTGTAATTTACTTACACATACTACAGCATTTACTTTCTACAACAGCCTTATGAGGTAGTTTATTACTATCCTCATTTTCAGCTTAGGGTGCCCTGGTGGCACAGTGGTTAAGAGCTATGGCTGCTAACCAAAAGGTGGGCAGTTTGAATCCACCAACCGCTCCTCAGGAACTCTATGAGGCAGCTCTACTCTGTCATATAGGATTGTTATGAGTCGGAATTGACTTGACAGCAATAAATTTGGTTTTCTTGGTTTCAGCTCAGGAAACTGAGGCACTGAGAGGTTAGGGAACTGGACTTGAATCTACACAGCTAAAAAATAACAGAGCTTGGAACATTCTGTAGGAATTCAATTACCTGTTGCTGTCGATTCCAACTCATGGAGACACCATGTGTTACGGAGTAGAACTGCTCCATAGGGTTTTCTTAGCTGTAATCTTCATGGAAGTAGATCACCAGGCCTTTCTTCCATGGCACCAGTAGGTGGATTCGAACCCCCAATCTTTAGGTTAGTAGATGAATGTAAACTCTTTGTACCACCAAGGAAGGGCTTAACCCAACGGGTCTTGACTTTCTGATCATCCTGACAGATTTTCTCTTTAACATTTCCCAGCCTCTCATTTTAGAATTAAATCCCATTCTGACTGTGATTCCAGCCTTTAGAGCACCCAGCCACAAATCAACGTAGAAAGAAACACACAGCCAAATTTCTGAAAATTAGCCTTTTAATCTATTTGAACTCAATGAGTGTGGGGAAAGTACTAAGACATTTTTTTTTTTCCCTTGAGATTTTGTTTATAAGAAACAGGTCAGAGATGTCTCTTCCATAGGAAACTGACATCCCTTATGTCCTCAGAGTTTTTAAAAAACACATAAAAGTAGAATTTCAACTCATGTGCATGCCACACATTCCCACCCCTAGCCCTCCCCGCCCCACCCCTTGCAGGCGCACATACTCACACACAGAATAGAGGACTCCTTTCTGTAACTCAGAAACAGAATGTAAAAAAATCCACCCAAGTGGCCACAGACACCAGAAATAACCAAATGCAATTAACACTCAAAACATCAATCAACTCCTATGCAAAAGGGGAAGCTTTCTAATTGGAATCCAGGGCCAAACATTACAAATGGCAGAGACGTGAGCTATCCATACAGATCATTTAAAAAATCCTTCCACCGGACACTCCCCTTAATTACAAAAGTATGCAAACAATTTTGATATAAATGGAAAACGGGTGGGTGGCTCCTGCCCTGGGACAGGAGGGCAGAGCTAAAATTCCCTGGGTGGAATTCCTGCCTGGACCATTGCCTCTCCCTTTCAGAACTAAAGGGGAGGATGAAGGGGAGCAGCAGGGTGGGCACCCACCTCAGGTGCAAGTGGGGAGGCCCTGGGACTGCCTTGGGCCTGGGACGGTATTGGTGTATGACCATCCTATGGATCGGGGATGCAGGGGCAAGTGGGCCACACCTGGGCTGCAGGGAGGCTCGAGTGCTGGCTCAAAGATGGAGCAGGGTCGTCTGCTTTGTTTCCCCTACCTAAGGCCTTGGGACCAGTGGCGGCTGTCTGGGAGAGGCCAAGTCTCAGAGAAAGAGGCTTCCTGTCTGAATATAAGCAGACATACTGTGTCTAGTTCTCAAAGGGTGACTTCCAAGTCACACAACCCCCCACGCCTACCACTGCAGATCCCAACAGAGAGGTGGGGTGGGTCTGGCAGCAGGGAACCAGCCCCTCCAATAAGAGATGCTGTTGCCACACAGCAAGGGGCCGAGGCACATTGGTGGGGGGTTCGGAGGAACAAGAGGGATAAGGGGAACCTGTGACCTGCCCAGTGGCCGGTAGGCAGATCTAAGTCTCCACCGCTGCTGCCAGACAACTGGGCATCTGCTTCTTGGAAGGAAAGGAGAGGGGCAGGGGTGAGGGGCTTGAGGGCGGGGCTCTGGGCTGGGCAGGAAGGGACAGAGCAAATGGGAGAGTTCCACGTACAGTGCTAGCTCCCAGGGCACTGCCTGGGAAGTACCATCCTCTGCTGAAGTCACCAGGTGGGCAGTACCTGTGGGCAGCCTGGTCAAAGCTCAGAACCTAGGTCTGGTGCCACAGGGGCCAGTTGGCTACCCAGGGGAGAAACCAAATGATTAGTGTGTCCAAAGGGTGGGGGCTGCAAGATTGTCAAAGCCTGGCTGAGAGCTGGTCGATGGGATTCTGGGCTGTTCTCCCAAAAGGAAAGGGACAGCAGTCTTCTCAGGGGTGGTCCCCAATATCCCTGAGCCCCACCCCTTGCCTGACATTGGTCCTGGGGAAGGGGCACCACAACTTCAGGCAGTGGAATTTTTCTCAAATCAAACATGGGAAAAAGAAGTAGCTACAAAAGTTTGAACTACTCCTTACACCCCACCACCTTGGGATGCAGCCAGATTCTGGGCCAGACAGAGGGCAGGGGGACACAGGGCGCTGGCCACTGGGCTGGCCACCTCCCTACGTCCTTGGCCACCAGGCTGGGTGGGCATCAGTGCATCTTGCCCAGCTGGATCTTCTTCCAGGCCTCTGAGGCTGTGAAGATGCAGGAGTCCAGGATACCTGCGACAGTGAAGGTCCCACCAATGATGGCACAGATCTGAAAGAGGGTGGGGGTGGGTCAGAGGTCAGTGCTGGGGAAGACAGGAAGCTAGGCCCTTCCCAGATCATGAGATGGTAGGTTCCGCAAGTGCAGACACCATTATGCTCACCACATGGTGACAACAGGGTCCAGAGCATACTCAGGGCTCAAAAGAATACACATTTGATGATTTTTTTTAATGGTAATAAAAGTAAGCATCCCTGTTGGCACAGTGGTTGAGTGCTTGGCTGCTAAACAAAAGGTCGGCAGTTCAAACCCAACAGCTGCTCCCATGGGAGAAAGATGAGGTAGTCTGCTTCCTTAGAGATTTACAGCCTTGGAAACTCTATGGAGCAGTTCTACCCTGTCCTATAGGGTCTTGTTATGAGTTGGAATCTACTTGACAGCAACAAGTTTGGTTTCTTTGTTTTTGGAAAAGTAATCATCTTGAGCCAGAAGAACTGCTTTAATAGATTTTTCCTTTTTTTCTGAATGTAGCTGCTGATCTGTTATTTACAGTACATGAGGCAAGATTATATAACTTCTGATGCCTTATTGTGTTTTTAAATGATGTGTGCTTCTCAGGCAGTAGAAATACATCTCTATTTGCACTAAAATTGGGTGCTAATACAAATAAATTAATGCTGAATACAAAAAACCCATCATCGACCTCAGCATTCCCATATTAACCTTGTGAATGAGGAAGGGGATTATTAGACCCATTTCACAGGTGAGGGAACTGAGGGTTAGTTAGGTAACTTACCTAAGGTCCCACAGTAAGTAGCAGAGCTACGACTTGAATTCAGCTATGCCTTGACCTCAAAGCCTCTGGTGTTTATCACTATTCTAAATTGGTCAGATATTTACAACTCCATTTCCAGATGAAGGAATGGAAGTTCTGAAAGGTGGTGCCTCTGGTCCAAGGTCATACAGCCTGAAAGTGGCGATGCTGGGGCTTGAACCTCTGGGTCTGATAGATCCAGGGCCAGTGTTGCCTCTGACCAGGATCTGGGGTGGGCTGAACTGACAGCATTGGCCTGGCAGACTAGAGCTAGAAATAAGCCTTCTTTCACCCTTAGAAGCTGGAGATTATCAGTGGGATGAGAGAGAGAAGGGTTGTTCAGGAAAGACCAGAAGAAAGCCAAAAAGAAAATGTACTTGTGTGTCTGGGGAGAAGGAGGAAAGGGGGGTTGGCAAACATTCTTGGAACATATTCCAAGTACCAGACCTTGAGCTAGGTGCAGACCTACATGGTGAACACACACACACAAATGCACGCACACACACACACGCCCTCCCTGTGGAACTCATGAGTCAGGTCAGGCAGACAGGTAGTAATCAAATAATTGTACCGATAAATTACAACCAAGGCAAGTGCTACAAGAGCGGCCTAAGGTGCTATGAGAGAGCTTATATTAGAGCAGATTGTCTCACGGCACTATTGACACCTGAGTCCAGATAATTCTGTGCAATGCAAGATGTTTAGTAGCATCCCTGGCCTTTCCCCACTAGATGCCAGTAGTACTCCCTCCCTTATTGTGACAAACAAAAACTTTGCAGACATTGTCAACTGTCCTCTGGAGGTCAAGATTGTCCCCAGTTGTGAAGCACTATGCTATTAGGGGGATGATAATGAGTTTCACCTGTATGTTTGTACATCTTAACCTTCTGTCACATCATAATACTAACCACAGCAGAACTGACAACGCTGACACAGCACCTTTACTGTGTCAGGCCCAGTTTGAAGTGCTTCCTGCATACTACCTTCCTGAATCTTCAGGTCAACCCTAATCAGTTAACCAGTTGCCAGAGTCGACTCCAACTCATAGTGGCCCCACGTGTGTCAGAGTGGAACTGTGCTCCGTAGGGTTTTCTTCTTCTTTATTTATATAATTTTATTTATTTTGTTGTTGTTGAGAATATACACAGCAAAACATACACCAATTGAACAGTTTCTACGTGTACAATTCAGTGACACTGATTGTATTCTTCGAGTTGTGCAGCCGTTCTCACCCTTGTTTTTCTGAGTCGTTCCCTCCCCAGTAACATAAACTTGCTGCCCCCTAAGGTTTCTGTCTAATCTTTTGAGTCGCTGTTGTCAATTTGATACCATATAGATAGATCTTAAAAGAGCACAATGCTCAAGGCAGACATTCTTTACTAGTTAAGCTAAATTACTGTTTGGCTTTAAGAAGATTTCAGGGATATTTTTGGTTTAAGGTTTAAAGATTATATCAGGGCAATAGTTGTGGGGTCCATAGGGTTTTCAGTGGCTGATTTATCAGAAGCAGACCACCAGGTCTTTCTTTCAAGGTTCCTCTGGGTGGGCTCGAACCTCCAACCTTTTGGCTAGGAGCTGGGTGCAGTAACAGCTTGCACCACTCAGGGACTCCCTAGGAGGCAGATACTATTCTTATACCTATTTTACAGCCAAGGAATCTAAGGCACAGAGATGCTGAATCAATTGTCCAATGCTATATCAAGTGGCCGAGCCAGGGTTCAAAACTTCAGAATCTGTGTTCTTAACATGGTACTGTACTGCTTCCCGGGCAGGAAACACCCGCCTAATTAAACTACCAACTTTGTTCTGAAGTTTTCTGAATTCCATTTGAGACTTAGCAAACAAAATTTATGTTTTCACAACGTTTTCTGGCCCAGGGATTGCTTTCTGGTGACATAAAAGAATCAAAGTATGGATGATGGAAAACAGGAGACGTCACAGAAGGGTTGCAGGTAAACTTTAAACCTATTTCACCGACCCTATGCTGTGCGTAAGAACCAGTACCACCCACCCACCCTGTTGCCTAGGATCAAAAGAATACCACAGCCCTGTGAAGGAGGTACTGCTTCACTGATGTACTATGAGAACCAGAGAGGGATATAACCTGTCTGAGGTCACAGAGCAAGTGTGTGGCAAAGCCAAGGAACCATGTGTGTACACTGCCAGTGTTCTCACCCTTTCCCTCATGCCACATTTAAGGGGCACTTAGATCACCACCAAGTCCCTGGGGTGGTGCAAAAGGTTAACATGCTTAGCTGCTAACCCAAAGGCTGGAGGTCTGAGTCCACCCAGAAGCAGAAGAAAGGCCCGATAATTAACTTCTGAAAAATCACCACTGAAAACTTATGGAGCACAGTTCTACTCTGACGCACTTACAGTTGCCACGAGTCAGTCCATTGGATAGGAACTGGTGTTTTGAAGTCCCTGGGTGGTGCAAACAGTTAACGTGCATGGCTGCTAGCAGAAAGGTTGGAGGTTTGAGTCTACCCAGAGGTGCCTCAGAAGAAAGGCCTGGTGTTCTATGAAAAAATCAGGCATTAAAAATCCCATGGTGCGAAGAACAATACTCAATACACAGAAGGTCAGCTCGACTGGGCTGGACCAAAAGCAAAGAAGTTTCCAGATAAAATGAATGCTTCAAAGGTCAGCGGAGCAAGTGTGGGGGTTTGGGGACTATGGTTTAAGGGGACTTCTAAGTCAATTGGCAAAATAATTCTATTATGAAAACATTCTGCATCCCACTTTGAAATGTGGCGTCTGGGGTCTTAAATGCTAACAAGTGGCCATCTAAGATGCATCAATTGGTCTCAACCCACCTGGATCAAAGGAGAATGAAGAACACAAAGGTCACACGACAACTAAGAGCCCAAGAGACAGAAAGGGCCACATGAACCAGAGACCTACATCATCCTGAGACCAGAAGAACTAGTTGGTGCCCGGCCACAACCGATGACTGCCCTGACAGGGAGCACAACAGAGAACCCCTGAGAGAGCAGGAGATCAGTGGGATGCAGACCCCAAATTCTCATAAAGAGACCAGACTTAATGGTCTGACTGAGACTAGAGGAATCCCAGCGGTCATGGTCCCCAAACCTTCTGTTGGCCCAGGAGAGGAACCATTCCCAAAGACAACTCCTCAGACATGGGAGGGACTGGACAATGGGTAGGACAGAGATGCTGATGAAGAGTGAGCTACTTGTATCAGGTGGACACTTGAGACTGTGTTGGCATCTCCTGTCTGGAGGGGAGATGGGAAGGTAGAGGGGGTTAGAAACTGGCAAAATTGTTACGAAAGGAGAGACTGGAAGGGCTGACTCATTAGGGGGAGAGTAAGTGGGAGGATGGAGTAAGGTGTATATAAGCTTATATGTGACAGACTGACTTGATTTGTAAACATTCACTTAAAGCTCAATAAAAATTATTAAAAAAAAAAAAATCCCGTGCTGCACAGTTCTGCTCTGACATACATGGGGTCATCATGAGTTGGAACAAGCTCAATGGCAACTGTTTAAATGACCACAGAACCTAGAAGAAGCCAACTGTTAGGCAGGCCAGAGGGTCTGTGAGGGCGCTAGCAGCGCTGGAGGCACCAGGCATCTCCAGGTGCACAGCTACTCACTGACACAGAACTGCTGGGGACTCTGAGAGATGAGCGCCTCCACGGGCCCGCTGGTGCCAAATGGTGGGAGGCGAGGAGACACTGTGAAGGCGAGAGGGAAGTGTGAATCAAGCCACCATTTATTTTTAAAAATGGTATTTCCATGAGATGAGCTAAGCAGAGGCCTGCAAGGCCCAAGATGGACAGAGCAGGTCTGTATGGAGGAGTTTTAAGTGGAGCAGCTGGTGTTCCAGTAATAATAGCCTGAGAAACCGGAGCAGCCCCCCAGGGAGTGAAGAGGCTGGGGGGCGTTGGGGGGATTATTATTAAGTGTTTTAAGCGGGCAAGGCCTCTCCCTGCCAGCCTCAGAGCATGACGCATGGGCACTTTTCAGAGACGATGACGGCAGGGGAGCTGGTTTTATTTCAGTGGAGTGGATCAGATGATGGGAGATTTTATACCGCAGAATGCTTTTAGGCCTTGCATCAGAGTGTAGGAAAATGTGACTTAAGTGCAGTGGAGCAAAAAATAAAAAATCACCACACTCTCACACACACACACACACATCTGTTTTCATCTACACACACTTTGGAACCTGAGAGCCTATGACTCACATACACCTGGCACCTGGTCTGAAGCCTCCTTTCACAGGGTTGGCCCACAGCCTAGGGAGACAACACATGCATTGAGGTATAGAAGAAAACACATAGCCTGGGGGGAAACTGAGGACTTCAGAACACGGAAGCTGCTCAGCCACTGGCCCCAAGTCGCAGAATGAGTTTCTGTCAGTCTTAAGGCTGAGGAGCAGCCCTACGGTGAGCTCCCGTGTGTTAAGTATCTAGGAAATTCTAGAACATTTCAGGAGGTCCTCCAAAAGCTGAGAGAGATGCTCCCATAGCTCCAGTTTTCATTATTTTATTTTTAACCTGCGAGACCTTCCCTGACATGCTCACATTGGAGGGTGGTGACTGATGTGAGGTAAGGCAGAGGTGGGTGGAGAGGGTTATGGAGAGGGTTACTGGGGCCTCTCGGACTGTGGCGCTCCCTGGATTTTTACTACACCCTGCTCATCCAGGGAAGCCATCTGTCATGGGGGCCCTCACTGTGAGGCGCCATGGTTCCTGTGTTTGAAACATGGGTAAAGGTAGCCACAAGGCTTCATCAGATGGCATTTTTGTCTTTGGATTCTGAACCTACATAGGTGGTGGGGAGATAACAGGCTTCATCACATTTATGATTTCTTGGTTGAATTAACCAATCAGATTTTATAAGGCTGAGGGGAATGCTGAATGTGTCTCAAGGACAGACTGGAGAAAAGAGGATGAAAATAAACAATTCCCACAGCTTGCTGCTCTCTACAGGAGTCTCTGGGTGGTGCAACTGTTAATGTGTTTGCCTGCTAACCAAAGGGATGGAGGTTTGAGTACACCCAGAGGCACCTCAGAAGAAAGGCTTGGCAATTTACTTCTAAAAAATCAGCCATTGAAATCTCTTATCAATCACAGTTCTACTCTGACACATGTGGGGTCACCGTGAGTCAAAATTGGCTCGACAGAGACTGGGTTTTGGCTGTTCTTCACACTGAAGAGTTGGGAGGGCTGGGCCGCTAAGGGGGTGCAGAGGGCGAGAAAGGGAGGCATGTCCTTTCTTGCAGTATGGGTCAAAGTGGACTCCAGCACAGGATGTGGGCAAGGTGAGGACTGTGGAGTCCACTGGGGACTTTCCTGCTGGGGCAGCAGAAAGAGCTCGATGTTCGGAGGTTGGCAGGCAGGCCCGAATCTGAATCGTGGCCATCACTTACTAACTCTGGCCTTGGGAGAGCTTCATAAACTTTCTGGGCCGCAGTTTCCTCATCTATAAAATGGGAAAACCACCCCTCCCTTGCCAGATTACTGCACTTAGCAGTTAGTAGGTACTCAGTAAATGATACCTGGTCTTATCTTTTGGCTGACCTGAAGGTTCTAACCTTGTTGCTAAGACCTGGAATTTCCTTCATCTCTCTGAGACCCACCCTAATCAGAAAAGTAGCTAAAATATCACTTATTCCCCAGAGCAGGTCTGTGGTCTCGATTTCCATTTTCCACTTGCCACGCTAAGCAGAGTACAAGTGAATTCATGGAAAGACATAAGTTCTGCACAGCAAGTGTGTCCCAGGCACCGTAGCACCAGGCAGGCAGGCAGGCAGGCGGGCAGGCAAGCAGACAGATTCTTCCCAGTTGCACAGGGCCAAAGTGCTCCAAGGGCCCCCCGAAGTTATCCAGCAACCCATTCTACAGACGGAGCAGCTGAGCCTAGACAGGATATTGCCTTAGGTGAGCAACAAGAAGTGTCTATGATGAAAAACATCTCTCGATGGTAAAGCACCTCTGGCTAGAGGTTGTTGCTATTCGGCCAGCTGGGGAGCTCCTGGTGTCTATCTCCCCAAGGCCCTATCTCAACCGTATTGCTTACATTCTCTTTTTCCTGAATGTCCAGGGTAGTGAGTGCAGAAGAAACTGATACACAGTAGGTGCTAAATACATGCTTGTTGAATAAGTAAAAGAGTGAGTAGATGAGTGAGAAAGAATGAATGAGAGGCTGAATGAATGAATGACTTGATCAGGAAGGGAGCAGAATGCTGCATCCAAGGCGGGGTGAAAGGTGACTCATGGGATATCATCCAGGAGCTGGGGGAAGGCTGATGAAAAGGGTGGGCATGGAGGAGGAGACCCAGGATGGGGCAGCCAGGAAACGTCCTGTTGCCACTTGATCTCAGGCAACTTGGGGACCCTGAGTCAGGGAAGTCCAGCCCTGGGCCGGAAGGTACCATGGTGCTGTGGAGAGTGTGGGCTTTGGAGTCTGACAGAACTTGGTTTAGATCTCTCCCATTTGAGGAGCTAGGTGCATCTCTCTAGTGCCCAGTGCCTCAAGTTTCCTTACCTTTAAAAATGGGAAGACTAATAATCACCCTTCAACGTTGCTGTGGGGACTGAATGAGAGTATTCATGTCACACATACACCCTCAAATGCCTGTTTCCTTGGTCCCTCGCCACTGCCATGCGCTGGTGTCTCCCGACCAGACACCAAGACAGGGACAACCTGGAGGAGGAGGGGCAGCAACCCCCCAGAGGGGAATGAGGGAGCAGGGTGCTGAGCCAGGAAGGGACACCACAGACACAGAGGCAAACTACACTGGTCAGCAGCCACAGCTGCAGAAATAAAAACAGGGACAATTTGATATCCAGGCCCCAGTGAGTCTGAGGGAAGCATATTAATTTGCTTTCATCAGAAGGCATCAATAATGCCCCTTTATTCTTACATAGTGACTTCCTCCCTGAGGTTCTATCTTCTACTGTGGCTGAAATGGAGTCAGCTTGTCTACTTTAAAAAATAGTGTGTGTGTGTGTGTGTGTGTGTGTTTCCCTTTGCATTTTAATTACTTCTCTTAATTCTTTATGATATGGAAAGGGTGGGTTCCAGCCTCCCAGGCTGGAGAACTGAATTCTTCATATTCAAACTGTTTTTCCATCAGCACTTAACACCTTCCTAATCCACCCCTGCCCCATTGGCTTTTCCATAGTATGCAATGAAGAACCACACCAAGGGGGAGGGCTCTGGACTACACAGTCCGGGGAAAAAATCCCAGTTCTGTGACCCTGGCCAGAAAGCCAGTTTACCTCAGTTCCTCTCATCTGTAAAATGGGACCCACTGTGGGGCCGGAGGTGACCACTATCTGCCTGCCTTCTGTGCCCTAAGTGCCCAGGAACTGTTAATTCCCTTTCCTCATCCAGTCAGCACTGCTTTAAAAGCTCGTGGAAAAGGCTCAGGATGAGGAAATAAATAATGAATCGGAGTCCCATCACATGCCCGCGGCAGACAGACTGGAGCCTGGGATGAGAACATCGGGGCGCTGCGGTGCCACTGTGGGGGGGGGGGGGGTGGAGGCGGGGCTGTCTCGGAAGGGAAGCTGATGACTGGGCCCTGGGAAGGTCTGTCTGGTGGGGTGGGGGGGGTGGGGGGTGGCGTGGTGGTCTTCACCCCCAGATGTCCTGTCTGTCAGAACCTCCACCCCCCAGCCCAGTCGTTACAAGCTGTAAATTAGCCATCCTCCCCCTCTGAAAAAAAAAAGCCACCTTGGTTGAGCACCTACTAAGTGTTAGGCACGAGATGGCACTTTTTTCTGCTTTCTCGTTCAATCCTTGCAACTACTGAGGAGGGCAAGTGGTGACACGCATTTGACAGACAGGTTAACAGAGGCTCAGAGAGGGAATGGTTTGTTCAAGATCCCACAGCTACTAAATCAGCCAGGGTGACTAGAATTCAGGTCTGTGTGGCTGTTTCAAAAACCCTGCTTTTTCTGCTGAAGTTCCCAGGTGGTGCAATGGTTAACACGCCTGGCTGCTAACCAAAAGGTTGGTGGTTTGAGTCTACCCAGAGGTGCCTCAGAAGAAGGGTAATCTACTTCTGAAAAATCAGCCATTGAAAACTCCGTGGAGCACAAGTCTACTCTGACACACATGGTGTTGTCATGAGTCGGAACTAACTCAATTTCAACTGGTTGTTTTTTTCTGTCAGGCCACCCTGCCCCGCCTCACTCCCAACCTAAAGATTCCCCTCAGTCTCTCTCTTCATGTATAGATGGCTTCTTTAGATTTTATTTTCTCAATTTTTATCTACCAAACATCCTGAAGTAAGGGGTCCCCCCATTAGCAAAATTTATGAATAAAGAAGTTGTGTGGCTATGAAAATAAGTGTAGTTTGCAAAATGGAGCCCACTGTCTTATATTTCTTATATTCCTCAGAATCTGCCTTAGAAAAGCCAGCACCAAGAGTTTCAATTCCAGCTGAGATATCTGTGTTCAGACCCAGTTGGACCAATTTGTCCCTGGAAGATCCTGTTCAGTTCCAACGTCCTGGAAGGATGTGAACTGGAGGTTTTGCACGTTTCCAGGCTTCAACAACTGAGCTACCAGTTAGGGTTCCGTTCTGTTCCTTGGATAATAAATTGTTTTAGGGGAGTGGACCAAGGTGTACACTCCTCCATCTGTGTGTTCATTGTTCAACACTTATTTATTATAAGCCTGTTCTGTGCCAGACTTGGGGATCAGAGATGGAGCAGTCCTGCCTTCCTGGAGCTCAGGGTCCAGGGCAAGAGAGAGGTGCTGAGTGAAGTCTGAGCAGGACAGGTAGAGCAGAGGGGAGAAGCAAGGCTAACCCAGAGAAGGCTCTGGAAGGGCTATTCCACCAATCCAGCTGAATAATGTGGGAACTGCCCAACTCGGGCAGTGGTGGTTCAGGGGTAGAATTCTTGCCTTCTGTGAAGGAGACTGAGTTCGATTCCCAGCCAATGCACCTCAAGTGCAGCCACCACCTGTCCCTCATTGGAGGCTTGTGTGTTGCTATGATGCTGAACAGGCTTCAACGGAGCTTCCAGACTAAGAAGGACTAGGAAGAAAGGCCTAGCGACCTACTTCCAAAAACCAGCCAGTGAAAATCCTACAGATCACCACGGTCTGATCCACAACCAATAATGGGAATGGCACTGGACAAGGCAGCATTTCATTCTGTTGTGTATGGGGTCTCCATGAGTCAGGAGCCAGCTCGCCAGCAGCTAACAACTTTTTCAACTTACACACCCTTAGTGGGTGAAACTGTCTCAGTTTTAAGTTTGTCAATGTTTCTTAACCACCCTCCACCTTGGCACTTTCTACCTTTTTCTATAGCAAATGCTTGCAGATGTCCAAACAGATGAGCAAAAGGTAATTGGGTATGGGCAGAAAAACTTGCAAACCATTAGCCAATTAGCCTTGAACGGATAGTTTGCATTTTTTTTAAGGCTTTGTGTGTGTGTGTGTGTGTGTGTGTGTGTGTGTGTGTGTGTGTGTGACTTTATAACACATACTTGGTTCCTGCTGTAATACTTCTTCCCAGTTCAGTGGAATGGAAGCCTATATATCAAATGATCCTGGTGTCTTGCCAAGGGCTCCATGACTTCTGGGGGCTCTGTTTCTGGCATATCCTTGAGAATCCTTCCTTTGGGAGATGGAGGCTCCCAAGTTGGGGTGGGATGGGGGCAGTCGAGGTAGGACTGGGGTCAAGTTCCAGCCTTGCCATTTACAAGCTGGTTGATCTTAGATGGGTTACTTTACCTCTCTGAGCCTCACTTAATTCATAAATAAAGTAGAACAAATTATTATTTATCTTGGAGGTTGGCAGAAGAAGTAAAGGAGGTAACTATAAAATTACCCAGTACAGAGCTGTGCTTAATAAGAATAACTATTATGGTCACTTGTTCAAGCAGCTGTCTCTTGTACATTTTGTGGCACCTGTGTCCAAGCTAGGCCCTGTGCTGGATACTGAGGACCACGAGGTTAATCAGATCCAGGAGCTCATGCACAGGCAATCTAGAGGTTTGAGGGATGATCTCACTGGTAAGGAGAGTGGTGTGGGTGACAGGGGTCAAGTGGTTCAGGGGTAGAATTCTCACCTTCCATGTGGGAGACCCAGGTTTGATTCCTGGCCAGTGTACGTCATGTGTAACAACCACCCATCTGTCAGCAGAGGCTTGCATGCTGCTATGACTCTGAACAGGTTTCAGCAGAGCTCCCAGACTAAGATAGACTAGGAAGAAAGGCCTGGCGATCCACTTCTGAAAACCAGCCAAGGGAAACGCTATGGATTGCAACAGTACCATGCAGTTTTTTGTTCTGTTGTGCACAGGGTTGCCATGAGTTGGGGGCAGACTCCACAGCAGCTAACGATGGCAAGACAAAGAAAAGTGGGTGGGGGCTGCTAGAGAGGAAGGTCGGTGGCTAGGTCGCCCTCATTCCTAGGCTGTCTTGACCAAGGGCCCTGAGCAACACTTGAGTTAACACCGAGCTGCACAACTCAACAATGACAGGAGTGTGAGAGCTCAAGGGAGCATGCCATCGCCATATGGTGAATTCTGGAGCGGGGTAAAATCTGTCACAGGCATACTGGCCCAAGTTGGTACTTTGTGACTTCTGGCTGTTCCCCCAAAATAAAATAAACCACACAAGGAAGGAGATTTGATGCTTCCAGAGCCATCCAATCTGTCACCAAGTCCCACTTGAAGGCAAACTCAAAAAGGAGTTTCAACAAGTGGTGGAACAGGGGACAAATGTATGTGTGGGAGGGGGCGCTCAGAAGGGAATAACTTGCACGTTGTTAAAATACGATCTGTTTATTCCTTTGGTGACGGAATTTTCTAGTAGAGCACAAAGCAGAGGTCTGAGCAAGGTGCCCTGGGTGGCCAGAGAGAAGAACCCTGGGCAGCCAGGGGAAGGCTTCCCCAAGGAGGAGCTTTTCAGGCTGTGGATAAACAAGTCCTTTTTAGACAATAAGACCCTGGGGGACAACTCAGAGTAAGCTAGGTACTTGAGACTTTGAAATGCAGCTGGGAAGCCCCATCTGCCTCTCCCCACCAAGCCCCCACCCACTCAGCTACACCCACTCCTCATTCCAGGCCCACCCTCAGCTGCCTCCCCAGCCCTGCAGCCGCCACATGACGACATCCTGGCCTAAGCCCCCTCTTCAGCAGCCCCTCTGAGGAGCTATTTGCAGAGGCCTTCGTTTGGGGGATCTGGGGCTTTACACACAAGTGTTTGATTTTAAAAAGAGAAGAGAAGCCACAGCAGGTGCCTCTACTTCCATCCCACCCCCATCCCACCCTCTGAGGGCTCCTGGGGGTCTTTGTGTTGTATGTATGTGTGTGTGCGAGCACGTGTGCGTGAGCTTCATCTCTACATCTGCTGCCCTATGACAAGGGCCTTTAAAGCTCCACAATGACGCCATCTGCCAGGAACAGCCGGCTGACCGCTCGGTTGCCGTGGCAACCAAGATGACAGTGTGAGGCCTTCAGAAAAAACGCCATGCTAACCAGTAGGGGAAGTCTCTGGGCAGTGCAAACAGTCCACCTGCTCAGCTGCTAACTGAAAGGTTGGAGGTTCAAGTCCACCCAGAGGTGCCTCGGAAGAAAGGCTTGGGTGATAGACTTCTAAAAATTAGCCACTGAAAACCCTATGGAACACAGTTCTATTCTGACACACATGGCAGAGCTGACTGGAGAACAATTGGTCTTAACCATGTAGAGAAGGTCCCCTGTAGCATGGCCCATAGCCCTGGGTTTCCTCAGCCCACACTCCAGATGGAGGAAAGGCTGGTGTTCAAAGGGAAGAAGAGAAGGAAGAGGGGTCATGGAGGTGTTTGGCCTCTGGGTGATGAAGGACAGGTCCTTCCCCTGGGACTTCTTGGAAACTTAAGCTCTCAGAAGGTCAACAGCTCACCTTGACCTGACGGGGAGTCAGTCCTTCATTGGAGGAGACCCCGTGGTCTTCACCAGACATGCCATGGTGAGCATCTCTGCATCTACTATTTCCTTTGCTTGGAACCTCTTTCTTTCACTCATCAGCTTAGGGAAGGTCTGCTCGTCCTTCAAGATCCATCTCAGGGTTTCCTTCTTGGAACTTTCCAAACAGAGGGGAGTGTGTCCCCCTCTCTGGACTGCCATTGTCTTCGTATTCACCCATCCCCTACCAGATGTGTACTCGAGGACAGGGATTATATGTCTTGGCTATCCCGGGGACCCAGCATATGGTAAATTCTAGAAAATGTTAAATAAATTAAGTCACTTTATTTCTCAGCCACTTGGCAAGGGATTTCAACATCCAGAGCTTCAGCTGCCTACCATACAGGGGTAAATGGGAAGGGGGACATGGAAGAGCCTTCTCAACCCTGCAGTATGGTATGGTATGTGGGTATTTCTCTGCTAATGTCAATGCCACAGACCCTGGGGTCTCTGAAGAGCAGGCCATACTCACATAGTGGCAGGAAGTCACCTACTGTATCTTGCTGTTGTTGATAGCTTTGGTTGAGTTGGCCCCTGACTCATAGCAACCCCAAGCACAATGGAGCAAACTGTTGTGATCCACAGGGTTTTCACTGGCTGATTTTCAGAAGTAGATTGCCAGGCCATTATTACTAGTTTGTCTCAGTCTGAAAGCTCCACTGAAATCTGTTCAGCATCATAACGATGCACAAGCCTCCCCTGACAGATGGGTGGTGGCTGCCCATGAAGTGGATGGGTAGGAAGAGAACCTGGTTCTCCCACACAGAACACTCGAGAATTCTACCACTGAACCACCAATGGCTCACATACCTGTATCTTAGTTTATGTCTTATTCTGGGTATGCAGTAGGGAAAACACTGGAGTAAGAATCAGAACTGAGACCTACTCGGTATGCTATTCTTAGGGGGCCGCGGGTTAAATCATTCATTCACAAATTCCCTGATTTTGGGGTCAAAGTATCTGTGCATCTCCCTCCCAAGTGGCTGTACCAGTGGATCTGCGTACTGGTAGTATGTCTAAGTCCCCTCTGCCCTGTATCCCTCCCCAGTCTTTATATTGGCAGGTTTCTAGTTTCTGCCAATCTGAGAGGACTGAACTGGTGTCTTGTTCTGAATCTCATTTCTCCAATTTCTAGTGACCTTGAGCATCTTTTCATGGCCAACGAGGTCTCCTCCTCTGCCAATGGTCACTCCTTAGCTCTGGCCCATTTTTATTATTTTTTAATTGCTTAACTTTTTCTTAGTGATCTGTAGGAGCTCTTTCTATATAAATTCTGAAGATGACTCCTTTCTTGAATGCATGGCAAATATCTCTGTTCCCAATTGGTGCCTGATGTTTTAACTTTACGTTAGCTGTCCTTTGTGAAACTCGTTTCGAATTTTTACGTAGTCAAACAGAACAGCAAAAGGCTGAGGCTCATATAAGCACCATACTTGTGAGACCCTTTGTAGCCACATGTTTTTTTTTTATCTGCAAAGAACTTCCCCTTTCATGATCTCCTTTGAGCCCCTCTAGGCCCTGTGAGGTGGGAAGAGTAGGGATTATTATTCCTATTTCACAGATTAGAAATGGAGACCCTGTCATGGACATCTGACCCTTTTGCCTTCCGGCACCTTCTCCTCCTCCCTCTTCTGTTAACTGGCGCTTGACTTTTCTTTTGAGGAACCCCATCCCTCACAATCTTTGACCTTGTGGTCTAGGTAGAGTTGGCTCCAGAGAGGGCATAAGACCTAGGCCTGGCCACCTGGAGCACTCCATTCCCAGGATAGGACAGGGCCTGACCTGAGCTGGGCCAATGAGAGCGCTACCCAGGACACAGGCTGGAATTATGGAGAGATGCTTTCTACTGGTGAATTCTATTTGAGAATAAAGCCAGTACCAAAGAAAACAGATCAAAAGATAGAGAGACCTATTTTTGACAACATTCACACCTGGATCCAGCCATGCCTGAGGCCTGCTGTGTGCCAGAGTCGATTCCAACTCATAGTGACGCTATAGGATAGAACTGCCCCTTACAGTTTCCTAGACTGTAATCTTTACAAAAGCAGATTGCCAGGTCTTTTCTCCCATGGAGCTGCTGGTGAGTTTGAACTGCTGACCTTTTATTAGCAACTGAGCACTTAACTACTGTGCCACCAGGGCTCCTTGCCTGAGGCCTACCTTCTCCTTAAGCTAGCTTGAGGTGGGGTTCTGTCTCTTCTGTACAGAATCCTGACTAATATCAACCTATTCACAATAGGAAACAAAAGAGCCAGGACTGGATCCCTGATCTTGAGCCATTATTAAAAGTATTAAGAGGTATAGAAGCATAAGGGCCTTTCAATGCTACATTCATTCATCTGTAGGTTGTTTCTCTGCCACCGTTTCTAGGCATCTTCAGTGTTACAGTGCTCTCTCTCTCCCTCTCTTTCTCTCAGTCTCCTGGTTCTAGGTGCTTCTCAGTGCAGGGATCCTGAGTCCAAAGGAAGCACTCCACTCTTGGCCCTTCTTCCTTGGTGGTGGTGAGATCCTCTTTCCTCCCTCTGGGATGGCTCATTTTAAGCCTAGCGGGATGGCAAAACTGACCAATCCCTTGGGTGGGCCACAATTACCTTATCTGCACAGTCCCACCCAATCACTTGGGTGTGAGTTACAAGACCATGGTGAGAAAGGCCACACAAAAGCAACATATCACACTGTACCAACCTATTCACTGCAGGAAGTGAAAGAACCAGGACTGGATCCCTGACCTGGAATCATTATTCATTCATCTGTAGACCTCAATTTCCAAGTCTGTGAGGTAGTGAAAACCACCCTGACTCTTCCATCTCAGCTGACTCTGGCTTACCAAACATCTCCTAGGTTGATCAACTGAAGCTAGGCACTCCGACCCCAATGTTCTGACCCCAAGGACTAGATGTAACAGAAGTAACAGCACAAAAGAAAACTAACATCAGCTGCAACTACCCAGAAAAAACTGGGCTCAGTAGAGACAATGGCAAAAAAGAAAGAAGAGTAAAGGACTATCAGGGACTATAAGTGGAAATTAGATCTGGAAAAAAATGAGTTAAATCTTTCACTTTAAAATTTACACAGAAAAGGACAAACCCTGCTAAGAATCATTTTTATATAAAACAAACAAACCTGGAGAAAAATCATAAACATCTAATCAAGAGTTGCTTAAGGGATTAAATTGATTCTGTGGCATTCACTCTGGGAAATATTTTTTTGATGCCAGGTCATCAATAGGGATGCGATCCTGGTAATGTTTCTAAGCATCCTTGGGGCCGGAGCCTCAGGTATTCAGCCTGAGCTCCAGCCCAGCGGCTGCTCGTGGGGCCCTCCCTGCCCACTCACCGTGGTGATGAACCTGTACAGTGGCTGTCGTCGCTCCGTGTACTTGACGGTGATGGGGCTGAGGTCGTAGCGGAACCAGATGGCGGGGATGATGCGGCCTGTGTGGCTGTAGGCCACGTACTCCTGGGGGTAGGAAGACAAAAAGGGAGCGTGAAAATCAGAAGCACAAACTGTCTCATGGTGGTGGGGGTTGGATTCAGGAGGGTCCTGCAGAGCCCTCAAGAATGGGCTTCTTTCCTTCTCTCTGCTGTGGAGGGAGTGGATGCCACTCACAATCCCCCCCATCCACCCAGGTTCTAGGCTCTGCCCTCTGGCATCTGAATGGGCAACTCCAGCAGGGCATTTTTGACCCTTTGCTGCTTGGAAACTGACCCTATGAGCTGTAAGCAGCCCCAGAATGAAAATGGGAGTCTACAAGCAGAGACAGGAAAGGAAAAAGTATGATTTGGGCTCAGTCTGAGAAAAGGCCTATTTCCTTCTTCTTTTTATACCCTTCAACTCCTGGGTCACCCCAAATCCATTCATTGATCCAGCAACCGACTGCGGAGCTCTTGCTCTATGCTGGCCTTGTGGTGGCTGCTGGGGACCCTCAGGTGAGTAACACTGCCCCTCCCCCACAGGGGTCACTGTGCGAAGGAGACAGACACAAGAATATCCCTAACATGGCAACAGTATATGTGTGGTGATAGAGGGATGTAGAGAGCCGAGGCCTGAACGAATACCCAGTTCTCTTCAGGGGTGGGTAGAAGGCTCACCAAGGAGGGGACGCTCTGAGCTACATGTGACGGAAAAGCAGGAGTCCTGGGTGGATGGGGGGGATTGTGAGTGGCATCCACTCCCTCCACAGCAGGGAGAAGGAAAGAAGCCCATTCTTGAGGGCTCTGCAGGACCCTCCTGAATCCAACCCCCACCACCATGAGACAGTTTGTGCTTCTGATTCTCACGCTCCCTTTTTGTCTTCCTACCCCCAGGAGTACGTGTGTGTGTGCATGCGTGTGCACATGAATGTCAGATGAATGGCACTGTGGGGAGCGTGCTTCTAAAAAAAAAAAAAAAAAAACCTAAAAAACCAGAACTTGAAAGCCAGGGGACACAGCCCTCCCATAGCCCTTCCCGGTGAGGGCCACAGCAGGCACTTAAAGGAAGTTAAGGGGCTGAATTTACAGTGTCCCTTGGGCCGGTCCCTCCCTCTACCAGGCTCTTGGTGTCTCCATCTAAGTGCTTAGGGGTCTGGGATGATGACCCATGGGACTTCTCTGGTTTGGACACTTCAGAGTGCTGATAACTTCTGGGCTGGTCTCACTGGTCTGCAACAACAGGGATCATGCTGAACCACTAGGTGCCCTCAGCCCCCAATACTAGGGCCTGTGCTCACAGTGATGACACAGACCTGACAGCTTGGCTGGACCACCACTGGCCTGATGTATGCAGTGTGGCTCCCACGGCAATCTGGGGCCGGAGCCACAGAGAAAACTGAGCAAGCTGTTCCAGCCGCTGGGCTCTTGCCAGAGCCTTGGGGAAGAAGCCTTAGGCAAAGAAAGATTAGCTTTCTCCAGGAAAAGCTGATGGGGTAGGGTGACTTTCTGGGTTATAACCCAGAGCTGAGGGACAGAAACAAATAAGGAAAAAGATAGCAGTTTGAAAACATTGCCACATTTGACTACAGTCTTATGAGGTGGGTAATATTCCCATTTCCAAACGAGTGAACTGAGTAAACTATGTGACTTGTCCCAGGTCACATAGTTAGTGAAAGACTGAGTTGAGGTTTGAACCTAGGTCATGTGGTCCACAGCCCACACTCTCTCTGCTCGCCCTGCATCCACGTTCTCTCATCCATTAGATGCTGTCAGCTCTTGAGGCTCCAAAACACACTGAATAAAAGAGAGGACTCCCCTAGGAGAGTTACACTGGAACACCAACCCTTGTGGGTCAGAGCAGATGGACACCAAATCACTGAGAAAGAGTGGTTCCCAGGCTGGCAGACTCAATGGCCACTCACTCGAATAGTGGATGATGCTGTGATCAAGAATCCAGGCTCTGGAGTCCAAAAAAGAACCTATTTCCAACCCCCTCTAGGCCACTTTATAGCTCTGTGACCACCTCTCTCTGCCTCAGTGGCCAAATCTGTAAAATGGGGACAATAATAGTCTCAGCCTTGGAACTGTCATGACTCAAAAAGATGATGGCTGCAGGAAGTTTAGCATACTGCCTAGCCCATAATAAGTACTCAATGATAGCTCCTCCTCCTGCTGTTATTATTAAAATTAATTAGGCTAAACAATGTCACTTAAAGTCCTGGAACAGAAGAAAAAGGAGAGTTCTGGCGGTAAAGGTGGGCCGTGCCATCTGTCAGGGTCTAGTGCGGACACCTCTACCAACAGGCTGTGGCCATTCATGTCCCATCGGCAATGTCTTCTCCGGGGAAGCCTGAGTCTGTCTTGGCTTGAAATCACTAACTGTTGGGTCATCCCATTCCATTGCTCTGACCACGCTCTGGTTTCCATGGAGGGCTGCCTGCTCCTCCATGATGTGTGTTGCTTGCTGGGACATTCCTGTTAACAGCCAAGTAATTAACGGCCATCCTGGTGGGATTCTCCTGCCTTATGATTTTAGAAAAAATGCCTGTGCCTGAGAGCTGGAGCAGCTCCCTGGTACTGAGCAATCAGGCTCTGAGGGTGAAGGACTGGGGCCAGGTACAGGGCACAGAGATGCTTGTAACCCCTGGAACCTTTCAGGGAGGCCACCTGCCTGCTCTTCCGCAAACACATCACACCTGTATCCTGGTTAGATTTTTCCTCCCTTGACTCTGAGACCACTTTAAGCACGGGGGCTGAGCCTTCCATCTTTACCGGGAGACAGAGCCTGGCCAGAGCAGCCACAAGAAAGGCCTCCTGAATTGGACCAGAGGAAACAGAGCCAGCCACTTGTCACCTCTGCATTTCACCAGCAGAGGGCACGATTGCACATGGCTGGGCACATCCAGGGCCCCACGCACCTTGTTGGCTACCGTGTACTGGTAAGAGTACCGCTGCTTGCCATTCTTGTCCTCGTATACCGTTGGCACGATCTTCAGGATGTAGTCGTGGGAGGCAAGGGCTGCGGGAAGGACATGCAAGGTGAAGGTGGGCTATGGGGCAGCTCTTTCATTTATTACCAGGGGAATCATTCCCCACATATTCACATGTTTTCCCCTGGATACTGGGAACAGAAAGATTCCACCTCCCAGGATCTTCACTCCTGAACTGGTTATAATATTAACATTCCAGAAACAACTCAAATGTCCATCAACTCATTAAAGAATGGGTGCTGAGGGAAGAAAACCTCCAAGAGACATAAAAAAAAAAAGAGAGACATAGTTAAGTGAAAAAAACCCAGTTACAGAACAGGGAGAGTGGATAATCAATTTCCATGTATTGCGAGCAGGGGAAGATTTCTCCTATATATGTATATGTATATGTATATGTATATGTATATGTATATGTATATGTATATGTATATGTATATGTATATGTATATGTATATGTATATGTATATGTATATGTATATGTATATGTATATGTATATGTATATGTATATGTATATGTATATGTATATGTATATGTATATGTATATGTATATGTATATGTATATGTATATGTATATGTATATACACACACACATACCCACTGCCGTCGAGTTGATTCCGAATATATATATGTGTGTGTGTGTATATATATATATATATATATAAACACATACAGAAGAATTTTTTAGAAAGATGCCGGAGAAACTATTAGCAGCATTAGCCTCTGGGGAGGAAGGCAGGATTTGAGAAAAATTATATTTTTTTACTTTTCAAACAAACTGGGTTTAAGTTTTAACCAGAAAGAGTTTACCTCTCAGGAAAAGTGCATCTATGAAGAATTGATCAATTTCTCTCTGGATTTTCCATTCATGAAAGATAAATTACGTCCCTCCACTGTAGTCCTGTCATATTTCACCATAACTCTCTCCTCCCTCCTCTCCCACTGGACCAAGGAGGATGCTGAGGGCAGGGACCACGCCTTACTCAACTGTGTGTCCCCAGAGCCCCTCGCAGGGCCTGGTACGGAATGGATGTGGCAGATGCTTACTGAATGAATGGACGGATGGAAGGATGAGTGGACAGAGGCATGAATGGAGAACAGATGAATCAGCTTCTGATAAGCATGAAGTCACCGGAATTGAACACTAGGCCGACAGAATGCTGGCTCAAAGCTGCCAGTATCACCCGGGAAAGCTGTGAATTCTCTTGGGCCTCCTGAGATGCTAAGAGAAGCTCAAGGACCCTCCCATTCCTGCTTTCTAGAATCTTAGTTTGGAGACAGAAATTGAGGCCTGTGGGCTCTACTCTGAGTCTCATAGACGAGTCATTCCAGGGTCCATGGAGTCATTCTCTGTGAGAGGGCAGGGAACACAGAACGTTCACAGTCCCTGGCTTGCTCCCTCCCTGCTCTTCCTGCCCATGCTGTACCTGAGGGTGGACAGGACTTCGTAATTGGTTTTGAGACCTGACTCTCTGAAATACCTGGGAAAAAACTTGCAGCCGAGGTTAAGTCCATGAAGGCCCCCAATACTCCTTTGTTCAACCCTGCAGTGGTCCTCAGAGGCCGGGAGCACTAGATTCCCCAGTACTTAACAGGCAGACTCCTGGGCTTCATCCCCTGAGATTCCCACTCAGTGGGTCTGGGTGCAGGTGCGGCTCACAATCCACATCTTAAACCAGGAGCCCAAAGTCCACCCTTAAATCTAGTGGCCCAGATGCCCGAGGCCCCAGGTTAAAAACTCGAAGGAATGAAAGAGGAAATGCCTGACAAAAAGCATTTTCGCCCACCTCTAATACTCCTGCTACAGTGTGTATAAAATATAGGAGATCACCAAGAAAAAAAAAAAAAAATCCATTGATAAACCCACCCTCTATAGAAAACTGTGGTTAATATTCTTGTGCATAAACTGCCAGACCTTGTATACGTTTATACAAATATTTACGTTTTACTAACGTAGGATCATTCTGTACTTTGTTCTAAGAACTGAACATGACGAACCTGTTTTTCTCAAAGACGGAGGATGTAAGCTCTACAGAGGCAGTGTTTTAGTTGCTTCCATATCCCCATGCCCAGCACATTGCCTGGCACACAGTAGGTGCTCAATAAATGTTTGTGGCCTGAATGCAAGCAAGGTTCAGACACATGGCAGTCAGTGGCCACACACATTCCAACATATGTGTAGACAATGGACCAGACCAACCCTGGACTCTGACGTGGTCTCTTATTTTCATTCATGTCAACAATAACTTAATGAACACGATTTTCCTAAATTTCTGCACAATGTCTTAATTATTTCCTTAGCTTACTCTCCTATGAGTAGACTCAATGACTCATAGGGAATGATCATTCTTAAGGCCTTTGATCAACTGCAGTACAACCTGCCAATGCCCACTATTTACCCCCATGTGGGTGCCTTGTTAGCTGGCCTCTCCTAGCGGCTCCTGGCTCCAACCTGATCTAGGTAGGCTCAAAGGTCCTTCATACTCCCTCTCTCCCTTCAAACATCTTATTATGGAAACTTTCAAACATAATAAAAAACAGAGACTTGTATAACAAACCCCCATGTACCCACTGCCCCAGCTTCCACAATGATCAACACACGGCCTATCTTGTTTCATCTCTACCTTGCCACTCCTTCCCATTTTATTTTGAAGCAAATCCCAGACATCTCATTGATTCACCCATAAATATTTCAGTATGCCTCCCTAAAAGATAAGAACTCTTAAATGACAAAAACACTGTCATCATCAAAACTAAAAAGAAAATAGTCATTCCTCATTAATTTCAAATACTGAGAGAGGGTTCAAATTTCTATTTACAAATGTCACATATATGCATGTGTGCATTTGTACATACATATACATACACATATACATTTATATACATGTTGTTGCTGTTGCTAGTTGCTGTCAAGTCGATTCTGGCTCATGGTGGCGCCATGTGTGCAGAGTAAAACTGTACTTCATAGGGTTTTCAAGGCTGTGACCTTTTGGAAGCAGATAGCCAGGATCTACTTCTGAGGTGCCTCTGGGTGTGTTTGATCCACCAGCCTTTCGGGTTAGTAGTTCAGCACTTAACCATCTGCACCACCCAGGGATTCCTTATATATACACTGAAAACAAACAAACAAACCCATTGGCGTCTCGAGTCAATTCTGACTCATGGCGATCCCAAGCGTTATAGAGTAGAACTGCTTCGAAGGCTTTTCTTAGCTGTAATCTTTATGGAAGCAGATTACCAGGCCTTTCTTCCCCCGTGCTGCTGGGTGGGTTCAAACCGTCAACCTTTAAGTTAGTAGGTGAACACAAACCGTTTGCGCCACCCAGGAACATATACATACACATATGTGTATGGATCATTCTGACTCATGGCAACTGCATGTGTGTCAAGAGAACTGTGCTCTATAGGGTTTTCGATGGCTGATTTTTTAGATGTAGATTGCCTTGCCTTTCTTCCAAGGTGCCTCTGGGCGAATTCAAACCTCCAGTCTTTTGGTTAGCAGCTGAGTGTGTTAACCGTGTTCACCACCCCGGGACTCCTTCATATACATACATATGTATACATATATACCAAACTTGTTTTGACACCCCAGTCGCTATGGGGCACGTTCCACGTTCCACCTTAGCTTCTGTCCTAGCGAACTGGTTCCTGATGTAGCTCAAGATGACAGTGACGATGCGAATGGCTAACATATATTGAGCATTCACTGTGACCTAGGCTGTGCCCTGAAGCCTTTACATGCTCTCATTAATCCTCACAGCAAGGCTGTATAAGATCTTCTCCCCACTTTACAGATGCAGAGGTATTAAACGACTTCCCCAAGATCACAGGCCTGGGCCACAGGAGCAGGGACTGCAGAGGCCGAAGTCCTCATTGTCACACTGTACCGCCATCTGACAGGGGCTCCCCACGGCAGCCTCCAGAGTGGGACAGTTAGCGCCTCTTACCATCTATGATATACTTATTGTACAGGGACAGAGTAGTGGACAAAGCAGGCAGAGTCCCTGAGTTCATGGAGCTTATGTTCTAGCTGAAGAGACAGCCCAGAAACAGAAAATTGAAAGAACCAGATCATTTCAGAGAGCAGAGGCATGTGTTAGGGAGAACACGTTTGTTAGTACAAATGGGGGTTACTTTAGGTAGGATGGTCAGGAAGAGCCTCCCTGAGGTGGTGACATCTGAGCTGAGACCTGGAGGACAAGCTGCAGCCAGCACGGAAAGACCTGGGAGCCAAGAGAACTGCAAATACAAAGGCCCGAGGGGATACCGAGCTTGGGAGCTGAGCACTTGAACCCAGCCCTCCTTCTGACTTTCTGTTGCCTGATTCTATACACTATTCTTTCTACTGAAGCCAGCCTGTGATGGCTTTTGTCACCAGCCCAGAGCAGGCACAGTTTTCTGCCTAAACCCTCTATCTGCTCTCACACTCTGGGCCTTTCTAGCTGGATCCTCTCCCACTACCAAGCAGCTGCGGGTCCTCGCCAAATGCAAGCGCGTGTGGATGGTCACCTTGGGACAGCACACTGCCTTACACAAGAAGGGCAAGGACTACACCACTGTATGGAGAGTCACCAACCTCTACTATAATCGGACATTTGCATTAAAACGAGAAGGAGGTGCCATGTGTCAAAAAGGAGGTATTCTTTTATACTCCAACGTTGCTGCCTGGGTGGTACAAAGGGTCACTATGCCTGGCTGCTACCCACACGGTTGGAGGTTTGAGTCGACCTAGACATGCCTCCAGCGAAAGGCCTGGTGACCTACTTCCAAAAATCAGCCGTTGGAAACCCTACGAAGCACAGTTCTACTCTGACACACGTGGGTCACATGAGTCGGAGTCGACTGGATGACGAGTGGCTTGGTTTCTGTAGCCTGAATGGGTTCGGATTCAGCTGGAAAGCAACTAAGCAACATGAGACAAATGCCATAAATACCTGCAGCAGTCCTGTGATGGCGAAAAAGTAGAACAGAACTTTTTAATGAAAATTCCTGACTAAAGCGTGGCAGAGCTGCTAGCTGTGCAACTCCGCGACAATGGAAAGTATAAAAATGGTGGTTATGAAATAGCGTCAAGTACAAAAATCAGAACGGAAACTGCTACTAATGGTTTGAAAAATGACTTCTACTCATGGACAAGGACTCGAAGGGGCACAGAGAAGTGAAAAGTTTGATTTGTTGGGGTATACTTCAGGGATGAATGTACAAGGGTCTAAGACCCCAGGTGTATGCATACAAATAGAAGGTGTGTGTGCACATGTGTAGGTGTGTGTGTGTAGAAAGGTGTGTGTGTGTGCATGTGTAGGTGTGTACATGTGTAGGTGGGTGTGTGTGCGTGCAAGTAGGCATGCACACATGTGGGTAGGTGTGTGTGCATGCATGTAGGTGTGCACAGGTGTGGGTAGGTGTGTGTGCATGCATGTAGGTGTGCACAGGTGTGGGTGTGTGTGCATACATGTAGGCGTGCACAGGTGTGGGTATGTGTGTGTGCATGCACGTAGGTGTGCACACCTGTGGGTATGTGTGTGTGCATGCATGTAGGCATGCACAGGTGTGGGTGTGTGTGTGCATGCATGTAGGTGTGTACACATGTGGGTGTGTGTGTGCAAGTAGGCATGCACATGTGTGCATGCATGTTTTAGGTGTGCACACCTGTGGGTGTGTGCATGCATGTAGGTGAGCACATGTGTAGGTATGTGTGTGTGCATGCATGTAGGTGTGCACACCTGTGGGTATGTGTGTGTGCACGCATATAGGTGTGCCCATGTGTAGGTACACATGCATGCAGGCACACTATGCCTATGTGGAGACCAGGTGGTGTCTCTTGAATCCGGGCCAAGGTGCTGAGGTGCAGGGAGCCGAGGAGGGAAAGGTCTCAGGGAGGAGCCACTCACAGGTGGGGTGAGGGAGGGGTGCCCAAGGTGGCCAGACCTGAATGGGGGTGAGGCCTGATCAAGCCACCTGCAGACCTGTTCTCATGGTGCAACATGGAGCTGGAACGAGCCCTGGCTCTGCCATCAGTCCCTGTGGGGTCTTAGGTGATTATCTCAATGGGGTAACTCTACTGCCCCCCAGGCCAGCTGTGGGAAGGGAGCGAGGCGATGTCCAGAAAGTATGATCAGCGAGTGTCTGGTGCACGTTCCCTCCCTGCCCTCCTTCCGCCTGCTCTATTGGGGCTGCAAGGCAGGATACTTACGGTTGGAGTGGAGTCTGTCTGCTCCCCCGAGAGCGTTGAATGCCCCCTGGACGTTCTGGACCTGTGGAGAAGCCCAGAGAGCAGACTGTCACCAGGAGGTCCAGTGTGGGGAACCAGGAAGGTACAGCCTAGCCTGGGGAGGCCCCGGGGCCTTGCCGTGTGTAAATGGGGACCCAGCAGGCCCATCTCAGAGAGAATTGTGGGGAACAAGATATGGAGCAGGATGGCACACAGTAGGCACTGGTTTGCTACCTTACTATGTGCCATCTCTGTCCTGGGTTGTTGTTAGTTGCTGTCGACTTGGCTCTGAATCATGATGACCTTCTGTATAAAAGAATAAAACATCGCCCAGGCCTTTACCATCTTCCAGCACGATACTGGACGACGTTCTGTTGTGATCCAAAGGGTTTTCACTGGCTGACTTTTGGAATTAGATCACCAGGCTTTTCTTCCTAGCCTGTTTTAGTCTGGAAGCTCTGCCGAAACCTGTCTACCATGTGACCCTGATGGTAGTTGAAATACCGTTGGCATAGCTTCCGGCATCAGAGCAGCATGCAAGCCACTTGATATCATCTCATTGAATGCCCCTAATGATGTATCAGTGGGCCCATTTTATAGAAGAGCAAACCAAGGCTTGGAGAAGCACTGAAACTTGTTGAAGGTCCTGCGGCTGCTAAGTTGCTGAGCCAGGCACTTAATCCAGGCCTGTCTGACTCCAAGCCTGAGCTTTTTCCAATAAGCCATGCAGAAAACTCAGGCGAAGATGGATCTGGGTCCCAGCATGCTCTTCCTGAGACCTACAGCCCTCTGAGAGGCCACTTGAGAAGCCCAGGGCAGGGGTGGCCCAGAATTGCTGGCCTTGTTGTTTTCTGCAGAAAACACAGCAGTTGTGAAGAGGCCCCTCCTCACAGCAACCAGTGGGGCTGTGTCCTCCTGCAGGGGCCGTTGTAGCACACAGGCCTCACGGCCTCATTCCTCCCCTCCCCATAGGACTGATGGGAAACAAGGCCAGCCTCAAGGAGCATCTAAAGCTGGACAAGGCAGGCACAGCACAGGGACATCATACCACTGGCACAGTGAACAGGGCTTACTGAGCTAGATGGAGTTCCTGGGTGGTGCAAGCAACGTATCTGATGCTGAACAGGTTTCAGCAGTGCTTTCAGACTAAGGTGGACCAGGAAAAATGCCTGGTGATCTATTTCTGAAAATCAGCTACTGAAAACCCTATGAGTCACAATGATCCAATCCACAACTGATTATGGGCATGGTAGAGACAGGCAGCGCTTCACCCCATTGTGCATGGGGTCTCCATGAGTCAGGGGCTGACTCAACAGCAGCTAACGACAACAACAACAGATGACTAAGCATAAGGTTGTTGCTTTCCCTGTTAAGGACACCTGCACACAACAGTGCAAGACGGCTGCCTCTCTCTCCCCAGCCCCACCTCCTCGTCTCTCCCCTCTACCTGCCTCAGGCGAGCCTTTATCATCGCAGGCCTGGGATTGCAGCCCCGCCCTCACGTCCCTGCCTCCAGTCTTGCCTCGTGGATCTGTCTTCCTCACAGCAGATGAGGTGCTCTTTCTACGTAAGACATACTCTGACCCAGGCAGCCCCACCTTCCTGAATCTGACACGAGTCTCCTGCCCCACATGTCAGGTGGACACTCCTGAGCCCTCTCAGGCAGCTTTGCTCAGCCCTCCTTTCCCGGCCTGCTGGTATCACTCTGGGGTCAGGGACATCTGTTGACTATTTTTCTGAAAGTAACCTTGATGTTTGAAAATGACCAGTTGGGTGTGTCACACAGCACGTGCTCTAGGGGACGGGTGATGTGTGAGACGCCCCCTGTGTGGGACCTGCTTCCCTGTCCTGTCCCTAACCAAAACAGTCTCACCCTGAAGGCTTTGGCTAGGTGTCACCTCCTCTGGGAAGCCCTCCCTGACCTCCCAGGCCAAGGGGTACCCACCCCAACATCCCGTGCTTCTGTTATCCTTAGTACTCCTTGCTCTGTCACTACTACCACTTGCTGCTGAGTCGACTCTGACTCACGGCGACCCCTGGTGCGTCGAAGTAGAACTGCACACCACAGCATTTTCATGGCTGATTTTTCAGCAGTAGATCCCCAGGCATTTCTTCTGAGGCACCTCTGAGTGGACTTGAACTCCTAACACATCAACCTTTTCACCACCCAGGGAGTTCCTTGCTCTATAGTATGTTTATTTACATTTTATTTCTTTTTCACTTGAGGGTGAGGACTTTGTATTTATTGTTTATTTATCACTAGAACCCCAGGACCTGGCTCAGAGCCTGGTGCAGGGCAGAAATTTCCAGAGGGTCCGATGAATACACTTCTGTATGAAGCACAGTAAAGGAAGACCTGGGCACAGACATACCTGGGTTTCTTGCAAGCTGTGTGACCGTGGGGAAGTTACCCAACTGCTCTGACCCAGCTTCCTCATCAGAAAAAATAAATCCCATTGAGCACCCTTGAGGAAGTTTTTGTGGGATTAATCGAGGCCTCATCCACAACGCTGCTCTCTCAGTGAGAAAGTGCCCTGCAGGTTGAAGGTGTCAAAGGCTCCCTGTGCGGAAGTTCGGTGGCGTGGTGCAGAGACTGCCTTCGAATCCTAGCTGTGCCACTGATGGGCTGCATGGTCTTGGGCACAGGACACCTGCTCTGTGCCTCAGAGGCCCATGTGCACACTGGGGTTCACAGTGCCAGGGCTGTTGTGAGGATTTGGTGAGCAGATTGATGGGGGCAAAGGCAGCTAGGGTGCTGCCCAACGCTCAGTACATGAAGGGCCCTTGGCCCCACTGTCTGCCTGCATTTTGTCAGCCCCCATCCCACTGCAAGTGGTGACCATCCCACACGTCTGTCTCCTCCACTGCAGTGAGCCCCTCAAGGATCGGCAAGGGATTTTATCCTGCAGGTCCTGGCATGGAGCAAAGGCAAACATCAGCAAGAACGCCAGTCATGGCAACAGCTACCTTCTTTGGCCACTGACCCTGCCAGGCATTGGTCTGTGAGCTTTATGTGGACTACTCATTGCATCCTCACAACAACCCTAAGAAACAGGTACTATTATTGTCCCCATTTTATAGATGACGTAAATGAGGCCCAGAAAGAATAAATAATTTGCCCGAGGTCATGCAACTAGTAAGTGGTGGAGCCAGGATTTGAATCCAGAAAGGCAGGCTTGGGAACCCATGTTCCCAGCCTCTACACAACAGTCCCTTGGCTGGAGGGGTCAGAGGTGAATTCTGTAAGACTTTGCCTGCAGGGAGTGAGTGTAGTCCTGGGCAGGCTGTGCTTCACTGTGTGTGTGGATAGAGAGTCTGGCCTTCTCTGTTCCTAAATAATGTCTTCATAAGGAGAACCTCTGGGCTGCCAGGGGGAATGAAAAGGCGGTGACCAGGCTGCTCAGGGGAAGAAAGCACGAGCAATCTGCATCAAGTGGAAAAAGGAAGTGTGAGTGTGAGTGTACTCGAGGGACAGCATAAACTCAGGTATGGGAGATGGAGAGGCAGTACCTGGACGTAAGCCCAGGCTCTGAAACAGACAAGCTGTGTAACAGGCTGTACTCAACCTGTGCCTCAGTTTTTTCATCTGTAAAATGGGACAGTAACAGCACCTATCTCTTGGGTTGCTGAGAGACTCAAAGAAGACAGTGCTTATGAAGCACAGTGCTTGGCACACAGAAAGCATTCAACCCATATCAAGTGTTACTGCTGCCAGCAGATGGCTATATGTGGCATATGTGAGTGAACGGGGCAGTGTGGGCATGAGTGTGATGCATGAGTCTATATTTGAGAGGTTCCAGCCTGGGCGAGTCTGCTTAGGTCTCCAGGGGGTGCATGTAAGGAGGACTGGGGAACGTCAGTGAGCGTGTGGGGAATGTTGTTGAGCATGCCGTACATCGGTGAGCGTGCCACATACCGGGTGTGTCAGTGTGCATGCCTGAGTGTGTACGTGTGCGCGGGGTGTGTGTTCAGGGATGAGTCTGTGCACACGTCTTGGAGTGCACGTACAAGCATGTGTATATCAGGCACATCGAGTGGCTATGCCAGTCTGCACAGACGTGTACACAGACGTGTCATAACGGTGCTTGTGTGTGTGCTTGTGGGACCGCATGGGCCCACGTGGACACCACCAGCTGGGGCGCACCCACCGAGCACCCTCAGCTAGGGATAGGAATGGCATTGCGCATGGCTTGGGGTCAGGATGCCAGCTTGGCCACATCATAGCAACGCAGCCTGCAGCAATCATGTCCCCTTTCTCAGCCTCACCTCTCTGGGAAACAGACTCTACATTCAGGACAGCTGTGGGGAGTGGAGGAGCGAAAGAACATCAGAACCCTCACCGCAGCTGCAGCGAGCAGGGGGTGTTTGGTTCTTTACTGCACACTCACAGGGGAGGAAGAGCCCTGCTGGAGCTGCTGCCATGCAGAACCCGCCAACAGCAGCTCCGGGGTGTCTGCTTGAACATGATAGCAACACGCGACTCGGGATACTTTCATTTACCACGTCATCCCTGGTTATTGGATGCAGGCACTGAGCAGGGTGCAAGAGATGGCTGTGAAGGGCAATGAGTTGGACTCTGGGGTCAGACAGACTACCTGCTTGGGGGCCCTGGGTGAATGACTTCCCTGGCCTAGCCTCCGCGTCTGTAAAATGGGTGCTCCACTGACCTGGGCTGCAGTGAGAAGGACTCACAAATGCAGGGAAAACTCTGGCCCTTAGTCCTTGCTCATTAACAGTGAGTCCCTGGCCCCCAGGCCATGGGGCTCAACCCAAGGTTCCTAGTCTAGTGCAGTCGAAGCTGCAGCTGCTATACTCAAAGGGAATAATAGTCAATGTAGCAGAGCCACTGATGGAGCAGGTGTCCCTTCAGAAGACTCCCCCTGTGCCCAGAGTGAGAAACCGGCAACACAGCCCCTGCATGCCCACCCCCAGCCATGCTGCCCTGCGTGTTCCCTGCTCACCTGCAGCGTGTCCCCAAAGGAGAGCTTGTGGATGACATGCGTCATGTCCGGGTTCTGTGGCTGGGCTGTGGCGCTGTGTGTGGACACATGGAAGTTGCCCGGGACCTGGGGAGAAATGCATGCTTCATGTGTTTGGTCGACTACCCCAGAGGATGGGGTGCAGGGCTGGATGCTGGGTGTGGATCCCAGCTTGGATATTTTCTAGCTGTGTGACTCTAAGGGAGTCATTGCCCTTCTCTGAGCCTCAGCTTCCTCATCTGTAGAATGGGGCAACAGTAGTAGCTACCCAGAGAGGTGCCGGCAGCTACCCAGTGAGAAAATGTGTGTAAAGCGCCCAGCATGGCAGACTGGCAGCTGCTCACCATCAACCTTTATGGATTCTGGGCTGCTGGACCAACAGTAGGTTGGGGGATGACCCTTGGGCCTGCAGACCAATAGGGGCTTCCTTGAGGCCCAAATCAAGATTATCTCCCCACCAACTTTGTCTCGTCATCCTAGACTGTCAGATCCCCAAAGGCAGGACTACGAGAGCCTCATTTCCTCCCTTGGGTCTGAAAACCCTTGCAGAGCCTAGCCTGTGAAAGGTGCTGAATAAACATCTGTGGAAGGAAGGATGCTGATGGTAACAGTGTGCGAGGGGGCCCACGGATTCTCCCGTGCCTCCCTGCATCAGCAAAAGGCCCTTCCATCCTTCCAGCTGGTCAGACCAAAAGCCCTGGTGTCATCCTGGACTCTTCTCTCCTGCTCACACCTCACGTCCTATCAGCTCCACCTTCAGAGGATACCCAGCACCTGGCCTCTCCTCAACCCTCCACTGCTCCCCTGGCCCAAGGCCTTCTCTTGACTGGACACTGGCAGCAGCCTCCTCACTGGGCTCCCAGCTTCCGCCCTTGTCTCCCATCCCAGGCCTTCCGTCAACAGCAGCCAGAGGGACCCTTTTAACCCGTGTTTGATCTTGTCTCTCCTCTGCTCAGTACCCTCCATGGTTTCCGCTTCTCTCTGGGTAGAATCCCAGGTCTTCACAGTGGCCCACAAAGCCAGGTATGCTCTGGCCATCTGGATGCTCCCTCTGATCTCGTCTCCTGTGCTCTGTCCTCTGTGTACTCCCTGGTCATGCTGGCCTCCTGCTGTTCCTGAAGCAGTGGCCAGCACCGTCACCTCAGGGCCTTTGTACCTGCTGCTCACCCTTCCTGGAACCTTCTCCACATGGCTCTCCTCACCTCCCTGTCTGAAAGCATACACCCTCCCCACTTTCCCCTTACCCTGATTTACTTTTCTCCAGAGCACTTGGCATTGGCTGGCATCCTGTCTTCTTCTCATCTGTTTCCTCCCACTAGAATGTGAATTTCATGCTAGTAGTGATTTTTGTCTGTTTTGTTCCCTGACATATTTCCCAGACCAAGGCACAGAGAAGGTGCTCAATAAACGAATGGCATTTAATCCTTAAAACAGACTCTTTAAGTTAGCAACTTGACAATCCTCATTCCACAGAAGAAGAAACTAAGGTTCACAGTAGTGAAGAAACTTGCTGAGGTCATGTGCGAAGTAAGCTGTAGAGCCAAAGTTTGAACTCATGTCTTCAGCACTACACGATATACTTACCCATGATGCCTAGAGGCCATTTGCTACAGATGGCCCATGGGGCCAGTTGTTCAGGAGGTGCCGGGTGTGGGGAGATGACCCAGACAAGAGCCTGGCCCTAGGCGTGCACCTAGCCTACTTCAACAGACTTGGGACAGACGAAAGCCCAAGTGATCCACTCTGGGCCAGAGGGATACACAGACTGTGTGGACCATGGAGTGGACCTCTGACTTAGCAGGGTATAGGGTGGGCTCAAGAAGGGTTTCTCAGGGGAAAGAACACACTATACTGAGGCTCCAAAGGTGAGTCTCCATCAGCCAGGAAGAGGAAAGGCACCTGGGCAGAGGGAACAGCAGGAACAAGTGTGGAGGCCAGAGACTGCCCGGTGTGGGGGTGTGTTTAAGGAACAGGAAGAGTTTGGTATTGCTGAACCCAAACCAAAAACCAAATCTGCTGCCGTCGAGTAGATTCCAACACATGGTGCCCCTATAGGACAGAGTAGAACTACCCCACAGGGTTTCCGAGGAGTGGCTAGTGGATTTGAACTGCTGACCTTCTGGTTAGCAGCTAAATTCTTAACCACTAGAGCTCCTGAGGAGCCTTAGGCAGGTTAATAACCACTCTGTGCTTTGGTTTCCCCACCAGCAAAATGGGAATCATAACCACAAATGGTTACTGGGAAGATTAAACTAAGGGATGCATGCAAAGCAGTTGGCTGCTGGTATTGCGTTGAGTTTGCAGAATGAACACAAGTTTGTCATCAGAGCAATAGCAAAGGGCCTTCCCAAAGTAGGACTGGCACGTACAAAGACAGGGTGATGGGGAAAGGCCCACTGTGTTTTTTTGTTTCTATTCCTTCATTTTTACTTACATAAATAATACCTGGATACATTTTCCTTATAAAAATTTCACGTGATACAGTTAGAACTAAGGTTCCCATTGACTACCACCTGCAGAAGTTAGGAGGCTGTTAGCCGTCCAGCGTGTGTACTTCTGGGACCTCCCCTGGACTGGGCCCTGGGCAGAGTTCAGAATGGGGTGTGGGGTCTAGGCCTCACGCTCCCGGAGTTACATGAGTCAAGGCGCTGGCTCCCGTGCACCTGCCCCCCGCTGGCTAGCCCCTCGAGGCTGTGACTCAGTAACCCGCTCCCCGCTCCACACGGAATCCATCACAGGTAGCTGACTCATGCCAGCACACGCTGGGCTGAATAACAACAAGAGGACGTTTGCAGAGCCTGTGACTTAGGAACCTACGTCAGCGTCTCTGAGGGGTTTTAAAAACATATAGCGGAGCCAGGCCCACACCCTTGCTGTGTCCTTTCCTCCTCCTGGGGGCTGGGTGATAGAAGCAGGGTCACTGCGTCGTCCTCGTGAGGCTGCTGGGGGCTGCCTGTGCAGCTCAGAACATGCAAACTGTGACATCTGGCTGTGGGCCGACTTCCTGATGGCTGGATAAGGAGCCGCAGGGCAAATCTGAGTCTGATGCTGGGAGCTATGGAGTGGGGGGCAGCTGCTGACCTCCGTCACCACAGCATGCTGTCATTGTGGGCATCCATATCTGACTGCCCCTTAACTGGGGGCTCCCTGAAGGCATGAACCCCTACAAGGCAGTGGGACGTCTCCACTTGCTCTGTTATGAATTGAATTGTGTCCCTGCAAATACGTGTCCCAACCCCTACAGCTGGGGATGTAACCCTATTTGGGGACAGGGTTTTCTTTGTTCTGTTAATGAGGCCACAGCAGTGTTGGGTGTGTCCTAAACCTAATCACTACTGAGTTAATCACTACTGAGTTAATCACTACTGAGTTAATCACTACTGAGTTATACGGAGCAGCAGAGCAGTGTAGATACAGAGCAGCAGAGCAGTGTAGATACAGAGATAGGGAAGCACAAACAGTGGAAGACAGATGTCCCGTGGAGATTGGCAAGGAACCCAGGAATGCTGGGGCTACAGAAGCTGAGACCTTCCTCCAAAGCTGACAGAGAAAGCCTTCCCCTAGAGCCGGCACCCCAAATTCAGACTTCTAGCCTCCTAAACTTTGAGGAAATAAATGTCTGTTCTTTAAAGCCCTCACCTGTAGTAACTCTGTTACAGTAACACTCGGAAATCAAGACATCAAGGATGGAGGGCAGAACGTGGCCTGAGCCGTGACCTGGAGTCTACAGATACAACCAGTTACACCACGTGTGATGGAGATGTCAGCAACAAACAGCAACAGGCGGGGGTACGGGGTGGCTCCCTGCTCAGATCCCAGCTGTGTGACCTTGAGCATGGCACTTAATCTCCCATGCCTCAGTTTCCTTAGGGTGGCTGTGAGGATGACATGAGCTAACACACATAAGGGCTGGCTGGGTACCCCATCAAGGGCAGCCATAGGCAGGGCTGGTGTGACCCTTTCATGGAATCCTGGTGGTGCCAGCGGGCGAGGTCATGGAAACAGCCCACTGAAGGGAGACAAAGAAGGCCAGAAAAGGGGCACTGACACACCTGTCCAATCCCGATGTGGTGACCCCACTTCTATTGTCCAGCCCACAGGAGGAGGAAAGGATGGGGCAAGGCTGTGGACCTGGCTCCCGCTATATGTTTTAAAACCCCTCAGAGACGCTGACAGAGGTTCCTAAGTCACAGGCTCTGCAAACCTCCCCTTGTCTTGACATGTTTTAACTTGCTCATGCCTCACCATGTGTGAGGTTGGTATTAATATCCCCATTTTACAGATAAGGAAACTGAAGCTCAGAGAAGCTAAATTGCCCAGAGTTACTCAATTGGTGGGCGTCATAGCCAGGGTTCTCGACCACAGATCTGTGACCCACAATAGCAAGGTCTCTGTACCGTGCTGTGCAGCTGCTAGCCACCCAGTTCACCTAGAGCCAGCCGGGAACCCCAACATGGTCGTCTGAGGTGGGCAGGCTGCAGCCTTGGACATGTTTGCGGAGGGGTTAAAGGGTGTGGTGGCTGGGTTGTCTCCTGTGCCCACTCAACTGGGTGCTGAGCATGTACAGCTGAACAAACGTGGCTCGCGGAGGGGTGAAAGGGTGTGGTGGCTTGGTTGTCTCCTGCACCCACTCGGCTGGGTGCTGGGCACGTACAGCTGAACAAACGTGGCTCGCGGAGGAATGAAACGGTGTGGTGGCTTGGTTGTCTCCTGCACCCACTCGGCTGGGTGCTGGGCATCCACAGCTGAACAAACGTGGTCCCCCTTGCTCACCATCTAGGGCACGCCTATTCATTTTTAAGCCTGATGAACACACCTCCCTGGGGGAGGCCCTCACAATTGAGAGGTACGTGTCTCTTTATCTTCAGTTGCCACCCCTCAGTCAGGCCTTCCCCTACAACCTGGCCTCAGTGGGCCTTCTCCCTTACCCTCCATCAAAGCACTCCATTTATCTCTCCACAGCTGCTTCATCAAACCATGCATTTCCTTGTTCGAATGTTTGCCCATGTGGTGGTCATTACTCCCAGGCACCTCCAGGGGTGGGGATCATGGTTGTTTCTCTCAGCTCTGTATGGCAGAGCCAAGCCTGAAGCCAGGAAATGGAGTAGGCACTCAAGAGCATGGACGTATGAGGGAACTGTGAGGAACTGGTAGATTGGTGCTAGAATCCTTGCCTTCCATGTGAGCGACCTGGGTTTGATTCCCAGCCAATGCACCTCGTGTGCAGCTACCACCAATCTGTCAATGGACGCTTTCGTGTTGCTATGACGCTTAATGGGCTTCCAAGGAGCTTCCAGGCAAAGAAGGGCGAGGAAGAAAGGCCTGGTGATCTACTTCCAAAAATCATGCAATGAAAACTCCATGAATCACAATAGTCCAATCTGTAACTGATGAGGGGGATGGCATGGGCCTGGCAATATTCTGCTCCACTGGGCACGGGGTTGCCATGAGTTGGGGACTGACTCGACGGCAGCTAACAACAACATGAGGGAATTAACCAAAGGAGGGACACTGGTTAAACAAAGTCAAGAAACAGGAGTCTAGGAAAAAAAAAAGTCTAGAGGAGGAAATAAACTGTAATAATAGTGTGATAAGGGCGGCAAGGGGTCAGGATGGAAGGGGACACAGGGGAAGCGGAGGAAAGGCTTCCCCAGAGGGACCCAGGTCAACTAGATCTGTGATGACCAGTGGTTCTCCAGGACAATAAAGTGGGGACTAAGAGAGATACTGGAGGCAGAGTGAAGAGCCTGGGCCCACCACCGATTCCACCCACTTACCTGGGCCTCCCCTTCAAGGCCAAGGCCTCCAGGTATAGCCTGGATCCCACTGTCTCCGTCACAAAACCCAAACCAAACCCACTGCAATTGAGCTGATTCCAAGTCAACGGCAAACAGCAACAAGTTCCCAGGTGACGCTGATGCTGACGCTGCTGGTCCAGGGCCCCACTTTTGAGTAGCTGACCTGGACTTCTGCCTTCCAGTATCACCTATCACTGATGACTCCCACATCTACATCTCTATCCTACTCTCTCCTGAACCCAGAAACATACCCCTGGCTTTCAATGTAACGTCTCCACCTAATTAATAGACAGACACCTAATGGGAATCGCAGATGCACTATGTCCAGAACTGAACTACTGATTCCTACCCTATTCCTACAGGAAATCCATGCTTCCCAAGCTTCCATATCTCAAAAAAGGGACTGCCCAGTTGTCTGTACAAAAGCCCAAGAGTTTTCTTTGGTTCTGTTCTTGCCCTCACACCCCACATCCAATCATCAGTGAGTCTTGTTGGCTCTACCTCCTAGATACATCCCTAATTTGACCACTTCTCCCCAGCTCCAGTGCTACCGCCACTGCCCACTGTCAGTGATCTCTGCTTTCAGCCCCCTCCAGCCCGCCACCCACAAGCTGCCAGAGTGCTCTTTCTAAAGCTGTGCTGTCTGATAGAACTTTCTGTGAGGGTGGAAACCTGCTGTATCTGCACTGTGCAATATGGTGGCTACTAGCCATCTGTGGGCACTGAGCACTTGATATATGGCCAGTGTGACGAAGGAACTGAATTGTATACTTGACTTCATTTTAATTAATTTAAATTTGAAAAGCATATGGCTTGTGGCTACCTGATTGAACAGTGCAGTTCTAAAGTATAAATCTGGTTATATTGCTTCCCTGCTTGAGACCCTCAAATGACTTCCCCTTTCAACCACAATAAAACCCAAATTCCTGGGTGGAGCTAATCTCCACAGACAGCCCCCAGTGAACCACGCCTCCAGGTTCCCATGCCCTTAAGGTTGTCCTCCCACACTGAACCTGGGCTGCCACGTGACTCACTTTAACCCATAAAATGCGGCAGAAGTGCTTCTCCCAGTTCCAGTCCAAGCCTTACATAGGCCTGGCAGCTTCTGCTTTAGCACTTAAGGGAGCCCTGAGCAATCACATAAGACATCCAGCTACTTGGCTAGGAAGACCACATGGAGACCATGTGGAGAGGGAGTGGCGCTGAGGCTACATGGAAAAAGACAGGTCCAGTCACCCCGGTGACCCAGCAGAGCCCAGGTTTCCAGCCATCCAGCGGGGACTGTGGAAGGGTGAGCCCACACCCCGTCTAGAAGGGATAGCTGCTCTTGGCTCCAGGCAATTGTTGCTGGTGAAATGCAGGTGCAGTGTGGCTAAGGCATCCGACTTTTCAAGAAAAGCTAGAAAACTGGACTTATTTTAAACACAAAAACTCCTGATCTTTTAATATTGGCTCTGATGTGTTTAAAAGCCGTACAGGATCAGCATAACATGTCTTTGGGCTGAATGTGGCCAGTGAGTTTGCAACCTCCACTTCAGATGCTGGAGATTAGAGGAAGGGCACTCTGGAAGGCTGGAGGAGGGAAAGCAGAAGCCAGGGATAGGAAATGGCTCTGTCTGGATGAGACCGGGAAACGGAGCTGTGGGACATGGGGTAGCCGTGTGACCTTGGACAAGATGTGTAACCTGAATTTCACTTTCCTTATCTGTTAAATGGGGCCAGCTTCAGAGAGTTATTGTGAGGATCTACTGCAAAATACCTAAAAAAGAGCTTAGAGCAGCGACAGGCATGTGCTGAGTACCCTTTGCTGGCTCTCCCAAGTATATACCTTGCCCTCATATCCTTGTCTTAGGGTCTGCAGCAAGGATGAACCTCAGAAAACTGGCTGCGGTGACAATACAGCAGTACCATATTTTCACGAGAATAATGCACATCTTCTGTGTTTGCTGGGTGCACCCTCCCCCGCCCCGCCCCAAGAGGTATTTTCATAGGCGCATATGCTCGTTATTTTTTACATGTTGCTGTGAAGAAAAATTAGCATACTGCATTTGCAAGGGCACCTCGTGGGGTGGGGGGAGGGTGTGGCTGGCAAAGAAACACAGAAGGTGTGTGTTACTTACATAAAAATACATTAATACTGAATGGCCCTTTGGAGCTGACCAGGTGCTTTCAAAATCCACCGTAGTCACTCATCCCCTTCTTTACTCCTTGTCCCAGCACTTATCACCTACTGAAATGATTTTTAGTTTGTTTATTGTCTGTCTCCACCACTCTGTTTACTGTGTATACCACTGTCGTACTATGGTGGCTTGCGTGTTGCTGTGACGCTGGAATCTATGCCACCGGTATTTCGAATACCAGCTGAGTCATCCATCGTGGGCGGGTTTCAGCAGAGCTTCCAGACTAAGACAGACTGAGAAGGAGGACCTGGTGATCTCTTTCTAAAAAAATTGGCCAGTGGAAACCTTATGGATAGCAGCAGAACACTGTCTGATACAGTGCCAGAAGATGAGCCCCTCAGGTTGGAAGGCACGCAAAAGATGACTGGGGAAGAGCCGCCTCCTCAAAGCAGAGTTGACCTTAATGACATGGATGGAGTAAAGCTTTCATCTGCTGATGTGGCACAACTTAAAATGAGAAGAAACAGTTGCAAACATCTATTAATAACTGGAATATAGAATGTACAAATTATGAATCAAGGAAATTGGAAATTGTAAAAAATGAAATGGAACACGTAAAGATCGATATCCTAGACATTAGTGAGCTGAAATGGACTGGTATTGGCCATTTTGAACTGGACAATGATATGGGAATGACAAATTGAAGAGGAATGGTGTTGTATTCATTGTCAAAAAGAACATTTCAAGATCTATCCTGAAGTACAGTGCTGTCAGTGATAGGAAAATATCCACATGCCTACAAGGAAGACCAGTTAATACGACTACTAGTCAAATTTACGCACCAACCACTAACACCAAGGATGAAGAAACTGAAGTTTTTATCAATTTCTGCAGACTAAAATTGATCAAATGTGCAATCAAAATGCATTGATAATTACTGGTGATTGGAATGTGAAAGTTGAAAATAAAGATAAAGGATTGGTAGTTGGAAGTATGGCCTTGGTGATAGAAATGATGCCAGAGACTGCATGATAGAATTTTGCAAGACCAATGACTTATCCATTGGAAACACCTTTATTCAACAACATAAATGGTGACTATATACACAGACCTCAACGGATAGAATACACAGGAATCAAATTGCCTACATCTGTGGAAAGAAACGATAGAGAAGCTGAATATCATTAGTCAGAACAAGGCCAGAAGCCAACTTCGGAAGAGAACATCAACTGCTCAAATGCAAGTTCAAGTTGAAGCTCAAGAAAATTAAAACAAGTCCACAAGGGCCAAAGTACGACCTTGAGTGTACCCTACCTGAATTTAGAGACCATCTCAAGAAAATATTTGATGCACTGAGCACTAATGACCAAAGACCAGACGTGTTATCTGGATATCATCAAGGATATCATATGTGAAAGGAACATCAAGGATATCATACGTGAAAAAAGCAAAAGGTCATTAAAAAGACAGAAAAGAAAAAAACACCAAAATAGATTTTTTTTTCAGAGAAGAGACTCTGAAACTTGTTCTTGAATGAAAAGTAGCTAAAGTGAAAGGAAAAAATGATGAAGTATGAGAGCTGAGCAAAAGATTTCAAAGGGTGGCTTAAGAAGACCTGGAGTTAGGAAACCAAAAGGGAAGAACATGCTCGGCATTCCTCAAGCTGAAAGAGTTGAAGAAAAAATTCAAGCCTGGAGTTGCAGTGATAAAGAATTCTATGGGGAAAATATTGAACGACATATGAAGCATCAAAAGAAAATAGAGGGAAAACACATTGTCACTGTACCAAAAAGAACTGGTCGATGTTCAGATATTTCAGGAGGTAGCAAATGATCAACAACTGATGGTACCGAGGGAAGAAGTCCAAGCTGCATTGAAGGCATTGATGAAAAACAAGACTCCAGGAATTGATGGAATACTAAGATGTTTCAACAAACGGATGCAAATAGAAGCGCTCACTCGTCCATGCCAAGAAATTTGGAAGACAGCTACCTGACCAACTGACTAGAAGAGATCCATATTCATGTCCATTCTAAAGAAAGGTGATCCAATGGAATGTGAAAATTATCAAACAATATCATTAATATCACATGCAAGTAAAATTATGCTGAAGATAAATTCAAGCCAGATTCAGGAGAGGATGTGGAACAAGGGATATTGTGATATCAGATGGATCTTGGCTGAAAGCAGAGAATACCATAAAGATGTTTACCTGTGTTTTATTTGCTATACAAAGGCATTTGACTGACTTGGTTATAACAAATTATGCTTAACATTGTGAAGAATGGGAATTCCAGAACACTAAATCGTGCTCATGCGTAACCTGTACATAGACCAAGAGGTGATCGTTTGAACAGAACAAGGGGATGTTGTGTGGTTTAAAGTCAGGAGAGGGGTACATCGGAGTTGTATCCTTTCACCTGTATGTTGAGCAAATACTCCAAGAAGCTGGACTACATGAAGAAGAACAGGACATTAGGATTGGAGGAAGACTTACTAACCTGCAATATGCAGATGACACAACTTTGCTTTCTGAAAATGAAGAGGACTTGAAGCATTTACTGATGAAGATCAAAGACTACAGCCTTCAGTATGAATTACATCTCAACATAGACAAAAAAGAAAGATGTCACTCTCAGGACTAAGGTGCGCCTGACCCAAGCCATGGTGTTTTCAATTGTCTCATATCCATGCGAAAGCAATGAATAAGGAAGACCGAAGAAGAACTGATGCATTTCAACTATGGTGTTAGCAAAGAATATTGAATATACCATGGACTGCCAGAAGAACAAACAAATCTGTCTTGGAAGAAGTACAGCCAGAATGTTCCTTAGAAGTGAATATGGTGAGACTTTGTCTCATGTACTTTGGACATGGTATCAAGAGGGACCAGTCCCTGGAGAAGGACACCATACTTGGTAAAGTTGCAGGTCAGTGAAAAAAGAGGAAGACCCTCGGCAGTGAATTGACACAGTGGCTGCAACGATGGGCTCAAACACAGCAATAATTGTAAGGATGGGGCAGGATCGGGCAGTGTTTGGTTCTGCTGTACATAGGGTCACTATGAGTTGGAAACGATCTGACAGTACCTAACGACATGGCCTGTTTCCCTCGCCTAGAATGTAAGGGCCACTGGAGCAAGAACGCCACCTATCTATTAAATGCAGTAGCCCCAGAGCCTAGAACCAAACCTGGAACATGTTGTTGTTGTTGTTAACTGCCATTGAGTGGGCACCCGGCTTATGGTGACCCCATGCACAACAGAATGAGACACTGCCCAGTCTGCACTATCTCCAAGATCAATTGTAGACTGAACTGTTGTGATCTATAGGGTTTTCATTGGCTGATTTTCAGAAGTTGATTGCCAGGACTTTCTTCCTAGCCCCTCTTAATCTGGAAGCGCTGATGAAACTTGTTTAACATCATAGTAACACGCAAGCCTTCACTGACAGATGGGTGGCAGCTGTGCATTAGCCGGGGAACAAATGCAGTCTCCTGCATGGAAGGTGAGAATTCTACCACTGAATTACCAATACCCTCAACCCTGGAACATAGAAAGTGCTTAAATTAATACAATGTCTTTGGATGAGTGAATGTATATTAGCTCATTTAATCCTCACACAAACGTTGTGAAGGGGGTAGTATTACTATATATTATGATCATCACATTCTTAACCTAAAGATGTAAAAACTGAGGCTAAGAAGGGTCAAGTGACGTGTGAGGTGTTGCTTGACCAAGAGAGGGTGGAGCTGGTACTTAAACCCAGGGCTCAGGGCTCCAAATGCAGAAGTCTTCTCACCACCCACAAAAGGAAAGAAGAGTATCCCCTTCTCAAGCCAGCTATCAGGAGCTCCAAGCCCCCTCCCAGATTCTGGATGCCAACCCCTCACCCCCCTTGCTGGGGGCTCTGCCAGTGGCGGCCGAGTGGGCATGGAGCTCTACCATCCAGTTTCCAGGGCAGGAAGGGACAGACAGGGTGGGGGCCCAGGGAAGTCTCTTTACCTTGTTGATGCTGAACTGCCCCTCAAAGCGGCAGCCCACCCCGTTGTTCAGCGGGATCTTCATTGAGTTGTCGATGTGCCCCACTTCATGTCTGCCCATCTCATCCTGAATGTCGAGCCCGACCACTGTGGAGCCAAGGAGAGAAGAGTCACATAAGCACCCAGAAAAGTGAGAGGGGGGAGCTGGTCCCTGCTCTCTGTGACTCCTTAGCATCCATTCTGTGGACATACTGGGTGTGAGCTGGGCACTGGGGGTGCAGAATGGGGGCATTTCAGTCCCTGCCCTCCAGGAGCCTATGGCGTGGGGCCCAAAGCCACAGAGAGGATATCAGGCAGCAGGGGAGAAAGTAGGGTCTTGACTCAGAGTGAACAACCCCATGATGTCCCTGTTTCTGCCATAAATCCCCCGGCACTGCCTGCAGTTGGAAAGGAAGAGGAGGAAAAAGAGTTGGTGGACACCAGCAGTGAATGGGGGCTGGGAATGAGGGCTCCGGGGACTGGGGTGACACTCTTCTAAATGTGGGGCTGGAGGGAGGCCCTGGAGGGTACGGAATAAGCACATGGACTGTGGGGTCTATTACACTGGTGGTCTGAATTCTGGCTCAGCCTTTCACCAGCTGTGTGGCCTTGGCTGAGTCACTTAGCCTCTCCATGCCTCAATTTCTTTCTCTGTAAAATGGGGGTGAAAATAATTGAACTTTGTTTGGAAGATTGTTATGAGGATTAAATAGTTAACAAGAGTAGAAAATGCTTAGAACAGGGCCTGGTCTACAGTAACTAGAAAGTGCTTAATAAACGTTAGCAGTTATTATATCTCAGACAGAGCCTGGGCTCACTGGGTACATAGACTTAGGCAGTTATTCATTCATCCATCATTGATTCATTTACACCTTTCTTTACGCAGAGCCTATTTCTACAAGTCCTGTGCTTAGTATCAGGGATGCTCAAAGAGAAAAGACAGACCCTGCCCTGTAGAAGCTTGAGTGCTTTTCTAGGTTCTTCAGGACACTAAATGGGAAATGCGGGGCCTGAAGTCATGACTCCAACTGCAATGTGTCTCCAGTCACCTCACCGTGACTCAGTTTTCCAATCCGTAAAACGGGCAGACCAATGCCAAGTGCATTCCCTGAGATATTCTAAGTGCCAACCAAGGAGGAGGGCAATCCTTTTTAAACTCTGGAAACACAGGGATTTCCCTGGTAGGTGTACTAGAAAGAAGGCCAAACTACAGAGAAGCAGCTGAAAGGAATTTTAAAGTGAGGCAACCTTAAAAGGGAGAACTAGGAACGAGCCCCATGCTTTGCAGTGGGGGCGGGGAAGTGAGGCCCCATCCGTAGAAGGGAAAGTGATGCAGCCGCGAACAGTGCTGCTCACTGTGACTGGGAAAGGCTGAAGCGGTAATGATAAATTCAAAAGAAATGCAAGCAGGTTCCCATTTGACTTAGCAGTCCACCTCCAGGGGCCCGTCCTCCAGACATATACGTGTGTCCAGACGTGTGCTCAGGGCTGCTCTGGGCAGCCTGACAGCTGGAAGCGACCCAGCGCTTGTTGACAGGGAAAGGTCAGTGAAAAGCCCCCTTGGAAATGCAGTGCAGCAGGTAAAGAGAACGAGCCAATCCACATGCAGGGCTCACAGCTCAGAGCGGGGCGATGCCCGAGAGACAGGCTCTGCAGCTACCACTGTCTGTGTCTGGTTCCCTAAGTGAGTTACCTAACCGCTCTATGCCTCAGTTTTCTCATCTCTCATAAATTTGTTGTGGGATTAAAAAAATTAAAACAGCATTTACTACATGCTAGATGCTCTTCAAAGTACCTTTTATGTATGAATGTATGTATGTATCTTCTCTGTGGGGAAGATAACGCTGAGTCCCATCCTACATATCGGAAAAGTGATGCACAGAGAGGTTAAGTAACCTGTCCAAGATCCCACAGCTGAAAAATGACAGAGCTTAAATTGGAACCTCTGGAGTCTTGCTCCAGAGCCCACACTCTTAACTACTCTGCTAGAGCCCCTCTAATCTTTTTTTTTATTTTTTAAGGTGGTAAAATAAAATATAACAAAACTTTTGCCAGTTCAACAATTTTCCCCTGTATAATTCGGTGACATTGACTGCATTTATCATGCTGTGCAACCATCTCCACTATCCTTTTCCAAATTATTCCACCACCAAAAACAGAAACTCAGTGCCCCCTAAGCACTGACTCCCCTTTCCCCTCCTTCCCACCCCTGGTAATCACTAATAAGTTTTGGTCTCTACACATTTGCCTATTCTGGATATTTCATATAAGTGGAATCATACAATACTTGTCCTTTTGTGACTGACTTATTCCACTCGGCATAGGGTTTTCAAGGTTCATCCATGTTATGGTATGTATCAGGACTTCATTTCTCTTTATGGCTGGACCAATAAGCAACATCATGATAAATGCAGAAAGGTTGAAGTTGTCATGGATTTCATGGTACTTGGATCCACAATCACTGCCCATGGAAGCCGCAGTCAAGAAATCAAATGATGTATTGCACTGGGCAAATCTGCTGCAAAAGACCTCTTTAAAGTATTAAAGAGCAAAGATATCACTTTGAGGACTAAGGTGAGTCTGACCCAAGCCATGGTATTTTCAATCCTCATATGCATGCGAAAAATGGACAATGAATAAGGAAGACCAAAGAAGAACTGACACCTTTGAATTATGGCATTGGTGAAGAATATTGACTCTACCACGGGCTTCCAGAAGAACAAACAAATCTGTCTTGGAAGAAGTACAGCCAGAATGCTTCTTAGAAGCAAGGATGGGAGGACTTTGTCTCACACACTTTGGACACGTTATCAGGAGGGATCAGCCCCTGGAGAAGGACATCATACTTGGTGAAGTAGAGGGTCAGCAAAGAAGAGGAAGACCCTCAATGAGATGGACTGACATAGTGGCTGCAACGATGGGCTCAAACACAGCAATGACTGTGAGGATGGCACAGGATGGGGCAGTGTTTAGTTCTGTTGTACATAGGGTCGCTATGAGTTGGAACTGACTCGATGGCACCTAACAACAACAACAACAACAATATTCCACTGTATGTATGTACCACGTTTTGTTTATCCATTCAATTGATGATGGAAACTCGGGTTGTTTCTACCTTTTGGCTATTTGTGAATAATGCTGCAATTAACATGGGTGTGTCTGTCTCATCCTAACGCATCCCGAAGGATTCAGGACAGGTCCTGGCCCAGAGTAAGAGCTGGATAAACAGCAGCTGTTGTTATTATTTTACTAATATTATTTGCAATATAAGAACAGCTCCAAAACATTCACTGAGGAAGAAATCCCAGGAGGGTCCCTTATAGTGGGGCCCCATCAGGTTAAAAAAAAAAAACAAAAAAACTTCAAATACTATGTATGTTTGCAGACACACACATACACATGCAGGTAAAGGTGGGCAAAAAGGATCCCCAACTGCTAATATAGGCTTCCTCTGGGAACGATGATATGCTAGAGAATTCAAAGGGGAACAGGGAGGCTTTTTCTTTATATATTTCTGTATTTTTAATGTGTTTGTATTTTTAAAAATAAAATGTATTCCTGTATTGTGTAATAAAAAATATTATTTTAAAAAGTAGGCTATGAGGCTCTACATGCAGTATGATCTCAGCCATGTTTAAAAATGCAGAGAATGGGATGCTAACCAGAGGGAATTACGTCAAAATGTCAACCAACCCTCGTGTTGGGTGGCGGAATCCTGGGCCATTTCCTCTCTGCTTCTCTGGATTTTTTAAAGGAACGATAACAAGCATGCATTTTTTTCTATAATAAAATTTAAAGTTCTTTTAAAGAACAGCCAAGGTGCTGTGGGCCGGCAGAGCCTGCGGTCCAGGTGGGGAGCAGGCAGGGGTGGCACAGCCAGCAGCCTGAGGTTTGCCTGGCCCCTGCTGGGCCGCTGCCTGGAGCTGGGCCAGAGCCTGGAACCACATCCTTGCCCTCCCCTGGCCCACTGTTCCCAGTGCTCTGTCCTGACTAAGAATTTCCTAATTCCAGAGACACAACCAACTCCTCAGTGAGAAGCTGCCAGATGAAGTAATTTTCTAAGAGAAAATCAAACCAACTTATTTCAACAGGTTCCCTAGCTCAGGGCCCACAATGGATTCAAATTTGGGACATTATTTCCCACCATGAGACTCCAGGGCAATAACAGGACCAATTCTCTCCTTTATCTCTGGTCGGAGACTCACGCAGTCTTCTGCCCTCAGCCGTGTCTGGTACTAGGAAAGGAGTGGCTGGAAATGCATGAGTGGGGAAAGGGTCCACAGCAGGTTACAGCCAGGCTGGGGCAGTGCGAGAGCCCACATTTCACTCAGCCCTCCAACAACCTCAGCCTAGAAAGCCCATTTTACGGATGAGGAAACTGAGGCTTGGAGAGGTCACCTTAGCCAAGATCTCATAGTTTTAGTGAGCAAAGTGGCCAGAATGGGACTCCAAATCAAACTTCAAATGAGTTTTGTTTTATATAAGTAATTCATTCTCCTGGTTAAAATAGAGTGGGAAGTAAAAGGAAATTTCCCAACTCTCCCCTGTAACAGATGCTTTTGGAGCCCTGCCCAGACCCCTTTTACTGAATGGTGCACCTGTGTGCCAGCTTCTGCAGGTTCTGCCTGTTAGCAGCTCAGACTTACACCTTCTCCAGGTGACTGCTCTTAGCTGACTGCAAGTCTTGCCTTGAAATGCTTGAGGGGTTATATGACCCCCTCACTATCCCCCACCCCACATGCACACACACCTGCAGCCATTAGCCAACAATCTGGACAATAACAGCCTGGCCCCTTGCAGGGGACTGGGCAAACTCCAAGTGTAACTCACACTCCAGAGCTCCTGTGGGGTCAGGTTGAGATTAGACTATAGCTGAACACATGTCTTTAGTGACTCTCTGGCCCTGCCCTATTCTGCATCCTTGCCTCCCTCCCAGGTTCCTCCTGAGAGCCCTCTCTCCATGCACCACTTGTATGAGAACTCCCATCTCAGGCTCTGCCTCTAGGGACCATGACTTAAGACATCCCCACACGTGGCTACTCTCCAGAGGCAACCTTTATTGGCAGTTTCTTGCATGCACCTCCAAGTGCACGCACACTGATCACATTCTCCTCAAACACAGAGTGGGGAGTATCAGACACTGCAAACTGTCTGCAGCTTGGCCTGTTTGCGCAACGTGGCTGGCTCTCCATTCTGCAGAGATCTGCCTGAAGGCGGTGTCTTGCTGGAGCACTACTCCAGTGTCTTGTTGGCAATACTCACATTCACAGTGCAAATTAGGTAAGCTGATGTTCAGGGTGACGTCAATTTTGCCCCCGCTGTCTTTGTCCGGGTCATCGACGTAGAGCTCATTCACACTGACGGAGACAAACACAGAGGCTGTCAACTGAGATGGGGCCCCCATCCTGGCTGCAGAGGACAGGCGGGGTCAACTTCACTTGGCGACCACAGTGCAGATAGCCCAGAACCTCATCTGGGCAAAGCCTGCACACATTCAGGCTAGTGGGGGAGGGGAGGAGGTGGGTCCCTTCTTGACTGTTGGGCAAGTGTCATCGCATGCTGGCCTTACACCGAGGGAGGGAGGGAAGCAGGGTGGGGTGGGGGTAAGAGCACAGGCAGAGTCAAGTTCAAATCCTGGGCAGCTAACTTCTGTTCACTGGGGATAACATCACCCACTACTAGTATCAGAGATGGATTACCCAGTAAGCAAGATATGCATGGACTTCATTCTGCTTACTTAGTAATCTGTAGTGTACGATTTACCTGGGTGTCACCACACCATGGGAAGTTGTGCACTACAGATTAGTAAGCACAATTAAGCCTGTGCATACCTTGCTTACTGGGTAATCTGCCCCTACGTGGTTTGAACAATTAAATGAGAAACGTGGGTCTTACTGGGATCAGGGACAATAGGCACATGGAAACATTCCTCCCTCCTCTTCTGAGACCCCCTCTCACCCAGCTGGGAAGCCAGGAATTCCCTTGTTCTCACAAAGCCCTGAGACATGACTACAGGGCTGTATTAGCTTCCCATTGCTCCTGTAACAAATTGCCACAAAGTTAATGGTAAAACATCTAACAAATTTATTGTATTATCGGGCTAGAGGCCAGGAGTCTAAAGTGGGTCTGCAGGGCTGTGTTCCTTCTGGAGACTCCATTTTCTTGCCTTTTCATCTTCTAGAGGCCACCTGCATTCCCTGGCTCCTGGCCCCTTCCTATTTTCAAAGCCAGCAGTATAGCATCTACTCTCCGACCTCCTGCTGCCTAGCTCTTATAAGGACCCTTGTGATTACATTGGGCCCACCTGGACATTCCAGGATCATCTCCCCATTTCAAGATCCTTAATTTAATCACCCCTATAAAGTCCCTTTTGCCTTGTAAAATAACACATTCACGGGTTCTGGGGACAAGGAAGTAGACATTGTTGGGGGCCGTTATTCCGTCTACGACACTGGACACCATTTGGGGGCAGGTGACTCCACAGACAGCCATGTCACCTTGGTGTCCGAACAGAAGATGGAACAAAACAATGTTGGCATCTGTTAGCACACAGTTATTCAACAAATGCTTTTTGGGCCCCTAAAACCTGCCAGGCATTAGAGATGTGGTCCCTGGCCTCATGGTGTGTTCAGCCTTGTGAACCAGAGACAAAACCAGTTATCAGCTGCCGTCTAGTCAATTCTGACTCAAGGTAATCCCATGTGTGTCAGAGTAGAACTACGCTTCATGGGGTTTTCAATGGCTGGTTTGTCAGAAATAGATTGTCAGGCCTTTCTTCCAAGGTGCCTCTGGATGGACTCAAACCTCAAGTCCTTTGGTTGGCAGTTGAGCACGTCTACTGTTCACACCACTCAGGGACTAGGCAGACAGCACTTACTTCCTAAGTAAATATGTTACTACCAACCTTGGTCAATGCCCATGGTCAATGTCATGAGAAGGACTCACAGGCATTACCCTTTGGGAAAGGTGGGTAGGGAAGACTTTTCTGAGTGGCTCTGAGCTGACAGCTGAAGATGAGTAGGCCCTGGGCTGCCAAGGAGGGGAGGGAGAATTCTCCTGATAGCATGTACAAAGGCTGGTGAGTGAAGGCACAGCTCATTTGGGGAACTAAGTGAAGGTCAGCGTGGCTGCTGGGCAGAGCAAACGGAAATGTGGCGTCTGGTGAAGTCACAGAGTAGGCAAGTGCCAGGTCAGTGAGGGCCTCGGAGGCCATGGTGTGGCCTTTAGATTTTTTTGTTTTTTAATTGTGGCAAGTATTTTTGTAATAAATCATTTTCCTTCTCAACATTCTTCACGTGCAGTATTCAGTGATATTAGTTACATTTGAGAATCTTTGGTGCGCAAACTGTTAAGTGCTCAACTACTAGCTGAAATGTTGATGGTTCCAACCCACCCAGAGGTGCTTCAGAAGACAGGCTGGGTGATCTGTTTCCAAAAGGTCACACCTTGAAAATCCTATGGAGCACAGCTCTACTCTGCACACATGGGGTCTCCATGAGTCAGAAGCAACTTGATGGCAACTAACAACAACAATAACAACAGTTATGTTTATCATGTTGCTCAAACATTAGCCTTACTGTTTCCAAATTTTCCCATACACCTAACAGGAGCTCAGCAGGGCCTTTAGATTTGATCCTGAGCACGACAATAAGGTCAGGCTTGCACTTGAACAAGCTCCCTCTGGCTGTGGTGAGGACCAACAGAAAGGCCACTGTGTGGCTGGGAGACCAGATACACGGTTTTTGCAGGGGCTCTGGGAGAGATGATGGCAGTGGTGGGATGCAGAGGAGGGATGGATACAGGAGACATTTACAGGTGGAGCAGGCAGGCCTTGGGGATGGATGGGACTGGGGGTGGCAGAGGGAGGCATGCCAGAAGACTGCTATGTTTCTTTCTGGAACTTTGTGTTGGGCTGGAAGAGGTGCAGGAGTGGTGGAGAGGGAGAAGTTCCGAGTTCCATCTTGGCTGTGCTGAGCTTGAGGTGTCTTGGATACACCCCTGAGGAGCTGCCGAGTAGACACGGGATGGCCGTGTCTGCAGCCCACTTCTGTGTCCCAGATAATTCTCTATAACCCAGTGCCGTTGAGTCGATTCTGACTCATAGTGACCCTATAGAGGGAGGAAATCTAATCTAAAGGCCTGGCCAAGTGGGCTCCTAAAGGGGGCAGTGATTGAGGTGGCAGGGCTGTGGTTAGTTTGTTTATGAGCCCCTGAGGTCCTGTCCACAGGTTGTGAAACAAGGAAAGATTGCCATCCTTAAACAATTAGATTTCAAGATAGTTTTTTAAGTGGACACTTATATTTAGGAAAGAACAAGTCATACCAGGAAAAGGGAATTTCAATTTTACTAAGACCCTGTCTTTGTTCCCCTAGCACCAAGTATGATATAGCTGGTGCTCAATCAACAGAAAACTGGGTGGACTCAAAAAGACACCAAAGGCTGTTTTATTGTCATGTCCACAGGGATATTCTCAGAGATAAGAACATAACAGATGAGGCTTAATCTTCAGATTAATAACCCCCGAGCCCATTCACCCCGAGGAGTCCTCACTGGGAGGGCTATGATCTGTGTTCGTTATCCGATCTGTTCCTGTGAAATCCCCTGATCCTATTTTAAAAGGAAACTGAGGCTCAGAGAGGTTGGGTCCCATTCCCAACGTCACACAGCAGAAAATGGCAGAACTGGAATCCTAACCCAGGTCTGCCTCATGCCTGAGCGCCAGGCTCTCCATGGCGCCATGCTACCTCTCCTCCGTCTCCTCCTCCGCATCCAGGGTCAAGGAAGAAAAGGGGATGGGCCAGACCCTCTGAGGCCACAGGGTGTGTGGAGGGGAGAAAACAAAACAAAAAACCCACTGCTGTTGAGTCGACTCCAACTTGTGGCGACCCCATGTGTGTACAGTAGAACTGTGCTCCATAGGGTTTTCGAGGCTGTGGCCTTTTGGAAGCAGATCACCAGGCGTTTCTTCTGAGGTGCCTCTGGGTGGGTTTGAACCACCAACTTTTTGGCTAATAGTCATGTGTTTAACCATCTGTGCCACCAGAGACTGGGAAGGGGAGACAGGGCCCACATCAGAAAACACTGAAGATCAAACAATCCAGTGAGAGAGATGGGGCAGATGACAGGTGAAGCTTGAGGAGGATACAGCCAAATGCCCCTCCCCAGCCTTCAGCACCCAATTTCTACTGTGGCCTTAACTCGCAACTCGGGAGGGTTGTTGAATAATAAAGCGCTGCGTGATTAAGAAAATGGTCACTGAGGGAGACAGGCCCCAGCTTCTCTTCCCAGCCCGGTGAGCCGCTTCCTTAAAGCCTCTCACCTTTCCCATCTGGCAAGGCGTGGCCTCTGCACATCACTGAGGGATTGTGGGATGATGTCACCCCTGCCAATCCTCTGCAGGTGATCTCAGCAAAGAGCAAGGTGAATCCCAGGTGTGACGCCAAGGTGAGCTCACCCTCTAGCCCCCAGGAGGCCTTTCCCAGCCCATCAATCCGTATCTTCTGAACTGGAAAAAGTGGAGTGGCCAGGCTCCCAGGGGGTGGAAGACTGCCCAGCACCAAGGGGCTGAGGTGTAGGGAGGAACGGCAAAGCATCAACCACAGAGGTCTGGGCCAGGCTGGTTATGTAAGTGAAGAACTGGCTGCTCCCAGGCTTCTTCCTGAAGGGACTGGGATAAACACAGTTCAATCCTCGTTGCCGCCGCCCGATGAGGTCAATACAGCCGCCTTCCGTCCAAGGCAAATGTTCTAGGCTGCTGGCTTCCTTCCACCCCCAGCCAGTGCCTTGTGCCTACCCACGGCCCCCACACACAGGTGCGGGTGTGCCAAGCCGAACTGGCTTTATTGGCTGGGGCTGGGCTAGTTTTATAAAGCAAATGGCTGGTCTGCCAAAAAATCAGCCCACTAGGAAGACAAATGCAAAATGAACTGTTTGGGAACCCTTGTGGGCTAACTCCTCCTCTTGCTAGGGTGGGCAATGAGGGGACCTGGGGGATAGTGTCAGACAGGGGTGGGTTCACTACCTGGCTTGGCCACTTAGATGCTGGGACCCCTGAAACAAATTGCTTCACCTCTCTGAGCCTTAAGTTTCCTCAACTGTAAAACTGGGAAAACGAAATTTGAAAATAGGCAAAATTAATCTATGATAATAGAAGTCAGAACAGTGGCAGGGGGGTACTGACTGGGAGGGAGCACCAAAGGAGCCTTCTAAGAGTGTTGGAAATGTTTTTTGTCTAGATCTGGATGGTGGTTATGCCGGTGTATTCGTATGTAAAGAGTCACTGAGCCTTACACTTGACATATGTGGGCTTTGCTGTATGTACGTTATACAGTAAAACCTGCGAAAATTGGAACCTGTGTAAGGTGGAAACCTGTCAGAGAAGGAAAATTGAAATATTTTCCAATGATGGCAGCAGAAAAGCGGTAAGACTGCACCCTGTCACAGGTGGAAAATTTTTGAGACCCAGAAAAACAAGGTAGTCCCATTGGGTTCTGGCTCTCATAGGCTTCATAGTATCTGGCTCTTACAGGTTTCATAGTTTAAAATCAAACCAAACCTGTTGCTGTTGAGTCGATTCCAACTCATAGCAACCCTATAGGGGTTCCAAGGAGCGGCTGGTGGATTCAAACTGCCCACCTTTTGGTTAGCAGTCCAGCTCTTAACCACTACACCACCAGGGTTTGTATATACTTCACTAAAAACAAAAGGTGGTGGGGTGGGGGGGCGGGGAGGGAGGGAGAGAGGGAAGGAGGAGGGAAGGAATTAAAAAAAAAGGGGGGGATAAGGATTTTAGCTACTTCCCAGGGCTGTTTGAGGATTAGTGGGTAAAGCTGCAGGCTGCCCAGGGCAGGAGTGAGTCTTACTTTTTCTCTGAAGACTTAGAACAGGCCCTTCATGACAAAAGAATGGGTTCAAATCCAGACTCTGCCACCTACTGAAGTTTTTCCCATCAGCCTCAGTTTCCACAGATGTAAAATGGGGACAATCAGAGTATCTAGTCATGGGGTTGCTGTGAAGGCTAAATGAGAACATGTGAAACAGCACAGGGCTTAGTAAATAGCAGGTGCTCAATAAGTGTCTGCTATTTTTATATTAAGTGTCCACTATTTTTAGTGTTGTTGTTAGTATCCATGTTTACTGAGCTGATAAGAATGTAGATGTTAAAGGTGCCCACTTCAAAGCACTGCAGTGAGGATCAAATGTGTTAATGCACGTAAGGCACTTAGCACAGCCCCTGGTAATTCTGTTGTTCTGAGCTGCCCTCGAGTGGGCCTCCAACTCATAGAGACCCCATGTACAACAGGACAGAATGCTGCCTGGTCCTGTGCCATCCCCACGATCGGTTGTGGACTGGAGTGTTGTGATCCGTAGGGTTTTCACTGGCTGATTTTTGGAAGTAGATTGCCAGGCCTTTCTTCCTAGTCTGTTTTAGTCTAGAGGCTCTGCTGAAACCCGTTCAGCATCCTAGCACACACAAGCTTCCACTGGTGGTGGCTGCACACAAGCAGCATTGGCTAGGAATCGAAACTATGTCTGCGGCACAGAAGGCAAGCATTCTACCACTGAGCCACCAATGACCCTGGCGTATTCTAAGGCCCCCATAGAAGCTGGCTGTGCTTATAACCAATTAAAGGAGATGTCTCAGTTCTGGGACATCTGGCAGTATGCTGGGTACTTTCACATGTATTATCTCATTTAATACTGACATCAAGTTACTATTCAACAGGGGTTACTGTTCTCTTTTCGCACAGGACAAAACCTTGCTCGGAGAAAGATAAATGATTGGCCAAGACCCCACAACCAAGAAGGGGCAAGATCTGAACCCAGAACCACCTGAGCCCAGAGTGCATGTGCTTGCCACTGCATTATATTGTCTGGAAGGAGCCTGGTGGCACATTGGTTAAATACTTGGCTGCAGACTGAAAGGGCGGCACTTTGAACCTACCAGCCACTCAGTAGGAGAAAGACATGGCAGTCTGCTTGTGTAAGGATTACAGCCTTGGAAACCCTATGGGGCAGTTCTGCCCTGTCCTTTGGGGTCACTATGAGTTGGAATAGGCTCGATGGCAGTGAGTTTGGTTTTGGTATATTGTCTGGATGGGACAGAAATCAATTACAAACTGAGAAGCAAATGGCCCTAAAATACACCTGTGATGCAGGTGTCTATCCTTCTTGGTCATCTTCAGAGGCCTCCCTACACCCATGGCCCAGGTGCCTGTAGGGCATGGAGGCACTCCAGGGTCTACTCCCTCTGTGCCCCGCAAGGCCTCCTCCATCCCCTCCACCAGCCTACCCCGGTGGACATCAGCGCTTGACTCCCCAACCAGGACAGCGTTCACAAGCTTCTGCAGGACAGAGGGAGCCACTGGAGGTAGGCCCATCTGCGGCCGTGAGCTCCTGTGGCCAGAACTCCAGGACGCAGGCAGGGCGTTAGCTGGTGGAGAAGCGGGGGGCACATTCCAGCTGGGGGACGCCACAAGGTGCGTGGGGGTCGGTTAGCGGTGGCCATGTAGGGAGGGAGGAAGGAGGCCAGAGAGGTGGGGGGGGGGAGTATACGTGGAATGTAATGGAAGGCTTTGAAATTCTAGGCTGAGGCGTGAGTCCGATGACATCTATGGAAAACAATTTTATTTACTTTTAGAAGAGCACTTGAATAGTTCAGATTCCTGCCCAAAGTCGCCGACCTCTGCTGTGCTTAATAACTTGATTTAATGGAAACTTATACAGCAGCAAGGGACTAGGAGGGGCGAGGCAAGGGGGATGATATTGGTTATGCAACCACACTGTTGTAAGTAAAAGTAAGTGCATCTGTTCTCCGCCAGGTGGACGTCCCAAAAAGTCGCCCCTAAGCCCCTCAGTCCTGCCTGGCCCCCATCGCCCCAGTTGAGCCCTTAGTACCTCTGCCTAGGGTTATCGTTCCGCCTGGCCCTAGACATCAGGGTTGCCTCCACCCCAAATACATCTTCACAAGAAGGGATCTTCCTAAGGCAGAACCTGCCCCTGGCACTCCCCACTCAAATGCCTTCAGGGCCCCCGTTGCAAAGAGCACCAGCCCAGCTACTGGAGGTGAGATCCAGGCTCTCTTCTCAGCCCAGGCCCACGGCCCACGCCTCAGGGCAGGAACCCCCGGGCTTGGAGAGAGACTCAACTCCTTGTCTTGGTTAAGTCAGTGGCATCCCCTCTCTAAGTCTGCCACGAGAAGCAAGGGTTTCCTCCTTCAGCATCTGAGGACACAGGGTTCAAGGTGACCTCCGAGTTCCCACTGAGTGGACAATGTCTTCCTGGAGCTCTGTCTGCCTGCTTGGCCCCTTACTCCAGAAGGGTGTGCCTAAATCCTCTAGGAGAGTCTGACCATAAAGCAGTGGCTCCCATGCTCCTACAAGGCGTTGGCGGTTCAGTGGTAGAACTTGCACCTTCCATGCGGGAGACCTGGGTTTGATTCCAGGCCAATGCACCTCATACACCGCCATCACCCATCTGCCAGTGGAGGCCTGTGTGTTGCTAGGATGCTGAACAGGTTTCAGCGGAGCTTCCAGACTAAGAGGTACTAGGAAGAAAGGCCTGACATTCTACTTCTGAAAATCAAACAGTGAAAACCCTTTGGATCACAACGGTCCAATCCACAACCGATTCTGGCGATGGCGCAGGGCTGGGCAGTGTTGTGTTCCATTGTGCGTGGGGTAGCCATGATTCAGGGGCCAACCTGATGGTAGCTAACAACAACCCATGTTCCTGCATCTCTGAAATGCTGTAGACAGGAAAGGGGGGTATGAAAAGGTAGCAGTGCTGAGGCTGGGCTCTGGTGTCAGACAGGCCCAGTCTTGGGTGCCACCACCGACTAACCTTGTGTGACTTCAGTCATGGGGCTTTAGCCTCCTAGTGCCTCAGCTCCCCAGCTGTAAAGGGAGGCTAACAGCAGTAACAGTAAGGGATTTTTTTTTTTTTTGACCATTATATGAGTTGATCATTATAAAGTGTTATGCTTGGTGGTCCACTTAAATCATAACTGGAAAGTGTAATAAGTTGTATTATCCTACAAAACCATCGATGGAGGGTTCTAGTTTTATCGTTATAAACCTTCTCAGGTTAATAATTATGAAGAGGAGTCAGAGCCAGGCGTCAAAGGCCGGAATGTTCTTCAGCCACATTCTCCGAGGAGGGGGCTGCTCCCCGGGAACCATGGAGTCTCGGCACACCCTGTGGGGCCACTTTCCCAAGGATAATTACTGGCCTGGCTGAGGCCCACACAAACATGCCCCCCGCCCCCCGTGCCCAGCCAGAATAAGCGTCTTATGTCACTGATAACCACAGGCTGGGGCTGAAATGATGTTGATCCAACCAGCGGTGACCTCATTTCCTTGGATTACTATCTCAGGGGGGCTGACGTGCTGTGGTCACAAAACCGCCAGGGAGGGCCAGCCACCCAGAAGAGAAAAACTGTGACCTTTGTCTCCCAAACCTGCAGCAGTTCCTGGAGGCGTAAGGGTCAGAGACACTACTGATAAAGGGAAGACCCTCAGTGGGCCTCTGGATTCTTCTCTGAAGTCCTTGGGGCTCCCAGGAGCCTCATCCCTGCGGATTCTCTCTGGGTAACTCCTGCACCACGGTTATGAGGTAGAAGGGATGGAAGAGTCTTTTTTGTTGTTGCAGTATTAAGCTTTAATTGTTGAACTTCTTAAACTTGTCTACTTTTGTGATTTTTGACTAATAAACTTGCAAAAAAAATTTATTGTGGTAAACTATATCTAAGGAACCCTGGTGGTGCAATGGTTAAAGCGATCAACTGCTAACTGGAAGGTCAGCAATTTGAAATCGCAGTGGCTCCACGGAAGAAAGATGTGGCAGTCTCCTTCTGGAGAGATTTACAGCCTTGGAAACCCTAAGGGGCCGCTATGAGTCAGAATTGACTCAATGGCAGTGGGCGGATGCTGGGTAAACTATATATAAAATTTGCCATTTTAACCATTTTTACGTGGAGTCGGGCATCTTTACAGATGGAGCCTCTGGCCACTGGGGCTTGGGGCAGATCTCTCTTCTCATGCCCATCTCCTCTCTCTGTCGAGTCCCTAGCCCTGAAATCGGATGAGAAGTGCTTAGTACTGGGCCAGATACAAGTCAAACACTCATGAATTGGCCCTGACATCTTTACTTCCCCTCCCCCCTCATCTTTCCTGCTCTCAAGGGCTCTGTGACCAGGGTTCTCGGGATGCTCCCAGCAGCGAGGAAGAGGAAGTCCCTGAGAAGGAGAGGCCACAGCAAAGGTGTATTCCTGAGAAAGCACAGGCCCTACCCTTGGCAAATGGAATGAGCTGTCCAGGCTTGCTGGAATGGCCCTTCCCCACTGGCTGAAGCCTCACGCTCTGATGTCAAAACTTACCTGTCCTGTGGCCCCCTGCCTCAGCACCCTGCCTCACTGTTGGCTGAGCTAACTGCTTAGTAAGCTACCCCTCAACAGCCTTAGTAGGAGGCAGGAGAGGCTCTTAACTCAAGGGAAGAGGAAGGAGGGGGAAAAGGAAACCAACATTTAAAACTAGTTGCCAGTGAAGTTGATTCTGACTCACGGACACCCCATGTGTGTCAGAACAGAACTGTACTCTCTAGGGTTTTACTGAGCATTTGTCATATGCCACGTGCTGAGTGGCCTTAAAATCCTTTTCGAGTTACACGTGGTATACATATTAAGTCAATAAATGCATGAAGAGATGGATCAATTGACCTAGTGATATTAAGATACGTTAGGCACTCTGTTAGGTACTTTTCTGGTAAATAACCTTGTTTAATCCTCATGAAATAATACATATCACAGTGGTTAAGAGCTCAGCTGCTAACCAAAAGGTTGGCAGTTTGAATCCATCGGCTGCTCCTTGGAAACCCTATGGGGCAGTTCTACTCTGTCCTATAGGGTTGCTATGAGTTGGAATCGACTCGATGGCAACGGGTTTTTTGTTTTTTCAGCTCCCTGACTCTCCATCTCCTACCATTTTTTTTTTTTTTTTCCTTCAGAGCACTTATCATTAATTGACTTATTCTAGCTTTGTTTCTTTGTTGATTATCGGTTTCTACCAGGGCTTCCAACCACTTCGGGTGGAAGCGCTGCTGAGAATTTACATTTCTAACAAATTCCCAGGCAATGCAGTGGTTCTCAAAATTTATTCTACATGAGAGTCACCTGGTGATCTTGTCAAACTGGAGATTCTGATTCAGTATATCTGGGAGTGGAAAGGTAAATTCTCAGCAGGGGCTTGAACTGAACTGGTTTGAAGCCCTGGTTTCCACCACTGGCATTTTCAGCTCCTCTGAGCAATGATCCAGTTAATAAAACCAAAAAACCAAACCCATTGCCGTCAAGTCGATTCTGACTCATAGCAACCCTATAGGAGACAGTAGAACTGATGACATTAATAGGTAGATAGTTAATAAGGCAGACCTGGCCCCTGCTCTCCGGAAGCTCATGATCAGGGAGCAATTCCCATTAAGATATGACTGTGCACAGGGCCTGACCCATCTGGGTTCCACCTACTCTATCTTCTAGCCTCTCCTGTTTGCTTCCTTTGCTCCAACTCCACCAGCCTTCTTTGTTTTACACACACATATACCAGTTCATTCTTACCCTGGGGCCTTTGCATTTGCTAGTCCCCCTCCTGTCCAGTGTCTGGGACGTGGTGGTGGCTCAGGCAGCACTCCCGGCCCGCAGCTGTCACATGTGTACCCCTCCCACCTTGCTCAGAATATGGGCTTGGGAGATGGACAGGTCCTAACAGTGTGACTGTGGGCAGACCGAGCCTTAGTTTCAACATCTGTAAAGAAGGGACTACTGCCTCCCCGGGTTGTCGGAGAATTAATGGCAGTGATGCCTATACAGCAACCAGGGGCATCTGCGTTTTTAGTTTCCTATCCTCTTGTGGCTCAGAGGAGGACTAAAGGAAACTGAGAAATTCTATTAGCGAAAAAGAAAATTCCAGTGTTGATCGGGGCAAAGGGTGGCCAGGGCCCATCCCTGTGATGACTTTCTGGGTTGTAAACACAGAAATGACGAGGCTCAGAGGCCTCAAGCTAGTGCCAGGGTCAGGAAGCTCCTGGTTCTGATTGCCTCTCCAGAGGGGCGCAGAGGAGGCAGGCTGAATCATTCCAGTGGCATTCTGTGTTACACACATCCCAGAACGTTTACTAGGGTATCCGGACAACGAATAATTCTAGGAACTGGGGATGGCTCCACTCTGAGTCAAGAGCTGTCAGGAAGGCCCCACGGATTCCTAACCGAGTGTGGGCCTGAAAAAGGGGTGAGAGTTTAGCTGAGGGGCTGGGCTCTGATGTCAGCAGCCTCGCCCCCCTCGGGTAGGAAGCTGTGCCTGTTTCTCTGATCTCTTCTAGCTCTAACATCAAATGACCCTGTGATGATTCAGAGGGAAAGAAGCCCACTGGCCAAACAAAGGAACAGTAAAGATGAGCAAATTACATCTGTTCATCTGTGGACCCACGAGCCCTGCCCTCCCCTCCCCCGAAACTCATCTACCATTTTCTCTTTGGCTTTAACAAGGCAATGTTCACGTTGGCTCTATAACTTTCAAAACCCTGTCAGGAAACAGACAGCAACGATGCCACAAGCTTGGGCACAGAAGTTGGATGGTTCAGCAGGTTCTCTCCTTTTTCAGGCCCCTCCCTCCTGTTTGGCGTCCCAGAAAGCCCCAAAACAACCCACTGGGCAGCCTGACTTACACTTCTGTTGTTATGAATCCGGTGAGCTCCGAGAGGAAGAGGAAGAGGATGAAGAGGCAGCAGCAGACAGAGACTGGAAGAAACAACACAGACATGCACAGTTAAGGTGGGTGGGTACAGGCAGGCTAGCCCCTTCCCTCCCCTTTGGAGAAAAGCTGCTTAGGGAGAAGAGGAAAGAGGTGAGGCCACTAGCTGGGGCCTCCATACGAAGCCCCACCCCCAGAAAGGTAGGCCACCTTTGGTACTGATTTGACCCTTCCCCTCCAGACCAACCTCCCTACATAGACAGATGCTTCTGGGCGCCAGCCTGGCTTTCTTCTGCAACAACTCGTGAAAGCAGAGGTCAGACAAAACAGACATTGCAACCTGGTCACCCACAAATGTGCTCTGATTGGCTTGAGTAATATAAACATTTTAAATTTGCACTAACATTAAACAATCCAGAGATCTCACATGAAAGTTCAGATTTCTGGCTTCTCCGGAACACTCAATCCTTGTTTCCAAATGGGGTCTGAGCTCACCAGTTTGCCACAGACCCCACTACTCCCTCCTGCCTCCCCAATCCAGTGGCTGAGGTGGAGTGTCTACTGGCATTTATTGCTACCTTCTGGGATACCATCAATGCTCTGCCCAGGTCTCCATCAGAAGTAGGAAAATGAGGACACTGAGGCTGTTTCAAGAGGCGAGACAATTCTTTATGGAAGTGAAAAATAGTCTCACTCACGTGTACGAAATGCAGGAAGTGTGGAAAGAACAAAGTTGGACCACTTTACTCATATTTTATGTCACCTCCCTGGCCCCTGAAGATATTTGTGACCTCTGGTGTAAGGCTTCGGGTATCTCTGCCCATGTTATCAAGTCGCAACTTTTTGGGGCTCAGCTCTCCAGCCCCATCTCCTGACACTCCCCCCAGTACCTGACCACCCAGTCCCTCCGAGCCATGTGCTGCTCCCTAAACATACTCCTCATTTCTGCTTCTTTGCTCCTGAGGTTTCTGTGCCTGGAATGCCCTTTCCCGCCATCCTGCCCATGGTCATTCTCTCTGCTTGGTGAACTCCTACTCATCCTCCCAGGCTGAGGCCCAACTCAAATGTCCCTTCTTTGTTCCCTCCACCGTAAAGGTGGACAGGGTCACTCTTTCCTCTGTGTTTCCACATTTTATTGGTTATCTTAGATTGTCTCTCCCGGAAGGCTAAAACTCCCTAGCTCCAGCACTTGGTCTAGGGCTGGACACACTAGAGGCACTGATAGACATCCATGTAAGGCAGGGAGGAAGCTCCAATGTATGAAATGAGAGCTGAACATGCCTCACACGGCTTATCACAGACAAGTGTACTGGACAAGGGCACAGGGTATCCCCACCTCTCACGTGCTGTGTGACCCTGGGCAAGTTACCTAATCTCTCTGTGCTTCAGTGTCCTCATCTGTAAAATAGCAACAACAGTAGTACTTGCCCCATAGGGCTGCTCTAAAGATTTAAGTATCACAGGTAAAACATATAGGTATTGTGCTTAAAATAGTGCCTGACAGGTAATAATCACTCAAGCATTAGCTAATTATTAGGATTGTCATCAGGGAGGCGCTGGAGGGTTTGGTGATTTGGGGAAGGTGATTTGACAAATTGGTTGACCCTTACTTTCCTGCAAAGAAAAAAATTTTCTGGTCCCCCTTGCTGGTTTGGCTACATTCTCAACAGCTTGTCCCTGGCCAGGAAGAGCCATCATCATGGATAACCAAGCCAGTTTGTTTGTTTTTCTTAAAACAAATGGTGAAACTTGCTCTGAGAGAAGAGAATGAGTGTTTGTTGAGCACCTACTACATGCACTGTTGTGGGTTTGTCCATGGAGATCCCATCCTTTCAGCAGCAGCAGATAACCCAGTAAGCAAGGTAAGCATGGGGCTTACTTGTGTTAACCTTGCCTGTTGGATAATCTGCCCTTGCTTGGCCTGAAGCCTGGGCAGTCCAACAGGTGGGAACAGGTCAGCTCAGCTGAAATCCAAGTGTTAAGGCACTGGTCACACTCAACTGTGCCTGTCCTCCCACTCCATCCCCAGGCTGGGAAGACAGTGACAGTGTCTCAACACTCCATGGCCTCAGGTCTAGAACAGGAGCCTAGCTCAGTTGTTGTTGCTAGTTACCGTTGAGTTGATTTCAACTCATGGTGAACCCATGTGTGCAGAGTAGACAGTACTCCACAGGGTTTTCAAGGCAGTGGCCTTTTGGAAGCAGATTGCCAGGCCTGTCACATTCTGAGGTGCCTCTGGGTAGGTTCGAGCTGCCAACCGTGCAGCTAGTAGAAGCACTTAACCTTTTGCACCACTTGGGTACTTGGCCTAACTCAGAGAAGGTACAAAATGAATACTTGTTCAATGAATGAAAAACATGAAGGCAAGTAGGAAGTATTTTAATCAGAAAGGCCTTCTATACTGAAGGCTTGAAGAAGGTTCTTCAATCCATGTTTGGGCAAAACTCTAAGGTTCTCTCACCAGACTTCTTCTGATACTGACTCAGGCATTGGATAGCAGGGATGTGACCCCAGAGAGCACCTGCTACTGAGGAACCCCATGCAGCAAGTGCAAGGAGCCCGAGACTTAGGACCTGATCTGTTCAGTCTCCACGCCCTTGCCCTTTCCTTCTGCTATTAATAGCACTTCTCCCAACGTAACGAAATGGTGTGTTTATGAGTCTGCCTGCCCTGTGCCACTCAGCTGTGTTCCTCAAGGACAAAGACCAAAGCCCATTCATCAACATGGCCCTAGCACTTGTCATGGGGCCTAGCCCCAGGACCTGGTTAATAAATATTTGTTCACTAAATGGTAGCTATGGGCTGGCTTCCTATGCCCACGCTTTTCCTCTCGTGGAAGGAAATACGCATCTCGCATGCTGTGGCTGGGCCTGCAAATTGGACACTGTCCCTTGGGTACCATTTGGCAGTGCCTTTCAAGTTTTAAAACACACACATCCTTGACCCTGCAGTTCCTCTTCTAGGAAAGCTACCTTACAGAAATAACTGCACAAAGTTACACAAATACATGTGTACAAAACCAGTTCGAAAATCAACTGCCTTCAAGTCAATTCTGACTCATGACGACCCCATGAGTATCACAGTAGAATTGTGTGTGCGCCATCGGGTTTTCAATGGCTGATTTTTCAGAAACAGATCACTAGGCCTTTCTTCCAAGGCACCTCTGGGTGGACTCGAACCTCCAACCTTTTGGTTAGCAGCCGTGAGTGTTAACCATTTGCACCACCAAGGGACTCCTATAAATGCACAAGAATGCCTGTAATAGCAAAAAACTGGAATAGGGATGCACACCCTCAGGGAGCTGGTTACATAAGCTGGAGGTCAGCCACATACAGGAATATGACACAAGAGTTAAAAAAGAATGCAGTGGGATAAACTAAATGTGATACACAATGGAATACTATTCAACCATAAAGAGAAATGAAGTCCTGACACATGCTACCACATGGATGAACCTTGAAAACATTACGCTGAATGAAAAAGTCAGTAACAAAAGGACAAATACTATATGATCCCACTTACATGAAATATCTAGAATAGGCGAAGGCATAGAAACAAAAATTAGTGGTTACCAGAGGCAGAAGGGAAGAGGAAATGGGAGCTATTGCTGAAGGGGTACTGAGCAGGACTTCGAACCGGTCTGAACTCCTGCTGAGAACCTGCATTTCTACCCCAGGTACGCTGAATCAGAATCTACATTTTGAACCTTCAAGTCAATTTTGACTCATGGCGACCCCATGAGTATCACAGTAGAACTGTGTGTGCTCCATCAGGTTTTCAATGGCTGATTTTTCAGAAACAGATCACTAGGCCTTTCTTCCAAGGCACCTCTGGGTGGACTTGAACCTCCAAAGCTTTTGGTTAGCACCCAAGAGTGTTAACCATTTGCACAGGATCCCCAGGTGACTCTTATGTATAATAAATTCTGAGAATCACTGCTCTGCTAGTGGTTCTCTGAACTGGTCCCTAACAAGCAGTGTTAGCATCACCTGGGGACTTTTTAGACATGGAAATTCTGAGCAGGGGTTTGAACCAGAACGAAGAACGAGTGAGTTCATAGCCCTGGTACAGAGTTTGTTTGGGGTGATGAAAAACTCTTGGAAATGGAGAGTGATGATGGTAGCACATCACGGTGAATACAATTAATGTCACCGCACTGTACACTTAAACTCGGCTGAAATGGCCAACTTTTGGTTATATACATTTTTTTACCACAATAAAACAGAACGAAATGGAGATTCATGTGCTGGTACGGAAAGGGGGCCAGGGTGTACTGAGAAAAGGGTAAGAACGGTGTGCACAGCATGCTCCCTTGTGTATCTAAAACAATGATGGAGGGATAGCAAAGCCTGAATTTTTAAAAAAGATTCTAGAAGGATACACACCTGATCGTTAAACATAACTGACAAGCCGGAGAGACTGTAGAGACTGAGAGGAGGACACAGTGAGCCGTTAATTGGTGACAGGAAGGGGGGCAGGGGGAGAAGCCTCATTTGAATTTTTTGGATAAGGCTCATAAACTAGTCAAACAAATATTGTTGTTAGCTGCCATCAGGTTGGCCCCTGACTCATGGCAACCCCATGTACAATGGGATTGGACCGTGTGATCCACAGGGTTTTCACTGGCTGATTTTCAGAAGTAGATTGCCAGGCCTTTCTTCCTAGTCCATCTTAGTCTGGAAGCTCTGCTGAAACCTGTTCAGTATCACAGCAATTCGCAAGCCTCCACTGACAGATGGGTGGTGGGTGTGCTGAGGTGCATTGGCCAGTAACCGAACCCAGGTAGAAAAGCCCTTTTCCTCTTCAGGTTCCCCTTAATATCCTTTCTTGCGGATCAAACCACAAAGCTTCACAGCTTCCCAGACCCTCAGGGGCTGCCAGTGCTGGGAGAACGGTAAGAGGAAGGCCCATACACTGGGCACTTAACACTCTACAGGCGTGATCTCCTTTAATCCCCAAGTCAGGAGACTGAGGCTCAGAAGTCACATAGTTACTAAGTGAAAGAATGAACCCAGGTCTGCCTGGCCTAAAAGCCTGAAGGAAATGCTTCCTACCACTTAGGTGGACTGTTCCTTTCCCCAGGGGTGGGGGAGCCCAGGCTCAAGAAGGCATCCTCAGCTTCAACAAGCTGAGCTGGAGGGAGGGCTGGGAGGGGACCAGCCTGGAGGATCCCTGAGGCCATCACCTGACCTGTGAATAGCCTGCCCTGGGAGACGGCCCTGGACTCCAGCCTGACTGCCTGGCCACAGAGCCCTGCTCAGGCAGCAGAGCTGGGTCGAAGAGAAGGAGGTCCCTCTGCCACTCCTCCCGAGTCCTAGTCCCCGCTCCACCTCTTGCGAGCTGTGTAACTTCAGATAAGTCACCTTCCTTCTCTGAGCCCATTTTCTCATCTGGAAAAAGAGGCAAAAAAGTCTTCCTGCTTGCAGGGTAGTTTGGTTTGCTTTTTATTTTTATTTTTTAATAAACTTTTCTTTGTGGAATAATAATAGATGCAAAGATAGTTCCCATAGACCTTTCACCTAAACCACAAATTAGTTGCCATCGAGTTGACTTCGACTCATGGCAAACCCACGTGTGTCAGGGTAGAACTGTGTTTCACAGGGTTTTCCATGGCTGAATTTTTGGAAGTAAATTGCCAGGCCTTTCTTCCAAAGTACCCCTGCAGGGACTCAGACAGCCAAGCAAGTTAACACTTTGTACTCCCAGGGACTCCACACGTAACCTTGGGATATTGGTCAAAGCTGAGAAATTAACATTGGTACAATACTATCAACTAAGCTACTTTGTTCGGCTTTCACCAATTTTCCCACTAATATCCTTTTACTGGTCCAGGTTCCAATCAAGGATCCCACTTGCATTTAGCTGTCATGTCTTCTTAGTCTCCTCTTGGTCTGACAGTTGCTCAGTCTTTCCTTGTTTTTTGAGACCATGCCACTTTTGAAGACTGCTGATCAGGTCTCCCATAAGCTGTCCCCCAATGTGGACTTGTCTTTATGTTTTCTCATGGGCAGACTAGGTTCTGGTCTCTGGGAAGGTGCTGCAGATGTGAGGTGCCCATGTCATAACATCATATAGAGGGCATATAACACCCACATGACTTATTACCAGTGATGCTAACCTTCCTTACTTGGTTAAGGTGGGGTCTCCCAGCTTTCTCCCCAGTACAGTTATTAATTCTCCTTTCCTTTTCCTTTGAAAGTCAGTCATCAAGCCCAGGTCACACTCAAGGAGAGAGGAATTAAGCTCCAGATCCCGAAGGGGAAAGTATCTACACCTATTACTTGGAGTTCTATACAGAAGATTTGTCCCATCTCCCTCATTTGTTGATAACATATGGACTCATATACTTTTTTTTTTTTTTAATTCTTTGAGTTATAAAGCAATAATGTCATTGTTCATTTTGTTACTCAAATTGTTCGGCTTTGGCCACTTTCAGGCTGGCTCCTGTGTCCTGTTGTCATGCAGCCACACTTTTTTCTTTTCTTTTTTGAGCACTACTTGCTTTCTGGCACAAGGCGTTCCAGGCTCAACTTATATTGTTCCCGCCCCAGCCCTATAATCAGCCACTTCTCTAAGGAGGCCTGGTTCCTTTTATTGGAGAAGGGTATTTAGAACCCAAAACCTGGTTGAGATTATTATTTTTTTGATGGATACAAACACGTTTATGTAAAAAAATTCATATAGCTCAAAAGGTTTAAAGAGGAAAAAGTGAATCTCCCTCTGCATTCATTTTCTAGAGCTGCCGTAACAAAGTACCACAACGTGAGTGGCTTAAAACTACAGGACTTTACTGTCTCACAGTTCTGGAGGCTAGAAGTCTGAAATCAAGGGGTTGGCTGGGCCACGTTCACTGAAGGCTGTAGGGGAAGATGCTCCCTTGCCTCTTTCAGCTTCTGATGGTTCCTGCCATCCTTGGCGTTCCTTGGCTTGTAGTTGCGTCATTCCAGTCTCTGCCTCTGTCTGCACATAGCCATGTTCCCTCTGCATCTCTTTTCCTCTTTTATAAGGTCACCAGTCCTATGGGATTAAGACGCACCCTACTCCAGTATGACCTCATGGCAACTGATAACATCTTCGAAGACCCTATTTCCAAAGAAGGGTCTCATTCCCGGGTATCAGGGGTTAGGACTTCACCATATCTCCCACCCCTGAGCCCTAGCTTCCATTCCCAGTTGCTATTGACCATTTCTTATGTATCCTTCTAGAAACAGTTGATGTCTATACCTTGCAGGTTACACCTTGTAGGTTTGGGGTGAGGATAGAGATTAAATGAGAAAATATATGAAGGGTCTGGAAAGATGCATGGGAAATAGTAACTGCTCATCTCTTCTCCCCTCTGTCCCTCTTGACTTTCCTGCCTGGCCTGGAAGTTCCGCCCAGAGGGAGCAGATGCCGTGCACAGGGAATGTGGGAAGCGGTGGGAGCGGCAGCAAGAAGTGCCACTACTCACTAATGGCCCCGGTGTACGTTGGCTGCGTGAGATCCTTGGGCACCTTCCTGTAGATGTCAAACCTGCAGGAGGAAAAGGAACAGGGGTGAGGTAGGCACCGAGGGCGGGTTCAAGGCAGAGGGGAACATGGTGCTGGCTGGTGTGCTGTATGGGTCAGCAAGCCACGGTTCCACCCACAAATAGCTCCTTCCACTCCTCCAGGTCCCCTCTTCCACCAAGCTTACAGCACACCCCACTCTGATGTAAGGTCCTCCCTAACCGCCCCCCCACAGTGTCCTCCAATCAAACTGACTTGTCCCATCTTCTTCCTCACGCTTATTACCTCCCCACAAATGACCTTGTAGACCCAGTTGTTTTCACTCCTTTGTTGGCCTCCTCCTATCAGAATGTAACCTCCATGAGGGCAGTGGCCTTTTAGGTTTTGTCTCCTGTTGTGTCTCCAAACCCTAGCATGGACCTGGTGCACAGTAGGCGCTCAGTAAGTGCTTGTGGAAGGAACTGAACACATGAGACTTGTACCACTCTGACGCTCAAGGAAGCAGGGCACACGCATGGCCTGGCACACAGTAGGCACTCCATAAGTGCTTGTGGAATGAGCTGAACACACAAGCCTCGTGTCATTCTGACGCACACACCGGCTTTCTGGAGTTATATAACTGCACTGCATTCTTGCCTGACGTCACTCTCCACCCCCTCTTCCCCTTCCTGCCTCCGCCCTCTCCCCCCGCCTCTTCCCCCTCCCTTCCTCCTCCCAAACCTCTTGCTGCCAGTTTTTTGGAGATTTTTCTTAACTCTAGTATCTCTAAGGCATGAAGTTAACATAAAATCCGGCCCGAAGCCCACAGTCTCCAGATCAGCTCACAACAGATCTGGGCCCCGCCTAGTGTCGTTTCCACCTCAGGAGCAGAGCAGCACCTTCTTTCTTTCATAGGGTTCCTGCCAGAGCAGAGGGGGTCATGGACTGTCATAGAAGAATTTGGGGTTTGGGATTAGGCTGACATGGGTTTAATTCTGGGGCCCTGGTAGCACAGTGGTTAAGCATTTAGCTGCTAACCAAAAGGTTGGCAGTTTGAATCCGTCAGCTGCTCCTTGGAAACCCTATGGGCCAGTTCTATTCTGTCCTATAGGGTCACTGTGAGTCAAAATCGACTTGATGGCAACGGGTTTGGTTTTTTGGTTGGGTTTAATTCTGGTCTTGTTACCACTGGTTGTTCAGTTCGGGGTTTAGAATCAGGACACCCTGGGTTCAAATCTCAGCTTATACTCTTCCTTGCTGTGTGACTTTAGGTAGACAACTTCACCGCTCTGAGACTCAGTTTCCTCGTCTGTAAAAATGGGGCTTCTACTACTACCAGAAGGAGCACCAGTGGCACAGTGGGCAAGTGCTCGGCTGCCAACCAAAAGGCTGGTGGTTTAAACCCACTCGGTGGTTATGTGGGAGAAAGACCTGATGATCTGTTCCTGTAAAGATTACAGCCTAGGAAACCCTTCGAGGCAGTTCCACTCTGTCACATGGGGTTGCTATGAGTCAAAATCAACTCAACAGCACCTAACAACAACGACAACTACTAGACCCTTCGAGGCTACTGTGAGGAGCTGTTAGCTGCCATCAAGTCGGCCTCTGACTCACAGTGACCCCACGTACAATAGGATAGGGCTGTTGCGTTCCATAGGGTTTTCATTGGCTGATTTTTAGAAGCAGATCACCAGGCCTTTCTTTCTAGACTGTCTGAGTCTGGAAGCTCTGCTGAAACCTGTTCAGCATCATGGCAACACACAAGCCTCCACTGATAGACAGGAGGTGGTTGCATATAGGTGCATTGACTGGGAACTGAACTGGGCCCCTGTACGGAAGGCAAGGATTCTACTGCTGAACTCCACTGCCCCCAGAGAGAGGAGTAAGCGAAATAAATGTCTGTAAGGGACGTGACACAGAGACTGCACACAGGCACTCCTTATGTGCACTGGCTTCCTTCCCTGCCCTTGAACCTGAACAGACAATTCTCCCACAGCACTTTGACGAGCAGAGCAGAAGTCCTACACAGTGTTCCCAGGCTCTCGGTAGATGCGTGCTTGCTGAAGAGCCCGTGGCTCCGGCCCTTGGGGGTGACAGACTGTGCGTGGTTCCTCTCTGGTGATTGGGAAACCTTGCGCCTGCTCAACCCAGCGTAATGACTTGGATATCTTACGCAAGATCTGCTGCTATCTGACTCGCTTGTGCGTACCTTAATCACACGTGAAACGGGCTCAGTTTCCCGAGACCTCAGGGGAGAAAAAAATTCCTGTGGGCTGCCAAGTTAAACATACCACTTTCTCTCCTGGCTGCTGCCTGCTCAGCTACCAGCCACCTGTGCTTGGGCTTCTAATAGCGCCAGAAATGGGGGCTGGGGTGTGGTGGTGGTGGAGGGTCCACACAACTCAACTATCCACACCTACTCACTCCTTTACTGTGAAAATGCTGAACCCTTTGATTTTGAGAGGCACACGAGAGGTAAGAGCATGAACTGTGTGCCCAGAATGTCTAGGTTCAAACCTGACCCCACTACTATTACCCTGGGCACATCACTTACTTAGCCTCTCTGTGCCTCAGTTTGTCTGTAAAAAGGGGGCAACAGCAGCAACTCCCTCACAGCATAGAGGTGAGGGTTAAATGACTCAGTGTATGTAATGCACTTAAAATTGTCCTAGCACTCAGGAAATGCTATACATACAAGCATTTGCTGTTATTTATGCTCATTTGACCAACATTCATGGAGCACCCACTACCTGTCTGTCAGTTTGTCGCACTGTGGTGGCTTGTCTATTGCTATGATGCTGGAAGCTAAGCCACCAGTATTTCAAATACCAGCAGGGTAACCCATGGTGGACAGGTGTCAGTGGAGCTTCCAGACTAAGACAGACTAGGATGCAAGGCCTGGTGATCTACTTCCTAAAATCAACCAACCGAAGCCCTGTGGGCCACAACAGAACATTATCTCACACGGTGCTGGAAAATGAGCCCCAACAAAGGGCTCAAGCATATTGATGATCATGAAGATGGTTCAGGACCAGGCAACGTTTCATTCTGTTGTGCGTGGGTTTGCCACGATCTGGAGCTAACTCAATGGCAACTCACAACAACAACTGTATGCTAAGCCTTCTTTTAGGCACTAGGGACATGGAGATAAAAATTAGTTCCTGGCAACTAGGGGTATATAGCAAGGTGTATGTAAGTTTTTGTATGAGAGGCTGATTTGGTTTGTAAGCTTTCACTTAAAGTACAATAATAATAATAAAAAAATTAGTTCCTGGCCCCACAGAGCCTGTAGTTTAGCAGCAGAGACAAACAAATGGGAATAAGAGAGTAGCTGTACTCCATCATGGGGTTAGCTGGAGGTACTGGGGACCTCAAAAGGGGCACCTAACTTGGCCTGGGGTGGTCCATGAACCTTCCTGCAGTAGGTGAGGTCAGGACAGAGCAGGACAGAGGAGCCAGGTACCTAAGGACAGGTGAGTGGACGGCAAGAGTACCCCAGGGAACAGGAGCAGAAGCAAAGGCTAAGAGGCGGGACTGGGCCTGGCAGGCTGGGCTGCTGCATTAACTTCCACATGGGCATGGGCATGGGCAGGGGAGGGGGGGTGGAAGGAGAGGAGGCTGGAGAGGTGGGGAGGGTCCACAGAAGAGGGTCCTGAGTGCCTGGCTCTGAGCAGGGACTGCAGCCCACGGCCAAGGACTCCCAAGCCAAATCCAATGGGTGTCAGGCAGGCAACCTACTCTAAGAGGCAGTCAGAGGCCAGGAGATTGGGGAGTGTAGGGAATAGGGAGAAGATGAAAGCGGGGGGCCGGGAAGGGGGGGGCAGCTGTCACTGAGCTCCAGCTGATTACTGTTAGGTGGAGGGGACGGGGGGCCGGATCTACTGGTTCGTTAAGTGAAGACAAAACTTTGCAATTTTACATGAAAGCTCCCAATTTTCAAGTGTCGGGCCAACACTCCTGCAAGGCAAAGGAGATAAGGCTGCAGGTCAGATGTGGCCCGGGGCTACTGCTTTGTGACCTCCTGAGCTGAGAAGCCCTGCAGATCTGGAGAAGGACTTGGGGAGCCTTGTATCTTGGAAAGGCCACTCTGGGCCAGCGTGGAGAAACATGGCCTCTCCTGGGGAGAGTGGGAAAACAAGCAGCAGGCAGACATGGGACGTGGGGGCAGAGGCAGCAGGCAGAGGGAGCCTGGTGCTGGCTCGGCCCCAACCTGGTCCTATACCTGCAGAAAACTCCTGTTCCTTGCCAGGCTCAGTTTCTCTGAGTGTAAAATAAGGGGATATTCAGGGTCCTTCCATCTGAAAACTGTACTGACAGTACTATCCTGTCGGCTCATGACATTCCAGGGAGCTAACAACCCAGCTTTCTGGTCCAGTCAGTACAAGGGTCACCATCAGGGGCTCAAAGGCAGAACTGGGCCTCGTGGTTTTAAAAGTATTTCAACCATCATGTAAACACATGAGCTTTGTGGTTAGTCTGGGACAGAGTGCCAGAGCCCAATAAGGGTGAGCGGGGTACCTCTAGGGTATGGGGATAAGGCAGAGATGGAAAATTGGTTACATGCAAGGGGACTGATGAAATAAGTAAATATATTGAGGATAATTGAGTCAGATAATTCCACTGTTAGGGAAAGTGGCTACACATAGGGAGAAAACTAGGAGAAACCCTGTGGTATGAGAGTGGAGTTGGAGGTATCAGTGTAAACTCATGGTTTTCAATATACACAGATAATTACAGAAATATAGATGTGTGTATGTATGTACACACATATTTCCTAGCTCTTTCCATTGACAGAGCCCAGAGCAGTGACAGCCCATTAACAATGAGTGCACCCAGTACTCAAACTTTGGCTTCTAAATATTATTCTTTACTAAAGAGAATCAGAACTCCTTGGGGAAACAGCTGATTCCAAGGTTGGGGCAGGAAAAATACAAGGCGAGCCTGTGTCTTCTTGTGTCAGAATCTAAGAAAGCGTTTAATGAATGTTAGGGACGTACCAAAAGGACACGAAGCCAGCTTAAAGGGGCTCCCATAGCCCAAATCAGAGATGATGTTTGCATCAAGATAAATAATGACAATCATAGATTATAACCCGTGGGATAAAATAGAAACCAGGAACTGATTCAGACACAAACAAATAAATGAATAAGTTGACAGTGTGATGAGGAAGAGGACTTTCCATACTTTCAGAAGTTGTCACTGCTGCTAGATGCCATACGTTGACCCTGACTCATGGTGACCCCATGCACCATGAATGAAATGCTGCCTGGTCCTGTGCCGTCCCTATCACTGGTTACAGATCAGATTGCTATGATCCACAAGGGTCTCCCTGCCTGATTTTCAGTAGATCACCAGGCTTTTTGCCCTAGTCTGTCTTAGTCTGGAAGCTCTGCTGAAACCTGTTCAGCAGCATAGCAACACGCAAGCTTCCACTGACAGATAGTTGGTGGCTGTGCATGAAATGGGTGCACTGTTTGGGAATTGAACACAGGTCTCCCTCATGGAAGGCAAGGATTCAACCACTGACCCACCAGTGTCCTCACAAAATGATGATTAATTACAAAGGGGAAAGAGTAGCTTTAAAGTGGAGAAATCTGGCAGATGTCATCTTAAACCAAGCAATCAAAGTGAGCACCACTAGTAATGAGATATGTCCACATCACGTGCCTTCTGACACGACGCACTGAGAAGGATACAACATCGCTGCTGTTGTGATGTTGCCAAAATGCTCAACCTGAACTTAATCATGAGAAAACATCAGACAAATCCAAAATGAGGGTCATTCTACAAAATGACGAGGGCAAGCCCTCGTCAAAAGTATTAAGGTCATGCAAGCCAAGGACAGGCTGAGGAACTGTCACAGACATGAAGAGACTAAAGAGACGTGACAACTAAATCAATGTGGGATCCTGGATTGGATCCTGGAACAGAAATAGGGTATCAGTATGTCGGCTGATGAAATTTGATTAAGATCTATAGATTAGTTAATAGTATTGTATCAATGTTAATTTCCTGGTTTAGATAATTGTATTATGGTTATATATTACCATTTGGGATAGCTTGGGTAAAGGACATATGGAAATTTTTTGTACTACTTTTGCAACTTTTTTGCAAATCTGGAATTATTTCAAAATGAAAAGTGAAAAAAATTTATAAATTTAATGGCACTTAAAAAATTTTTTTAAAGGGAGGGATTTCACTTAAAGATCTTCACACAGCCGGCTTTCTTCACATATGCCTAGTCCCAGTAGGCATCTGAATTTGAGGTGCTGGTTTAACAAACATTTGCTGAAAGTGCTGGGTGTCAAGGCACAGTATGTTTTTGTTGGGGTGGGAGCTGGGTGGACAAAGGTCTAAGAAGGGAGGGAAAACTTGGCACAAAGTACAAGAGGCAATAAGAGGAGGTAGGTGTTCTGGAAAGTGAACGACATTAAACCAAGATTACTTCTAGTCCCATGCTGGGCACTTTTACATACATACATACATACACATCCACCCATACATCCGTACATATATAACACCATTACCAGTTCCTGTTGAGTCAACCCCAATTCATGGTGGCTCCATGTGTATCAGAGTAGAACTGCACTCCATAGGGTTTTCAATGGTTGAGTTTTCAGAAATAGATCACTAGGCCTTTCTTCTAAGGGACCTTTGGGTAGACTAGAACCACCAGCCTTTTGCTTAACAGTGAGCATGATGACTGCATAAATATACATTAAATGCTCACTGTAACTCAGGCAGATGCTACTGTCCCCATCTTCCAGCAAGAAAACTGAGCCTCAGATAGAAGTAACTAGCTTGATGTCACCAAGCCTGTGAGTGGCAGAGCTGGAATTCAAACTCACTTTTTCTGACACCACAGGCCACGGTCCTTCCACTGCCTCATGTGCTTTTCTAAGGATTCTACCCTGAGACAGGTGGGAATCTCCTGGAAGACAGGGACCAGTTCAAAATTCCTTAATTCATTCAACAGATATTTATTGAGCACGTATTAAATCAGGCAGTATTCTAGGGGGAAAAATGAAAGTGGTCATGGAAGACATGGTCCCTACCCTCATGAAACTGCCAGTCTAGCAATGTTTTGGGCTCCCTGGAAAGGGGCACCTAAAAACAATGTTCTCTAATAATGACCCTTTCCCATACCAGCCTAGGCTGGGGAATAGTGGTGGGGTACAGGGAGAGCTGAAAACCCTGGGTTCACAGCTGACCACAAGCCAAGTGAGTCAGCAGTGAATGTCTCTGAGAAAATGGGCCACTGGGAGACTGGTGAGAACTTAGGCATGTGACAGGCAAGGAAGTGAGCCGTCTTCTCTGGCTCACATTAGTCAGTCCCTCACCCTCACTGTGGTGATGTGACTAGATGTGGTCACCCTACTGTTGAGAGAATATGGAGGAAAGGGCGAGGAAAGTGGAGGAGGGGAATGCGACACTGTGTCAGAGTCATGCTAGGCCCTTGACTGGCATGTTCTCATCCAATTCTCCTGACCAAACTGAGAGTTAGGGGTTGTAACCCTATTCTACAGATGAGGCTCAGAGAGGCTGGTGACTTGGCTAAGCTCACACACCTATTACGTGCCACGGACGGGATCTGAACACAGGCCCAATTTATGTTCTTGCAGCTTTCCCCAAGAGTGTGGGGCCAAACATTTGGGTGGAAAAGCCTTCTTATTGGGAAAGGTTAAAGAGCTGGAGTTGCTTCATCTCAAACAGAGAAGGTTAAGGATGGATTCTTTATGGATGCCAAATAAAGAAAGGCTCCTTCCCTGTCCTCCCACTGTACTGTGAGTTTCTCAAGGGCAGGACGTGGGACTCTCACCTCCAGCCTTCCCCACTGCCCAGCCCAGGCCTGTGGACGAACTTTGCACAAGGATAAGGTCCACTGGCTGTCCTCATAAACGAGATTAGGACAAAACAGATGGTGGTGGTACGGAATGATGGGTACACGGGGGTTCCTTATACTGTTCTTCCCACTTCTGTGGATGTTTAGAAAATTTCCCTTATAAGATGGTGAAATAGGTTTAAACTAAAGCAAGAGAACAGTCAACTGGATTTAAGAAGGACTGAACAGGATGCCAGGGGAGTGACTGGAGCTAGACAGGCAAGGGGTTTGTCACCTGTGGGGACAGGGCACACACAGAGAGACCCTGAGGGGTCTCCTGCCTTCGACACTCCTCACTGCCAGGCTGAGAAGGTACTTTAAGATCATGGTGCTCAACCTTTTCATTTCACAGATGGGGAATCAGAAGTCCCAGAAGAGTGACTTAGCAGCTCAAGGTATAAATAAATCCAGAGTATTTAAAACAAAAATAAGCTTGTAAAATTCTTGGTGTCTCATGCTCTTGAAAAGTTATATGCCAGTGGTTCTCAACCAGGGCTGATTTTGGCCCCTGGGGACATTTGGTAATGTCCAGAGACATTTTTAGTTCTCACCACTGTAGGGGGGAGGGTGTGTGTGCTGGCACCTAGTGGGTCGAGCCCAAGGATACTGCTAAAGATCCTACAATGCACAGGACAGTCCCCAGCCCTGGATCTCCAGGATACAGGAAAAGAAAAAAACATTGTGCAGAAGACTTTAAAAAGAAGAATCTGGCCCAAAATGGCTGTAGTGCCGAAGCTAAGAAAGCCTGTTTCCTGCAAGGCAAAACTTCCCATGCCGAGAGGCTCCGGTCGCCTTTGCTCCTGCCAGGTGAAGTCATGGCCACAGCCTTGAACGCCCACAGAGACCTGGAATCTGGAGTTAGGCCATCTTTCCCTCTTCCTTTTTGCTCTGTGCCTAAGAAGGCAGAGCTCACTTGGAAAGAACTGGGCAAAGGAACCCGGAGAGAAAAAGTAACGTCCATCTGGGTTGACTTTGAGACTTATTATAATGGCGCAGCAAGTATAAATGTTATTGTGTTAATCAACAAGGTGCTGAATCCTTGCCTATAACTTCATCACACCTTAGCATAAAACAAATTCTGAGAACCTATGTCACGTTGGTACTCGAAGTCAACGAAGACTATAGGATTTACGTAGCAGAAATTCCTTTTATGGGCCACATCCAGCCTACAGAGCGGCAAGGAATGGCTGTATAACCCAACCCAAAATAAACCTGCCTAAGTCTCTCCCTGCTCCCAAGCAAGGAAACTGCCGCTGGAAACATCTGACTAATGGATTTCATCTGTAATTTCTTTTCATAGCAGAATGCCTCAGCTTTGTTATTTTAACTTTTGCTGCTTGGGACCTCACTTCTCCCCTGCTCTTGCAGACGAATCTCAGCTCACCCTGTGGTTCGCCATCTGTGGGCGGCTACCAGGCAGCTAACAGTGGTGATGTCACTGTTTCCAAGGCTTAATGAAATTAGACGCCATGTAGGAGCAAGTCATTGGAAGTGGTGGGTCATTTGTCCCAAAAATAGTCGTCAAGGGTTTCAGTTAGAGCTTTGGCCTGGTCAACCCTGCCCCACCAGCCTGTCTGAACCCTCAGTGCAGAATGCCAGGGATTTAGGTGAAAAGCACACTTGTTTTGTTCACTTACTCATTCCTTCTTCCGTACTGAGAACCACTAGCACAGTGACTGTGTTAGTGGGTGTGTGCACTTGTGCATGGGTGTGTGCACGTGTGCATGGGTGTGCGCACGCATGTGTTTGTGAGTATGAATGTGCACATGAGCATGTGTGCACTGTGTGCATGTGTGCCTGTACATGTGCATGTGTGTGAGTGTATACGTGTATGTGTGCCTGCGTGTATGTGTGTACGTGTGTGTGTTGGGGACACACAGAGGTGAATGAACACACCAGAGCTGATCAGGGGCAGAAAGAGAACTCTGCACACCCTTACTGCTAATCGGCCCTAGTTCATTCTCGCCACCTCCCTAAATCTTGTCCTTGATATTCAAACTCCTAATATGAGCTCACCTCATTCCTCTGTCAAAAGGAAGGGGAAAAATTCACTCTGCCTCCAGTGCAGATGGAGGAGTTTTGTGGGAGGAATGATAATAATAATAATAACAACAATCACAGCGACTACTACTGCTGCCCCACTGACTGAAGGCTCACCATGTGCCCGGCCTCCCGCCTAAGATTTTGCCTTCATGATCTCTTATAACCCTATGGCAGGTTTTAGTCTTCTTATTTCACTTGTCCAAGAAACAGAATCAGGACTCGGACTCACAGAGTCTGGCTCCAGGCCATTTGCTTCTTACTGCTGTGCCACATGTCTGCCTGGAAAAGGAAGACAGGCGGGAGCTGGGAGAAGCAGAGGCCTAGGTTTACAGAAGGTATGGGCGATGCCTCCTGCACACACAGCCATGTTATGCCAATGCCATGAATACACGTCATTTCTGCCTTCAGCCCATCCCCTGTGGTCTTCTCCCAAAACCTCAGTTCTCACATGGAGGTCTCTATCTACAGCATCCACTACTTGTCAGTTTGTTGTACTGTGGTGGCTTGTGTGCTGCTATGATGCTGGAAGCTATGCCATTGGTATCTCAAATACCAGCAGGGTCACTCGTGGTGGACAGGTTTCAGTGGGGCTTCCAGGCTAAGACAGACTAGGAAGAAAGGCCTGGTGATCTCCTTCTGAAAATGTGCCAGTGAAACCCCTATGGATCACAACACACTTGTTTGCTTTGGACACATCATCAGAAGGGATCAATTGCTGGAAAGGGACATTGTGTTTGGTGAGTAGAGAACCAACGAGGGCAAGGGAGACCCTCAGTGCAATGGATTGGCACAACAGCTGCAACAATGGACTTGAACATGCTGGAGATTGTGAGGATGATGCGGGACCGGGCAATGTTTTGCTCTGTTGTGCATGGGGTCGCCATGAGTTGGGGATGACTCGGCAGCAGCTAACAACAACATGTACAGCATGGCCTCACAGCTTCTACTTCTACTCCTATGGTCTCCATGTGTGACCTCTCTTATCCCCAAACACCCTCTCTGACCACAAAGTCCTGGCCTTCCCCTGCCCCACTTCCCACAGAGGCCAAAGGCCAAGTCTGGCCAAAGAGGAAGAGTAAATCTGACTGCTGGATTTCCAGAAGGCCAGATGGACCCACTCCCCCATGCTGAGACAGCCTCCCTCCATTTCCCTTGGCTCTGTGGACATATCTCTGGAACAGTCCCAAGATGGCGGCAGGGATCTTGGCTCCTGCTGGTCTGGGACAGGTCTGATTTGTCCCTGAATCTCCTGCGGGTTGTGCACAGCCTGTCTCATTAGCGGCCCTCAGTCAATTCCAAGTGAAAATATAAAATGACGTGTGCACTGTAGCACCAGCTGTACTAGCAAAAGACTGGAGACCATCCAAACGTCCATTTGAAGGGACGGGTTGAGCAAACTACAGAACATTCAAAGAATGGAGGATGATACAGCTGTAAATGGGAGTGAAGGAGGTCTGTGTACACCGACGTGGACAGCCTCCAGTATACAGTAAGAGAAAAAAACAGTGCAGTATACTTCGTACTGTTAAGTTTATGTGTGTTGGGGGAGTGGAGTGACAAAACTATGTTTACATCCTTGGTTATACCTTCAAAAAAAAAAACAATGGAAGGTAAAAACAAAAGTGTATATAAATGGTTATTTTTATTATTCTTAGATGCATAAAAATATTAAATATTTAGGGAAATTTGACAAAAGACATACTGAAAACTATAAAAACACTGCTAAGGAAATTAAAGAAGACATAAATAAATGCAGAGAGATGCTGTGTTCAAGAGTCAGAAGACTTAATATTGACTAAGACTCAAAATAATCTATAGGTTCAACTCAATTCCAAACAAAATCCTAGGAGATATTTTTGAAGAAATTGACAAATTGATATTAAAATTCACATGGAAATGTGAAGGACTTAGAATAGTCCAAACGACTTTGAAAAAGAAGAACCAAGTTAGATCTGACTTCAAGACTTACTATAAGCCTTCTAGGAGAAAATCTTTGTGATCTTGGGTTAGGCAAAAATTTTAGACTTGACACCAAACGTACAATACATAAAAGAAAAATTGATAAACTAGGCTTCACTAAAATTAAAAATTTCTGTTCTTTAAAAGGCATTGTTAAAAGAATGAAAAGACAAGTCTCAGACTGGGAGAAAATAGATACAAATTACATGTCTGATAAAAGATTTATATCCAGTGTAAAGAACTCTCAAAACTCAATAAGAAAACAAACATCCCACTTTAAAAGAAAAAAAAAGGGCAAAAGATATGATCAGATATGTCACCAGAGATCTACTAAAGCCAAATAACCACATGAAAAGATGCTAACGGCTAAGCTATTAGGGAAATGCAAATTAAAACCATAATGAGATAACTACTGTAACACCTATTAGAATGGCTAAAATTATCAAAACTGATCATACCAAGAGCAACTGAACTCTTATATGTTGCAAGTGGGAATGTAAATCAGTACAAGCCTTCTGGGAAAGACTGGCAGTTTCTTTAAAAGTTAAACATTACACCTACCATGTGATTCAGCCGCTCGCTCCACATCTAGGTGTTTACCCAAGAGGAATGAAAGTATATGCCCACACAAATATACGCATATGAATATCTTTGTAATAGCCACAAACTGGTAACAACCCGAACGTCCACAGACAGGCAAATGATGGTATACCACACCATGGGATGCTACTCGGGAATAAAAAGCAGTAAGTTTTTTATACGCACATAAACGATTCTTAAGTAATTACACTGAATGAAAGAAGTCACAGTATACACTACAGGAGTCCATTCGCACAAAATTCTAGAAAATGCAAACTAATCTAGAGTGACAGAAAGCACATCAGTGGTTGACCAGGGAGCGGGTAGCATGAGGAAACCGTGAGATGATAAATACTGTGCTGATGGTTTCATCAGTGGATACAAATGTCAAGACTTCTCAAATTGTACACTTTACCTGTTATGAATTTATCGTATGTCAATTACACCTCAATAATGCTATTAAAAAAAAAAAAAACTTAAATGACAGCCATGGATTGAAACACTCGAAATAATCTATAAATTCATGATACTAAAAAAGCCAAAAGCCTCACTGATCACCTTCGAAGGTGCTAGGGCACCGTTTCATTATTCTGATTTAGTAAATAAAGAGAAAGCACTTATTCTGCCTCTTTTTTTTTTGGTACAAAATTTATTTCTAGGCAACCAAATAGTTGGTAAGGGCAAAGTTTTTTTTTTTTCCATAGAATAATTTCATTGAATAAATGTAAAAGGAATGATAGGTTTAGAAAAATCATCATGTGTCCTCTGATGCAATAATGGATACAGGCAATATCACCCATGATGGGGAACTTTATAAAGGACCAGGCTACTGCCACCTGAACCCACTGATCAACCTTAGCCTCTCAAGGAGACAACTAAGCATTAGGTACCTTGCCATGTGATGCAACAGGAAATACAGGGCACCACCTATGAGGGACTCTTGCCAAAAGAATTGGCCCTGAATCTAGTTAAGGCTTCAGATCAAACTACCAGTTTACAGGAAATGCCAGGAAGAAAGAAACAAGTTATATGATTCAATAAGCCAAATTCAGATTGTGGGGAATTCTATAGAGAAAATGACCCGGTTTTTCGGTAAATAAAGGATTGGAGGAAAAAGGAGAGCAGGAACTATTATAGATGAAGAGAATCTTAAGAAACATGTTAATCATACACAATGGGTAGACCTTGTGGAATCCTGACCCAATTCAACCCTGACTCTGGTTTCCCAGCCTTCCTTGCAGCTTGGGGTGGCCTCATGACAGTCGTTAGCAATAATATTTAAGCAGAAGTCTGCTGGGGGTAGGGGAAACTCTTGCTTTTATGATGAAAGGGTCAGACATCACTGACAGTAACGCTCCCCCATCTCACATTACTGTCTTGAATGCAGATGTAATGTCTGGAGCTGGGATAGCTCTCTTGAGACCACGAAGGAAAAGCTTAGCTAATGGCAGAAAGGACAACGAAGCACCCTTGAGCCACGGAACCAACACTAGCAGCTGCGTACTTCCAGTCTTCTTATCATGTGAGGAAAAAAACAACAACTGTCTTATTTTTTTTTAGTCTTATTTGTTTAAGCCAATTTCAGTCAGATCTTCTGTTACTTGAAGCTAAAAGCACTCCTCACTGATAAAACAGAAAAGAAGATGCTGAGGAAGTATGAGAAGGTCTTGACTTCTTGCTACTCATCAGCTGGGGAACCTGGGCAAATTACGTCTCTGAATCTCATCATCCTCTTCAGTATGATAGGAATACCACCATCCATCTTCCAGAATTTGTGGAGAGATAAAAAACATGGAGGTTTTGTCCATGCTTAAGAAGACAGTCCATTGACCTGGTCCTAATTTTCCAACCTCCGCTCCCCACCTGGACCCGAGAGATACTAATTTCCCTGCACTTACCTACCACCCCCAGACCCTGACTTCTGGCTTATACGCAACTCCGGTGAGCTTGATCCATCATGAACATTTGGAGAATGTCCTGTGGCCAGGATGGCTCCCTCCACAGCAGATGCGTTCTTTGGTACCTCACCAAGATTCTTCCCTGCTATGTTAAACCTTCCAGTCTCTTCAAACTCTCAAATAAACTCCCCCACCCCCTCACCCCCCACTCATGGTCTCAGCACACAACTTCAGCTCTAGTTTCACTGAAAAGGCTCCAATATGAGGAATCTTGAGTTGCCATCTCTCCATCTCACCAATGTCCTCTATTTTCTCCCATCTTCCCTCTCCACCTTCTTTCCTATTCAAGGGGAATCCAGTCACATGTATTCTTAATGGTCTCCTCCATGTCTGAGCTGTGTGACCCTGGGTCAGTTACTTTATTCTTTGAGCCTCGGTTACTGAACCTGAAGAATGGAGAGAATAATCCCAAGATTGAAGAGTTGTTGTGGTGCACACAGTACATGCACAATCAACATGATTTCTCCTCACTGGAACTCTAGATTCACTTGCACATATTCTTTCATTTCCCTGGACTGTGAGCTCCTTAAGGGCAGGAACTGTGTCTCTCATGTCCCCAGTGCAGAGGAGCTGGCACACAGTAAGTGCCTCATGATCCTTTATGAAATAAATAAATGACTCCACTCTGCTGCTTTTGGGACTTGTCTCTCCAGCCTCTCCCACCTTTGGATTTGACCTGCAAATAGAAACACATCTCTCTATCCTGAAAAACAAAAATAAACCACCCACTCTGATGCCTGTCTGCTCTTGCAGCCCAAGTTGCTGCCCCATCTCTCTGCTTCCCTTCTCTACTATAAACTTCTCAAAAATAACCTAAAATAATCTCACACTTCATCTTTCATTTGACCCTTATCCCACAGCAGTCTGGTTTCTGCTGCCATTTTCTCCTTCCACCACTCTTTTCCTGTTCTAGCTAAGACCACCCAAGAGTCACTAAGGGGCAGATGCCATTGATTCTCCTCAGTCCCGCATCAGCACTGAATCTGCTGATAGTCCCTCAGGTCTCCTTCTTGAATCTTTCTCTTCTCTTGGCTGCCTGAAGACCCACAGCATCTTCACTCTCTGGCACCCTCTCTTACTGTTCCTCTTCCTCCTCCTGCCCCTGATGTCTGGAGTATGCCCACATTAATTTACTGTGCCAAACTCCAGAGAGAGAAGAGAAAGTCAACAAGAAACACGTGGTCCCTGCCCTTGCAGAGCTCACAGTGATGTCCAAAGTATTTCCTCATTCCCAGGGGCATCCCACGTACCCCTCAAACTTGACTTGCCCAGAAAAAAACCCAGCAGCTTTCCCACAAAACCTGGTCTTAGAATCACAAAACAACAGAGGAAGGAAGAACCTCAATGACTGTGGAATCCAAACTCGCCCATCTGCACACAGGCAAACTGCAACACAGGAATGCTGGCAGCATTTTGCGTTAGAGCTGAGAGGAAAGCCCAAGTTTTTAAACTTCCCATTCTTTCCAAATCATCATCTGTGTCTTCCTGGGTCCCTAGATGTCTGAGAAGTGATGAGATGCACCGTGCTGGCCACTGCCCGGGCCACAGTGATGAACAAGGAATAAAATCAGCTGACCAGGAAGATGACTGTTATGGATCAAATTGTGTCCCCCCAAAATATGTGCTGGAATCCTAACCCCTATACCCGTAGATGTAATCCAGCTTGGAAATAGGATTTTTCTTTGCTATGTTAATAAGTCCATATCAGTGTAGGGTGTGCCCTAAACCTAATCACTTCTGTGATATAAAATGGCAAATAAAACACAGAAGGAAGCACAAATAGGGGAAAGATAGATGCCATGTGGAAATTGCCAAGGAATGGAGGAACCAGGAACTCTGGGTCTACAGAAGCTGAGACAAGGATCTTCCCCCAGAGCCAACGCAGGAGAGAGAGGCTTCCTCTAGAGCAAGGGTCCTGAATTCAGACTTCCAGCCTGCTGAACTCTGAGAAAATAAATGTCTGTTCTTTAAAGCTCCCCACTTGTAGTATTTCTGTTACAGCAGCACTAGGAAACTAAGACAATGACCGTCCAAGAAATTCTCAAGACAGTGTTTTCGGTGTTCTGTGGCAAAAAGGAGGAGGCCCTCGCTGGGCCAGACAACGTCCTTCATCTAATTGTTAGAATTTAGGGTTCTCACAGATTTGAGGGAAATGAGCATTAAGCGCTCTAGTGACAGGAAGCAGAAATCAATAACAAGAGCCCTTGCTCTGTAGAACTCTTAACCTGTTCAAAGGACAATGACATGGACCGGCCTTCATCAGTACACTCAGCCCCCAGCCAGCCTGGCCTGGCATGTAGGGAGACAACTAAGCTCACTCAGGCAAGGATGGGGGTTAGTCTCGTGGCTCTAAACCCTAATGTCGTATGTTCCTTTAACAGCCATGCCTGCTCCCACCTCAGGCCCTTTGCACTGGCCGTTCCTGCTACGTGGAATGCTCTCCCCTCAGGGATCTGCATGGCTTGCTCCCTCACTTCATTTAGGTCCATATTCAAATGTCACCTCCTCACAGAGGCCTGTCCTGCTGCCAACTAAAATGCATCACTCTCCCCCTATCCTGCTGTCTTTTTCTACATAGCACTTAGCCTCACTACCTAACATTGTTATGTGTGTTTGTTCATTGCCTGACTCCACCATTAGAATACAGGTTGGAAGACAGCAGAGACTTTGTGTATCCCTATACCTCCAGGGCCTGAAAAAGTGCCTGGCACATAACCAAAAAACCAAACCCAGTGCCGTCGAATCAATTCCGACTCATAGCAACCCTATAGGACAGAGTAGAACTGCCTCCCAGAGTTTCCAAGGAGTGCCTGGCGGATTCGAACTGCTGACCCTTTGGTTAGCAGCCATAGCACTTAACCACTATGCCACCAGGGTTTCTACCTGGCACATAGGTCCACAATAAATATGTGTTGCATGGATGGAGGAGGCAGTATTTCCAATATCACAGAACAATATGTGTAAGTTTTTGAATGAGAAATTAACTTGAGCTGTAAACTTTGACCTGAAGCACAAAAAAAAAAAAAAAAACAAGGTGTGGTCCGTGGACCACTGCCTCAGAATCTGCTGGGAAGCTGGTTAAATTTGCAATTCCAGGCCCCCAGTGCTGATTGAACTAAGTCAGGGTACAGGTACAGAAGGCAGGAACCTCCATTGCTAGAAAGCACAGTTCAGGAAATCTCCACGGATGCATGCACGATAGGGGCGGAGAACCACTATTATGTTTACTTCTAACTTCACGCTTGTTTCCCAGAATTTTTCAGCTTGTACCCACCTGATTGACCATGGGTCAACATAGGGTCAGGAAAGGAGGCTGGCATGTCTTGGGCTCCTACCCTATGTGCCAAGCACTACTTAGACACTTGATGTCCACTACTCCATCTCACTGAGTCCTTCCTGCCAACCATGAGGAACCTTCAACAAATGTGGAAACGGAGCCTCAGAGAGGCTAAGCCGCTTGCCTAAGTTCACACAGCCAACAAAAAGCAGAGTCAGGATTGGAACCCCTCAGCCTGATCTGACCCAGGACACTGCACTCTGACCCTCTGTGGCCTCACTCCACCCTGTCCTCCAGGGGCCTTGGCTGCCCATGTTCACCACTGCCCTCCAGTGCCCAAGCAGGCCATGGACATTTGTGAGTGAACGAAGAGCAGACCCCCAGGTGAGGAGGGGTCTTGGGGAGCCCTGGAGGTGCACAGTTGCGGAGGGGTCCCTCCCCCCACAAGCAGGGCCAGATGAGCTCATGTTCTCACAGGAAGAGGAAAGGCCTGAGCCTGGAGCCTGAGGCCGGCCAAAGGCTCCCGAGCTTGGCCAGGAGTCCGGCTTCCTGAGCGCTGCTTGTCAAGGCCACAGGGAGAACTGGCGGGGGCGGCGGGGGTGGGGTGGGTCAGGGGCCCTGAAAGTTTCCAAATCACTGGAAACAGGACGCGGCTGCTGGGCCCCACGCTGGGACACGACACCACTCCTTGTGCAGACGCTATAAATGGAAATGTATTCTTAAGAGGGGAAGAACATTAGCGGGTTTTTTCAAAAGTGAGCCATCATCGGATAAAAATACAGACGGCATTTAAATGCTGAGCAGCAGAAGCTATTCCGGGGACTGGATTCTCATCCCCATGGCTCCCTGCCAGGGCACGGCCTGCCACAGAAATGTAAAAGGAATCATTCCGTGGGGTCGGTGTTTTTACGTCGAGGAGCAGAGTGGGGGAAAGATAGCCATGCCAAGACATGTGGAAGGAGCCCCTTCTAGAGGAGTCCAGTGCCACCTAACTTCCACCCACACCTGCCCATTTGCTCCAACGTTGTGCTCCGTGACCGTGACCACCTTTTTAAAAAAATTGTGGTGAATACGTAGGTACTAAAATATTTGCCATTTCAACACTTTTTACATGTACAATTCAGTGACATTAACTACATTCATCATGTTGCACAACCATCATCACCATCCGTTTCCAGATTTTTCCATCCCCCTTAATGGAAGCTCAGTGTCTCCTAAGCAGCGAGTCCCCCTTTCCGAGACCACCTTTTTGGCAACGTTCTCAGCGACCTGGAGAAGTCAAGACTGAGCTCTGGCTAGGCCTGCAGGTAAGAGTAGAACAGGATTAAGATGTTAAGTGGTCTGTAGGGCAGTGGCGGTTCAGAAGTAGAACTCTTGCCTCTCATACGGGAGACCCAGGTTTGATTCCCAGCCAATTCACTTCACGCACAGTCACCAGCTGTCTGTCAGTCGTGAATTGTGTTGAAATCACGCTGAACGGAGCCTTGGTGGCACAGTGGTTAAAAACTCAGCTGTTAACCATAAGGTCGGCAGTTCAAACCCACCAGCCGCTCCTTGGAAATCCTATGGGGCAATTCCACTCTATCCTATACGGTCGCTATGAGTTGGAATCGACTCGACGGCACCTAACAACAACAACATGATGCTGAACAGGTTTCAGGGGAGCTTCCAGACTAAGATGGATAAGGAAGAAAGGCTTGACAATCTACTCACAAAACTCAGCCAATAAAAATCCTAAAGACAGTAAAAATACTATGGATTACAATGGTCCAACCTATAACCGATCGGGAAGGGCGCAGGACTGGGCTGCGTTTTGTTCGTTGTGCCTGGGTCGCCATGAGTCAGGGGCCGATGTAATGGCAGCCAACAACAAGCAGGGCAAGGAGAGTATAAGAAAAAAGCTAGAGCCGGGCCTGGTGTTCAGAGAATTTATTCACTGAGCACTTCCCACGAGCTAGTTTCTTCACCACTGTCATCTTTTAATCCTTAAAACTACCTGAAGATACAACAACTCGGGTCATCCTCATTTTTACAGAAAAAGAAATGGAAGTTCAGAAAAGACCATAGAGACAGTGACTCCTAGGTGGAGACTAAGAAAGGACAGAAAGTGTCCCAGGCAGAGGGACAACGCCTGCAAAGGCTCAGGTCTCAGAGAGCCCAAGGTCGCTCAGCACGTGGCAAAGTTGGGGTTCTCACCCCCATCTATCGGAACACAAAGTCACTGTGCCCGGCTGGGGAGCCAGCAAAGGGACCTGTATGAGCTTCTGTGTGTTTCAGAAAGTGAGTCTGGCTCGCAAATCCAAAGATGAAATTTTCTAAACAATCCCACGCAAAAGGGCATAAGGAAAGGGATCGAACATTCTCCCGGTCGGCCTGAGTGAGCGCTCAGCTGGTGATCGTGTCCATCTGGGCACATCGCAGTACTTTTAATTTTCCTATAGTACAAGCAGATCCAAAAAACCAAATCAGTTGCCACTGAGTTGATTCTGGCTCATGCAGACCGTATGAGTATCAGAGTAGAACTGTGCTCCTTTGGGTTTTCAACGGCTGGTTTTTTGGAAGTAAATCACCAGGCATTTCTTCCAAAGTACCTCTGGGTGGACTCAAACCTTCAGCCTTTGGATTAGCAGCTGAATGTGTTAACTGCTTGCATCACCCAAGGACTAATAAGCAGGTTATTTCTTTTATAAATGAAAAAATAAAGACAGCCAGAGTTAGGTCTGTCTTAGGTGGTCAGTCCCTGTCTGTGTATTATCTGCCCCTTCTCCCCACTGACACTCTTTGTTCCCAAAAGGCTCATTTTGTCACACCTCTGTGCCTTCGCGTGTGCTGTGCCTCTTATCTGGATCATCCCTCTCTCTCCATCTTCACCAGTTCATTTGTTCTGTCATTGTTTAGTGTCTACAATGAACCACGGGGAGCCCTGGTGGCACAATGGTTAACTGCTCGGTTACTAACCGAAAGGTAGGTGGTTTGAATTCACTAGTCACTTCATAGCAGAAAGATGTGGTATAGTCTGCTTCTGCAAATATTACAACTTCAGAAACCCTAGGGGGCAGTTCTATTCTGTCCTATGGTGTCATTATGAGTCGAAATCGGCTTGACAGCAACTTTTTTTTTTTTTTTAATGAACCAGGGACTGTTCTAGGTGGTGGGAATACAGTAGTGGTCAAACACAACACTCCCTGCCTTCACTTAGCTTATACAGTCATGTGTCGCTTAATATCCTCAACACGTTCTGTGAAACAGGGCATTATGTGATTTGGACGCTATACGAATACCATATTATATACTAAGCAAAGCTATATGGGATACCTTTTGTTCCACTTCCAAACTGATACTTCTCCTTTGCTTTTTGCTGCTGCTGTAACTAGCTTTGCTTTTGCTGTATTTAGGAGCCACGAAGTACTTCACGGTAATATTTTTGAAAGAAAATTAAACAGAAAACGCTACAACACTCAAGAGACACAGGTACATGAGATTGGATGCTGCTGCCTACAAGCTGAACCATACACTGTTACACAGTCAACTTTTTATTTGTAAGTAGGGGAAGATCACATTAAAATAACTATAGAAAGTACAGCACGAATATAGATAAGTCAGTAACAGGCATTTATTATGACTATCAAGACATTTGCGTTAAGGGTATATACGTATTATAGCATTATATGCCTGGCAACGCAATTGCATTGTGTACAAGAGACATGAGATACACATGTCGCGTGCAGGAAGCTGCTGCATTCACTACTCTGGTTATATCTGCTACCTCCCATTCACTGATTAGGATTTCTGAACTCTATTATAACCTTCTGGGACTATAGACCTATATGCAGTCGGAAGCCGCCCGAACAGATGTTATGTAGCACACAACTATATATCCTAGTGGGGGAGACAAACAATAAGTAAACTGATATATGTCAGTGCTAAGCACTACGGAGAAAATTAAAACAGGCTAAGGAGACAGAGTATGCTGTGGCGTTGTTTTAGATTTAGGGGGTATCAGAGAAGGCCTGTCTGACAAGGTGACATTCAAAAGGATATCTGAATTAAGTGAAATAGCAGGCACATGGATATCCAGAAGAGCATTCCAGGCAGAAGGGACAGCAAGTACAAAGGCCCTGAGGCAGGGAGTGTATTTGGCAGATTCCTGGAACAGCAAGGAGGCTGATGCAGGAGGTGAGATCTGAGGCCCTGAATAATTCTTTAAAGCTCAGCTTATACGTCCCTTTCTCTGAGAAGCCATCTCCAATTAGCCCCTGGTTGGCCAAGGTACCTCCTTCTGGGCTGCCACTGCCCCTGCGCTTCTCCCTGTTGTCAGCTGGCACATGGTGTCTTGTCATTAGACATGTGTAGACAGGACTCATAAATGAACAGCACAGCCTACCCTGTCTCGTGACTACTATGGTGTCTTCCCCTGGAAGCTGTGAGACTTCTTCAAGGGCAGGAACTGGTCTTGTATATCTTGGGATGCCCAGTGCCTGGCACTGCAATCCCATATAATGAAGATAGTCTCTGATCAACAAAGGCCCACTGAGTCACAGAAGACTGTGGGTCTTTCCTGACCAAGAGCCCACTTGAGAAGTACAGGTGACTGCCCTCAGGGAGCCATTCAGCTTCCTAACCTAGCAGTGGCACTTCACAGATGACACCCAGGGGAGGCCGGCAGGGAGGGAGCAATTAAGAGAGGGAGGGAAAGGGGATTCCCCTTTTTTTGCTGTATTTCCAACATCAGCCGTGACCTGTGCTTTCTTCCACAGTTCCTAGCATGTCTGAGCCCTTGCTTTAAGAAAATCCCACACAGGGAAATTAAAATGCAAAACCAATGTACTAAAAAGTGATTATTCATAGACAGAAAACACCCTTCCCTCTGAAAAAAGATTCCATGAAACATCAAGAGTCCCTAATGAGTTAACAGACCCAGGCATTGATCACTCAGCTACTCACATCACCAAACAAGAGGCAACCAGTATTACGTGTCTCTGGTAGACACATTCTTCTCAGAAGTAGAAAAAGTGCCTACTAAGGCTAGGCATGTCCTGGAAATGAGGGACATGGGCTGGGTGGGGCCTACGGCAAACTAGGAGACCACAGCCCATCTATAAGAGAGTACAGACCACCCAGGTTGGTCCATGGCTGGAACAAGGGGCCGCACTTGACCAGATCTGGAGAAGCCAGAAATCTGGGGTCTCCTGTGAAATTACTAATCGAAAAATGACGGTGACTAGTTTTTTAAAAAATATTAAAACAAAATGAGAAATCAAAAAATACACTTCTATGGGTCAGACTTGGCCTGGGACAGTTATCAGGTCATCAAAAAAACAAAACAAGACAAACCCCCCCCCCAAAATCAGTTGATGTTGACTCCAACTCGTGGTGCTCCATGAGTGTCAGAGTAGAACTGTGATCAGTTGATGTTGACTCCAACTCGTGGTGCTCCACGAGTGTCAGAGTAGAACTGTGCTCCATCAGGTTTTCAAAGGCTGATTTTCTAGAAGTAGATTGCCAGGTCTTTCTTCTGAGGTGCCTCTGAGTGGATTTGAACTTCAACATTTGATTAGCACCCAAGTGTGTTAATTATTTGTAGTACCCAGGGACTCCACTTGACCTTAAATTTTGATCATGAAGTCTTTTTGTATCAGAATATAAAGTAGAACTGAAAAGAAAAAAGACAGCAAAGAGACCTAAAAGTTGTAGAGCTAGAAGAGACTCTGACATCATGGAGTCCCATGTGGCCAAGAAGCTTCGTCTCAGGGACCAACTCAAATCGAATCAATGGATAATGGCTGACACTGGACTCAGTGTGGGAGTGCTGAGATGGATTAGTAATGTCTGCAAGGACATGAGAATGGGAACACTAGCCACATGCTTTCTGGGTGTTTGCTGAGGCTGATTTAGTCCAGCCCCACTTTAAAGGTAGAAAAACTGAGGTCTAGAAAGCTGTACCAAATTGCCTAACATCACAAGTGAAAACTAAAATCTCATCTGGGGCTCTTCCCATGACACCCAGATGCCCATAAATCTTTAAGCATTTGGAGCTGTCATCCACAAAGCCATCTCAAAACAAATAATGCAAGTCAAAACGAAAATTGGATTTTCACAGTGATTCATTTTATCCATGATTTGTTAGGGACAAAACCTTTTCTAAACAGCAAGGGGTACCTGAGCCCTGATGAGGCAGCCCCCTGAGGACCTTGCCTGCAGCACACACAGTGTCCAGCTAAGCACTTGGAGCTGGCTGAGGAGCCTGGCACCAGAGGGGCCTGGACCTACCAGAGGGCCACGAATGTGTGAGTCATGGCTGGCGACTTCACTGTGCTGGCTGCAGAGTCTTCAATTCTATTTGGCTCCTAAGCAAAGTGTATTTTTCCAAAGGACACTGATTCAACCTAGCCTGAATTTTGCAATGCCCTGGCAGGGGTGAGGCCAGCTCCCCTGAACACAAGCTGTCCCAGGAAGTGGGACCAAAGAATGTGGTTGTCACTTTCTTCACCTCTCCTCCCTCCTCCCCGAGTACAGTCCAACACCTGGCAGGGTCCCCAGCACCCCTCAGATTCTCTAGGTCTCCCCTAGTCGCCTGAACTGCAACCATTGCCTCCCTGTGCTCCCCGCACAGGCACACTACTGGACTGGATTTCAAACTACCCCTGACAGCAGACCTGGGAAACCTATTGTCGTTGAATTGATTCCGACTCATAGTGGTCCTATGGGACAGAGCAGAACTGCTCCACAGGGTTTCCAAGGAGCGGCTGGTGAATTTGACCTGCCAGCCTTTTGGTTTGTAGCCCAGCGCTTAACCACTACGCCACCAAGGCTCCACAGGCCTGGAGGGCACCTGGGAAAAGGGAGCCCTGAAGCTGAGCCAGCTGGGGAGGCCCCACACTCTGCGAAGCCCCACCCCGTTCACAGCACTGTGGGATGGTTGTGGGGACAGCACAGGTCAGGACGTCAGGTGGTGGCTCAAACACCAAGAAGTGCGTTGCGTACCTGGCTTTTCAGTCCCCAAGGTGTGGCATTCCAGAGCCAGGGGCTCTACTGCCTCTCCATGACTTTGGACACGTTACCTAACCTCTCTGAACCTCCAGTGTTTCTCATTTGTAAAATGGGGATAAAAATACTGCCTACCTCATGGGAGTGAGGATTACTGCAGAAAGGCATATAAGCAACGATCGCCGTTCACAGCGCCGAGGGAGTGTTAGTTGCGATTATTATCATTACTGGCACCCTTACTGTTGTTACCACTTGTGGGCTTACTTGTGCTTTCTCTCTCCTGCAGAGTGGAGACCACCTGGGCTTTGGGCTCACACAGGCTGGGGTTCAAATCCTGACTCTGCTTAGGCAACTGTCTAGACCTCTCTGAGCCTCAGTTTACTCAACTCTAAATGGGGGAGGTTATGTCTCCCTCCTAGGGCAATTTTGAGAAGCAACTGAGATCACTACTTGGAATGCCTTTGCCACCCAGTTGTTGTTAGTTGCCATCGAGTTGGCTCAAACTCACAGCAACTCCATGTACAAGAGAACAAAATGTTGCTTGGTCTTGCACCACCTTCACCATTGTGAGTCTGCTCAAGTTCACTGTTGTGACTACTGCATATTGTTGCAGCCACTGTTTGAGTGCCTTCCAACCTAGGGGGCTCATCCTCCAGCATAATATCAGACAATATTTTGCCGTGATCCATAAATTTCCATTTGGCTAATTTTTGGAAGTAGATTGCCAGGCCTTTCTTCCTAGTCTTAGTCTGGAAGCTCTGCTGAAACCTGTCTACCATCGTGACCCTGCTGGTAGTAAAAATACTGTTGACATAGCTTCCAGCATCACAGCAACATGCAAATCGCTACAGTATGACCAACTCATGGATGAGTGATGGTGGGATCCAGTAGGCACTCAATAAGGATAAGTTCCTCTCTGTGAGGGAGAGGGCCTTGGAACTCTCTGTGAGCTGCCCTCCTGAATGCAAGATGCAGGGAAAGTAAGCAGCGGATGCCTGGCAACATATGGGGCTGGGGATGCAGGCCTGGCTCTGCTGCCCAGTATTGGGTTGAAAAGCCCTTCTGAGGTTAGTGCCGTGGGCAGGAGGGGCATTTTCGAGCAGAAGGGAGTTGAGGAGAGGCAACTGCAATCCACCCAGCTGCAACCCAGTGGATGTGTGGCCAGGAACGGGGGTGGGGGGGTGGTGGCACCTCTGCAGCTGGCCAAGGCCTGGCTGTCTGTCCTCTTGGTGTCAAATGACAGCAGAGAGCTAAAACCTCAAGATGACAGCCAAGGCCAGTCAGTGGTCTCACAGCCTCTAAGGGACCAAACTAGAGACATAGGGAAAAAGTTGCTGGGCAGCATCGTTCAAACAGCTCACGTGTGCCCACCAGCGAGTTCTGTGGAATTGCTGGGGCTGAACAACGGCTCCTGTGCACTCCCACAACATGCCCTTGGCCTGCCCACCCCACAGGTCCAAGTCCAACACCCTCACCCATGCCCAGAGTGGTTCGTGATGTGACCATCAAGTACCAGTTCCAGTGACCCCAGGAGGGAGGAACTGTCATCATCCCTGCTGCCCAGATGCGGAAACTAAGGGTTGCCCGAGGTGGCACTCGTCCCTGGCTGGCAAATGGTTAATATGCTCAGCTGCTAAGTGAAAGGTTAGAAATTCGAGTTCACCCAGGGGTGTCTCGGAAGGCCTGGCAATCTGCTTTTCAAAAACCAGCCTTTGAAAATGCTATGACACCCATGGGGTTGCCCCAAGTCCAAATTGACTCATGGCAACCTTTTTTTTATGGTGGTACGAAGCATTGGGGCTGGGACTCAAACCTTCAGCTTCCTGCTCCCACCCCCAACCTGTGTCAAACCTAGTGTTTGCAGACTCTGCATGGAGACCTTCATACCCATGACTTCCCACTGCTCTGCATCTGTGCTGCTGCCCTTTCATTCATTCATTCACTCACTCATTCAGCATTGATTCCGCACATAATGTCAGCAACTACTCTGTGCTAGGTGCTGGGATCCACCCTGGGGATACAACATGAGCCAGACAGATGCAGCCTCTGCCTGCCAGGAGTTAGAGTCTAGAAAACTTCACCTGCAAATACATGATAGACAATGAGCTGAGCACCTGGAAGGAAAGGCTGGAGAATGTAGGGGTCACAGTGGGTTCCAGCTCCATCACTGGTTAGCTGTGTCCTTGGGGAATTTACTTCCCTGCCCTGTGCCTGTTTCCCAGTCTGTCACCTACCTCGTTGGGCTGTTTGGAGGAGGTTCATAAGTTAGTACATGGAAAGTGCTTAGCACAGGGCCTGGGCCCCTTGCGTAAGTGCTCACCGCTCCAGTCGTTATTACGAGATTGCAGGGTGTGAGGACACATAGGACCACAAGCATTTTCTTCTTCCCAACGGAGAACCTTGTTGTCCCCCACAAAACCCTCTGAGGGCTGACTCAGCAAAAAGGTGGCGCCAGTCAACCCAAGAAATCAGGTCAGAAAGAGGGCCACGTCATGCTCTCCATGGGTCCAAGGTGAGACAGAAACCAGGACAGCTCCAGGGGCCTGGGGCACCACTGGTTTACAGGTGCCTTCACAAGGACTGTGAGCGCCTCCCAGAGTGTCCACCTCTACTGCCTGGGCCTCTGCCCCACTGAGCTCTCTGCCTCCTTCTCCCCACATAGTCTTTCCTTCTGGATTTTGCTCCACTGCCTTGACGTCAATAGCATTGAGCTGAGACTCTAAAATCCAGAAAGACTTAGGGCGTTAAAAAAAATTCAACTGGCCCTAGCAATACAATGCAAAAAAAGAGAAAAGAAAGTATGTATACAGACATATGTATATGAGCCCTGGTGGCATAACAGTTAAAAGCTTGGCTGCTAACTAGAAGGTTAACAGTTCAAATCTTCTGTCCTATAGGGTTGCTATGAGTGGGAATTGATTTGACAGCAACCGTTTTTTTTTTTTTTTGCTAAGTGTATATACATACATTAGTCCCCCCTCCCTTATCCACAGTTCACTTTCTGTGGTTTCAGTTACTCCTGTTCAACTGCGGTCTGAAAATACTACATAGAAAATTCCAGAAATTAACAATTCCTAAGTTTTAAATTGCGCGCCATTCTGAGCAGCGTGATGAATCTCGCACAGTCTCTCTCCAACCCACCCGGTGGGTGGATGAGCCCTTTGTTCAGCGTATCCATGCTGGACATGCTGCCTGCCTGTCAGTCACCGAGTAGCTGTCTCAGTTAACAGACTGTTGTGGTGTCACCGCGTTTGTGTTCAAGTAACCCTTATTTTACTTAATAATTGTTTCATTGTATTATTAGTCATCGTAGTTAATCTCTTACCACATCTAATTTATAGATTAAACTTTATCGTAGGTATGTATGTATAGAAAAAACATAGTATATATAGGGGTCAGTATTATCTGAGGTTTTAGGCATCCACTGGGGGTCTTGGACTGTATCCCCCCTGTGGATAAGGGGGGACTACTATATATATGAAAAATTAAAAAAAGAGAATCAAATTATTAGCCAGGTTTGGGGGAAGCCCTAGGCGACGAAAATGGTTAAGTGCTTGGCAACTGACCAAAAGTTGGCGGTTTGAATCCACCCAGAGGCATCTTGGAAGAAAAGGCCTGACGATCTACTGCTGAAAGGTCAGAGCCATTGAAAATCCTATGGAGCACAGTTCTATTCTAACACGTACGTGGATGCCATGAGTCAGGGTTGACTCTGCAGCAACTCTTTTTTTAATTTAGGGTTTAGGATAATATCAGAGACGATTTTAGAATTTCTATATCAATTTGATGCTCAATTCCTTCATTCATATTTCTATTATCATCTCCTCTGGGCAAAACCTGGGCCAAGCCACTGTGGCAGACACACAGGGCAGGAAAGGTATGAGTTTAATATCCGGCAGACCCAACTGGAATCCCAGTCTGGCCCTTACTTGCTGTGTGAGCAGGAGTAGGTGACGCTTCTCTCTGAGACTCAGTGGCCTGATCTGCAAAAAGTGGTCAGGATTAAACTAGATGGACAGTGCTGACACACAGTAGATGCTCAAAAGTGGTCAGGATTAAACTAGATGGACAGTGCTGACACACAGTAGATGCTCAAAAGTGGTCAGGATTAAACTAGATGACAGTGCTGACACACAGTAGATGCTCAAAAGATGGGACTTGTTAATTTGGTCCCTGCTTTAACCCTTTAGAGCAGTGTTTTACAGATACAGCTTATGACTCACTAGTGGGTTGAAATATCAATTTAGTTGGTTGTGACCAGTATTATAAAAAAAAAAAAGTTTAGAACAGAATAAAAAATATCTGTTTGTATTGCCTGTAATAAAGGAAGCATCACTGAATTGAGTTTTTATACACTGTATACTGGGTTGTGATAGAAAATGTACTTCTTACAGAGGGTAGAGGTCAAAAGTGATGGAAGCCCTGTTCTGTTGAACCCCGTAGCTCTGTCATACGACAGGTACCTGCTCAATGAGACAAAGCCCAGCCCTCCCTTAGAGTAGAGTAGCAACAGTGACACACTACAGGAATCATTCTCATACCTGCAAAAGTCAAAAATTTGATTTTTTTTAAGACCTAAATGCTATGGGGTTGAAGGCAGATCAGCTGGCTAGCAAAGTGGCTTCAGATCTGGACCTAAAAAAGTGGACAGATTTGAATACCTCAGGCAACTAAGACATGGGAGGACTCATGGCCACCCAGCCTGACAGTGCAGCCAGCTGTGCCCAAGGTCCTTTGTCTCCTATCCCAGGAGGCAAGTGGCTCTGAAGGGTCCACACCGTGGGCATGTACAAAGTGGCTTTGGGGGGAACCCAGACAGGGCAGAAAATAACACGAATCACCTGGGAGGAAGTTACTCCCTTTCCACTGCTCCTTCAATCCCCTTGATCAAGTCTAGAAGAGAGTCTCATTTGGTGCTAGCAGGCCTTTAACGCCTAATAATCTCACCTTTTAAATAAGGGCTCAGAACCTTCTACCAGCAGTAGCCCTGAGCTACAACTTTCTTCTCACTGCTTTGAATTTTCTGGATACCTTGGATTCATGACAGGTGATGGTGGCTTTCCATTTCTAGGAGTGAGGTAAAGTTGCCTTTTAAAACTCAGCTATTCAAATTTTAAAAAGTGAGTCGATTTAAATACATGATGAAGTTCATAACAGTACAAGTAAATGCAGATAAGGCAAAAATTGTGAAAGTGGCCCAGGAGGGGCTGACATCTGGCAAACGCTGCAAAGGACTTCCCAAGTCTGAGGCTGGGGAGTCACACTGAGGCTCTGGTAGTCTGAAATCAATAGGTGCCACAGAAGGATGCACTCCCTGCTGATGTTGAGTAAGGGGAAATAGAGGTCGGCAGGGGAGAACCAGGCCCCTTAAGGAAGAGAAAAGTCAAGGCCAGCCGAGTCAAGGCCTGCTGTGGGGAATTCTTCATGGAAATGGCATTTCACAACTGCAAGGTATCTGTGCCTATGCTTTGGAACTCTGTTACCGACCATTCCACAAGCACACATTCATTTGTGTGGTCTTAATCCCGTACGAAGTCTCCACTCACATTTTTCTCTACTGTACTTCCTTAACTTTCCCCTTTATCTTCTGCCATCCTTTCTATTTCTGCAATAGTTATTTTTAAAATTGCAGTAAATATATACCATATCGGCTGCCAACCAAAAGGCCGGCAGTTGAATCCACCAGCCTCTCCTTAGAAACCCTGTGGGGAAGTTCTACTCTGTCCTATAGTATACGGTCACTATGAGTCAGAATCTCAATGGCAATGGGTTTATATACATATCTAAAGTCATGATAAACGGAGAAAATACTGAAGTTGCCAAGGATTTCATTCTACTTGGATCCACAATCAATGGCCATGGAAGCAGCAGTCAAGAAATCAGACAACGTACTGCACTGAGCAAATCTGCTGCAAAACGCCTCTTTAAAGTGGTAAAAAGCTATGATGTTACCTTGAGAACTAAGGTGCGCCTGACCCAAACCATAGTATTTTCAATCACCTCATATGCATGTGAAAGCTGGACAATGAATAAGGAAGACCAAAAAATTGATGCAGAAAAACTGATGGAGAATATTGACTGCCAGAAAATGGGCAAATCTGTCTTGGAAGAGTACAGCCAGAATGCTCCTTAGAAGGGAGGATGATGAGGCTTTGTCTTATACACTTTGGACATGTTATCAAGAGGGACCAGCATCTGGAGAAGGACATCATGCTTGGTAGAGAGTCAGCAAAATGAGCAAGGCTCTCATAGAGATGGATTGACACAGTAGCTACAACAATGGGCTCAAACATAACAACAATTGTGAGGATGGTGCGGGACTGGGTAGTGTTCTGTTCTGTTGTACATGGGGTCGTTATGGGTTGGAACTGACTCGACAGCACCTAACAACAACGTATATATTCCAGTAAAACCAGTTGCTGGTAAGTCACCTCCAACTCACAGTGACTCCATGTGTGTCAGAGTAGAACTGTGCTCCAAAGGATTGTCAATGTTTGATTTTTCAGACATAGATAGTCAGGCCCTTCTTCTGAGGTATCTCTGGGTAGACTCAAACAACCAAACTTTTGATTAGCAGAGAGTGCATTAAGCGTCCCAGGGACTATATGACAAAACATTTGCCATGTCAACATTTTTTACACGTACATTCAGTGACATTAATTATGTTCACCATGCTGTGCAACCATCACCACTACTTGTTCCCAAATTTTTCCATCACGCTTGACAGAAGCTCAGTGACCACTACACAATGTCTTCTCCTTCCACCCTCCCTCCCGCCCCTGGTGACCCCTAAAAAACCCTGGTCTGTATGCATTTGCCTATCGTAGCTATTTCATCTAAGTGGGATCATACGATATTTGTGACTGACTTATATTTCACTCAGCATAACGTTTTCAAGGTTCATCCATGTGGTAACATGTACCAAGACTTCACTTCTCTTTATGGCAGAGTGTGCTGCCCTTTTCAACTTTTTACTTTGAGATAATTTTAGTCTTACGAAAGAGTTGTACACATAGCACAGAAAGTCCCCATCCACCTTTCACCCAGCTTCCTCTACTGCTGACATCTTACGTAACCAAAGAAAAATTCTCAAAATGGACAAACGAACCTCTGTACAATACTGTAAACTAAATGACAAATTTTATTAGGATTTCACCACTTATGCCTCTACTGTCCTTTTTCTGGTCTAGGATCTCATCTGAAATCCCACGTTGATTTAGTTGTGATGTTTCCTTTTTCTCTTCCAATCTGGGGCAGTTCCTGGGTCTTTCTCTGTCTTTCATGACGTGGACACTTTTAAAGATTACTTGTCAGTTACTCTGTAGAATGTCCCTCAGTCTGAGTCTGCCTGATGTTTCCTCATGATTAGATGATTCTACTAGGGAGAATCCCACAGAGGTGAGGTGCTCTAATCAGGGCATATCAGGGGACATGACGTGGATATTACTGGTGATATTGGGCTTCACCCCTTGGCTAACATGTATCTGCCAGACCTCTCCACTGTGAAGTTAATATTTCCCCCATTTAGTAAAACAATTACTAAATATTTGGGGGGAGATACTCAGAGATTATAAGGCACACTGGTGGCACAACAGTTAAGTGCTCAGCTGCTAACTGAAAGGTTGGAGGGTCGAACCCACACAGCCACTCTATAAAGATGCTGGCGATCCACTCTCATAAAGATTACAGCCTAGAAAACCCTATAGAGAAGTTCTACTCTGTCACATGGGGTCGCTGTGAATTGGAATCGACTTGACGGCATCCAGCAACAGCACTCTGAGACTATACAAATATCTTGCTTCTGCTCAAGCCTTTGTCCACTAATTTCACCATCCATCAGAGGACTTTCACTGAACCAATTATTACTGTGGTGTTCTAGTGACGATTTTTCTGTTTCCGGCATTCTTTCTGTATTTATTAGTTGGAATACCTGTACTTTTTTTTTTTTTTAGCATTGAAAAGAAAAAAAGTCTTCAGTGGGGTTATGTAAAAACTTTCCAGCAAGCAATGTTGGCATCCATATAAATCATCTCTTTCTATGTTTCCACACAGAAAGTGGAAATAACAGTCCACGGCACCCAAGGACTTTTTCTTTTCACTTTTCCCTCTTTTCTTCTTCCCTTCCCTACCCTTGCCTGTCCTCCACCCACCACCCTGATGTTTGAATTTGTGAGTACCATGCTAGTCTAACAATAAAAAAAAAAAAAAAAGAGTCCCCTGAGTCTGCACTGGGCCAGTAATTCGTATCCGGGCCCTGACACTTGCTTTACTGACCAATTCCTAAGTAGCTGCTATGTGACAGGCACTGTACTAGGGCCCTTGACCTACATATACCATTTCATCTTTACAACTTCACTAGATCACTATGATACTTCCCATTTTACAAAAGGGGAAACTGAGGCTCCTTCATTTAGCTAGTAATAACTATTTGGTATCCATTAAGCACCAGGCACTGTTGACAGTAGTGGGGGAGACAGGGAGAGACCCATGACTTTGGGGAACTTAATGTTCTCATGGAGGGGACAGATAAGCAAGTAAAAACCAGATAAGCACCTTTTAAAGTAGGAGAAGAGCTATGAAGGAGAACACAGTGATGCAATACAGTATGATGGGGGTCGGGGGGGACTTCAGGCTGTGTGTGTGGTCAGGGCCCTTCTCAGCAGGAAGAGAGCCTGGAAGAGCATTCCAGAGAGAAGGAACAGCCAGTGCTTGATGGAGCTCTGAGGTGGGAGTGAAGCTGACCTGCCCAAGGGGCAGCAATGGCTGGTGCAGCAGGAGCACAGGGAGGGAGAGATGGCACTGGACGAGGTCAGTGGGGGACAGATCACACAGGGCCCTGCAGGCAAGGGCTTTGGACCGTTCTCTACAGTGGATCTGAAACTGAGTGCTCAGGAGGTTTGACCGAGTTTCACCCAGGGTTAACACCAGCGGTCAGCGGCAGAGCTGGGCCTCTAGCTGAGGCCAGCCTGCCCTATGTCCGTGGAGCTGGGCCCTCTGGGCGTCCCTCTCCTACACACAGCACCAGCCAGCCTGCAGGCAAAACTCCAGGCACACTGGAGCTCTGGGTCTGGCTCTGGAAGATGTTTTTGTACTCACAAAGAAACACGGGTGTGGCTAACGCACTGGACTTCCTCCGCACACAAGTCCATTCAGAAGCCCCACTCTGGGTCTCCCACTCCGGAAAGACCTGAGCACCAGCCCCTAAGGATGTGCTCGGCATCAGCCTAGAGACTGCTTCCTCTCAGACACCCGCTGGCCTGGATTCTGCCCACCAGCCTCAGAGCGATCTCTTTCCACAGCTCCGAGGTTTGCCCAAGCTGGTCCCATTTCTTTACCTGGCAAACTCATGCTTGCACGGTGTGGTGTGATGGCAAAGGGCACAGACTTGGGAGCCGGAATACTTGAGTCCAAATTCCTGACTGCCAATGAACAGCCAGGTGGCTGTGGGTCAGTTAGTTAATCTCTATGCATCTCAGCTTCGTGGTCTTTAAAATGACCATAAGAACAAATCCTACCCACCTCATAAGGAGCCCTGGTAGCCCAGTGGTTAAGTGTTTGGTTGCCAACCGAATCAAATGGTTCGTGCCTTCGAACCCACAGCCACTTCGTGGGAGAAAGTTGTGGCAGTCTGCTTCCATAAAGATTTACAGCCTTGGAAACCCTATGGGGCAGTTCAACTCCATCCTATGGGGTCTCTATGAGTTGGAATTGACTTGAGGGCAGTGAGTTTGTGCACTTCGTGCACAGCCACCACCTGTATGTCAGTGGAGGTTTGTGTGTTGCTATGATGCTGAACAGGTTTCAACAGAGCTTCTGGACAAAGATGGACTAGGAAGAATGGCCTGAAGATCTCCTTCCAAAAATCAGCCAATGAAAACCCTAGGGACCACAAGGTCCAATCCAAAACCAACCATGAGGATGATGCATGAACAGGTAGCACTTCATTCCATTGTGCATGGGGTCACCATGAGTTGGGGGCCGGCTTGACGGCAGCGAACAACACACACTTCACGGGGTGGTTCTGAGGATGAACTGAGTTAAGGGGTGTGATTACACAGAACGGTGCAGGCACTCTGAGAATGCTATTCCAGGGTTAGCTGTTATCATTATCAGCGTCCTTCAAGGCCCAGTCCAGGTGGCCACGCCTCTCCCCACCCTCCTCTGCTTCCCCAACCAAGTACCAAGCTAGCATACCTGAGAGTTGAGGCAGGCCCTGTTCACCTCTGTTCCTGCCCCTCCCTGGCACGGGGCCTGGCAATGAATACATGTTGTTTGTTGAAAGAATGAATAAGTAATGAACAAACATGTAGGAGTCCAGGGTGGCTAAATGTGCGTCAAAGGTAAGATTAAAAGCTTGTAATTGCTCGGGACAAACACTTCCAACAAAAGCACCACTGGCAGAGCCGGTAATTCTGAAGAGGCCTGTTGCCCACAGCACAGCTTAAAGGCAAGAAATGCACTTGGAAAAAAGGGAGGATCTCACCCAGGCCCTAAGTAATCAAAAACCCCAGAGAGCTGACTTTGGAGTTTGGTTTCTAACTCCGGAGCCACCACTTACTAGGTGCGTTGTGGTCTTGGTGAGGCCACTTGGTGAGGACAGCTGGGTTGGCTTTCCCCTTCCCAAGGGCACCTGACCAAGGCGGAGAGCAAGGTGTGGAGGCTGCCTAGGGCTACAGGGGCCCCGAAGAAGGCCTTTTAAAATGATTCCTACTGAAGTGGCAGAAGGGTGACCAGCAGCCCCGGGGAAGCTCACACCAACTTGCTGAGCCTCAGTTTTAATCTGCAAAGTTGAGCCAATGACAGTAGCTACACCTGGCAGGGCAGGCAGGTGACACTATTACCTCCATGATATTATTTAACTTCTGCTTTTGTGTGTGTGTGTGTGTGTGTGTGTGTGTGTGTGCGCCTTAGGTGAAAGTTTACAGAGCAAATTAGTTTCCCGTTCAGTAGTTTGTATTTAAAGTGCCCCATGACATTGGTGGCATTGCCCACTATGTATCAGCACTCTCCCCATTTCTGATCTAGAGTCCCAGGTTCCTTTTGTTCTGATTTCTACCCCTTCCTGTCTTCTCATCTTTGCTTTTGGGCAAAGGTTGCCTTTTTGATCTCATATAATTGATTGTTCTAAGGAGCACGTTCCTTTAAGGTGTTACTGTTTATTTTATGGGATTGTCTATTGTTTGGCTGAAAGGTGGTTTCTGGGAATGGCTTCAGGTCCAGTTCAGAAGTGTGTCTTAGGGCCATAGTCTTGGGAATTCCTCCAGTCTCTGTCAGACCAGTAAGTCTGGTCTTCTTTGTGAATTTGATTTTTTGTCCTACATTTTTCTGCCGCTCTGTTTGGGACCCTCTGTTGGGATCCCAGCAACACCATCTAGTTCTTCAGATCTCGGGGTTGTGTAGGCTGTGGTTCATGTGGTCCATTAGTCCTTTGGACTAACTGCTCCCTTGAGTCTTGGGTTTTCTTCACTCTCCTTTACTCTGGACAGGAAGAGACCAATAGTTGTATCTTAGATGGCCACTCACAAGCTTTTAAGATCCCAGATGTTACTCAACAAAGTAGGATGCGGAACTTTATGAACTACTTTGTGCCAATTGACGTAGATGTCCCTGAGTCTATGGTCCTTTGCCTTTGAGCCTAGGAACTTCATCCTGCAAGGTGTTTGGTTATGCCTAAGAAGTTGCCCTGACTGTGGCCCTTGTATGTTCTATTGTCTATATTAATATATAAGCAGCATCTACAGTTATGTATGTAGAATTATCCACCACCAAACCTATATCTGCAGGTAGGCGTGCTCCCTTACACCCTCCCACGCCTCTTGGCACATCTATCTACCTATTTATCCATTTGTAAATTAGTGTTTGTTATTACTATTGTTGCAGGATTGTCTATGCTATAGTAATTACTGTTCTTGCCCTTTGTTCTTGCTTTCTTCTCAGTGTCCTCCCATGCCTTGGTCATGTTTTGCTGACTTCCCAGATATTAGGTATTGCCTTTCCCTTCACCAATATTAACACATGTCTTCTATCTATTTCACCTTTGCTCTTTTTATCTGTCTTGTTCACCACAGTACGCCCAGTGCTTAGAACAGTGCCTAGGACATACAGTAGGTGCTCAGTATATTTGCTGAATGAATGGGCTGCTGCATTTAATGGCCATCACCCTTGTCCTTCACCTACAGGCAGCCAGAGAATCAGGCCCCAGGGCAGTGGGCTCAGAGGCTGCCAGGCCCTTGAACTCTAGTAAACTCTCACGCTCCCCAGCCTGGAAGAAAACAGAAGAGGGGCGGCAGCAGCTAATTTGGAGCTGGAATGCAGCTTTTTTCAGTCAGCTGGGAAGGGCGATAAGGAGGTCCCCATGGGTTGTGGGGTGGGGAAGGGCCTGGCCTCATTCACATGGAGCAGGAAGGTTCTGGCCCCAGCAGAGGGACTTAATGCAGGCTGGGTGTGGGGCCAGGCCTGGGAGCAAAGTTCCTGAATGACCAGCCTGCCAGGCCAGGGCCTTGGTCCCCTCTTGGGAACCTGCACAGCCAAGAGCAGAGTCTCATCAAAACAGGAAAATCATAGAGGAAAAATGAGCATGTAAGAGGCCTGGTATTTACAGGGAACGGCCCTGCACCGACCCAAGAACCAGAAGGACAATAGGGGGCAGGGGCACCCAGCGGAGGGGGTCCCCAGGGGAAGCAGCGCCCTCCCTGGGAAGGCCCCCACTGCCTACTCAGGCCTGGGAGGCCCCAGGAAGCTGTCAAGGTGATTCCGGACCAAGTGGCATAAGACAGAAGGCGCTGTAGCCTTTAGAAATCCACCATCACAGGGCAGGTCGCCCTACACAGGACTCCCGGTTGCACACAGAATTTTTTTTTTTTTTTTTCATAAATCACATTCTGACCTGGTATTACCATTCTACCTTCCTTCCCAAGTGTCCAAAGTGCTTCAGAAACAAAAACGTGCCCTCCCTGGTGTTAGCTACATAGCAGGGAAGTGTGGACTTTGGCCTAAAACACCTGGGAGGCGGGAGCCTTGGGACCTTGGGCAAATGTTTTCCAAGCTCCCAACCCTGTTCTCTTTCTTTGGACAATAGGGTAGTGCCACCCACACCTGCAGGGTACTAGGAAGGTTAACCAAGGTTATGGACTTGAATCTACCTGACTCGCTACCAGTAGCAGTCGCTATAGAGTCAACTCCTACTCAGGACGGCCCCATGTGCGTCGGAGTAGAACTATGCTCCACAGGTTTTCAATGGCTGGTTTTTTCAGCAGTGGATCACCAGGCCTTTCTTCTGAGGTACCTCTGGGTAGACTTGAACCTCTAACCTTTCGGTTAGCAGCCAAGCATGTTAACTGTTGGCACTGCCTAGGCACTCTGCTGGGCACAAAGTGGGCCTAAACAAACAGCCTTGTCCTTGCTTCCTCAGAAGCAGCCACAGGCCAGCAGGTGGCTCAGCAAAGGCTCCTCGCCCCACCCCAAGCTTCTGGGGCACACAGTCGTGGTCAATGTGACTCTCCTGCATCACTGCAAGGGTCTGGTGAGTCACTCCTCTAGTGCATGATTAGAAAAGATGGACCTGGTGTGAGAGGTAGTGCGGCCCCTCATTGGCCCCCTTCAGTCCAGAGTGAGCTTTTCATGAAGATCTGCTTAAAACCACAGGCTTTGAGTCTACCCAGAGGTGCCTCAGAAAAAAGGCCTGATAACCTACTTCTGAAAAATCAGCCACTGGAAACCTACGGAGCACATTTCTACTCTGACATACATGGGGTCGCCATGAGTCACAATTGACTTGACAGCAATTCTGGTGGTTCTTAGGATAAAGGACAAATTTCTTATCGTGTCTCCCTCCCCTTCGGTGACCTAGTGACCCCTAAGCTTCTCCTAGACAGCCACTCAAATATCATCTCAGTGAGGTTCCCCTTGACCTCCTAGGAGATTCTGGTCTCTAAGGTCCCTGTGGCTTTCCTTCCCAGCCCTCTTAACAAACCAAGAAACCAAACCCATTGCCGTCAAGTCTGTTCTGACTCATAGCAACCCTAGAGGGCAGAGTAGAACTACCCCGTAGGGTTTTTTAATATATATAATTTTTATTGTGCTTTAAGTGGAAGTTTACAAATCAAGTCAGTCTCTCACATAAAAACTTATATACACCTTGCTACATACTCCCAATTACACAGCCCGCTCTCTCCCTCCGCTCTCTCTTTTCATGTCCATTTCACCAGCTTCTAACCCCCTCCACCCTCTCATCTCCCCTCCAGGCAGGAAATGCCAACATAGTCTCAAGTGTCCACCTGATCCAAGAAGCTCACTCCTCACCAGCATCGCTCTCCAACCCACTGTCCAGTCCAATGCATGTCTGAAGAGTTGGCTTCGGGAATGGTTCCTGTCCTGGGGCAACAGAAGGTCTGGGGGCCATGACCACCAGGATCCTTCCAGTCTTAGTCAGACCATTAAATCTGGTCTTTTTATGAGAATTTGGGGTCTGCATCCCACTGCTCTCCTGCTCCCTCAGGGGTTCTCTGTCAGGGCAGTCATCGGTTGTAGCCGGGCACCATCTAGTTCTTCTGGTCTCAGGATGATGTAATCTCTGGTTCATGTTGCCCTTTCTGTCTCTTGGGCTTGTAATTACCTTGTGTCCTTGGTGTTCTTCATTCTCCTTTGCTCCAGGTGGGTTGAGACCAATTGATGCATCTTAGATGGCTGCTTGCTAGCATTTAAGACCCCAGACGCCACTCTTCAAAGTGGGATGCAGAATGTTTTCTTAATAGATTTTATTATGCCAATTGACTTAGACGTCCCTGAAATCATGGTCCCTAAACCCCTGCCCTTGCTACACTGGCCTTCGAAGCATTCAGTTTATTCAGGAAACTTCTTTGCTTTTGGTTTAGTCCAGTTGTGCTGACCTTCCCTGTATTGCGTGCTGTCTTTCCCTCCACCTAAAGTAGTTCTTATCTACCAACTAATTAGTGAATACCCCCTCCCACCCTCCCACCCTCCTTCCTCTCATAACCACAAAAGAATGTTTTCTTCTCAGTTCAAACTATTTCTCAAGTTCTTATAATAGTGGTCTTATACAATATTTGTCCTTTTGCAACTAATTTCACTCAGCATAATGCCTTCTGGGTTCCTCCATGTTATGAAATGTTTCACAGATTCCTCACTGTTCTTTATCGATGCGTACTATTCCATTGTGTGAATATACCATAATTTATTTATCCATTCATCTGTTGATGGGCACCTTAGTTGCTTCCATCTTTTTGCTATTGTAAACAGTGCTGCAGTAAACATGGGTGTGCATATATCTCTTCGTGTAAAGGCTCTTATTTCTCTAGGATATATTCCAAGGAGTGGGATTGCCGGATCATATGGTAGTTCTATTTCTAGCTTTTTAAGGAAGTGCCAAATCGATTTCCAAAGTGGTTGTACCATTTTACATTCCCACTAGCAGTGTATAAGTGTTCCAATCTCTCCATAGCCTCTCCAACATTTATTATTTTGTGTTTTTTGGATTAATGCCAGCCTTGTTGGAGATAAAATCTCACCGTAGTTTTGATTTGCATTTCTCTAATGGCTAATGATCATGAACATTTCCTTATGTATCTGTTAGCTACCTGAATGTCTTCTTTAGTGAAGTGTCTATTCATGTCTTTTCCCCATTCTTTAATATAGTTTTTTTTTTAATAGGGTTATTTGTCTTTTTGTAGTTGAGTTTTTGCAGTATCATGTAGATTTTAAAGATCAGATGCTGATCAGAAATGTCATAGCTAAAAACTTTTTCCCAGTCTATAGGTAGTCTTTTTACTCTTTTGGTGAAGTCTTTGGATGAGCATAGGTGTTTGATTTTTAGGAGCTCCTTTTTTTTTTTTCCCAGTTATCTAAGTTTTCTTCTGCATCCTTAAAAATGTTTTGTATACTGTTTATGCCATGTATTAGGGCTCCTAATGTTGTCCCTACTTTTTCTTCCATGATCTTTATCGTTTTAGATTTTATATTTGGGTCCTTGATCCATTTTGAGTTAGTTTTTGTGTATGAAGTGAGGTGTGGGTCTTGTTTCATTTTTTTGCAGATGGATATCCAGTTATGCCAGCACCGTTTGTTAAAGAAGACTGTCTTTTCCCCATTTAACTGTTTTGGGGCCTTTGTCAAATATCAACTGCTCATATGTGGATGGATTTATGTCTGGATTCTCAACTCTGTTCCATTGGTCCATATATCTGTTGTTGTACCAGTACCAGGCTGTTGTGACTACTGTAGTGGTATAATAGGTTCTAAAATCAGGTGAAGTAAGGCCTCCCACTTCGTTGTTCTTTTTCAATAATGCCTTATTTATCCAGGGCCTCTTTCCCTTCCATACGAAGTTGGTGATTTGTTTCTCCATCTCATTAAAGAATGTTGTTGGGATTTGGATCGGAATTGCATTAAATGTATAGATCACTTTTGGTGGAATAGACATTTTTATAATGTTAAGTCTTCCTATCCATGAGCAAGGTATGTTTTTCCACTTATGTAAGTCTCTTTTGGTTTCTTGCAGAAGTGTACTGTAGTTTTCTTTGTATAAGTCTTTTACATCTTTGGTAAGATTTATTCCTAAGTATTTTATCTTCTTGGGGGCTACTGTAAATGGCATTGATTTGGTGATTTCCTCTTCGATGTTCTTTTTATTGGTGTAGAGGAATCCAACTGATTTTTTGTATGTTTATCTTGTATCCTGATACTCTGCTGAACTCTTCTATTAGTTTCAGTAGTTTTCTTGAGGATTCCTTAGGGTTTTCTGTGTATGAGATCATGTCATCTGCAAACAGAGATACTTTTACTTCTTCCTTGCCAATCCGGATGCCCTTTATTTCTTTATCTATCCTAATTGCTCTGGCTAGGACCTCCAACACAATGTTGAATAAGAGCGGTGATAAAGGGCATCCTTGTCTGGTTCCCGATCTCAATGGGAATGCTTTCAGGCTCTCTGCATTTAGGGTGATGTTGGCTGTTGGGTTTGTGTAAATGCCCTTTATTATGTTGAGGAATTTTCCTTCTATTCCTATTTTGCTGACAGTTTTTTTTATCATGAATGAGTGTTGAACTTTGTCAAACGCCTTTTCTGCCCGTAGGGTTTTCAAGGCTCTAATCTTTTTTTTTCTTATTGCGCCTTAGGTGAAAGTTTACAGAGTATATTAGTTTCTCATGCAAAATTTACACACAAATCATTTCATGACATTGGTTGCAATCCCCGCAATGAGTCAGCACTCCCCCTTCCAGCCCAGGTTCCTGGTTTCTGTTAGTTCAATTTTTCCTGTCCCTCCTGTCTTCACTTTTGGGCAGGTGCTGCCTGCTTGGTCTCGTATACTTGATTGATCTAAGAAGCATGCTCCTCATTTGTGTTACTGTTTGTTTTATAGGCCTGTCTAATCTTTGGATGAAAGATGAACTTTGGAAGTGGCATCAATTCTGAGTTAGAAGGGTATCTGGGGGTCACAGTCTCTGGGGTTCCTCCAGTCTCTGTCAAACCGGTAATTTGTAAATTTGAACTGTGTTCTATATTTTTCTCCCACTCTGTCTGGGACCTTCTATTGTTATTTCTGTCAGAGCCTTTGGTGACGGTAGTTGGGCACCATCCAGTTCTTCTCGGTTCAGGCTGGTAGAAGCTATGGTTCATTAGTCCTTTGGACTAATATTTTCCTTGTGTCTTTGGTTTTCTTCATCTTCCTTTGCTCTGGATGAGATGTGACCAACAGATATATCTTAAGATCCCAAACACTACTCACCAGCGAAGGACGTAGAATATTTTCGTTATGAACTGTTACGCCAAGTCACCTAGATGTCCCCCAAGACCACGGTCCCCACAAGGCTGTAATCTTTATGGAAGCAAACTGCCACATCTTGTTCCTATGGAGTGGCTGGTAGGTTCAAACAGCTGACCTTCTGGTTAGCAGCCAAGCACTTAACCACTGTGCCACCAGGGCTTCTCATGGCAACTATGATAATTACACATTTAATTGGATATTTGATTTAATTGCTAAAACTGGAGACTCCATGAGGGTGGTGGCTATATAATTCTCACTCACCACTGGACCCCCAGTGACTGGCATGAATATTTGTAAATCAATATGTGAGTGAGTGAATGAATGAATGAACAAATAGCCCAGGGAGTGAGAAGTGAAAAGAGATGTGAGGCAGAGAGCTGATGGGGAACTCCAGATTTTATGACCCCCACTCCAGAACTATAATGAGAAAAGATAAGAGGAAACCAAGTCACAGGCAAGAGGCTTCCCTCAGTTCTGATGGGACACGTCACCCCAGGAGGAGGGGTCTGTGGCCCAATGACCATGGCTGAACATTACTGGCAATTTGTGTACTGTTGTGGGTTGAATTGTGTCCCCCCAAAAGATATGTTGAAGTTCTAACCCCCTAGTACCTGTGAATGTGACCTTGTTTGGAAACAGGGTCTTTTAAGATGATTTGAGTCTAACCAGAGGGGCTTCAAAAGAAATGCCTGGTGATCTCTCTCTGAAAAATCAGCATTGAAAACCCTATGGAGCACAGTTCTACTTTGACATACATGAGGTAACTGTGAGTAGAAACTGACTTGATGGCTACTGTTTTTTGCCGTTGTTGTTGTTAAGATATTATCAGCTGTTAACATGAGGTCATACTGGAGTAGGGTGGGCCCTAATCCAATAGGACTGGTGTCCTTATAAAAAGAGAAGAGACTGAGACAGGCATAGAGGGAAGATGGCCACGTGATGATGGAGGCAGACACTGGAGTGATGCATTTACAAGCAAAGAAACCCAAAGACTTCCAGGGACCATCAGAAGCTGGAAGAGATAAGGAAGGATTTTCCCCTAGAGCCTTCAGAGAGAGCATGGCCCTGCCCACACCTTGATTTCTAGCCTCCAGAACTGTGAAAGAATAAATTCTTGCTGTTTTAAGCCACCCAGCTTGTGGTACTTTGTTATGGCAGCCTCAGAAACCGATACATGTACGCTATCTCCTTTTGCCCCCACGCAACCCTTAGGTGAGGCACCGTTATGAGCCCATTGTTACAGATGAGGAAAATGAGTCCCAGGGGGACAAAAGGACCTGGAAAGGGAGTGGAGCCAGGGCTGTGACTCTGCACATTGCTGCACACAAAGCAATGGATTTCAGTGAAGCTGCAGATTCAGGGGGAAAAGTCTCAGGACCCCTACAAGGAAGCGAAATAAATTTAAAATCGTCTCCTTGAGCTGCCTGGGCACAGGCGCTGACACTTCTAGAGAGCAAGGACGGTAAAGGGGAATGAATTGGACCATTCCAGGGGTATCGAGTGAGGAGCTATCCCAGCCAAGGCCAAAGCCAAGTGCCTCACCTGCATCGGCCCATTTTACAGACCAGAAAACTGAAGCTTAAAGACGTTCCTGTTGTTCCTAATTTAAGATGTGTAAAACATCATGGGTATTCTCTTTACTGTACTGTTTTAATGAACTTCAACATGTTCCTAATAAGGTCTACTAATGCCCTTGGGGTCCCAAACAACTTTTCCAAAAAGTTTTTAAATTCCCCAACTGTGAATCTCCTGCTGTGGAGTTTTGGGGACCTCCTAACCCCTGGCTATAATTGCAAGAATGCTGTCCAAATGCCAGTGATGTGCTTAAGGCATTTTAAATACCTGGGTTAATTATGCTCCATACAACCCTGAGGTAGGTTATTCCTATTTTCCCCAACTTACAGATGGGGATAGGGGCTGTGGTGGTTCAATGGTAGAATTCTTGCTTTCTATGCAGAAGACTTGGGTTCGACTCCCATTCAGTGCACCTCAAGCCCAGCCACCACCCGTCTGTCAGCAGAGATTCCAGATTAAGACAGACTAGGAAGAAAGGCCTGGTGATCTACATCCGAAAATCAGCCACTGAGAATTCTGTGGATCACAACAGTCCGATCCACAATTTATCATGGGGATGACGCAGGACTGAGCAGTGTTTCTTTCTGTTGTGCACGGGGTCACCATAAGTCAGAGAGGCCAACTCGACAATGGCTAACAACAACAGATGGGGATGCTGAGATGCAGGAGGTTAGGAGACGATGCCAGGTCTGCCTCCATAGTCTGCCTTCTGTCTCCATGAGGGTCTAAGTAAGGAGCAGTCAGTCATTCCAGAGGGTAGAACACTCCCACCACTGTCCTTAGGAAATGTACTAACCCATGCCAATGGGCATTCAGTTCCCTGTCCTCCATGTCCTAAGAAGTTGTCACATTCACTTCATCACTTTCTTCCTCCTAAGCACCATCCCTGCTCAGGAACCTGCTTTGGCTCCCCATTTCCTAACATAGCGCCCAATCCAAGTTCCTGCAAGTAGTCTACATATTAGGCCCACCTCACCTGCCTGTCATACTCCCTACTCCTCCACACACCACTATCCCACCTCCCAATCTCTCGCTGGACTGCAGAGGCCCTCGGCTGAAATGTCACCCCTTCCCTTCCACTGATCCCACTCCCACTCATCTCTCGAGTGCCCTTCCTCCAGGAAGACCTCCTGATTACCCTCACCCTGCCTGTACGCATTCCGTCACGTGCTTCTTTTCCAGCCAAGCAGTATTGCATACGTGATTTCAACTCCTCTCCGGCCTGTGTATACTAACCTCATCTCTCCAACAGGACTCTACTCCTAACAAGTGAAGATCTAATCCACCCACCACCCCCGGAGGCTAGCATTCCAGCCTTGTCACAGCGTCTCCAGGCCGGCTGCTAACCCACCTCACTCTTCCAGCCCAGCCTCTCAAAGAAATGACACTGCCCACCGCAGGAGACACAGGAGTCACTTCGAAGGCACATGTCTTTTCTCTGGCCTAGATGCTGTCAAGCTCCCTCCTGCTGACAGGCCACAAACTAAGCCACTGGTTCATTATTGTTTTTTTTATTTACTGGGATAAGACTTACAATTTAATAAGTGACGTGATTAATTGAAGGTCAAGGTTTTCAAAACATAAAGTTGATGTGGAAAATGTGAATCAAAGAGGGCTCTTGGCATAAAGACTGGACACCAGAGGAGCCAGCAGACATCGGCTGGCCTGATGCCCAGGCTGCCTGTAGGGCATGGCCGTGCAGGCTGTCCACCCTGCATCAAGCCTGTTCCTTCCTCAGCCCCACCCTCGCTGTGGGGGGCATCAAGAGCACACTCCTCATCGTGCCTTGGGCTCTGCTGCCCAGTGGGTGCTCCAGACTCCCACCTCTGCCTATGGACAGCCTGGAACCCTCGCCCCGTCACCTGCCCAGCTCTGCTCATCACCAAGATGGCGGTGGGAGCAACATCAGCAGGACCTACTTAGATCCTGCACAAAGTCAGGTCAGAACAGCCCCACAGTTCCCCGGACGCTCTGGGTCCTTTAATTGCCCATCCTCCCTGGTGGAATGTAAGTTCCATGGGAGTGAGGACTACATCCACGGCATTCACCTCGATTCCCCAGGCCCAGCACAGTGCCAGCACAGAGAGTAGTCCTCAGCAAATAACTGATGTACAAACAAATGAACAAAGAACAAAGTGCTGGTGGGATGGAAGCCATACCAGCAGAAGCACTTTGAGTGGGATTTTTGGCCCAGCTAACACACTGTCAGAGGTGTGGGGTATGGGGCACATCAAGGCCAAGGTCCAGAGATCCAGACCAGGTATGCCCTCCTGTGAACCAGTTACCATCCCCACCCTGCCCAGCCTGGCGGTGCCTGGTATTCTGGGAAACGACACTCAGGGCAGGTGGCAGGTGGTGTGCAGGGACCTGTAATACTCCAGCCCACGGCAACCCCCACCCAAGGCCGCCACCTCCACCTGCCACCTGTGGGAACAAAGGCCTGGGCAGCTCTGAAGGGATTCATCTTAGGAGCCACACAGCCCTAGAGGCTGAATTTCCTCAGAAATTTGGATGTCCAGGATGCTTCCTCAGTGGTTTTATCTCTAAAATGGGCACACAGCAGCCCGGATCCCCAGCATCCTGTGAGATTCTCACTTAAAGGAGAGAAGACACACAAACGTAAATTTTATACACAGATATTTTCTCTTCCCCTTGAATTGTTTTTGTAACAAATTTCACGTGGAATGTGTTGTTAGCTGCTGTGGAGTTGGCCCCTAACTCATGTCAACTGCCATGCACAGTGACATGAGACACTGCCTGGTTCTGCACCGTCCCCACGATCGGTTGCTGATCAGACTGTTACAATCCACAGGGTTCTCAGAGGTTGATTTAGAAGTAGATCACCAGACCTTTCTTCCTCGTCTGTCTTAGTCTGAAAGCTCCGCTGAAACCTGTTCGGCATCACAGCCACACGCAAGCCTCCACTGACAAATGGGCGGTAGCTGCACACGGGGCACACTGACCAGGAATTAAACCGGAGTATCCTGCATGGAAGGCAAGAATTCTACCACTGACCTACCACTGCCCTCAGAATACCAACAGTAACACATCAATATTTACTGAACTCTCAACATGCTAGGTACAACATGCACTGTATGTGACATGAACTGCTTAGGGGGTTTTCAGTGATCCTCGGAGATGATCCCATTACATTCCCCATCTCACAGCTGAAGAAGCTGAAGGAAGTCCAGCAAGGAGAAGACACTTCACTGACTGAGCAAGTGGCTGAGCCAGAGCACAAACGCATCTGTTGAGACCCAGAGTTCCTGCTTGTGTTTCCCACTCTCCTGATCTTTCATAACACCCCAGAGTGGTTGCTTAAAATACAGAGGCCCAGGCCCAAATTCCTCCATCATGATCCCCAGATGGGGCCACAGGAATCTGAATTTTAACCACAAATCACCCTCAGCTAGTTGAGCAGACTGGGCCTCAATTTTCCCATCTGTAAAATGGGGTGACCCCTTCCCCACAGGGCTGGTGTAGGGGATCGAGTGAAGGAAATGTTGAGTTTTGAGAACAGGCAAGAGGTACCTGCAGATGGCACCACAAAGGACAGTATTTCTAGGCAGGACTGATCAGCCCCTCCACCTCAGAAGTCCTTGGAAGTAATTGTCATGGATTAAATTATGTCCCCCCAAAAATGTGTGTATCAACTTGGTTAGGCCATGATTCCCAGCATTGTGTGGCTGTCCTCCATTTTGTGATTGTAATTTTATGTTGAGAGGATTAGGGTGGGATTGTAATGCCACCCTTACTCAGGTCACCTCCCTGATCTAATGTAAAGGGAGTTTCCCTGGGGTGTGGACTGCACCACCTTTTATCTCTCAAGAGATAAAAGGAAAGGAAAGGAAGCAGACAGTTGGGGACCTCATACCACCAAGAAAGCAGCAGCAGGAGCAGAGCGCATCCTTTGGACCCAGGGTTCCTGCGCCTGAGCAGCTCCTTGGCCAGGGTAAGGCTGATGAGAAAGCCAACAGGGAGAGAAAGCATTTCCTTGGAGCTGACACCCTGAATTTGGACTCCAGGGTTTAAATCTTGGCCCTGCTACTTGCAGGTTGTGTGATTTACTTATAACCTACCCACATTAAAAACACAGATGATAATTATACCTTCCTCCTGGCATGACCAAACCAAAACCAAACCCATTGCCATCAAGTTGATTCCGACTCATTGCCACCCTATAGGACAGGGTAGAACTGCCCTGTACAGTTTCTCTTTGTTAAAGCCATCCACTTGTGGTATTTCTGTTATAGCAGCACTAGATAACTAAGTAATGAAACCAAAAAACCAAACCTGTTGCCATCAAGTCGATTTGAACTCATTTTGACCCTATAGGACGGAGCAGAACTGCCCCACAGGATTCCCAAGAAGTGGCTGGTGGATTCGAACTGCTGACCTTTTGGTTAGCAGCCAAGCTATTAACCACTGCACCACTAGTGCTCCTGGGAGTATGAAGGGACCTTCAAAATTCAGCAGACGCACAGGGGGGACTGCAGCCGAGCCTCTTCTAGCTGCTTCTACCTGAGGCTGGAGCAGACTCAGGAGCTGCTCACATGTCCCTGGGGTGACCTGGGCCCAGGGCACATCCAGGATCCTATCATAAATCTGTGCAATATCTTTCCCAGGCAACAACAACACATGACAAATCAGTTAAGCCTGGTGAGAGGGTGGTGGCGGACAGGAAGGGCGGACATGGAGTTCACATTCCACGCCCCCACACTGGGTGCCAGTATAGCGCTGGCTGGAGCACTGAAGGCCCCTCGTGGGCCTGCAGCAAAGATGCAGACACAGAGTTTCATACGTGTACACACTCATATGCACACTATACACAGCTAAGTACATACGGGTGTCTCTGACAAGCCAGGTATTTCTCTTCAGAGGTCTACCCCCTTGGCCAAACCTGTGTGCCTTCTCTCCTCCAGGAGTTACCAACAGGGCGCTCAGGTAAGGATTCCAAAAAGACAGCTGTGACACTGTCACCCACAGGGCCAGAGTTCCATCCGGGAGACAGTTGCAAGGTCCAAACACAGAGAAATACAAGTGTAGACCACATAATAATCACAACTAAGTACTTATCATTGCTCAGAGTCACGCTGAGCAATTTACACGCATTATCTCATTAAAATTTAATTTTTTTATCTCATTTAAACTCCACTGTCACTCTGGTGGTGCAGTGATTAAGGGCTCAGCAGCTAACCAAAAGGTGGGCAGTTCAAATCTACCAGGCACTCCTTGGAAACTGTATGCAGCAGTTCTACTCTGTCCTATACGGTGGCTATGAGTTGGAATCGACTTGATGGCAATGGGTTTAGTTTTGGTTTGGTCACGCCAGGAGGAAAGTATAATTATCACCCATGTTTTTAATGTGGGTAGGTACCTGCAAGTAACAGGGCCAAGATTCAAATCCTGGAGGGAGACTCCACTCACTTGCTATTTGATACTTTTTTTAAATTAATTTTTATTGTGCTTTAAGTGAAAGTTTACAAATAAGTCAGTCTCTCATACAAAAATTTATATACACCTTGCTATCTAATTGCTCTCTGCCTAATGAGACCGCACACTCCTTCCCTCCACTCTCTCTCCTCGTGTCCATTCAGGCAGCTTCTGGCCCCCTCTGCCCTCTCATCTCCCCTCCAGACAGGAGATGCCAACATAGTCTCATGTGTCTACTTGATCCAAGAAGCTCGTTCTTCACCAGTATCATTTTCCATCCCATATTCCAGTCCAATCCCTGTCTGAAGAGTTGGTTTTGGGGATGGTTCCTTCGACACTTGTTGTTAAGAGTCTTCTGTGTGCCCAGAAGTCCCTGTCCCTGGGTGGTACAAATGGTTACTGTGCTCAGCAACTAACCGAAAGGTTGGAGGTTTGAGTCCACCCAAAGTGACTAGGAAGAAAGGCCTGGTGTCTACATCTGAAAAATCAGCCATTGAAAAACCTACGGAGAACAGAAGAACTAGATGGTGCCCAGCTACCACTACCAGCCATTCTAATCAGGGCCACCATGGATGGACACTGATCGAACGGGATAAAAATGTGGAACGCAACCTCAAATTCCAAAAAAAATTCCAACAAAAACAAAACAGGCTTATTGGGCTCATTGAGACTGGAGAACTCCCTGAGACTACTGGCCTGAGATATTCTTTTTTTTTTTTTTTTTTCTAGATCATAGGCCTCACATTTTTTTTTTAACTTTTCACTCCAGTTTAGGTCAAAATTTACAGAGCAAACTAGTTTTCCGTTCAACAATTTATTCACATTTTGTTTCCTGACTTTAGCTACAATCCCCTCAATGGGACAGCACTCTACCCCCTTCCTCCCTGGGTTCCCCATTTCCATTCGTCCATCTTTCCTAACCCTTCCTGCCTTTTGAACTTTGTTTTTGGGCAAATGCTGCCCTTTTGGTCTCATGTGGTTGATTGTTCCCAGGAGCACATTCCTAATGGGTGTTATTGTTCACTTTACAGGTCTGTCTATTGTTTGGCTGAAAGGTGATCTCAGTGAGTGGGTTCTGTTCCCGGTTTCAAGGGTGTCTATGGGCCATAGTTTTGGGGGTTCCACCAGTCTCTATCACACTAGTAAGTCTGGTCTTTTTTGTATGAATTTGAATTTGTTCTACATTTTAATCCCACTGTCTCCATGACCTTCTATTGTGATCCTAATCAGAGCAGTCAGCAGTGGTAGCTGGGCACCATCTAGTTCTTCTGGTCTCAGGCTAGTAGAGGCTGTAATATGTGTGGTCCATTAGTCCTCTGGACTAATTGTTTCCTCGAGTCTTTGATTTTCTTCACTCCTCTTTGCTCCAGCAGGAAGAGACCAATACTGTTATCTTAGATGGCCACTCACAAGCTTTTAAGACCGCAGTTGCTATTCAACAAAGTAGGAGGTAGAACACTGTCTTTACGGACTATGTTATGCCAATTGACTGCGCTGCCCCCCAAGACTGTGGTCCTAAGCCCTCAAGCGCAGTGACTCAGTCCCTCAAGGTGTTTGGTTGTGGCTAAGGCGTTTTCATTACATTGCCCCCTGTGTGCTCTACTGTATACATGGATATCTCTGCAGCACATACAAATACGTCTGTAGAAATACCCTCTGCCAAATCTATACATGTTTGTGGGTGTACTCCCATACGCCATCCCACAGCTGTTCAGCTTAGATATCTGCCAAAGTATCCCTAAGTTAGTATTTTGTTATTACTGTCATTGCAGGATTGTGTATGTAATAGTATTTCCTGTTGTTGCCTTTTATTCTTTTGTACCTCCCAGTGTCTGCCTTGGTCAGTTGTGCTGATATCCTTCTGACAGTGTATTGCCTTTCCCTTCACTCAAGTTAATATGTGTCTACCATTTAGTTAGTGATTTTCCCTTCCTCCCCCTCCCATCCCCGGTAACCACCAATGATTGTTTCTTTCTGTGTGTAAACTGTTGCTTGACTTTTTATACTAGTGGTCTCATATAGTACTTGTCCTTTTGTGGTGGACTTACTTCACTTAGCATAATATCCTCCAGATTTATCCATGTTACGAGATGTTTCGCGGATTCATCACTATTCTTTAATGTTGTATAGGATTCCATTGTGTGTATGTACCATAGTTTGTTTATCCATTCATCTGTTGATGGGCATCTAGGTTGTTCCCATCTTTTTGCTGTTATGAATACTGCTGCGATGAACATGGGTGTGCATATATCCATGTCATGGCTCTTATTTCTCTAGAATACATACTCTATTTCTAACTTTTTAAGGAAGTGCCATACCATTTTCCATAGTGGTTGTGCGTTTTACAATCCCACCCACAATGTATGAGAGTTCCAATCTCCCCACACCTTTGCCAGCATTTGTTGTTTCCTGTTTTTTTGATCATTGCCATTATCCAGGTGAGATACCTAATTGCTGTTTTGATTTGCATCTCTCTAATGGCTAATGATCCGGAGCATCTCCTCATGTATTTGTTGGCCACCCGAATGCCTTTTGTGGTGACATGTCTGTTTGTGTCCTTTGCCCACTTTTTAATTGGATTGTTTGTCTTTTGCTGTTGAGGTGTTGAAGTTTTCTACAAATTTTACAGATCGGTCCCTTGTCAGATATGTCATTGCCAACATTTTTTTCTCTTTTTACTCTTTTGGAGAAGTCTTTTGATGCACCTAAGTGTTTAATTTTTAGAAGGTCCCAGTTGTCTAGTTTATCTTCTGTTGTTTGTGCATTTTTAGTTATGTTTGATAGTCTACTTATGCCATAAATTAGGGCCCATAGCTTTGCCCTTATTTTTTCTTCCATGAGCTTTATAGTTTTAGGTTTTACATTTAGATCTTTTATCCATATTGAGGTAGTTTTTGTATATGATGTGAGGTATGGATCCTCTTTCATTTTTCTGTGAATGGATATCAGTTGTGTCAGCATCATCTGGTAAGAGACTTTGTCTTTCCCATTGGATTTCAGCCCTTTGTCAAAGATCAGCTGTCCATAGGTGGATGGATTTACTTCTGGCTTCTCAATTTTGTTCCATTGGTCTAGGTGTCTGTTGTTGTACCAGTACCAGGCTATTTTCACTACCATGGCTGTATAGTAAGTTCTGAGATCATAAAGTGTGAAGCCTGCTACTTTGCTCTTCTTCAGTAGTGCTTTACTTATCTGGGGTCTCTTTCCTTTCCATATAAAGTTGATGATTAGTTTTTCCACCTAAGAATGTTGATGGAATTTGGGTGGGATTGCATTATATCTATAGATCGCTTTGGGCAGTATTGACATTTTCATAATGTTAAGCCTTCCTGTCCATGAGTATGGTATGTTCTTCCATTTATGTAAGTCTCTTCTGGTTTCTTGCAGAAGTGTTTTGTAGCTTTCTTTGTTTAAGTCTTTTACATCCCTGGTTAGGTTTATTCCTAAGTATTTTATCTTTGGGGGGGGGGGTATTGTAAGCGGTATTGCTTTTCTGATTTTCTTTTTGAAATTCTCTTTGTCAATGTAGAGGAATCCAATTGATTGAATGCTGATCTTTACCCTGCCACTCTGCTGAATCTGTCTGTTAGTTCCAGTAGCTTCCCTGTAGAATCTCTGCAATTTTTTATGTATAGGATCATATTATCTACAAAAAGGGATATTTTACCTCTTTAGCAATTTGGATGTGTTTATTTTCCTTTCTTCCCTTATGGCTCCAGCGAAGACTTCCAGTACAATACTGAATAAGAGTGGTGATAAAGGGCATCCTTGTCTGGATCCCATTCTCAAGGGAAATAGTTTCAGTCTCTCTCCATTGAGAACCATGTTGGCTGCTGGTTTTGTATGTTGTTGTTGTTAGGTGCCGTCGAGTCGGTTCCGACTCATAGCGACCCTACGCACAACAGAACGAAACACTGCCTGGTCCTGAGCCATCCTTACAATCGTCATCATGCTTGAGTTCATTGTTGCTGCCACTGTGTCAATCCACCTTGTTGAGGGACTTCCTCTTTTCTGCTGACCCTGTACTCTTCCAAGCATGATGTCCTTCTCCAGGGACTCATCCCTCCTGACAATATGTCCAAAGTATGTAAGACACAGTCTCACCATCCTTGCTTCTAAGGAGCATTCTGGTTGTACTTCTTCTAAGATCTGTTCATCCTTTCGGCAGTCCATGGTATATTCAACATTCTTCGCCAACACCACAATTCGAAGGCGTCAATTCTTCTTCGGTCTTTCTTATTCACTGTCCAGCTTTCACATGTGTATGATGTGATTGAAAATACCATGGCTTCGGTCAGGTGCACCTTAGTCTTCAAGGTGACATCTTTGCTCTTCAACACTTTAAAGAGGTCCTTTGCAGCAGAATTACCCAATGCAATGTGTCTTTTGATTTCTTGACTGCCGCTCCCATGGCTGTTGATTGTGGATCCAAGTAAAGTGAAATTCTTGACTTCAATCTTTTCTCTGTTTATCATGATGTTGCTCATCGGTCCAGTTGTGAGGATTTTTGTTTTCTTTATGTTGAGGTGCAATCCATACTGAAGGCTGTGGTCTTTGATCTTCATTAGTAAGTGCTTCAAGCCCTCATCACTTTCAGCAAGCAAGATTGTGTCATCTGCATAACGCAGGTTGTTAATGAGTCTTCCTCCAATCCTGATACCCCGTTCTTCTTCATATAATCCAGTTCCTAGGATTATTTGCTCAGCATACAGATTGAAGAGGTATGGTGAAGGAATATAACCCTGACGCACACCTTTCCTGACTTTAAACCACTCAGTATCCCCTTGTTCTGTCCGAACAACTGACTCTTGATCTATGTAAAGGTTCCTCATGAGCACAATCAAGTGTTCTGGAATTCCCATTCTCCGCAGTGTTATCCATAGTTTGTTATGATCCACACAGTCGAATGCCTTTGCATAGTCAATAAAACACAGGTAAACATCCTCCTGGTATTCTCTGCTTTCAGCCAGGATCCATCTGACATCAGCAATGATATCCCTGGTACCACGTCCTCTTCAGAAACCAGCCCGAATTTCTGGCAGTTCCCATCAGTATATTGCTGCAGCCGTTTTTGAATGATCTTCAGCAAAATTTTGCTTGCGTGTGATATTAATGATATTGTTCTGTAATTTCCACATTCGGTTGGATCACCTTTCTTGGGAATAGGCATAAATATGGATCTCTTCCAATCAGTTGGTCAGGAAACTGTCTTCCATATTTCTTGGCATAGACGAGTGAGCACCTCCAGCGCTGCATCTGTTTGTTGAAACATCTGGTTTTGTGTATATGTCCTTAATTACGTTAAGGAATTTCCCTTGTATTCCTATTTTGCTGAGAGTTTTTATCAGGAATGGGTACTGGATGTTATCAAATGTCTTTTCAGCATTGATTGATATGATCATGTGGTTATTTTCCTTGTTTTATTTATGTGGTAAATTATGTTGGTTGATTTTCTGACAGTGAACCATACCAATCCCACTTGCTCATGATATATATATAAACAATATGGTGTTGGATTTTATTGGCTTGGTTCTTGTTAAGAGTTTTTCAGTCTATATTCACGAAGGATATAGAAAATTATGTTTCATAATTTTCTTTTTTAGTAGTGTCCTTGCTGACTTTGATATCAGGGTTACGCTTGCCTCATAAAATGAATCTGGGAGTATTCCATCCTTTACTATGCTCTGGAATAGTTTGAGCAGAATTGGAGCCAGTTTATTCTCTGAATGTTTGGTAGAATTCTCCAGTGAAGCCATCTGAGCCAGAACTTTTTTTGTTAGTGCTGGGAGATTTTTTATGATCCCTTCAGTTTCTTCTTTTGTTACGGGTTTATTCAAATTTTCTACCTTAGTTTGTATTTTAGTTTGTATTAGTTTAGGTAGGTAATGTGTTTCTAGAAATTTGTCCATTTCTTCTAGGTTTTCAAATTTGTTGAAATACAGTTCTTCACAGAATTGTTATTATCCTTTTTATTTCAGTTGGTTCAGTTGTAACATCACCCCTCTCTTTTCCTATTTGTGTTATTTGCACCTTCCCCTTTGTCAGTTTGGCCAATGGTTTGTCAATTTTATGAATCCTTTCAAAGAACCAACTTCCAGTCTTGTTGATATTTCCTATTGTTTTTCTGTTCCACTTATTTCTGTTTTCTAATCTTTAATATTTCTTTTCTTTGGGCTATTGTGGGCTATTTTTGCTGCTTTTTTCCTATTTTTTGGAGTTGTAGGGTTATTTATTTCTTTCTTCCTTTTCGATGTGTACATTTATTGGTATAAATTGACTTCTGAGTACTGCTTTTGCTGTGCCCCCAAAGGTTTTAATATGTTGCATTTTCATTCTTGTGTGATTCTAGCAATTTTTTATTTCTTCTATTACTCAGTGGTTTCTAAGCACGGTATTATTCAGTTTTTGTGTATTTGATTGTTTTTCCTTGTTCTTCCAGTTGCCAATTTCTAATTTTATAGCGTTGTGATCTGATATTATTATTATTTCGATATTTTTGAATTTATTGAGGCTTGCTTTGTTGCCTAACATATGGTCCATTCTGGAGAATGATTCATGAGTGCTGGAAAAGAATGTGTACTGTGTTATAGATGTGCAGTGTTCTGTATATGTCTATGAGATCAAGTTGGTTGACTGTGTTGTTTAGATCTTCTGTATGTTTGCTGAGTTTCTTTCTAGTTGTTCTGTTCACCAAAAGTGCTGTGTTAAAGTCTCCTGCTATTCTTGTCTATTTCTCTTCTCAATTCTGCTCAAGTTTGTTTTATGTATTTTGGAATCCTTTCATTGGGCGCATAGATATTTATTACGGTTATGCCCTCTTGTTGGACTAACTCTTTGGTCATTATATAATGTTCTTCCTTGTCTCTTATATTGGTTTTTGCCTTAAAGTCTATTTTAACAGAGATTAGTATTGCCACTCTTGTTCTTTTTTGGTTGCTGTTTGCTCGATATATTTTTTCCGTTGTTTGATTCTTAGCTTATTTTTATCTTTGTGTCTAAGGTGTGTCTCTTATAGGCAGCATATTGAAGGGTCATGTTTTCTTATCCATTCTGCCACTCTCTGTCTCTTGATTGGTGCATTTCATCCATTTACACTCAGTGTAATTATCAATAGGTATGAATTTACTGATATCACTTTGTTGTTGTTGTTGTTTTGTGATGCTAATGATATCATTGTTCATATACTTTTCCCTGCTGAGTTCTTTTGTCCTTGGATCTTCATTTCATTTCCTTCATTGTTGATTTTGGTGTTTACTAAGTATTTATGATTTTCTTCTTTTTTATCCTGAAATTTACTTTTTTCTTCCTAAGTCTGAAAACATTCTGCTATCTTGATATCACCCTGACTTCCTCTCCATATGGAAGTTCTGTAACTATACCACTTATTCCATCTTTGTGTTTTGAAGTTGTCGGTAACCGATTGATGTTTCTGGTTCCTTATGTTCAGTCGTGTAGCTTTATTTTATCTTTTGAAAATTCTTTATCTGGGTTGGTTTCTGGGTGATGTTGTCACGTGTCTTAATCTCAGGTTGTTGTCCGATGACTCCTTTTAGTATTTCTTGAAAGGTTGATCTGGTTTTTACAAATTCCCTTAATTTCTGTTTATCAGGAAATATCCTAATCTTGTCGTCATATTTGAGGGACAATTTTGCCAGATATAGAATTCTTGGTTCTCCATTTTTTTCCTTTCAGGGTCTTATACATGTCATCCCATTGCCTTCTTGCCTGCATGGTTTCTGCTGAGAAATTACAGCTTAGTCTTATTGGTTCCCCTTTGTAAGTAACATTTCATTTTTCCTGAAATGTTCTCAGGATTCTTCGTCTTGGTTTTGGTAAGTTTGATTATGATATGTCTTGGTGACTCTCTTTTGGGGTCTATCCTACTTGGGGTTCATTGAGTTCCTTGGATGGATACCTTTTCATCTTTCATGATATTAGGGAAGTTTTCTGCCAGCAAATCTTGGAAAATTTTCTCTGTGTTTTTTCTTTTTTTTTTTTTTTTGCCTGTTCTGGAATCCTGATCACATGTAAATTATTCTTCTTGATAGTGTCACACATAACTCTTCAGCTTTCTTCATTCTTTTTTCTGATTGTTTCTCTAACTGATTGATACCAAGGGATTTGTTCTCTATTTTGCTGATTCTTTCTTCCATAATTCAATTCTACTCCTTTGTCCTTCAAATGTGTTATCTATTTCTGAAACTTTAGTGTTAATCTTCTGGATTTCTATAGGACAGGGGAGAACTGACCCATAGGGAGCAACTGGTAGATTCGAACTGCCAACCTTCTGGTTAGCAGCTGTAGCTCTTAAAAACTGTGCCACTAGGGCTCCTCTGGATTTCTAGTTGCTGTTTTTGTATGGTTTCTAAGTGTCTATTTACTTTGTCCTTGTATTGTTTTCCTGAATACTTCTAGAGCTTTATCTGTTTTCTTTGATTTTGTCTGTGCTTTCCTTGATCTCTTTCTTGATCTCTTGGAAGGCCCCATACATAATTTTTTTGAATTCCTTATTAGGTAGTTCCATTACCGTTTCTTCCTCAGGGAGGTTTCCTGGTTCTTTATTTTGGTCACTTCTGAAGTCATCTTGTTCTGCTTCTTTAGGTGATTTGAGATTTTCTGTTGTTTCTAAGGCATTAAGGTGTTATTATATTTATTTATTGACTGTATGTTTGTTGTATCCTAATTTTTTGTCATGGTTTGTTTTGATGTATCTGGGCAGGTGGGATGGGTATGCTACTCTAGTCGCTAGTCTGGCCACACTGAGTGCTTGCCACCTGTCTCCAGGTAGGTGGGGTAGCAGCTACGTGTGTGAGCACAAGTCTCTGTTTGCTGGTCTCGTGGGGTGGCTGAGGGTGGATTGAGCAAACATTAGCTGCCGTCTGTCATTGGTCCAGTGGTGCAGGAGCAGGCAGTGTCACTCACTGAGTGAGTGAGGTCACAGGTGTGGCAGCATAGTGGCGGCACGGTCACTGCCTCCCACCAGATGGTGGATGAGAGGCAGGCGGGTGCAGGCACAGTCTCATTGCTGCTGCCTCTCCCACAGTGAGGGGGCATGAGTGGCAGGCTGATGTGTGCATGGTTGTGGGCTTGCTGCCCCTTGCCAATTACAAGAGGAGGGGTGAGTGGTGGACGGGGGAAGGGTGGAGGGAGCAGTGTGTGGGTTCATGTGTTGTCACAATGCCACCGCCTTTCGCTGGGCCAGGTAGGGTGCAGGATGTGGGCAGGCATGTGCACGTGCACACAGGTGCCACCCCTGGTTGGTGGGGAGTGAAGAAGGGTGAGTGATTGGCAGCTGCACACACAGATGTGCTGCCACTGCTTCTCACCACACAGAGGGAAGGGGAAGGGAGCACAGCTAGGTTGGTGAGCCAAAGAGGCAGGGGAAGCAGCCAGCACTGCTCAGCTTGGTCATCAGGCAGGAGGGGGCATGGGGAGCAGCTAGCACTGCACCAGAATGGCCTGCTGCCGTTCAGCTGGATCAGCTCGCTGGGGGAATTGAGGTGGTTGGGGCTGGGTGGGAGGGAGTGGGGGTTCGTTCCTTGATCCCCAGTAATTGGGGCTGCAGGGATGGGGGTTTGTCCCACTAATCACCAAGATGATGGTGGGAGGGGGAGAGTGCTCCTCTGGTCACCAGGCAAGGGTGCCTGGGCTCTTCCTGTTGGCTGTAGCCAGCAATGGGGACCTTATTTCACTCTGAATATGTCTACACAGTTACTGTGTTCTTTTGGGAATTCTGTGAAGTTGCCTTCCATGCTTCTCACCTGTGATCGCTGTTGTCTTTGTCTCAAGATGGCCACACTGTGCCGGGCCAGCTGGCAGGGCCCCTCCGCACCATCTCTTCTCGTTTGCTGTTTTCAGTCAGTTTCTTCTTCCAGTCAGTGTTAGATTTAGTACTTTATCCTTTCATTTGGTGGTCATGGTTCTAGGATTGTCTTCTTTATCTGTTTCACTTGGTTTCTCAGGTCTTTGCTGTAGAGGGGCGGCGTGGTAAGTCTGACTAAGATGCCATTTTGGTCAGATGTTCACCCTGAGATACTCTTCAAACCTGGAACCACAATTAACCCCTGAGGTCAACTTGTAACTAAATAACAGACCGGCTCACAAAATACTGAGTATCACTGGTTAAGACTGCGCTCCTTTAAAAAAATCACCTATATGAGACCAAAAAGCCAACAATTACTTTAAAACAAAAATAAGAATGTAAGGGGGCAGGGAAACTAGATTAATGGAAATGGAACAACCATAATGGAAATAATGAGCACGTTCATGCATTGTGAAGAATGTAACCAATGTCACTAAACAATTTGTGTAGAACTTGTTGAATGGGAACCTAAACTGCTGTGTAAACCTTCACCAAAAACACAATAAAATGTTATTTAAAAAAAAAAAAAAACCCTATAGAGCCCAGTTCTACTCTGACATACATGGGGTTGCCATGGGTCAGAATCGACTTGATGGTAACTGGCGTGCCCAGCACCAACCTAGGCCCTGGGGGTGCAGCAGAGAACAAGACAGAACCAGTCTCTACTCCTAGGGCCCTGACAACTTATAGTGGGGGCTTCCAGAGGCCAAGCTCATAACCGCTGGTCTATATGGTCCCCCAAAGGCCACTGGCCCCTTTGCAGACAGAGGCCTCCCTGCCCGAGTCCCCAGCCCATGTTGGCATAACGCCCAGAAGAAGACACTGTGAGGGGGTGGTCTGGGTTAGATGACATCAGCCAGTAGAAACTAGGTCCTTAGGCTCATTGGCTGACACAGTACCTGCACCGACTGTGCCTGCGTCTTGGGAAGTTCAAAGCTGCCTCTGATCTGTCTGGTCGTCTCTACCCCCACCCCGTGTGGTGGCTGAGATGGAGTACTGATACACTGGACTTAAAGTGGAGGCATGATAAATGCAACATTGCTCCCCCCAGCCCTCATCAAATGATGCCAATACATCTGATTCTCTGGCAGTTTCCTTTCGGCTGGTTCTCTTAGTGGTAGGTATATACCTAATTACACTAGTCTCTGCTTAGGATTTCCAGACACAAGCCGATCTTGTAGGAACCTTTACAGACCATCTTTTAGAGAAGATCTTAAAAGCAAATCTCCTATTTGGGGATAGACTTATATTAGCAACTGACATTTATGGAGTGCTTACCATGTGCCAAGTCTATGAGTAGCAAAATGGTTAAGCACTCAACTACTGGCTTAAAGCTTGGTGGTTCGAACCCACCCAGAGGCACCTTGTAAGAGAGGCCTGGCGATCTGCTTCTAAAAGGTCAGGGCCTTGAACACTCTATGTTACAGTTCTACTCTGCAGACACGGGGTTGCCATGAGTCGGAATCTACCCAAAGGGAACTAAGAACAGCCACTACATGCCTGGGTAGAGTACTAACAACCCATTATTCTCCTTTTAAACTCTCTGGGTAGTGTACATGGTTAACATGCTCAGCTGCTAACTGAAAGGTTGGATTCATCCAGAGATGTCTCCGAAGAAAGGCCTGATGATTTACTTCGAAAAATCAGCCATTGAAAACTCTATTGGTACAACAACAGATACACAGACCAAAGGAACAGAATTGAGAATCCAGATGTAAATTCATCCACTTATGAGCAGCTGATATTTGACAAAGGCCCAAAACCTGTTAAATGGGGGAAAGACACTCTCTTGAACAAATGGTGCTGGCATAACTGGATATCCACCTGCAAAAAAAATGAAACAAGACCCATCCCTCACACCATGCACAAAAACTGACTCAAAATGGATCAAGGATCTAAATATAAAATCTAAAACAATAAAGATCCTGGAAGAAAAAATAGGGACAATGCTAGGAGCCCTAATACATAGAATAAACAAAATACAAAACATTACTAACAATGCACAAATACCAGAAGAGAAACTAGATAACTGGGAGCTCCTAAAAATCAAACACTTACGCTCATCAAAAAAGTAAAAAGACAACCTACAGACTGGGAAAAAATTTTGGCTACAACATGTCCAATCAGGGTCTAATCTCTAAAATATACATGATACTGCAAAACCTCAACAACAAAAAGACAAATAACCCAGTTAAAAAATGGGCAAAGGATAGGAACAGGCACCTCACCAAAGAAGACATTCAGGTGGCTAACAGATATATGAGGAAATACTCACTATCAGCGGCCATTACAGAAATGGAAATCAAAACTACAATGAGATACCATCTCACCCAGACAAAGCTGGCATTAACCCAAAAAACACAAAATAATAAATGATGGAGAGGTTATGGAGAGACTGGAACACTTATGTACTGCTGGTGGGAATGTAAAGTGGTACAACCACTTTGGAAATATATCTGGTGCTTCCTTGTTGTTGTTGTTGTTGTTAGGCGTCATCGAGTTGGTTCCGACTCAGCAACCTTACGCACGACAGAATGAAACGCTGCCCAATCCTGTGCTATCCTTACAACCATTGTTATGCTTGAGCTCATTATTGCAGCCATGTGTCTGTCCACCTTGTTGAGGGTACTCCTCTTTTCTGCTGACCCTGTACTTTGCCAAACATGATGTCCTTCTTCAGGGACTGATCCCTCCTGACAACATGTTCAAAGTATGTAAGATGCTGTCTCGCCATCCTTGCTTCTAAGGAGCATTCTGGTTGTACTTCTTCCATGACAGATTTGTTCGTTCTTTTGGCAGTCCATGGTATATTCAATATTCTTCACCAACATCACAATTCAAAGGCATCAGTTCTTCTTCAGTTTTCCTTATTCACCATCCAGCTTTCACATAAATACGATCCGATTGAAAATACCATGGCTTGGGTCAGGCGCACCGTAGTCTTCAAAGTGACATCTCTGCTTTTCAACATTTTAAAGAGGTCCTTCACAGCAGATTTACCCAATGCAATGTGTCATTTGATTTCTTGACTGCTGCTTCTATGGCTGTTGATTGTGGATCCAAGTAAAATGAAATCCTTGACAACTAATCTTTCTCCATTTATCAAGATGTTGCTCATTGATCCAGTTGTGAGGATATTTGTTTTCTTTATGTTGAGGTGCAATCCATACTGAAGGCTGTGGTCTTTGATCTTCATCAGTAAACGCTTCAAGTCCTCTTCATTCTCAGCAAGCAAGGTTGTGTCATCTGCATAACGCAGGTTGTTAATGAGTCTTCCTCCAATCCTGATGCCCCATTCTTCCTCGTCTAGTTCAGCTTCTTGGATTATGTGCTCAGCAAACAGATTGAAGAGGTATGGTGAAAGGATACAACCCTGATGTACACCTTTCCTGACTCTAAACCAGTCAGTATCCCCTTGTTCTGTCCGAACAACTGCCTCTTGATCTATGTAAAGGTTCCTCATGAGCACAATCAAGTGTTCTGAAATTCCCATTCTTCGCAATGTTATCCATAATTTGTTATGATCCACACAGTCGAATGCCTTTGCATAGTCAATAAAACACAGGTAAACATCCTCCTGGTATTCTCTGCTTTCAGCCAGGATCCATCTGACATCAGCAGTGATATCCCCGGTTCCATGTCCTCTTCTGAAACCGGCCTGAATTTCTGGCAGTTCCCTGTTGATATACCGCTGCAGCTGCTTTTGAATGATCTTCAGCAAAATTTTGCTTGTGTGTGATAGTAATGATATTGTTCTACAATTTCCACATTCGGTTGGATCACCTTTCTTGGGAATAGGCATAAATATGGATCTCTTCCAGTCAGTTGGCCAGGAAGCTGTCTTCCGTATTTCTTGGCATAAACGAATGAGCACCTCCAGCGCTGCATCCATTTGTTTAAACATCTCAAATGATATTCAGCCAATTCCTGGAGTCTTGTTTTTCACCAATGCCTTTAGAGCAGATTGGACTTCTTCCTTCAGTACCATCAGTTCCTGATCATATGCTACCTCCTGAAATGGTTGAACATCGACTAATTCTTTTTGGTATAATGACTCTGTGGATTCTTTCCATCTTCTTTTGATGTTTCTTGCGTCGTTCAGTATTTTCCCCATAGAATTCTTCACTATTGCAACTTGAGGTTTGAATTTTTTCTTCAGTTCTTTCAGCTTGAGAAATGCCGAGCATGTTCTTCTCTTTTGGTTTTCTATCTCCAGCTCTTTGCACATGTCATTATAATACTTTACTTTGTCTTTTCGAGCAGCCCTTGAAATCTTCTGTTCTTTCACTTCTTCATTTCTTCCTTTTGGTTTAGCTGCTCGACGATCGTGAGCAAGTTTCAGAGTCTCCTCTGACATCCATCTTGGTCTTTTCTTTCTTTCCTGTCTTCCCTTAAAAAGCTAGAAACAGAAGTATCATACGATCCAGCAATCCCACTCCTTGGAATACATCCTAGAGAAATAAGAGCCACCACATGAATAGATATATGCACGCCCATGTTCACTGCAACACTGTTCACAATAGCAAAAAGATGGAAACAACCAAGGTGCCTATCAACAGACAAATGGATAAACAAATTATGGTATATTCACACAATGGAATACTACGCAGTGATAAAGAACAATGATGAATCCGTGAAACTTCTCATAACATGGATAAATCTGGAAGGCATTACGCTGAGTGAAATTAGTCAGTGGCAAAAGGACAAATATTGTATAAGACCACTACTGTAAGTACTTAAGAAAAGGTTTAAGCACAGAAGAAAACATTCTTTGATGGTTATGAGGGTAGGTAGGGAGGGGGAAGGGAATTCACTAACTAGACAGTAGACAAGAATTACCTTAGATGAAGGGAAGAACAACACACAATACAGGGAAAGTCAGCACCACTGCACTAAACCAAAAGCTAAGAAGTTTCCTGAACACAACCAAACACTTAGAGGGACAGAGTAGCAGGGGTGGGGGTCTGGTGACCATGGTTTCAGAGGACATCTAGGTCAACTGGCATAACAAAGTTTATTAAAAAAATGTTCCTCATCTCACTTTGGTGAGTGGCATCTGAGATCTTAAAAGCTTGCAAGCAGCCATCTAAGATGCATCAATTGGTCCCAACCCACCTGGAGCAAAGGAGAATGAAGAACACCAAAGACACAGGAAAATATTAGCCTAAGAGACAAAACAGCTACATAAACCAGAGACTCCATCAGCCTGAGACCAGAAAAACTAGATAGTGCCCAGCTACCACCAATGGCCGCACTAACAAGGAATAAACAGAGAGTCCCTGGCAGAGCAGGAGAAGAGTGGGATGCGGAACTCAACTTCTAGTAAAAAGACCAGACTTAATGGTCTGACTGAGACTGGAGGGATCCTGGAAGACATGGCCTGCAGACTCTCAGTTAGCCCAGAATTGAAACCATTCCAAAAGCCAACTCTTCAGACAACGATTAGACTGGACTAGAAGACACAAAATCATTCTCGTGAAGAGTGTGCTTCTTAGTTCAAGTAGATACATGAGACTAAATGGGCAGCTCCTTTTCAAAGGCGAGAGGAGAAGGCAGAGGGGGACAGGAGCTGGTTGAATGGACACCGGAAATCCGGGATGGAAAGGAGGAGTGTGCTGTCACATTATAGAGAGAGCAACTAGGGTCACATAACAATGTTGGTATATATTTTTGTATGAGAAACTAACTTGAGCTGTAAACTTTCACCTAAAACACAATTAAAAAAAAAAGAAAACCCTATTGAGCAGGGTTGCCATGAGTTGGAACTGACTTGACAGCAACTGGTTACTGGCTATTCTCATTTTGCAAATGAGGAAAATGAGGCACAGAGAAGTTTAGTAACTTGCCGAGTTCACCGAGCTGGTAAGTGGATCACTTGAACCCAGAGTGTCTGTCTCAGGAATGAGGGCTCTGAACAGCCTATTAGGTTGAATGAATGAGGTTTCATCATAAGAGGGTCCTTAAGTTTCAGAGAGGTCTTTGGGTCATCTGCAGCCCCTGGGCTGACCATCTCCACCACCCTGCCTAGGACCTGGGCTTCCGATCCTGGTCCACTCACGTTCCAGGGTCCCAGAGCTCTGCCAGCCCAACTTCTGCTTGTGGCCTGTTTTCCCTCAGACTTCTCTGCCCCCATAGGCTGACCCCTGAAGAGCTAGGGTACAGGTCTTATAAATGAGGGGGGCAGGTTGGGTATGCGGAATGGGGAGTGGGGGGGGGACTGGAAAGTGCGTGCCCATCTATGGGGGCAGGGTGGCACTCCTCAGCAACAGTTGCGAGCAGCCGGGTGACCAGGGTAGCCAGGAAGTCCCATTTTCCCACAGGAGCTGGAAATCCGGAATTTAATGTTAAATCTCTCAACACAAGGGCCATCAGTTTGCAATTTCTGCTTTAGAAGATCAGGTCTGCCAGGAAGTTTCATAATTAGGAGAAGAGAAAGGGGGCCTGATACTGAATTAGAACCTAAAATACCAAAACCAAACCTGTTGGCATCGAGTCAATTCTGACTCATGGCGATCCCATGTGTTTCAGAGTAGAACTGTACTCCACAGGGTTGTCAAAAAAAGGTCAGGCCTTTCTGCTGCCACACCACTGGGTAGATGTGAACTGCCAACCTTACGGTTAGTGGTCAAGTGCAAACCATTTGCGCCACCCAGGCCCTTGAATTAGTAACTCCTCACGTCAACCCTGTGGGGTCAGGGTTTCTATCTCATTTGTAGATCAGAAAACAGGCTCAGAGAGGTGAAATGAGTTGTCCAAGGACACACAGCAAGTGGGTGGAAGAGGCAGTACCAGGACCCAGGTTCGTCAGGCTCCAAATCCCTGTGTTCTCTTCACTTACCACCGTCCTCACCTCCCTGCACTAACCTGAGCCTCCTGCCCAGGTGCCCCATGTCTGTGTGGCAGCACAGAACAGTGGCCCTAGGACAAGCTGAGTGCCGGGTTGAGAGCTGGCTGACTCGTCATGCTCTGGTGAGTGTGGGACAGGCAGAGGTCCAAGTGGAGTGACATGCCTGTGTGGCCCCAACATGCGGGGCCTGACCTGGGGCGGGGTGGGCAGGACCGGGAGGAGGCAAATGGGTGAACCTTCTCATGCTTCCCTTTGACTCAGGGCTAACTCAGCTCTGACAAACTACCTGGCTGTAAGTGTGACCCAGTTTTACAGCTGGGCCAACTGAAGGCAAGCTGAGGAAAGTTGGGCAGGCCAGAGATCTGGGACCAGCTTGCTGAGTAAATGTGGACAGGACCCTTTAGCTCTTAGAACCTTGGTTCCCTCAATTCCAAAATGAAGCGGCTGGCTTCACTGATCCCAAGGGCCCTCCCAGCTCCCACATTTACTGATTCTAATAAGCCCAGCCTGTTAATGCACACCAACACTAGGACAAACTACTCCACCTTAGTTTTCACATTTGTAAAATGGGGGAAAGAAAAGTCCTTACTTCGTGGCTTTGTTATGAGAGCTAAACAAGATGACATATTTATAGCATGTGGTGTTCGTGATACCGAGGAGATGCTCAGTAGGTATACTTCTACCGCCATCACCACCCTCAAGTGTCCAGAACCTCCCTTCAGGTGCTGAGAATAGGTCAGGTTTTGTCTACTCATCAGGACAGAGGAGTCAAAACCCACAGCTGTGTCAGCAGAAAGGCTCTGAGGACTGACCACTTAACAAGATACAAATGACTCTAGTAGGAAACTAGAAAAAGTATGGGGCTCAAATTCAGAAAGCCTGTGTCCTGTGACTCCTTACCAGCTGTGTGACTCTGGACCTGTCACTCAACCTTTCTGAACCTCAGTTTTCTCATCTGCAGAGAAAACCATTCTCCTAGACCACAGACATCTTCTAACAGTTGTGCTGTCAGATGCTTTTGTGATGATCGTGATTAATACCAAGTTACCAAGTTAATTTTAAGCACTTGGCTGCTAACCGAAAGGCTACAGGTTCCAACCTACCCAGAGATGCCTCACAAGAAAGGCCTGGAGATCTACTTCTGAAAAATCAGCCACTGAAAACCCTACTGTTCTATTCCGACACACATGAGGTTGCGGTGAGTCAGAACTGACTGGAAAGCAACTGGGTTTTATTTTTCTTTCATCAAGTTAATTAAGATTTGTAGTACCCAGTTTCAGAGTTACACTTGAATCATAACGGGGAAGCCCTTACTCAGGGTTTCCCTACCTTGCCTGATCCTGAGACTCACCAAGGATACATGTGAAAAATGCAGTCACAGGGCTCACCCCAGACTAATTGAACCAGAGTCTCCAGGGGCAGCCCAGGGATCCAGGTGGTTACATCTGCCAGTTAACTAGAAAGAAGAAAGTTGCTCAACTGAAAAATGGGCAACTTGGATTTCTAGGGCCAGCTGATCTAACAGAAAGCATCAGTTTGGGGTCAGAAAGTCTTGAGTTTAGGGCTTGACTCTGTTCCTTTTCCAGCTCTGTGACCCTGGGCCAAGCCCTCAACCTCTCTGAGCCTCAGTTTCTTCAAGATGGGAACAGCCTAGCCACCAGGTTGTGGTGAGGGTAGAATACATCCTCGCGCCCCACCCTGCAGCTTCCCTTACAAAGATTCTGGGGGCTAATGTGACATTTCCAGAAAGCGTAGATTTTTTTTGGGTGGGGGGCTTCCTGGCGGCCTCCCATCAGGGTGGGCAGCCGGGCACCTCCTTGGGCAGGGTCTGACTTCCCAATCCTTGGGGACACTGTCAGCAGGGCCCTTTCCCACTCCCACTGCTGGAGACGGAAATCTTTTCTGATGCACTTATACCCCTGGGAGAAAACTGGAAATGTTTTCCAAGGACAAAGAGAAACAGCAACAAAGCACCCAATCCTGGTGGAGGTGGACCCCTCTGCCACTTTGTGGGGGGAGTCTCATTTGGGGTTCAGAGGGGTTTCATGAGTGGTGTGCAGCGGGGGGAGCATGGGTCCGCATAGCCACAGGATAGAGTTCTGATTCTGGCAAAGCCCCTCCCTTCCTTCCTTCAGCAAATATTTCCTAAGCATCTACCGTGTGCAAACCGCAGGTTTAGCACCAGAATCAGTGACAATTAAATAGATATGGTCCTTGCCCTCAAGCACTTAATGTATCTGGGGAAACAGGCGTGAAATGACTAACCACACCAAGAAATCATTGTGATTGTGCTAAGTAATTGTACTAAGTGATCTGAAGGACAAGTCCAGGTGTGATAAAAAGGTACACCCAAAGAAGGGATGGGATGATTCAAATCAGTCTGGGAAGATCTTTGCTGAGGATAAGCCCTAGCTGGCAGAGCACTACGAGCGCTTCGTATACTGATGAGTGCTGCGAAGTGAAAGGGTGATTTTCAGCCACCTCTCCTTGCACCAAGCTTTAGATTAGTCTGTGCACAAACTGTGTGCTGGTTGTCCCCTAAGCCAGCATTTCCCAAAGTGTGGGACCCACTTCACTGGTGGGACCTGGGGTGATTTCAGACAACAGAGGGACCTGACATTTAAATGACATTCGACTTTATAGTAAGGTTATTCCCTGTTCAGTTCTCTTCTGAGAATTCTGAGAGAAACGTTAAGGAGAAAGCTTCAGGATGGTGATACCAGTAAACTATTCGTTGTTGTCAAATTGACTCCGAACTCAGGGCAACCCCACGTATGTCACAGTAGGACTGCGCTCCATAGGTTTTCAATGGCCGATTTTTCAGAAGTAGATTGCTAGGCCTTTCTTCCGAGGTGCCTCCGAGTGGACTCTAATCTCCAACCTTTTGGTTAGCAGTGGAGCTCACTAACCATTTGCACCACCCAGGGACTCCTAATCCGACTTTAACGTGATTTTAATATCTCATCCCCCTAGCACTTGCTAATATCTCCCCGCTCCCCCGCCTTTTTTAACAGACCCAGTGACTTTAGCAGGTACCACTAACTAACTAGAACTGAATAATACTGTAATTATTTGTAAGATTACTTTCTATTTATGGCAAGTGACACTGTTTTTCCATTTTCAAAGATGTTATTAAGTTACCTCCTATAAATAAAAATGTTAAGCTCAAAAACTGAGTAATTTAAAGAAAAATATTAAGCAGGTAACACGTTTTTTAGGAATATGCCAGAAATACTGAAGATGGTACCAGAATGGTGGAAGGTTGAAAAATTCTGACTTAAGTCAACATGGCAGAGACCTTTTATACTCATTAAAACATGTTCTTTTCCTCCAGGGCACACACCAGGCCACATTTCCTGATCTCCCTTGCAGTTTGGTGTGGCCAGGGACCTGATTTCAGGACAAGGAATGTGTGCAGAAGTGAAGGCATCACGCTGGGACCTGGCCAGTGAAAGCTTCCACTGAAGCCTCCCCACCCCCCTTTCTCTTCTCCTGCTGCCAGGCCAAGGAGAGGATCCCACAAACACTTGAGGAGAGTGAACCACAGGATGGAAGAAACTGTGTCTCGGAGTACCTGTGAGGAGCAGAGAATCCCTTCCCCTGCTGGGACTTCACAGGTGCAAAAAATAAAGCGTCACATGAAGCCACTGAGGTCTTCAGGTTGTTCCTAGGAATTAGCTACTTAGGCTAACTTCCTGCCCATCCAGAAATTCTCTATGACAGCCCTGCTGTCCTGGCACTGTTTTCTATAAGGAATATGGATTGAGGACTTAATGTGTGCCAGGTATGGTCCTAAGGGATGTGCAGTGTCATTGTTGTTAGGTGCTGTTGAGTCGGCCCCCAATGCATGGCGACCCTATGCACATCAGAACAAAACACTACCCAGTCCTGCACCATTCCCATGATCAACTGCCGATTTCGGACTGCCAAAAACTCCATTAGAGTTTTCATTCACTTCTAGTCCTTTCAATGTATCTCTAACGAAATGGCTCCTACAGGCTTCATTATCAGCCTTCTCACAAAGGGCACAGGGTGTAATGGGAGAATTGTAGAGTATGTGCTCAGATGGGGCTATAATCCCAGCTCTGACCCTCCCTTCCGGATAATACCTCCTACCTACCCTGCAGGTTTGTAATGAAGATGGAATGAGATCATGACTACAAATCGCCTGACATCAGCCTGGCACAAGAGGCAGGGTGAGAAGGACGACTGGACCTTCCAACTCCCTCCCCACCCTTTTTAAACTGCGCAGCTCAGAAACGATCAAGGTGCCACTGCTATGGGTCCTCACAGACTGAGCAGAAACGAGCACTGTTAATTCAGGGGAACCCATGCAAGGGCTTTTAGAAGCTGGTAGCCCACTTCCCCATAGGAAAGTCTGTTGACACTGAAGAGGGTGGGGAGACAGAGTGCTGAGCAAAATGAGAAGCAATACAGTGAAGAAACAATACACGACCTTAACCAAGTAATGAAGGTCAACATCACCAGTGACGGCATGTGGGGTATCATGGACTCCCCAGTAGCACGTGCTGAGGAGGGTGCCTCACTTCTGTGCTACTCTTTCTAAAAACCCATAACCCTACCCTAATCACGAGAAGGAGTCTTTGCATGGTGCAGATGGTTAATGTCCTCAGCTGCTAACTGAAAGGCTGGAGGCTCCATTCTACCCAGAGGTACCTCAAAAGAAAAGCTTGGCAATCTACTTCCCAAAAAATCAGCCAATGGAAACCCTATGGAACACAGTTCTACTCTGACACACATGGGATCGCCATGAGTCAGAGCCCACTTGGTGGCAATTGGTAATCAAGTCACGAGAAAACCAGATTGGGAGACCGTCTACAAGACACCTGGCCAGTAATCCTCAAGAGGATCAAGGTCATAAAGAAGGAAAGACTGAGAAACTGCCCTGATCAGAAGAGACTGGGAGACTGAACGCCGTTTCTGCAGGGCTGAGCGTTACTATCTTACCCACAGATGCTCACGGTGGCAGGAAATGGTCACCCAGGCCTGGCCTCCTCTCTAGTGACCCAGTGTGCCCCCCTCCCCCGGCTTCTGTGGCAACACATTGTAAATACAAGTAAGCAGATGGCGTCTGACAGTGGGGGTGTCCATGAGGTGGCCCCAAGAAAATTAAGGAGATAATACTCCCCTCCTGAAGCACAAGACTGTGGTTAAGAAAGCCACAGAGGTGCACCACTGACGAGCACTGGAGTCTCAGCTGCATCACCTGCTGCTTGTGTGACCTTGGCAAGCCCCTTCCCCGTCTGTGCCTCAGCATCTTCATCAGGTAAATGGGAACAATTAATGGTTTTGGCCTGATCTGAGGACAAACTGAGGGAATCCAAGAAAAGCCTTTAGCCTGGCACTTGATAAATGGAGGCACTATGAGTCGGAATCGACTCGACAGCAGTGGGTTTGGTTTTGGGTTGGTTAGTGTGGGCACTGCTCTTCCAGCAGAGCCCAGTGAGGTCACCTGAGAGATGCCCTGCGGACTGAAGGTATTGACAGATTTGGAGAAAAAGCGTGTCACTCACAAGGGGCTTTAGCCAGCCCTGAGACTGCCAAAAAGGGAAGTTCAGTCCAGTGGCAGAAGTTGGCAGTGTCATCCCAGGACCATCCAGGAAGGGGCACCCCAGCTGGTAGGTCTCATGTCCCACAGGCCAGGCCAGGCCCAGCATGTGAGGGGACCCTACATGGGATGGTGGTGAGGTCAGCGGGGGAAGGGAGCTCAGTGTAGAAAGGGGCCCAGGGTGGGAGGGGAACCTGTGTGAGATGGAGGGAAGTCAGCGTGGGAAGTGGGCTTGCCATGGAAGGGGGCCCAACATGGGAAGGGACCCAGTGTGGGACAGGGCTCAGTGTAGGATAGGGGTCAGCATGGATGGGGCTTAGTGTGGAGTGGGGCCCAGCACAGGAGGGGGCCTATGTGGGATGAGGGGGGTCAGTGTGTGACAGGGCCCTGGACAGGAAGGTGCCCAGTGTGGGAAAGGCCCCAGTGTGGGATGGGGTTGGAGGAGAAGTAGTGTCAGCATAGGGGAGGGCTCGGGTTGAGATGGGCCCAGCATGGGAGGGGGCCAGTGTGGGACAGGGGGAGTGTCAGTGTGGGACAAGGCCCAGCACAGGAGGAGGCCCCAGTGTGCAGTGATGGGGAGGATGTCTGCCGAAGCCATTCAACCCATAGGCCCCTCACTCCTCTGCCTCCAGCCCCAAGTCCGTGCCCACCAGGCCCCCTTCCCAGAGTCTAGGGGCTCTGCCCCAAGGCCTGTCCACCCGGCGAGTGGGTGCTGGTCACATGGGTTTGTTTGACACAGAGGCTGCATACTGCCCACTGCATACACCATCACCCCTCTGCAGCGTTCAGTTTGGCCCAAAATGATGTTCAAAAAAAAAAATGGGCATCCGTTGCCAACCAACTGCACAATTTATATGACTTTCACATCTTCCTGAAAAGCTACGGACTTTGCAGAGCAACAAGGAGCAGCAGGAGCTGCGTTAGTGCTCCTCCCCTTTCCAGGTAGAGCATTCTCTCCAGCCCAGGACCTGCCCAAATCATCCACCCAGGCACCTGCCTGGCTCCTTGGGGTACTTGGGGTATGACCTGTTTGGCCATTTTCTCTCACGATAGATAGATCAATTCATTGGTGTCTGGCAACCATCTCCTTGTGGGTGCCGCTAAGAGAGGAAAGTTGAGCTCCCAGGGCCCAACCACCCAGGTGTTCTCATGTGAGTGTTTCTGGCCCTGCAGATCCAGGAGGGCTTGGTTTTATCCCACTCACCGACTAGACCACCCTCTGCTGATGCCCACCAGGGCACAGCAAGGAGCCCAAGCGGGGAAACAGACTCCCGTTTTCTAAGCAGGTATGTCTCACATTCCACACAACCTCATTTCATCTTCACAAAAAGCCTGCAAGGCAAGGATTGGCACCCCAACTTGCAGATAAGGAAAACCAAGGTTCCAGAGGCAGAGTATCTTGTGCAGGGCTCACAGCTGGTAAATGGGGGAGAGGGGAAGGAATTATCCCAGAGAAATGTGCCTGATGAGCACAATGTGAGGGATGCGTGGAGGGTGACTTGACCACCTCCTCCGGGGGAGCTGGGGCCAGACCTCAGAGGGATTGCCAATGAGGGGGAGTGTTCTAGTAGCAGGCCAGGGTCAACCACCACGCAGTACTTTCCTCTGGAGATTTTGGAGACACTTTCTCCACACCACGAACGTACTCTTGGACCCACCAAAACAGGACAAATATCACCAGGGTCCACCAAAGTTCTCACGGGACATTTTGGTTGAATTCTGTTTATCGGTGGTTCCTTGTGTGAAAGGCATGGGGGGAGAAGGCCCAGTGAGGAATCATAAAAATAGGCAATGGCAAAGTATGAGCTGGGCAGGATAACCCCATGATAGTTAGGCTCTGGGACCACAGAACTGAGTTCAAGTCAGTTCTGTGCTTCACTACCTGTGCCCTGGGACCAGGCATTCCCCAGCTCTGAGCCTTGGCTTCCTGCTTTAAAAAATGAATTAGTGGTGTGTTTTTGGGTGGTGGAACTGTTCAGTATGTGGATTGTGGTGCCAGGTGGTTACATGATTTTTAAAGAATAAACACACACACACACAGTCCAATTTACTATGTAGGAATTTTAAAAAGAAAATCAATAATTAATATCAGTTTTTACCTGTGCTAGGTTGAATAGTATCCCCTAAAAATTCATGTCCACCCAGAACCTCAGAATGTGACCTTATTTGGAACTATAGTCTTTGCAGATGTAATTAGTTAATATTAGATTAGGGTGAACCCTAAATCCACTGACTGATGTCCTTATAAGAAACTCCTGTGAAGACACATGGACACACACAGGAGGCCATGTGATGACACACAGGGACACACGGAAAGGGAAGAAGGCCATGTGAAGATACATGGAGACATACACAGAAGGGGGAAGGCCATGTGAAGACACCCAGAAACACACTGAGGAGAAGGCCACTTGAAGACACACAGAGACCCACACTGAGGAGAAGGCCATGTGGAGACCCACACTGAGGAGAAGGCCATGTGGAGACCCACACTGAGGAGAAGGCCATGTGGAGACCCACACGGAGGAGAAGGCCATGTGGAGACCCACATGGAGGAGAAGGCCATGTGAAGACAGATGCTAAGACTGGAGTGATGCTTCTACAAGCCAAGGATTGCTGGCAACCCCCAGATGCTGGAAGAAGCAAGGAAGGATCCTCCCCTCAAGCATTTGGAGAGAAAATGGCCCTGCCAACAGCTTGATTTCAGACATCTAGCCTCCAGAACTATGAGAGAATACATTCACTCGTTTTAAGCCACCTAGTTTGTGGCCATTTGTTACAGCAGCCTAGGGGATGAACACACTACTTCACAGGCTAGTATGACTTTAAACCCAACAGCGTTCCTAGCACAGTACTCAACACACACGAGAAACTCATGAACCGTTAGGCGTTACTAATGAATATTACTTCCTCTGTGCCTCCAAAGGGATTCAAGGTCACTGCTGAAGACCCAGACCAGAACTCGAGAAACAAAAGGTCATGTTATAGAGGGGCTGCCATGACACCAGACCCTGGTGTTTTGGGGACATGTGACTATATTTAAAAACAGCCAGGCCTCTCATCTTGAATAGGGTTTCAACATTTTGGACAAACAGAGCATTTAGTCCGTTTCAAACAGCCCTTGCTTCCTGTCCAGCTGTGCTGTCTGGCAGGTTCTGGCAGGAAGGCCAGCCTTCAGTGCGGGATTACACTGTCAGGTGTGTGCTGCATCCCCAGAGGCCCCTTGATACAGCAGCTGGGTGATCCAGCTTCTCAGAGGATTGATTTCCTGGATGTAAGATGCTGTCTTAGTTATGTAGGGCTGCTTTAACAGAAATACCACAAGTGGTTGGCTTTACAAAAACAGAAATTTATTCTCTCATAGTTACGAGGCTAGGTGCCCGAATTCAGAGTGCCAGCTCAAGGGGAGGGCTTTCTGTCAGCCCTAGGGGAAGGTCCTTGTCTCTTCATCTTCTGTTCCTTGGCTCCTTGCTTCATGTGGCATGACATTTATCTTCCCCCATCTCTGCTTGCTTGCTTACTCTGCTCTTTTATATCTCAAAAGAGATTGACTTAAGAAGCACCCTATATGTTAATATTGCCTCATTAACTAAGTAAATCCATTCCCAAATGGGATTACATCCACAGGTATCAACCAAAAAAAACCAGACCCGTTGCTGTCAAGTCTGACTCATAGAGACCCTACAGGACAGAGTAGAACTGCCCTGTAGAGTTTCCAAGGAGTGCCTGGTGGATTCAAACCGCCAACTTTTTTTAGTTAGCAGCCGTAACTCTTAACCACTATGGCACCAGGGTTTCCTCCACAGGCCTAGGGGTTAGGATTTACAGCACATTTTATGGGCAGACGCAATCCAATCCACAGCAGATGGGAATTGCAAAGCCTGCCCCAGAGGGTGCGGAGATATTCATGAAGCGCCCCACCCATCCCCTGGTTCTCAGCAGTGCAGGTATCCCCGAGTTCTTCCTGCCTCTCCCAAGGGCCAAGCTTTTTAAAAAGGAATGCACAGTAGTGTTGGAGGTTTTTTTCCTATCCTGTACTTTTCCCACATATACAACCAATGTAATTAAGTTAATAGGCCTAAATGTTAAAGTCGACGACAGACAATTAGGCTAATCACCACTTCCCTAAGGATCAATTAGGCCTGTGTTTCTCCAACTGTGTTCTGAGAAACGACAATAGGCGCTCAGTAAAGAAAACGGTGCTGGAGACAGTAAGTGCGGCAAAAGCTGGGCTGCACCAAGTCGCACTGGTTCCTTTCGTGTAGGACTTCTCAGAGCCTTTCATAAGCTAACGTGCATCCTGACGTTTCAAGAGAAGAAAACATGTGGAGGCCACAGATTGGAAGCTGCTGAATCAAGTTAATCATGTAGAGCTGGACTTTGTAAACTTCCACGTGCATACAGATCAGCTGGGGATCTTGTTAAAGCAGGTTCAAATTCAGGGCGGAGACTGAGATTTTGCATTTCCAACAAGCTCCCAGGTGGTGCTGAAGCTGCTGGTTTGGGGAACATACTTTGAAGAACAAAGACATAAATATAAAGGTAAGATCTCTTAGTGCCTCCTGGGTGGTGCAAACAGTTAAGTGCTCAACTACTAGCGGAAAGGTTGACAGTTTGAACCCACCCAGAGTCACCTCAGAAGACAAGCCTGGCCATCTGCTTTTTGAAAGGTCACAGCCTTGAAAACCCTATGAAGCACAGTTCTACCCTGCACACATGGGGTCTCCATGAGTTGGAATTGACTTGACAGCTACTTAACAACCAGACCCCTTACTGACCACTTTATTGGCAAGGTAACAGAGACCCCAAAGTCAGGAGTGGACTTGCCAGAGGTCATGCAGGAATGGCAGGTGTGATCAGAACTCCGCTCCCCAGCCTCCCCCTCCAAGGCTCTCCTCCACCTCCAGCTTTCTGGTGACTATAGCCCTGCCTGTTTCAAGTCCTCTCAATTTAGAACAGTCGGGCTTAATCCTGGTCGTGCACTGGGGGGGGGGGGGGGGGGGGGGGGGCTTTAAAAAATACTGATGCCTGGGTCCCACCCTCAGCTCCTGATTATCCAGTCTGGGGTGCAGCCTGGTTTGGGGGTCTGTAAAACTCATCAAGGGATTCCACATACAGCAGACTCGAGGATCACTGATTTAGAGATACTGGGTATGCCTCACCCCAAACACACTCCTTACACCCTGACTGCCAAGTGCCATCCCAGCCGCCTCTCCAATGCCTGGTGGAAACTGCCTAGCAGCCACTCCAAAATAAAATAAGAAAGGATTAACAGATGGGAAGTGGAACTTAAGGAGGCCACAGCTGGCTGAAGCCCTGTCAAAGAATATGCATGGTATTAAAGTCAGGAATCCAGACCGACGTGCAAGGACGGATTTTCCACCCGATTCCGTGTTCAGATGAGCAGGTAAACATACGTTCCAAGCTCTGAGGCTCAACCTCTGAAGCCCCAGCGGCCAAATGGGCTAGCTTAGACACTCAAGGGTGAGACGCTAAGGCAGGTGTTACAGTCATGGGTCTTTAATGAAAGACGATTTTAGAATAAGGTGGTAAACTACACAAGGTTAGCAAAAAAAAAGGTTGATGACTTCAAGCTCTTAATGAGCACTGTTGGGAAAGGACTAATGATGAGAAAGCCAATGAATCCAATTAGAAGTTTCAGTTCTCTCTGGTGTCCCTGGGTGGTACAAATGGTTAACTTGCTCAGCTACTAACTGAAAACTTGGAGGTTTGAGTCCACCCAAAGATGCCTTGGAAGAAAGGCCTGGCAATCTACTTCCAAACACTCAGCTATTGAAAACCCTAGGAAGCACAGTTCTACTCACATGGCTTTTTAAATTTTCTCTGAATTTAGTGATTGGAAAGGCAAATGCTTTACAGATAAACCTAGGGGATACAAGTGGAGCTCTGGAACCAGATGGCCAATGTTTAAACCCAGCTCCTTCTGCTGACCAGCCATGCTCCCTAACTGCACAGCACCTCAATTTTCTCATCTGTAAAACAAAATGACAATAGTGCCTGCCTTGTAGGGTTGTTGGGGGATTAAATGAGTTGATATGCATAAGATCCTAAGTGCTCAATAAATAAGAAACATTGGCTTGATTTTCATTATTACTTTCCCTTTGGTCTTTTTTTTTTTTTGTCTAATCTTTATTTCCCTTTTGCCTTGACTTTTAAGTTTATTTGTATTTTTTAAAACATGTTAAAGTTCTTGTCAACTTCCCTGAGTTTCTTCTGGAACAAGGCAGGGTAGAAATCAAGGCATACATGTGAGTTGAGTGTTAACATTGGTAAGTGTTAACATTGTGTTCAGAGCCCTCCCCCACACTGTGGCTGAGGATCAGCTTCTAGGGAGCGAGGGGAGCTACCAGGGTGGGCAGGGGCCCTATCCGGCAAGGCCTCATGGGTGCCAAGGAATCCAGACTTGATCCTCAGAGCAACGGGACCCATTTGAAGACGGGAATCAAGGCATAGAAAAATGAGCGCACCTTTGGGAAGCTCATTCCTGGGTCCCAAGGAGGCCTGCGGTAGCCTGGAGAGGAGAGGCCACTGGGAAGGCAGAATAAGGGGTGATGGAGGCCCAAACCAATGGTCCTTGCAGTCACACAGGACCTCGTGCTCAGAAGGACTGTGCTTGGCTTAATGCTCTGTTATCCCCACCTTGAAGTTCTGAATCCTTTCAGAACAAAGAGCTCTACGTGTTCATTTTGCACTGGGCCCCGCAGACTATACAGCTGGTCCTGCCCTGCAGGGACAGCTCACCCTACCCTATCAGGTGCAGCAGCAAAGGGCTGCCCTCCCCTCTTTAAAATGAAGAAACTGAGGCTCTGAGGGGCTAAGTTGGCTGTCGGAGGGTGCAGCCGGTCAGTGGCTGGGCAGTGGCATACGCCAGGTCTCAGGGTTTTAACTCAAGGACCGCCCTTAATGGGGCAGCCAGCCACCTCCGCCACCCTGAAATGGCACTCAGGCCCCGCTGGCCCTGGGCTGCAGGAACTGCCTGGTGCTGTTATCTCTCCCCACCCCCACCCTAAGCTGGGGCTCCCCCCTTCCCCAGCTGCATGAGCGGGCAGCAGCAGGTACTGTTGGCCCTGAGCCAGCCGGAACTGGGGAAGGTTAATGCCAACACCCACGGATCTAGGTCATGAGGCTAGTTCCACCACTGCAACGTACTGCTATTAATGAAACAACTGAACAAGAGCAAAGCAAACACAAGAAGAAATCACTGAAGGCCCAGGATCCCTCCTCTGCACTCTGTCCCCTCCCCCAGCCCCAAGGACAGGGAACAAATTCAAGGAAGAAGGGGGAACATCCTCTGGTAGCTGCTGAAAATCTGCTCGCAAAAGGAAGGGTTGGCATATGCAATCACACTGTGCCTTTGGCTTCCTGGACAGACAGAGGTATTTCCAAGGGAAAGTTTGGCCCAGGCACTGCTGCAGTCCCTGGGTGATACTAACAGCTAAGGCACTCGGTTGCTAGCTGAAAGGTAGGAGGTTTGAGTCCACCCAGAGGTACCTCGGAAGACAGGCCTGGCAATCTGCTTCAGAAAAATCAGCCATTGAAAACCCTATGGAGCACAGTTCTACTCTGACATACATGGGGTGGCCATGAGTCGGAACTGGTAATGTTCTAGTCGCTAGGGATAGAGCAGTGAATAAAGCATATTAAAATCTTTGCCCTTGGGGAGTTCAGGTTCTAATAGGAGGGAGAGCCAGAATAAGCATATAGTTAAGTGAATTATATAGTATGTTAGGAGGTGATAGGTGTTTAAATGAAATAACACAAATGAAAATAGCAGCCAAAATTTATGGAATGCTTTCTCTCTCTCTAAGTGCTTTACACACTGTCTCATTTAAACCTCATCTTTCATGGGTACTGCTATCAGTGCCACTTCAGAGATGGGGAAAACACATGAAGGTGAGTAAGATGCCTATAAGAAAAAACCAGGTGCTGTCCAGTCGGCTCCAACTCATGGCAATCCCATGTGTGTCAGAGTAGAACCATGCTCTATAGGGTTTTCAGTGGCTGATTTTTTGGAAGTAGATTGCCAGGCCTTTCTTCCAAGGTGCCTCTGGGCGGACTTGAACCTTCAAACTTTCAGTTAGCAGCCAGGTGCATTAACCGCCGCACCACAGGACGAAGAGTACTGACAGGACATTATACACCCCCATCCACACCCTCAGACTTTGTTTTAAGGAGAGTAACACAAGCAGAAAGCCTGGTTTCTCCCTCATCCCAACTGTGGGGCGGGGGAGGGCAATCACAGTATGCTCCTCCTGCCTCCTCACTGTTCTCAAAAGAACTGGCTGGGCTGTGGGACTCTCAGACCTCCCAGAGCTAAGGTTTTGGAGAGAACAGCCTCAAGTTCAAAGCCCAGCTCCACCAATTCACATGCTGTATGACCCTGGGCAAGCAGATTCCTCTCAGCGAAGTCTCCCTTTGTTTTGATTTAAAATGATGATTAAAAACTGCCTCTCATATGTGACGAGGAATGGATGTCTGTCTGTACCCTGCAGTGCTGCACAGCAGTGGATGTTCTGTGTGCAGCTTCAAGCACAGCCCTGCTCCCCTTCTCCCTCTCCTGGAGTTCTGAGAGGACAGGGCCACGTGTCTCCACCTGGACGCCACGGGGCCCTGGCGGAGGGCTGAGCACGAGCAGATACTCAGTACTCATTTGGTGAGTGAACACTGAAGAGAAGGGAGGTATGAGGTGGGGCGGCAGTGCCTTCCTTAGGACCTGAGACCTGAAGCCTTGTAGTTAACAGATCTAAGTACGGGCTTACTGGGCACAGACAGCTAGTCCTCTGAGGTGTCAATGGGCAGCGCTGAATCTTTTCTCACCATTCCGTGGTGATCCCAGGCCCTTGAGGAATTTATTAAAACACCTTATTGAGTGTGAAGGGGGGGTTCCAAAGCATGCACAGGGAACCCCAGGGCAGCCATCTCTCAGAGCTGCGACATGTCCCCTTGAAATATTGATCCCTAACACAGGACCAGCACAGGCTATTGGAAGCCAGGCCCCTCCAAGGCTAAAGTCTAGAACTGGCCCCGCCAGTTTCTTCACTTCACCTTATCTGCACCCCAAGTCTCCAACTCCAGGGGCACCAGGCTGGGAGCTGTGTGTGACCAGGGACCCAGGCCCACCCTTCCCATCCTGCGTCTGTATAACCCAGGGCAGCGTCCTGGAACCTCAACTCCCTCCTCTTAAAATGAAGGGACAGGTGCAGAGCGAAAGGATTAAATGACCAAAAGCAGTGATGTTCTCAGCAAGGTCAAAATCACCAAACCTACTGAATCACATGGGGATGGGGAGGACGGGCAGGAGTCTTTATTTTCAGCTCTTGGAAGAGGAGGCTGTGTGGACCTGGGGAGCTATGTGGCAGCCTCAGCCCTCATTGCCCACATGTTAACAGTTAGTATTGTGACTGCCCCTGAATTCCACAGACAGGGTTCCCAGTCTCAGAGATCCTGGTACCTGCCTCAGGGCTGCTTGCAAGAGCAGGAGGCCGGCATTGCTTGCTCCATGGCATCTGTGTGCTAGAGGCCCAAGGCTGATGTCCTATTAGCAGGCCTAAATCCCACACACTATGGGGTCACTGCCAGTCTAGGGACCTGTCTGTGCCATTGTTTTCCTTGACCTCATTTACTCCTGTAGGGGGAGGGGAGACTCCCCTCCATGAAGCCCTATTTTATTAACATGGAGAAGCCCCTTGTCTATTAACACCCCCACTTCTAAGCTCTAAATCTTGCCAGGCTCTGTGGTAAGTGCTTCCTGTACATGAAACCCTCATGGGTAGGGGCCTTATTTTTAGCCCCAACATGCAGGTGGTGAAACCAAGACACTCAGAGGCCTCAGACACTTTTCCATCTGAGCAGCAGAGGGGAAGTCTGAACCCAAAGGCTCTGCCCCTAATTTCTAGAACATACCGCAGTGGAGGGTTCAGGGATAGAATTCAAATGCAGCTGTTCCCCACACTAAGCCCTTAGGTATACCCACAGTATGGTTGTCTCAGGCCAGGGCATCTCCCAGGGCTTTGTGCCTCAACGGAATATTGGTGGAGACCCCTTCCAGGACAGACTTCTGGGAGGCCTTGCCCAGCACAATGTGGGCTATGAGAGGCTGAACCCCACAAAGGACTCATTGTGGTGACTGCAGAAAGCCAAGGCCAGACCTGGGTCTGCTCCTCTGCAGGGCCCTCCCCACACTCCTGCCCCCCCTCACATGGCACCCCCAGACTCAGACCACAGGACTAGGCTGGCAGGGGAGAGGCCTCCCTCCAGACAGGCCTCCTGGTCTGCCCAGCCTGGGGGAGCCTCAGGCGCGGGAAACCTAAAACTCTCCAGCTGTTCCCAGTCGGAATGGGCTGCAGCTCCCTGAGGGTCTCTGGGACTCACTGGAAATGCCCTGGACCCAACTGTCAGCTAAGGTCTACTAACCAGGGCTCACTAGAAGGGGAGGAGGGGGGATGGCTGGTTTGCTGCCACCTCAGGAGGAGAGTGAAAACCTGTTTCCCAGTTTGGGGGAAAGGGGATGTGGGTATGCGAGTTGTCCCAGCAGGCTGGGAGGGGGCTGGGCAGAGGAGAGGGGGTGCGGCGGCCTCCGGAGTTAGGTCGGTTCGTCTCCCACTGCAGGAGTAGTGCCTCTGTCACTCTGGCTGGCTTTGTGTGCGGCAGGGGGCTCGCCAGTGGTCCCCGGAGGCATGCACAGAGCGGGGGGTGGGCCTTTTTGCCTGCACGACAGGAGGGGCCCGCGACGTGCCAGGGTACCCCCTTAGCTGCAGAGGAGGCTTCCCTGTGGCTAGGGTCGCCACACTCACCTTCTGAAGTCAAAGGGCATCGTGCCGCCACAGCCGCTGTCGCTGTTGCCAGGGATGGAGCGCTGCAGGCCAGGCGGGCCGGGCGCCGCGTGGGTCCGAGCCGCTGCCACCGCCTCCTCGGCTGCCCCGCCCCCGCGAGCAGCCCCTCCGCCCGCTGACACTCACCACTCGCCTCCGCCACCGGGAAGTGACGCTCTGAGCAGCCCATTGGGCGCCGCCAGCCTCCCCTGGCCTGCCCCTTCCGCCACCTGATTAAAGGGGCCCTCCGGCAGGGAAGGGCTGGGGCGAGGCTCCCAGAGGGGAGGATGCCTTCCTGAAGATTCATGCATTCGTTCATTTATTCATTCAGCTCCCCTTCTTCTTTCATTTTCTCTCTGTATGACCTGCGGCAAATCCCTTGCCTCCCAGAGTCCCGTTTGGTTTTGTTTTGCGTTTGTACCTGTTTCGTTAAATTGTGAAGATCAAATGAGATGGTCCAGGGATTGGCCTCTTTATTTTTTTTTTTTTAGCCTAAATAATAGTGTGGTCAAGCAAGAGGTCAGGCAACCCTAGATTTGTAAAGTGAACCCAAAGCTTCCCTGCTGTACCTCTCTGGGAAAGTCACTTGGCCTCTCTGAGCCTCCTTTTCCACATCTGCATGAAGAGGATGATGACACCTCCCTCATGGTGCATTTTCCTGGAGATCAAAAGGGGAAATGGTGAGAATGGCACAGCACAGTGCCTGGCACCCAGTAAGGGCTCAAACTCCCAAAGCTATGACGGTTGGCATGGTTACTGTCTCTGTCTGCTTCCATCTCCCACATGTGCTTCATTCCAACAAAGTGTTCACTGGGCACCTACTCTGAGCCAGGTCCAGAATACACTGATTGTCCGAGGCAGACTTGGGTCTGCAGTGTGTCATGGCCCAGGGGGATCTGTTCAATTGCCTGCTTTTCTGAGCCTCAGTTTCCTCCTCTGAAATACAGAGGTGATCAGCAGCTTCCTCTGTGGCTGTCAGGAGGCTTAGCGAGCCAGTGGCTGAGGCAACACAAGATCCATGTTAGGAAAACTCAGAAACTGGTGCCTGTTGAAAAACCCAGGTTTGGAGTGACGGCCGGTACCTGGAGAGATGCCATTCTGGACTTCCCTGGGATTCTGCCAATGGCCACCCTCCCTTTAAGGTTTGGTGACATAAAAAATTGAAAAATCCCAGGGGAGGGAGGTAAGGGCTCATGTTCAAAAAGCAGGGCTATTAGGTAGTTTCCTCCTCTGTGAATATAAAGATATTATACTACCTGTTCCTCTGGGACCATACAGCTAGTGGTGGGAACAGTAAACCAAACTCTTCAGAGCTTGCTCCATGGCCTGACTGGTTGTTTCTCCTTCTCTCTGACCTCCCACATTCCCTTTTCTTTCTTTCATTCACTCATTCACTCATTCACTCACTCAGTGAGTGTTTATCCAGCACTCACTGTGTCCTAGCACTCTTGCGGGAGGGAAGGAAATCTCAGCCTGAACTGAGACCTGAGGGCAGCAGGAAGGATGAAGGGACCTTGGGCAGCCCCTGGGCCCATATGACTATTTGTTGGCCCTGTACAAGAGTGAAGTCATATGGTGGTGGGCCTTTGACCACATGTCGCCCCTCCTCAAAATGTGATCCACAGCCTAGTAGCTTGGACTTCACCAAGCAAATTCTCCGCCACAGGGCAGACGCACTGAATCAGGTGAATCCAAGAGATTCGTTGGCACATTTCCATCTGAGAGGCACTGCTGTAAATGACCTTGTTCTTTGGGGGTGTGATGGACTTTACATTTGCTGTACCTTTAACCCTCTGTACTCTCCTGTCTTCCACTCTGCTGTACGGGCAGAGAATGTCTGTGTCTCTCAACATCCATTTGCCCCTTCTCCAGAGTTAAAAACCAAAACTCTGGAGCCAAACTGCATGGGTTCATGTCTCAGCTTGTCCACTTACTAGCTTATTTCACCTATCTCAGTTACCTCATCTGTAAAAAGGGAGTAATAATACTACATTCCTCATAGGCTTGTTTTAAGGATGAAAGGAAGGGGCCTGCCTGTGGGCATGGCTGAGAAGAGGCTGTCCTGAGGGAAGAACTGTAACCTGAGGGAGTTCCTCAACCTAAATTGTAACCTGTTACTTCCCTAATAAACCCTATAATTTTGAGGATTGTCTGTGAGTTCTGTGTGGCCATTGCAACCAATTATCGAACTTGGCACAGAAATAGAGAGTGCTATGGGAGGGATGGTTGGTGTCAGATTTGGTAAAGATGGCGGAAAGTAGGCATGTCTGACCGCCACCTCATAGGAATCAGCCTTGGGCTGTTGATCTTGATTTCCCCCCCTTTTGAAGTTAGAGGAGGTGGGACACCTGTAGTACAACATTTTTATGGTGGGACTTTGTAAGAGAAAGAACACAGGGACTTGGGAAATGAAACTTTTGAATCTTAAATGGTTACTTTGGTTGTTGTTACCTGCAATGGCAGAAAGTTGTGCTGCAGCTGAGGAGCAAAAGTCAGCCAGATAAACAAGATGATTGATAGGGGGCCAGGGTCTACTGGTTCCACCCAGCCAGAGGCCCAAGGCCATGTGCTTATGAATGGGAAGACAGTCAACGGGTGGAGAAGATAAAACTGGAATATTCTTAAAATGGTTACATGTTTTGGATTACGTGTTTATTTGAATGGGTATGGATATTGAATGCTTCTCCTACCCAGTGTTGTAAGACAGACCTGAACGTATGATAGAAATTAATACTGGATATTATAAATTAGAGAGTGTGTAACGCTACCTTCAGCCAATGCTAGATTGGATATGTTAAAGGGGGAATGAGGATTTGCAGGTTGTTGGTTTGAATCCAGTAGCCTTCAGGTGGAAAACCTGAGCCCCACCCAGAATCCTTCAGAGTCAGGAGATATTCATTTGAAAAGACACGCAGAACCACCCAGAACTGCTGAGAGAAGTGGAGATTTGCATTTGAAGGAAGGACCTGCAGGAAAAAATTTTTTTTTGCATTTTGAGTTTCTAGCAAGCAGTTTGCCTTTGAGTGCAATAAAGCAGGAAGAGCCCATCAGAAAGAACCCCCTTCCAGGACTGGAAGTTAAAGGGCGGCAACTAGTAGACAGTCTGGTATACTCACCTGTGGTGACCGCCTGGATCCACTCCATGGGTGGAAGTGGGAGAGGTGCAGCAATGAAGAGATGGGCTGAGTTTGGATATGTTCCATTGGCACCCGCTGACCTAGCCCATGGGGCTAGGGATGAGAGAGAGAAGGGGCTGGCTGGTCTGAAGTGCTGGGAAGTGTGTATGAACTCCTAAGCCCACAGGGCTGGTACCCATTTGTGACCTAGCTTGAATGGCTAGGGAAGAGCTGACCAGAGCCTGACCTAATGAAGAGAAAGATGTTTGACACTGTGAGCTGGTATAGATTGCTGCAATTTGATGGCTTGCTCTGGAGTGGACTTTGCTTATGGATGTAGATGCTCAAAGTTCCAACTGGAACAAAAGATTCAAGACTAAGGAACATGCTTGTCTCCTCAGTACTGGTTTGATAAGAACCAAATAAACCAAAACACATTGCCGTTGAGTCGATTCTGACTCATAGTGACCCTATAGGACAGAGTAGAACTGCCCCATAGGGTTTCCAAGGAGTGGCTGGTAGATTCAAACTGTGTACCTTTTGGTTAGCACCCACAGCTCTTAACCACTGGCAATTTAAACATTGGCTATCTAAAATGGGGGGAGATAAAGGCATAAAGTAGCTGAGTTACAGGCTATCTTAGACTGGGTTCTCTGGAGAAGCAAAACCAGTAAAGCATATAAATGTGTATATGGAGAGATTTATATAAAGCAAATGGCTCATGTGGTTGTAGAGGCTGGAACATTCCGAATTTATGGGTCAGGCTGGAGGCTTCTCTTAATCCGTATAGCCACAGGGGCTGATGAACCCCAAGATCGGCAGGTCAGACAGCAGGGCTCTTGCTCACAGGCTGCGAAGACCAATGAATCCTAAGATTGGCAGGCAAGACCACAGGTAAGCTGCTAGCTCAAGTCCCAGAAGCTGGAGGTCAGATGAACAGGAGCCAGCTCCAGGATCCAGAGCAAGCAAATGCCCATGAGACTTGCCAGAATGTCCACTTATGCTGGCCACACGCCTAAGGAAACTACCTTTCAACTGATTGGCTATTCACAGCAGACCCCATCATGGAGGTGATCACATTATATCAAATCTCATCATGGAAATGACCACTTCATCACACAACTGCCAAACTACATCATAATTGCCAAATCACTGAGAGTCATGGCCCAGCCAAATTGACACACAACTCTAGAGATCACACTTTTCTCGTGGGTGTGCTTGCACTCAAAATGAGGGAGATAAGGGAAAATCCCCACTGAATAGATTCCTCTTTTCCTGATGGGTCTGTGGAAGAGAGTGTGGGGGAAGATGCTGACAGGATTATATGATTCAGCTATGAGTGCTGGCTGTTAACAGGGGTAACTGTGATAGTAAAAACTGTAACTGTAGAAGCAGTAACTGTGAAAGAGTGGACTAAGGGGGAAGCACTCCTGTACTGGAGCACAGTGGTCGAACCAAAAGTCACTTAAAGGTTTTACCATGCTGATACCTTTGAGGCTCAGAGAAAGGGAATAATCTTCTCTCAGTTAAATTTTATCAGACACCGGAAAGGACAAAGCCGAGATTATTGATAGGGGGCCAGAATCTATTGGTTCCACCCAGCCAGAGGCCAGATCAGGTAGACACATGTAGCAGACCTGAATGGCTGGTACCTGAGTAACCTCACCCTGAAGACTCTTTGCTCTACTGAAGGACTAAGTATTAATGACTGTTTTGGACTGGTAAAGTGATCGGGAGAGGGAATTTATCCACCAAGTTTGAAAGAACCATGGCTAGAAAAGCCAGGGGGTGGTCTGCGGTGCGATGGATCCCTTTTATATTGCCTTTCCCGCCATGGTCTTGAAACTCCCACCGAAGTGATTGGGTAGGACTATGCAAATAAGGTAATTGTGGCCCATCAAGGGGATTGGTCAATTTTGCCACTCTGCTAGGCTTAAAATGAGCCATCCCAGAGGTGGAAAGAGAGGATCTCACCTCCACAAAAGAAGAACCAGGAGTAGAGTGCATCCTTTAGACCCAGGATCTCTGTCTGAGAAACTCCTAGAACCAGACGACAGAGAGAGAATTGTAACACTGAAGACAGGGAGAAGCAGCAGCAGAACTAGGGGACCAACCCAAGATGGAGAATGCAGAGTACTTTGGGCAGGAGGCTTTCTGGCAGAGTGGGGGGCACCTCTGGGCACATGGTGGAGCTAGGTTTATCATCCCACAGAGCTAGAGCTGAGTGTCTTGTGGCCAAGGCTTACTGGCAGAGTGGGGTGCCTTGTGGTGCTTATCGGCAAAGCTAAAAGAGCTTTGTAACACTTTCCTCAGCAGGACAGAGGCTGAGCGGCCAGCGAGAGGCCTGCCTGTGAGCACAGCAGAGAATAAGCTGTCCTGAATTGTAACCTGTTACTTCCCTAATAAACCCCGTAACTGTGAGTACTGTCTGTAAGTTCTGTGTGGCCATTGCAATGAATTATCGAACTCAGCAGAGAAATAGAGAGTACTATGGGAGGGACAGTTGGTGTCAGAATTGGTAAAGATGGCAGAGAGAGGAGGCATGTCTGACCTCTGCCTCATAGGAATCAGCCTTGGCCTGTTGATCTTAATTCTCCTTCCCCCATGTGAAGTCAGAGGAGGTCAGATGCTTTGCACGCCATTTTCACATTCTCCAAGGAAGAGTGGGCATCTGTTGGCTCACCATTGTATCCCAACATGCCACATGGTGAGGGCTCAGTAACTATGTGTTGAAGGCTAAATGAAGGCTTCACAGCTAGGTGGGCCTTCCCACAGAACAGAGAGTATGGGGTGTGGGGGAAGGGGGCTAGGAACACGTCAACAAGGGTCTGTGTGGGATCTGTTGAGGTCTGTAAGCAGGCCTAGCTGGCAGTTGCAGATGGTGCATCCACCCAGGAGATAGTGGGAGATGGAGCTAAGGAAATCAGATTGTGTGCTACAGTACGTGGGAAGGCTCTGAAAATCTTTGAGCAGGGAAGTGACTTAATACAAATTGAGTTTTAGGATTATTAATCTTGTGGGACCCTGTGATGACCAGCTTCCAAAATGGCACTCATTGAGCCTCACCTAATGCCCTTGTGTAATCACCTCCCACAATGAACAGGGCTGACCTGTGTGTGTAACCAACAGGATGTTGTAGAAATGACAGTGTACAACTTCTGAGGCCAGGTCATAGAAGACATTGTGGCTTCTGCTGTAGACTCTCTTGAGTTACTCATTCTAGAGGAAGCCAGCTGCCTTGTTGTAAAGACACTCAAGCGGCATTATAGAGAGGTCCATGTGGTAAGGAACTGAGGGTTCCCACCAAGAGCCATGTGAGTGAGCCACAAAGCTGTGGTGAAACCCATGTGAAATTGTGCACTACAGATTAGTAAGTAAACACAAGTAAACCCATACATACCGTGCTTAGTGTAAACCTGTGCATAACTTGCTTACTGGTTAATTTCCCCCTGTTTGAGATGACTGCAGCCCTGGCCAACAGATTGACTGCAACGTCATGAGAGACCTGAGCCAAGGGCATCTAGCTAAGGTGTGCCTGGGTTCCTGTGAGTTGTTAAATGTTTGTTATTTTGAGCCACTAAGTTTGGGGAAGATTTATTATGTACCAATAAATAACTAATACTTTATGCTAAAATTAAGTAACATGTATAGTGTCTGGCACATGTTGTTGTGTGCTGTCGAGTTGATTTCTGACTCATAGCGATCCTGTAGGACAGAGTACAACTGCTCCATAGGTTTTTTAGGCTATAATTTCTTGTTTTTGGCACATAGTAGGTATTTAACCAATCTTTACTGATTGAGGACCCCTGTTTAACAGAGAAGGAATCTAACCTTTTGGAAACAGATAGGACTAAAATAAGAAGTCTAAGTTGGTGTGAATATTCTGGGCGGCACATTTTCATGTACTTAAATAAAGGGTCGCTTACGAGTCGAAATCGACTCGACGGCATTGGGTTTGGGTTTTGCTAAGTCACTACTAAAGCCACCAAAAACCACATTCTTCTTGGGTCGGTATCATACTTGTCTTGATGGTCCTGTTCCTTGGATGGGTCATCCAAACAAAAGGCCTTCCCCAGGTGTGCATAATGGCCTTCTTCAATGAAAAATGTCAAGGAGAGATTACCAAAGCATGGCAGTATCTGATTTCTAGTATGGCTCCATCTAGTAACCATAGTTACAGTCTAGGCTGGGGTTGTTATCCTGGGTCAGTGAACCCTCGTGAGCTCCATGAGTAGAATCCAAACGCTACATGAACTTGTTGTAGCTGCTATGTGCCACTGAGTCAGCTCTGACTCATAGCGACCTTATGTACAACAGAAAAAAACACTGCCCCTGTGCCATCCTCACAATCTTTGCTATACTTGAGCCCAATGGTGTCAATCCATCTTGTTGAGGGTCTTCCTCTTATTCACTGACCCTCCACTTTACCACGCTTGAATGGTATCCTTCTCCAGGGACTGGTCCCTCCTGAGAACATGTCAAAAGTATGTGAGACATAGTCTCGCCACCCTCACTTCTAAGGGGCGTTCTGGCTGTACTTCTTCCAAGACATAGTCATTTGTTCTTCTGACAGTCCATGGCATATTCACTATACTTTGCCAACACCATAATTCAAAGGCATCAATTCTTCTTTGGTATCCCTTATTCATTGTCCAGCATTCGCAGGCATATGAGGTGATTGGAAATACCATGGCTTGTGTCAGGTGCACGTTAGTCCTCAAAGTGGCATCTTTGCTTTTCAACGCTTTAAAGAGGTCTTTTGCAACAGATTTGCCCAATGCAATACATAGTCTGGTTTCATGACTGCTGCTTCCATGGGCATTGATTGTGGATCCAAGTAAAATGAAATCCTTGACAACTTTGATCTTTCCTCCATTTATTTTTTTTCAGATTATTGGCTCGGCATACGGATTGAGTAAGTGTGTTGAAAGGATACAACACTGACACACACCTTTCCTGACTTTAAACCACACAGTATCCACTCGTCCTGTTCAAACAACTAACTCTTGGTCTACATACAGGTTCCTCATGAGCACGATTAAGTGTTCTGGAATTCCCATTCTTTGCTGTGCTATCCATAATTTATGATCCACGCAGTTGAATCCCTTTCCATACTCAATAAAACACAGGTAGACATCTTTCTGGCATTCTCTGCTTTCAGCCAGGTTCTATCTGATCTGACATCAGCAAAGATATCCTTCATTCCACATCCTCTTCTGAATCTGACTTGAACTTCTGGCAGTTCTGTATGGATGCATGCTAAAACCACTTTTGAATGATCTTCAGCAAATTTTTACTTGTGTGTGATACTGCTAGCCAAGGCACTAAGGAGCAGCTTAGCCCAAAGCTTTAAGTGATAGCACTGGGTGTGGCTCAATTGGGAGCAGCTCAAACCAAGTGAAACCTGCCCCCTCCTATTCATTGTCCTCAAAGCACTGAGTATGGCTCAAGCCAGTCAAACCCAGTTTACTAGACTACATGCCAAAAAAAAAAGCAATTTTTCTTATGGTGCCATGATAACCTACATAGCCCATAATGTTTGTATGTACTTGCTTGTGAGAGATGGTATAAAAGGTTCTGCCTCCTTTTGTTTGAGGAGAATGATTTGAGGTATACACCTCCTTGCTTCTTGACTGCACGCTTACGATAAACGCTCTTCCTGCCTTCTCACCTCGGTGTGTCTTTATTGATGAGAAGCTGCACAAAGCAGTACCTGCTTTGGGTAACAATATTAATGATACTGTTCAATAATTCCCACATTCTGTTGGATGACCTTTCTTTGAAACGGCACAAATATGGATTTCTTCCAGTTGGTTGGCCAGGTAGCTGTCTTCCAAATTTCTTGACATAGACGAGTGAGCACCTCCAGAGCTGCATCTGTTTATTGAAACATTTCAATTTTTGGTATTCTGTCAATTCCTGGAGGCTTGCGTTTCACCACGCCCTTTAGTGCAGCTTGGACTTCTTCCTTCAGTACTGTCAGTTCTTGATCATATGCTACCTCCTGAAATGGCTGAACATCAACCAATTCTTTTCGGTACAGTGACTGTGTGTAAGCCCGCCAACTTCTTTTGATGTTTCCTGTGTCCTTCAATATTTTCCGGATAAAATCCTTCAACGTTGCAAGTCAAGCCTTGAATTTTTTCTTCAGTTCTTTCAGCCTGAGAAATGCTGAGCATATTCTTCCCTTTTGGTTTTCTAACTCCAGGTCTTTGTGCTTTTCATTATTATACTTTGCTTTGTCTTCTCGATCCACCCTTTGAAATCTTCTGTTCAGCTCTTTTACTTTGTCATTTCTTCCATTCTTGTTCAAGCTGTGCTGACTTTTACTGTGTGTTATCTTTCCCTTCACCAAAGTTAACACTTGGTTACTATCTACTTAGAAAAATCTGCAGATATTTTGTATCACATTATGTTATTGCAGATATATTGAAATATTGTTTATGATCATCACAGTTTTGAAATTAGAGTAGTTACTAAACCAGACACCAGATCTTATTATTTAATATGCTAATAAAGAAACACTTTTATTATTATATTATGGATTTGTTTTTCAACAACTGTATTTTATTTTAATCTCTTTCCCTTGTAATCCTATTTTTTTTTTTTTTTAACATTTTATTATGCTTTAGGTAGGCTGTAATCTTTATGGAAGCAGATTGCCAGGTCTTCTCTCCTGAGTAGCAGCTGGTGGGTTCAAACCGTCAACCTTTTGGTTAGTTCCCCTTGTCTGGCACATAAAAAAAAAAAAAAAAAATTTTTTTTGATGCTAATTAAATGCTTGCCAAATGAATGAATCAATACACAAATAAATGTTCTATAACATATTAACATATTAATATCACATGAAAGTAAAATTTTGCTGCAGAAAATGAAACAGGCTGCTCAGCCATACCTTGAACAGCACCTGAGCCAATTTTTCCCTTCTTCTTTCTTCTTTCTCTTCTTTCCCTCCCCTAGCCCATCCCTGCCTCCAAGCAAGATCCTGATGTTAGCTCCCCAAATGGTTAAGTGTGAACCAATGTTTCATCTAAGACTGTGGAAAACAAGTGATATTGATCTAAGCCTGTCAAATTGGACAAAGGATTACACCAGCCACCCCCTGAGCAGATGGGATAATGGCAGGAAAAGATCAACATATGTGAGATATGACCACTGAAACCAAATAGAAGAAGGAGAATGCACATTCCACAAGTCCCTAAAACTTATGGCCCCTTTTCCCTTAAAAACCGGAGCTGACCTGTAGTTGGAGAGACAGACGACTTTAGGAGGATATCATTCCCCTCTGTCTCCGTATACCGGTATATCTAATAAAGTTTTTGCTACCCACCTCACCCCTATCTCAAGAATTGGTGTTTGCAGCAGGTGGCTCTAACTCGTGAAATTGCAGTAATAATAACTCAGAAATGACTGTAGCATACATCCACAGAGAACTGCTAGAAGTTCAAGTCAGATCCAGAAGAGGATGTGGAATGAAGGATATCTTTGCCGATGTCAAATGGATTCTACCTGAAAGCAGAAAATGTCAGAAAGATGTATACCTGCGTTTTATTGACTATGCAAATTATGGATAACATTGCAAAGAATGAGAATTCCAGAACACTTAATTGAGAAACCTGTATGTAGACCAAGAGTTAGTTGTTTGAAAAGGACAAGTGGATACTGTGTGGTTTAAAGTCAGGAAAAGCGTCCGTCAGTGTTATATCCTTTTACCATACCTATTTAATCTGTATGCTGAGCAAATAATCTGAGAAACTGGACTATAGGAAGAAAAATGCATCATCAGGATTGGAGGAAGACTCATTAATGACCTTCGACATGCACATGACACAACCTTGCTTGATGAAAATGAAGAGGACTTAAAGCACTTACCGATGAAGATCAAAGACCACAGCCTTCAGTATGGATTACGCTTCAGCATAAGGAAAACAAAAATCCTCACAACTGAGCCAATAAGCAACATCAAGATAAACAGAGAAAAGATTGAAGTTGTCAAGGATTTCATTTTACTTGGATCCACAATCAACACCCATGGAATTAGCAGTCAGGAAATCAGATGATTCCATTGGGCAAATCTGCTGCAAAAGACCTCTTTAAAGTGTTGAAAAGCAAAGATATCACTTTGAGGACTGTCATGGATTGAGTTATGTTGCCCCAAAAACATGTGTATCAGTTTGGTTGGGCCATGATTCCCGGTATTGTGTGATTTTCCTGTGTGTTGTAAATTCTGCCTCTATGATTTAATGAGGGAGGATGAGCAGTGGTTGTATTAGTGACGCAGGACTCAGTCTACAAGATTGGATTGTGTCTTGAGGCAATCTCTCGAGATATGAAAGAGAGAAGCGAGCAGAGAAACGGGGGAACCTCTTACCACCAAGAAAGCAGTGCCAGGAGCACAGAGCATCCTTTGGGCCCAGCGTCCCTGAGCAAGGACGCTCATAATCTGGGAAGATTGATAAGAAGGCTGACAGAGAGAGAAAGCCTTTCCCTGGAGTTGATACCCTGAATTCAGACTTCTAGCCACTTTACTGTGAGGAAATAAATGTCTCTCTGTTAAAGCCATCTGCTTGTAGTATTTCTGTTACAGCAGCACTAGATAACTAAGACAGAATAGTTATCTAGTTTGGAGTGGGGTGCTGCTCTAACAGATATCTAAAATGTGGAAGTAGTTTTGAAACTGTGAATGGTTAGAGAACCAGCAGCAGCAGAGAGTCTGTAGTGGCAGAGAAGCAGCAGTAGCAGAGAACCAACAGCAGCAGAACCAGGAGACCAGCACGAGACAGCATTAGAGCCAGCCCTCAGAGCAAGAAAGATGAGTGCCTGTGTGCAGGAGGCTTTCTGGTAGGATAGGGTGCCTCCAGGCACTTATCGGTGGAGCTACAGAGCTTTGGAACACTTGGCAGATGTGGGTGTGAGGCCTGAGGAGCCTAGAGGCCAAGAAACCAGGAAACAGAAGCTGAAGAGACCAGGAACACAAGAAGCCGAGCTGCCTCAGTCTCAAAAGGAATGGCCGTGACTTCAGAGGTTTCAAAGGAGTTTATAAGGGTGGAATTGCCACTCAGGTGGACAAGGGAGAAGAGTTGCTGTCCCAGTGGGCCTGGAAGGCAGAGTTGGAGCCCAGGGCCGAGGGGCCTCCACTCAGAATCCAGAGAGTGTGGCCAATACCTAGAGTCTGGAGGGTAGGGCCGTCGTGTAAATCGTCTCAGAGAACAAAGAATTATTTTCAAAGCCTTGAAAGCTAATGTAATGTGTTCTGCTGACTTACTTGGTGCCTGTTACCCCTTCTTTTCCTCTCAGTTTCTCCCATTTGTAATGGAAATGTCTAGCTCTGCCTGTTCTGCCATTGTGCCTTTGGAAGCAGATAACTTGTATTCTGGATTCCACAGATGAAGAGGAATTTTTGGATTTTAGACTTGGAGTTAAGACTTTTCCTATGATATGGTAGGCTGAATATGTTTTGCACGTTGCAAGGATGTGATTTTGTGGGGGGGGGCCAAAGGGTGGAATGTCATGGATCGAATTATGTCCCCCAAAAATGTGTGTATCAGTTTGGCTGGGCCATGATTCCTGGCATTTGTGATTTTCCTATATGTTGTAAATTCTGCCTCTATGATGTTAACGAGGGAGGATGAGCAGCAGCTGTCTTAGTGAGGCAGGACTCAATCTACAAGACTGGACTGTGTCTTGAGGTAATCTCTTGAGATATAAAAGAGAGAAGCGAGCAGAGAGACGGGGGACCTCATACCACCAAGAAAGCAGTGCCAGGAGCAGAGCGTGTCCTTTGGACCTGGGGTCCCTGTGCAAGGAAGCTCATAGTCCAGGGGAAGATTGATGAGAAGGTTGACAGAGAAAGAAAGCCTTCTCCTGGAGTTGACACCCTGAATTTGGACTTTTAGCCTACTTTACTGTGAGAAAATAAACTTCTCCTTGTTAAAGCTATCCACTTGTGGTATTTCTGTTATAGAAGCACAAGATAAATAAGACAAGGACTGAGGTGTGCCTGACTCAAGCCATGATCTTTTCAGTTGCCTCATATGCATGCTAAAGCTGGACAATGAATAAAGAAGACTAAAAAGAATTGATGCCTTTAAATTATGGCGTTGGAGAGGTATATTGAATATACCATGGGCTGCCAGAAGAATGAACAAATCTGTCTTGGAAGTACAACCAGAATTCTCCTTAGAAGCAAGGATGGCGAGACTGTCTCACATACTTTGAACATGTTATTGAAACCCCGCTCCACCACAGCTTCCCCCACCATTCTTCCTTTGTCATCCTTGCAACCTGTGGTCTCTAGCCAGGGTTTGTATTTGGCGCCAGATCTTTGTGCATGCCTGGGCCAGGATCTTGGCATGTGCGCAGATCTGGAGAATTGTGTCCTTACCTGACCCTGGACCCGAGCATCTCTGGAGGGGAAGATATTCTCTGGGACACAGCACTACCCACCCGAACCCCTTTGCAAAGTGAGAGGTCCCACAACACAGACTTCCTATGAAAAGTGACCCAGCATGACTCAGCACCTGGATCTCCAAATCTGGGCATGGGAGGCCTCGGGGTGTAGGGTTTCAGGCGCCAATCCCTGCCCCCTGGGGACTCAAAGGCATAAAAACTCCCCCATCCCCTCAGGAGTGTGTGGTCTTTTGGCTGCTACGCCCAACGTTGCTCATTGTCTGAGCAGAAAATAAATTACCAGTTTGTTTCCCTTGCAATTGGCATCCATCTTATTTCAGTCAGCTAATAGAACAGGACAAGAACCCATGGAATTCAGTTACATTGTCAGGAGAGATGAGTCCCTGGAGAAGGACATCATGCTTGGTAAAGTAGGGGGTCATTGAAAAAGTAGAATACTCTCAGTAAGATGGATTGACATAGTGACTGCAACAATGGGCTCAAGCATAACAGTAACTGTATGCATGGTGCATGACCAGGCAGTGTTTCATTCTGTTGCACATAGGATCCCTGTGAGTCGGAACCAACTCAATGACACCTAACAACAATAACAATAGCATAGAGTGTTCCCTGAATTCAAATATTCATTTCCCTCCACCCCTTTCTTCCAAACACGTCACTGAAAGTTGTTTTAAGCAAAGGAATGACCGAGTCATATTTGTTTTTCTGTAATGGGAGACTGGTTTGGGTTCCATGGGTGTGGTTGGCTCAGCTGTGGTCTGGATGAAGAGAGATTAAAAAATAAAAATCCTCTGTTGGCTCAGAGAGTGTAATCTCGGCCTCATTCCAGGTAGGCCTCTGAACAAACAACTCTTCTTTCTTGCTTTAATAAAGTTTCCTTACCCCCTGTTGTTGGTGTTGTCATCAGTTTCTGTTGAGTCAATTCTGACTCCTGGCAGCCCCATAGTGTCAGAATAGAACTGTACCCCATAGGGTTTTCATGGCTGTGACATTTCAGAAACAGATTGCAAGCCTGTCTTTCTAGGCACCTTTGTGTGGGTTTGAACTGCCAACCTTTCAGCTAGTCGTCCAGGGCTTACCCATCTGTGCCACCCAGGTGCTCCTTGGAACCTCCTAGAAGACATTCATTCATTCACTCAACCATTGTACATATATTCACTGAATACCTCCTTATGAATGGTACGCTGGATGTAGAAATGAACATGATAGGATCCTGCTTTGAAGTAGGGGAAGAGGTAAGTTAAAGTGTGGTGACATTACAAAACACCAGGAAGAGGGGTACCAGTTTCTTGTGCTGATGCAGTTTTGTGTGGTAAGTGTATAATAATGGCAGCATCAGAGGTTCTGGGACTCCAAAGCAGGGGGCGGGGTGTCCCCTAATTCCACTCATGGAGATGAATTGGTCTGAATTCTTTCACTTGACCGTGACAGAAATAATCTGACGTCAATCAACCTGGATGGAGGAAAAAAAAAGTCCAGAGTTAGATCTGAGTTTTAGGCATAGTTGAATCCAGGCACTTGAATAACTGCACCAGAAATCTGTTTCTTACCATGCCTAAACCCATCTTCCTTCTGGTATCACCTGAAGGCAGGCATTCCACTTAAGCTGGCAAAAATGGTCTCCAGCAGCTTGAGGTTGATGTTTTCCCCCTCAGCAGCAACTCCAGCAGATAAAGATCACTTCTTTCTTGAAATCTCCAGCAAAGGCCTGTGGGCTGGTCCTCAAGGCCCTGGCTTAGATTATAACTCTGAATTGTGGCTCCAGGGGAATACAGTGTGATGATTGCATGGAGCCAATCTTACCCTATGCACACAGACTCATATGCGGCAAGGGTGGTTCCCTAAAGAAAAGTTAGGGCAACATTGCCAAAGGAATAATGGTTTTAGTCTCCCTCCATTGAGCGAGCTCTTTCTTATAGTAGGATGCCAACTAACAAGCATAGAGGGAATGATAGAATTAGAAAATCACCATTTGACAATCATCGTAGTAATTGGTTCAGGCAAGAATCATGAATGATTATTTAAACTAGTGGGTAAAAATCTGATAAGAATAAGGTATGTAAGTAGTCTCAAAACACCTTCCCCACCTATACTGCCCTTAGACCAAGGCACGTGGGCTCTGATCAACCTGCACCTCAGGATATTTTGCTCTTCAGACTGCCTTCTTGGAAATTTTTTAAGTCCCCTTCTGAAGCCTGCATTTGGCTGGGGTCTGCTGTGCCATCCAAGTGAGAGCCCCAGTCCCTGTTTTTTTCCTTTGAGGGCACTTACAGACCTCCTTTCCCTCCCATGCACATGAGATTGATCAGATATTCTAATTCTAGGATTTGTACCAATGGGGCTATGCTGGAGTTGGGCCCCTTCCTATTCCCAGGAGAGTGACCTAGTAAGTGGATGGCTCCTGATAACTGACACATTTCTATTGTAGGATCACATAAGATTGGGCTGCCAGAATAGTCACAGAATGCTGATTTGGGGTGACTTAAATTATAGAGTCCTTGGATAGTGAAAACAGTTAAGGCTCTCGGCTGCTAGCTGAAAGGGTTGAGGTTTGAGTCCACCCAGAGGTACCTCAGAAGAAAGGCATGGTGATCTACTTCTAAAAAATCAGCCATTGAAAATCCTGTGGAGCACAGCTCTACTCTGGCACACACGGGGTCTTCATGTGTTGAAATTGACTCCATGGCAACTGGATTAAAAAAAAAAAATGTTCATGCAGACAGGGTCTCTCAGTGAATATTTGCCTGGGGTTTTGCACACCCTAGCAGTTCACTTCTCCAAAAAATATTTATTAATTAACTTTAAGTGGAGAACACTGGCAGACACCACCATGATCAAATGACAACAATTAAAGTCACCAATAATTGGACATAGCAACATCATGTGCTTTCTGATATGATGCGCTGAGAAGATAAAACACCACTTCTGCAATATTTCTGCCCGAAGGGAAACATAAAACAGCCTGAAAGTGGGGAACATTCTACAAAGTAATTGGCCTGTTATCTTCAAAAGTGTCAATGTCACGAAAGACCAGGAAAGACTGAGTAAAGGAGACTGTCTTAGGCTGGGTTCTTTAGAGAAGCAAAACCAGTAAAGAGTATAAATATAGAGAGAGATTTATACCAAGGAAATGGCTCATGCAGTTGTAGAGGCTGTAACGTCCCAAGTCCATCGGTCAGGCTGGAGGCTTCTCCTGATTCACATAGCCGCAGGGGCTGGTGAACCCAAGATCGGCCAGAGAGCAAGGCTGTTGCTCACAGGCTGCAAAGATCGATGAGTCCCAAGATTGGCAGGCAAGACCACAGGTAAGCTGTTAGCTGAAGTTCCAAGAACCAGAGGTCAGATGAACAGGAGCCATCTGCAGGATCCAGAGCGAACAAAAGCCTATAGGACTTGCCAGGATGTCCACTCATATCTGATGCAGGACACACGCCCAAGGAAACTTCCTATTAATTGATTGAGTACTTACAGCAGATCCCATCATGGGGTGATCACATTATATAAAATCTCGATATGGAAATGATCACAACATTATGCAACTGCCAAACCACTGAGAATCATGACCCAGCCAAGTTGACACACAACCTTAACAATCACAGAGACCAATAAGACGTGACAAATAAATGCAACATATGATCCTGAATTAGATACTGGACCCTTAAGGAACTGGGAAGAAATTTTTATATGTTTCTTTGTCCGGGTATAAAAGATATTACTGGAACCATCCGTGAAATTGAGTGGGATCCATGAATTTGATGGTAGTATTGTATCAATAAATGGAGAAAAATTGAAGTCAATTTCATTCTACTTGGATCAACAGTCAACATCCATGGAAGCAACTGTCAAGAAATCAAACGTCATATTACACTAGGCAAATCTGCTGAAAAAGACTTCTTTAAAGTTTTAAAAAGCAAAGATGTCAGTTTGACGTCTAAGGTGCGTCTGACCCAAGCCATAGTCTTTTGTTTTTATTAAATGATCCCCTTATTAAAATATTTTCTTTAGTAGTTCTTAGTTAGCTGGGCATTCCACCGCACCACTGTTGATGTCGTCTATGATGTCATGAGGGTGGCGGCCATCAATATTGCCGCCCACAGGCTAGGCAGTCCCCAGGTTCTCTTTAATAGTTCCGGAGAGTTCTCTGACTAAAGATCCATGTTGCATCTGATGGGCAATGCTGATAACCTCATCAAAAGTGATATTTCCACTCTGCTTAATGTTTTTCTGCTTCTTTCTGTTTCTGGGTGGCTCCTTGAAGGCTTTGATGATCAGGGCAGAGGCAGAGGGCACCACCTCAGTCTGGGCCTGTCTGTTCCAAATGGTTAGTTTCACCATAATCCTTAGTCTTTTCCAGTCACTAGTTTCCTTGGCAATGTCATCAACAACCTTTTTTGGAGACTGACCCAGGAGGCTGATCTTGGGGCCAGAGCAGATGTGGCACAGATTTCCCCATTGGTGCACTTTAGGTACACAACTTTGATCTTGCTGGGGTCAAACTTGGATGGCATGGCAGAGGCAGCTGGTGCTGGATGAACCCACATGAGGAATGACAGAAGAAAGTTGCACCTAGGCCTCCTCCAAACCAAAGGCCGAGATCCAAGCCATGGTCTTTTCAATTGCCTTATATGTCTGCAAAAGTTGAATAATAAAAGATAGGAAAAGAATCCATGCATTCAAACTATGGTGATTGTGAAGAACATTGAACATACCATGGGCTGCCAAAAGAGTAAACAAATCAATCTTAAAAGCAATGCAACCAGAAGTTTCTTAGAAATAAGATGGTGAGACTTCGACTTACTTACTTCGGACACATCATCAGGAAAGACAAATTGCTGGAAAAGGGCATCATATTTTGTAAAGTAGATGGCCAACGAAAATGAGGGAAACCCTCAATGAGACTGACTAACATAGTAGCTACAAGAATGGACTCAAACATACCAATAATCATGAAGATGGTGCAGGATGGTTCATTCTGTTATAAGTAAGGGAGCCATGAGTCAGAGCCGACTCAATAGCACTTAACAACGACAATTGTTAATTTCCTATTCGGGCAAGCATACCATGGCTTTGTAAGAGAAGGCCCTTTTTGTAGGAAATACACAATGATGTGTTTATGGGTAAAGGGGTATCATGTCTGCAAATATGATAAGGCAGATGTGATAAAATATTAACATTTGGGGAACCTGGGTAAGGACCCTGGTGGCACAGTGGTTAAGAGCTCAGGCTGCTAACCAAAAGGCTGGCGCTTCAAATCCACCGTCTGCTTCTTAGAAACAACATGGAGTATTTCTGCCCTGTCCTAGAAGTTGAAACCAACTCGACTGCAACGGATTTTGTTTTTTTGTTTTTCTTCTTCCTTGTTTGCTGTCTTCAAGTTTCCTTCTTGGAAACTTGTTGGCTTCGATGGTGTGACATTCTTTTCTTTCTTTCCTTTTTTCCCATTAGCATAATTCTTGTGTGTGTGTGCATGTAAATTAGGTGAAAGTTTATAGAGCAAATTAGTTTCTCATGAAACAGTTAATACATAAATTGTTTTGTGACATTGGTTGCCAACCCTGTGATGTGTCAACACTCTCACCTAGATTCCCTGTTTCCATTTGTCCAGTTTTCCTGTCCTTTGCTGCCTTCTCGTCTTTGATTTTGCACTAATCTTGTACGCATAATTGATCTATAAACCACATCCCTCATGTATGTTATTGTTGGCCCCATAGGCCTTGTCTAATCTTTGGCTGAAGGGTGAACCTCAGAAGTGACTTCAGTACTGAGTTAAAAAGGTGTCCAGGGGCTATACTTTTGGGGTTTCTCCAGTCTTTGTCAGACCAGCCTGATCTTTTTGTGTGTGTGAATTTGAGTTTTGTTCTACATTTTTCTCTCTCAGTGATCCCTGCCAGAGCAGTTGGTGGTGGTAGCTGAGCACCATATAATTGTTCTGGGCTCAGTCTGGTAGAGGCTGTGGTAATGGTGGTCCAAGAGTCCTTTGTACTCATCTTTTTTGGTCTTTTTCATCCTCCTTTGCTCCAGCTGGAATGGGGTCAGTAGATATATCTTAGATGGACACTTGTAGGCTTTTAAGACCCCAGGCACTACTCACCATATTCAGACGTAGAACATTTTCTTTATAGGCTATGTTTATTGTTGCTGGGTAGAAACCCCAGATTCTGCTTGGCGCGACTTATTACAGCCAATAAACAAGAGGCCAATGTGGGAGAGAAGAAAGGTGCCTTTATTTCATCTTTCAAGGAAAGGAGTAATTGGGGATGTTGCCTCCAAGACTGTGTGCAGGCTGCTTGCGGAGGCGGGCTTTTATAGAGGCCAGACAAGGAAATGTACATTCATCATGAATATTCAGGATTGACCTTCACAAGGCTCTCAGGGCTTGGGGATGACTGCATTTTCTCCAGACAAGTATTCGGTCTCCCAGGATGGAAGAAGAGGTAGGATTTTTTTTTTTCATTAGCGTGTTGTCTCCACCCAGAGGTGGGGTGCTTACACATATTTCGCATTTAATGAGTTAATAGGTCACTTGAAGTGTTAAGATGGTGTGGAAAACCTGCTAAAACTGGTAGAGGCCCGCTATGGTTGTTTTGTGGTTATCTTGTCAAGGACAATTTCGGAAGAACGTGTGGCCTATTCTGCTCTGTGTAGGATAAACCAGAGCAGGTGTCTCTTAGAAGGGGTGGGCTCTGAGGCTGCCTGCCTCATTACGCCAGCTGAGCTAAATGTCCCCTGAGACCATGGTCCCAGCCCTCAGCCCAGTAGCTTGGTCTCTCAGCACGTTTAGATGTGTCTGTGAAGCTTCTATGACTTTGCCCTGGTCCAGCTGTGCTGACTTCCCCAGTATTGTGTACTGTCTTTGGGTTTTGTTTTTTTGGGGGGTGAAATATGCAGGAATTCTTTCTAAAAGTCTGAAATGTTTTCCAAACTGAAAAGTAGAAGTAATCAGAGTGAAATGGGCAAGATGCAGACAATGACAATATGGCAGGAGTCTAAAGGGGGCAGCCACCATTTAGCTTTGCCATTTATAAATGTGGATCCTCATTTGTCAGACCTTTTGGTTCTTTCACAAGCCAGAAACCTGCATTTTTATGTGAGCTCCCTGGATTTTTAAATGTTAACAACTAATGTTAAAACGATATATAGCTCAAACCAAAAACCACACATACACACAAAAAGAACATGTCTGCAGTGAATTGGGCATTGGGGCCCTGGTGTGTGACCTCAGGGATACACGTACACTGTTCCAAGTGTCTCTTACTGAGTAGTAGACAAATCACTCTGAAAAATCACTTTATTATTTCTTAGATTTCTGCTGGTCAAGGATTCGGAAAGGCTCAGCCGGATGGTTCTCACTGAAGATCTCTTATGTGGTTGTAGACCATGGCTAGAGCTGAAACAGTAGGAGCTGGGGCAACTGGGGGCTGGCCAGGCAGCTCTCTACTTTCATGTATTCTCAGTGCCTTTTCATTTGTCTCTCAGGACAGACTAGTTTGGACTTCCTCATAGCATGGCAGCCTGAGCACAGCCTGAGGGCAATCGGGCTGTTTACATGGTGGCAGAAGTCTTCAAGTATTCCAGAAGCAAAGTGGAAGCTGCATTGCCTTCTCCGACCAGCTATGGAAGACATACTGCATCACCTCTCCATAATCTATTGGTCAAACCAGTCAAAAAAGCCCACCCAACTTCAAGGGACAGTGACAAAGACCCCACCTCTTGATGGGAGGAATATCAAAGAATTTGCTGATCTATTTTTACACTGCCACACCTGCCCTTCCTCTCCAACCCTGAGCACCTGCTAAGTATTGGACACTGTCTGAGCTGGGGGTAACGCTGAGGGCGTTCTTCACCTTTTCTCCCACACTCCCCTATGCCGGTGTCCTCTTTTCACTGAGAGATGATAAAGGTAGAAGTGCTTGGAAAGTTAAAAATCACTACGCTCATGTAAGGCCTTTGAGGGGTGATTAGAGGTCCAAGTAGCTAATTTTTCATGCTTGTAAATCTTGTCTCTTTTGGAGCCTGGAACCATGGTACCTCCCTTTTGTAACATTCTGTGTCTGGCAAAATTCCAGGTACACAAGGGGTGCTCAGGTGATGTTAGTTGAACAAATAAGCACATATGTGAAGTTGGGATGTGTGTCCCCCTTTTGCCCCAGTGCCAAACTCTATACCCACACAGGATGCGTGCATGTGTGAGTATACGAATGTGTGTATGTGTGTGTGTGCACACAGTGCTCCTGTTTTATACTGAGTATCCAGATGCTCCTCATTCCTCTGCAGGAAACTACTTGGTCGCGCCAGCCTCTGGGAGCCCAACTTTCCAACACTTTCCATGCACATGAGAAAATCTCAGTTCTTTGGACCATTTCTCTGATCCTCACCTCCTTCGTCCTGCATGAGTCCTCACTTTGTTTCTGAACCCAGATAAGTCTGTTGTTAGTTGCCGTTGATGCAGCTCCAACTCATGGTGACCCCGCTCACAAAAGAATGAAACGTTCCTGGTCCTGTGCCATCTTCACGATTGTTGGTATGCTCAAGTCCACTGTTGTGCCGCTGTATATTTTGAGTGCCTTCCAACATGGGGTACTCATCTTCCAGCACTACGTCAGACAATATTCTGTTGTGATCCATAGGATTTTCACTGGCTAATTCTCAGAAGTAGATCACCAGGTCTTTCTAGTCTGTCTTACTCTGGAAGTTCTGCTGAAACCTGTCCAGCGTGGGTGACCCTGCTCATATTTGAAATACCGGTGGTGTATCTTCCAGCATCGCAGTAACATGCAAGCCACGACAGTACGGACAAACTGACAGATGGGTGGTGGCAGATAAGTCTAAGAATGTCTAATTTCACTTCCAAGGTGCAGTTCAGCCTTGTTGTTGTTGTTAGGTGCCATTGAGTCCGTTCCAACTCATAGCGACCCCTATGTACCACAGAATGAAATACTGCCTGGTCCTGCACCACGCTCACAATCATTATGCTTGAGCCCGTTGTTGTAGCCACTGCATCAATCCATCTTATTGAGTGTCTTCCTCTTTTCCACTGACCCTGTACTTTATGAAGCATGATGTCCTTCTCCAAGTGAGACAGGGAAGAGATCAGCCTGGTTAAATTAAATAAGGGCTACATTTCGAGGCCCTGTGTGCTCGACCAGCTATAATTAAATAGTCTCTGAATCTAAACCAAGTGCAGACCACCATATAATTTTTGCTGCTGGCACCCAAAAACTACTTGTGATTAACAAACTAGGTGCTTAAACAGAATAAGGGGCTACATTTCAAGGCCCTGTGTGCTTGACCAACTATAAATTACTGATAATCCTTCTGAGTTGTTTTTCAAGGCCGCACCAGCTGCAGAGCATGTGCAGTAAAGATCAATGTGGCCTATGAATGACTTTCCACATGAGACAAACATGGACAGGGATCCCTCGCTGGAGCTTGAACCAAGGTCCGGAGGTATCATGCATGTACAACATCCCAGAATAAGTCTTGTTCGACACCCCGGCAGCCTTTGTGACAGACTCCATCTTGGTTCCAGCAACCTCTGTGAGGAAGACCATCTTGAATCCTAACGGCACACACATTTGATTTTCATAATCCCTCCCCTTTTCCTGGAAATCTCCACCCGTCTAATGAATAAAGATAATGCCTTTTTCCCACCTAAAAACTTTTATACACCCTAGGGAATCCTTTGTCCCGAGAGAGACTGGAGGCTAGCTTAGGTGGAAACCCCTCTCCTTCCCTCCCTCAAGAGCCTTTTACTCTGTACCTAATAAACCTTTGTTCGTGTGGAAACTCTGAGCCTCTTCTGGTCATTCTTGGTCAGAAGAAGGACAGAACCTAAGCAGGGCTTAGTCTCAAGCTGGGAAGCCTTGCCCAGTAACACAGGGACTGATCCCTCCTGAAAACATATTCAAAGTATGTAAGGTACAGTCTCACCATCCTTGCTTCTAAAAAGCATTCTGGTTGTGCTTCTTCCAAGACAGATTTGTTCATTCTTTTGGCAGTCCATGGTATATTCAATATTCTTTGCCAACACAGCTAGTGAAAGGCATCAATTCTTCTGTCTTCCTTATTTATCATTCAGCTTTCACATGCACATGATGTGATTGAAAATACCATGGCTTTGGTCAGGCACACTTTAGTCTTCAAGGTGACATCTTTGCTTTTCAGCACTTTTTTTTTTTTTAATAATTTTTATTGTGCTTTAAGTGAAAGTTTACAAATCAAGTCAGTCTGTCACATATAAGCTTATATACACCTTACTCCATACTCCCACTTACTCTCCCCCTAAGGAGTCAGCCTGCTCCCTCCTTCCAGTCTCTCCTTTCGTGACCATTTTGCCAGTTTCTAACCCTTTCTACCCTCTCATCTCCCCTGCAGACAGGAGACACCAACACAGTCTCAAGTGTCCACCTGATACAAATAGCTCACTTTTCATCAGCATCTCTCTCCAACCCATTGTCTAGTTCCTTCCATGTCTGATGAGTTGTCTTCGAGAATGGTTTCTGTCCTGGGCCAACAGAAGGTTTGGGGACCATGGCCGCCGGGATTCTTCTAGTCTCAGTCAGACCATTAAGTCTGGTCTTTTTATGAGAATTTGGGGTCTGCATCCCACTGTTCTCCTGCTCCCTCAGGGATTCTCTGTTGTGCTCCCTGTTACGGCAGTCATTGGTTGTGGCCAGGCACCATCTAGTTCTTCTGGTCTTAGGATGATGTAAGTCTCTGGTTCATGTGGCCCTTTCTGTCTCTTGGGCTCATAGTTATCGTGTGAGCTTGGTGTTTTTCATTCTCCTTTGATCCAGGTGGGTTGAGACTGATTGATGCATCTTAGATGGCCGCCTGTTAGCATTTAAGACCCCAGACGCCACACTTCAAAGTGGGATGCAGAATGTTTTCATAATAGAGTTTATTATGCCAATTGACTTAGAAGTCCCCTTAAGCCATAGTCCCCAAACCCCGGCCCTTGCTCCGCTGACCTTCAAAGCATTCAGTTTATCCCGGAAACTTCTTTGCTTTTGGTTCAGTCCAGCTGAGCTGACCTTCCCTGTATCGAGCATTGTCCTTCCCTTCACCTAAAGTAGTTCTTATCTACCAACTAATCAGTAAACAACCCTCTCCCACTCTCCCTCCCTTCCCCCTCTCGTAACCACAAAAGAATGTGTTCTTCTCAGTTTATACTATTTCTCAAGAACTTATAATAGTGGTCTTGTACAGTATTTGTCCTTTTGCATCTGACTAATTTCACTCAGCATAATGCCTTCCACGTTATGAAATGTTTCACAGATTCGTCACTGTTCTTTATCGATGCGTAGTATTCCATTGTGTGAATATACCATCATTTATTTAACCATTCATCTATTGATGGACACCTTGGTTGCTTCCAGCTTTTTGCTATTGTAAACAGTGCAGCAATAAACATGGGTGTGCATATATCTGTTCGTGTAAAGGCTCTTATTTCTCTAGGGTATATTCCGAGGAGTGGGATTTCTGGGATGTATGGTAGTTCTATTTCTAACTTTTTAAGAAAACGCCAGATAGGTTTCCAAAGTGGTTGTACCATTTTACATTCTCACCAGCAGTGTATAAGAGTTCCAATCTCTCCGCAGCCTCTCCAACATTTATTATTTTGTGATTTTGAATCAATGCCAGCCTTGTTGGAGTGAGATGGAATCTCATCGTAGTTTTAATTTGCATTTCTCTAATGGCTAATGATCGAGAGCATTTTCTCATTTATCTGTTAGCTGCCTGAATATGTTCTTTAGTGAAGTGCATGTTCATATCCTTTCCCCACTTTTTGATTGGGTTGTTTGTCTTTTTGTGGTTGAGTTTTAACAGAATCATATAGATTTTAGAGATCAGGCGCTGATCGGAGATGTCATAGCTGAAAATTTTTTCCCAATCTGTAGGTGGTCTTTTTACTCTTTTGGTGAAGTCTTTAGATGAGCATAGGTGTTTGATTTTTAGGAGCTCCCAGTTATCTGGTTTCTCTTTGTCATTTTTGGTAATGTTTTGTATTCTGTTTATGCCTTGTATTAGGGCTCCTAACGTTGTCCCTGTTTTTTCTTCCATGATCTTTATCGTTTTAGTCCTTATGTTTAGGTCTTTGATCCACTTGGAGTTAGTTTTTGTGCATGGTGTGAGGTATGGGTCCTGTTTCATTTTTTTGCAAATGGATATCCCGTTATGCCAGCACCATTTGTTAAAAAAACTATCTTTTCCCCAATTAACTGACTTTGGTCCTTTGTCAAATATCAGCTGCTCATATGTGGATGGATTTATATCTGGGTTCTCAGTTCTGTTCCATTGGTCTATGTGCCTGTTGTTGTACCAGTACCAGGCTGTTTTGACTACTGTGGCTGTATAATATGTTCTAAAATCAGGTAGAGTGAGGCCTCCCACTTTCTTCTTCTTTTTCAGTAATGCTTTACTTATCAGGAGCTTCTTCCCCTTCCATATGAAGTTGGTGATTTGTTTCTCTATCACATTAAAAAATGTCATTGGAATTTGGATCAGAAGTGCACGATATGTATAGATGGCTTTTGGTAGAATAGACATTTTTACTATGTTAAGTCTTCCTATCCATGAGCAAGGTATGTTTTTCCACTTATGTAGGTCCTTTTTAGTTTCTTGCACTAGTACTTTGTAGTTTTCTTTGTATAGCTCTTTTACATCTTTGGTAAGATTTATTCCTAAGTATTCTATCTTCTTGGGGGCTACTGTGAATGGTATTGATTTGGTGATTTCCTCTTCGATGTTCTTTTTGTTGATGTAGAGGAATCCACGTGATTTTTGTATGTTTATCTTATAACCTAAAACTCTGCCAAACTCTTTTATTAGTTTCAGTAGTTTTCTGGAGGATTCTTTAGGGTTTTCTGTGTATAAGATCATGTCATCTGCAAATAGAGATAATTTTACTTCTTCCTTGCCAATCCGGTTGCCCTTTATTTCTTTGTCTAGCCTAATTGCTCTGGCTAGGACCTCTAGCACAACGTTGAATAAGAGCGGTGATAAAGGGCATCCTTGTCTGGCTCCCGTTCTCAAGGGAAATGCTTTTAGGCTCTCTCCATTTAGAGTGATGTTGGCTGTTGGCTTTGTATAGACGCCCTTTATTATGTTGAGGAATTTTCCTTCAATTCCTATTTTGCTGAGAGTTTTTATCATGAATGGGTGTTGGACTTTGTCAAATGCCTTTTCTGCATCAATTGATAAGATCATGTGGTTTTTGTCTTTTGTTTTATTTATGTGGTGGATTACATTAATGGTTTTTCTGATATTAAACCAGCCTTGCATACCTGGTATAAATCCCACTTGGTCATGGTGGATTATTTTTTTGATATGTTGTTGAATTCTATTGGCTAGAATTTTGTTGAGGATTTTTGCATCTGTGTTCATGAGAGATATAGGTCTGCAATTTTCTTTTTTTGTGATGTCTTTACCTGGTTTTGGTATGAGGGATATGGTGGCTTCATAGAATGAGTTAGGTAGTATTCCATCATTTTCAATATTTCAGCACTTTTTAAAGAGGTCCTTTGCAGTAGATTTGCCCAATGCAAGGTGTCTTTTGATTCCTCAAGTGCTGCTTCCGTGGGTGTTGATTGCGGATCCAAGTAAAATGAAATCCTTGACAACTTGTCTTCACCCCATTTATCATGATGTTGCTTATTGATCCAGTTGTGAGGATTTTTGTTTTCTTTATGTTGAGGTGTAATCCATCCTGAAGGCTGTGGTCTTTGATCAGCCTTGGGTCTTGTTAAAGACCTACTTGCCTGACCTTTCCCCCCATGACACATTAAGCATTCACCAAGGCCTCTGCTCTGTGAGGCCACATGAGGTAACAGTGAGAACAAACTTTGGACTATGCTGGACCTGTCTTTCAACCCCGCTCCCCCATTCACCAGGCTGTGTGACCCTGGACATGTTGCTGAACCAGCCTGTGCCTCATTTTGCTCCTTGGTAAGCAGGGGTTTGTAATGCCCATATGGTAATGTTAAGTAACTTGGCATAGGTCCAGAGCTTAGTATACACTTGGACACATAGCATATATGCAAGAAAATGGTGGTTTGCCCACACTCTCCTATTCTGAAGGGAGCTTTCGGGAGGGGGTTTGCAAAGGTATAGCATTTGGCCAGCACAAGTAGTGGACATTTGGTTCAAACAGATAGTGGGCATCTGGCCTGCACAAGGTGTGGGTATATTATCCACACTTTTCAAGCTCACCAGCTTGAGTTTTCTCACCCACAGAGTGTTAGCTACCGCCTCTCTAAGTTGGCTTTCACAGGTTGCCGTGATCCAGCTACACCTGTTCACCTTTTTCATCTCTTTCTGACCTGAAGTTCACCTGAACCCTTTTCTCCACTGTCTCAGGCTGTTGAGGCTGGGAGGGGCCCTGCTCTGCTGTCCTGCCTCCATTCCTCCCCTTCCAGAGAGGGGCTGGGGAGGGATTTGGCCACCTGACTCATTCTGGGCTCCTCAGCTCCATTCTTGGCTGGATCTACAGAGCTTGGGGAGGACTTTGTGCAGCCCAAGTGTGAGCATGTGTCATGGTGCATGGGCGTCACTGTGTGCTGGCAGCACTGACGTCCAGGGGCAGGTGAGTCTGGCCTGCTGGCTGATGACTGTGCTATGCTTCCTCGGGGTGGGGTGGGGGGGCAGTGACGGGTTGGATGTCAAACTGAGCATGATTATGAGGAGGAAACAGAAAAGGTCTTTCTTCTCTGAGAGAAGAAGGAGACTCTGGCCCCAAGACCTTGGTGATTCTGAGTTCCATGTCACTGTAGTAAGTCACTTCACCTCCTTGACCCTCAACTTCTTCATCTGTAAAATGGGCATAAAAATGTCTTCTCCCAGGGATCTGTGAGGATTAAAGGTCATTCATTCATTCATTTCCAAGTTAATGACATAGCAGTGAACAGGACAGAAACTCCCTTTGGATACAAGTGCTTACAAAAAAACTAAAAAAACAAACCCTTTGCCATCGAGTCAATTTTGACTCATAGCAACCCTATAGGACAGAGTAGAACTGCCCCATAGAGTTTCCAAGGAGCACCTGGTAGATTCGAACTGCCGACCTTTTGGTTAGCCGCTGTAGCATTTAACCAGTATGCCACCAGGGTTTCCTACAAGTGCTTAGTAATCTGTAAATAATACCACCAGTTGCCGTGTAGTCCGTGCTGACTTATGGTGACCCCGTGGATGTCAGAATAGAACCCTGCTCCTTAGGGTTTAGTGGCTGATTTTTCAGAAGTGGATCGCTAGGCCTTTCTTCTAAGGCACGTCTGGGTGGACTCAAACCTCCAGCCTTTTGGTTAGCAGCTGAACATGTTTACCATTTGTACTACCTACCAAACAACCAAAAAACCCATTGTCGTCAAGTTGATTCCAACTCATAGTGGCCTAATAGGACAGAGTAGAACTGCCCCATAGGGTTTCCAAGGAGTGGCTGGTGGATTTGAACTGTAGGCCTTTTGGTTAGCAGCTGTAGGTCTTAACCACTGTGCCACCAGGGTTCCATCACCCAGGGACTCCATAAATAAAAATACCCGTTGCCATCGAGTCAATTCCGACTCATAGTGACCAAATAAGCCCAACAATAATACATTCCAGGTGTCTCCAGCCATATCTACATTTTCCAAATGACCAGATGAAAAACTGACTCATTTTAACCTCAAGAGCACACAACTAGAGATGGGGTCCAGAATTTAAGAGAAAGCTTTGGGGTCATAACTCAGAATTCTAAGCCTAGCTCAGTTGATTCCTGTCTGGGTCACCATTGGGGTGCCCCATTTCCCACTCTAGCCTCAGTTTCCTTCTCAGCAAAGTGGAGATGGTGCCCACTTTATGAGTTGATAGCAGGTGAAGTGTTTATTCTGTGATCATATCATAGTCACCCACTACTCTATCAGATTCTAGCTGAATCTCGAGTCATGTCCCCTCTCTGAGTCTCACAACCTTATTGGACAGAACAAACACCAAAGCCCCTCCATTCCAGCCTGTTTACACTTTCTTGTCCTTCTTTACAAAATAACTACATTTTTTTTGCAGACTCTCAACTTGACTTCTACGTGAATTAATTCAAGAAACAGTCATTGAGCCCAGGAAGTGTTTAGGTGGAATGTATACAGACATCAGCTGTATCCTCCTCTTCAAAAGAGTAATGTTCATATTTAGAATCATCGAAAGATCATTACTTTTTCCTCCGTGCCTCCCCAAATCATATAGTCAGCAAAACCTCTGGTTCGGTGCAGTGAATTGCTTAATATGGTCCTTATAGCCATACCCTTGTAACTCCCACCAAATGTCTCAGTGGGACTGTGAAAATAAGGTGCTTCTGACCCACCAAGGACATTGGATAGTTTGCTAATAATGTAAACGAGGTGCATGGCACCCTTGTAGGGGTACTACCATACAAATAAGATATAGGGAACCCTAACGAGGGGATTAGTCAGTTTTGCCATCCTGCTAAGCTTAAAAGAAAGTCAATCCCAGAGCAGAGGGAGGATCTGACTACCACCAAGAAGAAGAGGTGGGAATGGAGCGTGTCCTTTGGACCCGGGATCCCTGTGCTGAGACCCTCTTAGACCCAGGAGATACAGAGAAAGAGCTGTAACACTGAAGATAGTGAGATGGCGAGAAGCAGTGGCAGAAAAATGGTGGCAGCAGAGGCAACAACCAGGATATCGGCAGCAGACTGGCAGGAGACAGCACAGTGAGCTTCCTGTCCCACAGAGTGAGAGAGCTGAGTGCCTTTGGGCCAAGGCTTACTGGCAGAGTGTGGTGCCTCAGGACAGTTACTGACAGAGCTAAAGGAGCTTTGTAATATTTGCTGGCACAGGACTGAGACCAAGGGCCAGAGAGAAGCATGTCTGCAGGCATGGCTGAGAAGAGCTTGTCTGGATCAAAGAACTGTATCCCGAGGGCTCCTCAACGTGAATTGTAACCTGTTACTTCCCTAATAAATCCCATGATCGTGAGTATTGCCTGTGAGTTCTGTGTGGCTATTTGCAACAAATCATCAAACTCAGCAGAGAAATAGAGAGTGTTGAGGGAGGGATGGCTGGTGACAGAATTGGTAAAAAGGTTGGAGGGTGGAGGCATGTCTGACCTCTGTCTCATAGGAATCAGCCTTGGGCTGTTGATCTTGATTCTCCTTCCTCCTTGTGAAGTTAGAGGAGGTCAGATGCCCCGCCCCACCATTCTTATACTTCTGGCCTAAATCAAAGTTGTCAAAATAGAATTAGCTTTGTTGAAATTTATTTTTTTGTAAGTATCAATTAATTGTTTAATTAAAGCAATATTAATTATTTAACTTTAAAAAGTAACATATGAAAGATATTCAAACAGGAAAATGGGTTCACAATGGAAAGCGAAGCTTCTCTCGCACTCCTGGTAAAGGCCACCACCACTGATGGCTTCCTTCATTAGACTGGGCTTTTCCACGTGCCAGGGCTACTCCGGAATTTCTTCGCAACATCAACGAAGACAGGCATTGCTCCACTTTTCCAGCCAGAAGCCTGAAGGCAGAGGGAGAATTGGAGCTTTTCCAAGCAGTTGAGAATCCATCAGAAGGCAGGAGGGAAGGCAGCTTCCTTAGGGGCCCTTCTGAGGACAGAGTACAGTTGCTCATGGGTCTCCAGGGACAGCAAAGCCTTGAGGTCAGGGGTCTGCTGAGAGAGACCTTTAACCCACTTCCGAGAGATCAACTGACCCTGTCAGAGAAGGACTTCTACAAATATTTATTGAGTGACGAATACAGACCAGAAATAGTTCTGGCTTTAGACTGTGGTTGGAATTAGGTGAATTAGGAAATGGAACTGGGAAAACACTGAATCTTACTTGTGTAAGAGAGCAAACGGGAGAGAACATTTACTGAGCACCTACTCTGTCATAAGCTGTTGGGCTATTTTGAAACTAATTTTTAAATACACAAGGAATGTAGGAATATATTTCCTTGTAGAAACTGAAAATTTTACAAAAGCCAAAAACGAAACCAGTCACTGTCAAGCTGACTCCAAGTCATGGCAACCTCATGTGTGTCGTGGTAGAACCATGCTCCATAGGGTTTTCAAAAGCTGAATTTTTGGAAGTAGATCTCCAGGCCTTTCTTTCGAAGTGCCTCTGGGTGGACTCAGACCTCCAACATTTGAATTAACAGCCTAGTGTGTTAACTATTTGCACCACCCAGGACTCCTGAAAACTTTACAGATAAGGCTAAATCCTCCTTTGATCTCCAGCTTCCATCTTGGTTTCCTCCCGTGTCCCCAGTGGTAACCCCAATTTTCAATTTGGTGTGAATCCTTCAAACTTTTTCTATCCATTTTTACACATATGTATTTTGTTTTATTTTTTAAGATTAATATTATTCTGCCACTTGATTTTTGTATTAACAGTATAGCTGGAAGATTCTTTTTAGGCGTGTACAGGTCTACGCATTCCTTACACATACGCCAAGGGCTCCCACATGACGTGTGGTGTTTCACTGAATACTCGTATCATCCTGAGAACTGGGTATTGCTCTTCTTGTTTTACAGATGAGCAAACGGAGGCTGAGAGAATGTGACTAAGCCACAGCTAGTGCCGAGTGGAGTAGGATTCAGATGTGCACTTGTCTCTCTCCAAGACTAGACCGCACCTGCCCTTTACCTCATCTGCCTGTGGTTTGTAGTCCAAGTTTCCTTTGGCTCATGCAAGTAATATCCTTGTCTGGGCCCTTTAAATGATCATGACACAAGCGACACGTTGGCCACCTCCATCACCCGTTAAAAATACCTCCACAGCAGGTGACAGATGAGCTGAAGGGGAACAGGGTTGGGCCAGCGCAAGAGGAGAGGGTGCGGCTCTCCACGATAGCTGATGAAGAGGATGCAGTGGGACTTCCAGAGACAGGTGGTGTCTGGCAGGGTTAGAACCAGATGGCTGTTGGCCTTGAATACAAACGTACAGAATGTGGACATTTTGCATGGATGGGAGGATGCCACGGGAAGCTTCAGAAGCATGGGGACCGTTAGTCTGTGCTTTCAGAAGAGAACTTCCTGCCAAGGACTGTTCACAGTATGGGGAACCTGTCAGCATTTATGAGGCACAGGAGGATAATGAGAATAAAAGTAATTGATGTTTTTGAGCAGTTGCTATGCACAAGGCACTGTTCCAAGCCAAAAAAAACCTCCATGGCTCCCTGAAGCCCAAGGGACAGAGTCTAAGCCCCTTCATCCGCTAAGAAAGGACTTCTAGGTATGGCTTCTGTTAACTTTTCCAGCCTCCTCTGGCCGGGCCCTGCCTCTTGGTCCATGTTCCAGAAAAAACAAACTTCTTACAGTTCCTTTTGTACCATGCACTTTTCTCCTCTGTGCCTTTGCTCACACAGTCCTTGCATGGAAGGCCCTCTCCTCAATCCAAACCCTCTTTGCCTGTTGTTGTTGTTACCTACCCTTGAGTCAGCTCCAACTCATGGTGACCCCACGTATAACAGAATGAAATGTTGCTCGGTCCCATGCCGTCTTCATGACCTTTGGTATGTTTGGGTCCTCTTTGCCTAGTTTAAGAAAATTCATTATTTGAGACTTGATACAAGAAAAACCCACAGCTAACATCATACTCATTGGAGAGAAACTGAGAGCTTTCCCATTAAGATCAGGAACAAGACAGGGATGACCACTCTCACCACTCCTATTCATCATTGTTCTGGAAGTCCTAATCGGAGCAATTAGGTTAGGAAAATAAACAAATAAAAAGCATCCAAATCAGGAAGGAAGAAGTAAAACTACCCCTTTTCGCAGATGACATGATTCTATATATAGAAAGCCCCAAAGAATCCACAAGAAAGCTATTAGAACTAATAAATGAATTCAGCAAAGCGGCAGGGTATAAGGTCAACACACAAAAATACCAGCCAAGTTTCTCTACATCAGCGGTGAGCAAGTGGAATAGACTTGATTCAAATGTCACCTCCTCTTGGTAGCCGTCTCTTACCCCAAGGCTGGATTAGATATCTCTTCTCTGGCCCACAATGCCTTATACATATCATTATCAAAGCATTTGCCGCTTCGTTCTAATTGTCATTTTATGCCTGCTTCCCACTCTTGAGTGTGAACTTCTTGAAGGGAGAGCCCGGTCTCACTCACCTATGTCTCCAGCATCCCAAATAAGGCCTCCACACCTGGTGGGTGCTGCATACCTGGTGGGTTCTGCATAAGTCTGTAGAGCACAGTGAGTCCCCGACTTACGAAGTATTTGAGTCAGGAGGAACCACACTTATGACTGTCCATTTTTTTACACGTTATAGTTAATAATATGTACTACATAGAATGTTGCAGCGCATAATTTGCTGATGTTAGCATTCTCGTGCCAACCACCCAAAACAAAGAACCAAACCAAATCCACTGCTGTTGGGTCGATTCCAACTTATAGTGACCCCAAAGGACAGAGAACTTCCCCACAGGATTTCCAAGGCTGTAATCTTTATGGAAGCAGACTGCCACATCTTTCTCCCTCAGAGCAGCTGGTGGGTTTGACCTGCTGACATTTTGGTCAGCAGCCGAGTTTTTAACCACTACAGGATCAAGGCTCCTTAAAGACAAATAAAGATCAGATTTATAAAGGTACTGATAATAAAAGGCAATAATAATGAAAACTGAAGAAAAAAAAAAAGAGGTATTCGACTTACGTCAGAACCGACTTACAACAGAGTCCTCAGAATGGAACCCCGTCTTAAGTTGGGGACTACCTGTACAATGCCTAAGAGTGAATGATTGAGTTTGTTGTCTTGTGTTGGGGGTTTCAGGTGATGATGGGAAGGAGAATGGATACAGAAGATGATAGTACTGGGAAGAGCAACCTAAGATCTCTTTAGTGAAATTTACCCAAATGGCAGTCATACTACCCAATGTATGGAGACTGTCTTGGTTATCTAGTGCTGCTATAACAGACATACCACAAGTGGATGGTTTCAACAAACAGAAATTTATTCTCTCACAGTCTAGGAGGCTAGAAGTCCAAATTCAGGGTGCCAGCTCCGGGGGAGCTCTTTCTCTCTCCGTTCTGGAGGAAGGTCCTTATCATCAATCTTCCCCTGGACTAGGAGTTTCTCAGCACAGGGACCCCATGTCCAAAGGACGTACTTTTCTCCTGTCACTACTTTCTTAATGGTATGAGGCCCCCTGTGTCTCTCTGATCCCTTCTCCCTTTTATATCTCAAAAGAGATTGATTTAAAACACAATCTAATCCTATAGATTGAGTACTGGCTCCTTAATGTAACTGCCTCTTATCCTACCTCATTAACATCATAGAGATAGGATTTACAACACATAGGAAAATCACATCAAATGACAAAATGGTGGATAATCATACAATACTGGGAATCATGGCCTAGGCAAGTTGACACATATTTTGGGGGGACATAATTCAATCCATGACAGAGGCTGAGTTGGGTCATATTTTCTCAAACCATCTCCCAGGTGAACTATTTCTCTTAACTCTGTTATAATGTTCCTCTTTCTCATCTCTTTCATCTGGTCTTTAAGGCTGCTGAAAGGGGATTCCCGCACAGGTTTTCATCTGAAATAAATTCCACCAAAGGCTGGCAGAGCCCCATGGCTTTAACTCCTTGATGACACCCCTGTTTCAAAAGGGCATCAAAACTCTCTACCCACTCTTGAAACCGGCAGGGATTTTCTGAAAAGAGGCACTGGGGAGTTCATTTTTTGAAGGCCTGTTCCCTTCTTCAAGACAACAGTTACAACTCTTCTCTTGAGTAGCATTTTGCTCAAAATTCCGGTTTTACCTCTCGTTACAAGTAGAATTAGGGGAAGTCCAAAGCTTTCACCCATTTCCTCTTACTTCCTGTTTCTTTGAACAAATTTAAGGAAAAACTCTCATTTCTTTTTTTCTTAATATAATTTAATGCTTATTCAATTACTCATGAAAGAATATTTTAAAACACAGAAAAGTGGAAAGTAAAAGAGTCCCATTACTAAAACATCATTATGTGAAGAGTGAGCTACTTGTATCAGGTGGACACTTGAGACTGTGTTGGCATCTCCTGTCTGGAGGGGAGATAGGAGGGTAGAGAGGGTTAGAAACTGGCAAAATTGTCACGAAAGGAGAAACTGGAAGGGCTGACTCATTAGGGAGAGAGTTAGTGGGAGTAAGGTGTATATAAGTTTATATGTGACAGACTGACTTGATTTGTAAACGTTCACTTAAAGCTCAATAAAAATTATTTTAAAAAATAATAAAAAAATAAAACATCATTATGTTTAGAGTTCTTCTAGCCTTTTCTCTATCTTTTTATTATGTAATATTATATACACACCAAACAAGTGTATTTAACATGTATGTGTAACTTAAAAATCGCCACAGATTTGTTGTACTATGTTGCTGTGATGCTGAAAGCTATGCCACCAGTATTTCAAATACCAGCAGGGTCACCCATGGTGGACAGGTTTCAGTAGAGCTTCCAGACTAAGACAGGCTAGGAATAAAGGCTTAGTGATCTTCTTCTGAAAATTAGCCAGGGAAACCCCTATGGAGCACAAAATATTATCCGAGACTTCAGCTTACTTACTTTTGACTCGTCCTCAGGAGAAATCGGTCACTGGTGAAGGACATCATGTTTGGTTGAGGGTCAGCAAAAATGAGGGAAACCTTCAATGAAATGGATTGACACAATGGCCACAACAATGAACTCAAGCACAGCATTATAAAGTTGACGTAGAATGTTTTGTTCTCTTATATGTGGGGTTATCATGAGTTGAAGCTGACTGACAGCAACTAACAGCAACAACATAATTTAAAGCATAGTAATAGAGAGAATACCCATGCACCTATCACTAACGCATTCTTTAAGAAATAAACTATCAGTAACAGTTTTGAAGCCCCTGTGTGCCACCTCCCTGATCATGTACCTCTTCCTCCCAACCCACCCAAAGATAACCACCATCTTGAGTTTTCTGTGAGCATTCCTCTGTTTTTCTTTATAGTTCGTATTGTGTCCCAAAACAATACAGTGTGTCTGATTTTTACATCATTGGAATGTACTATTTTGCAACTTGCCCTTTGCATGTATTATGTTTGCGAGATTCATCAATGGGTATGTGTGTAGGTATAGGTCATTCATTTTCATTATCGTATGGTAGTATGTTATAATGGTGGTGTAGTGGTTAAGAGCTCAGCTGCTAACCAAAAGATCGCCAATTCGAACCCACCAGTTGCTCCTTGGAAACACTATAGGGCAGTTCTAGTCTGTCCTATAGGGTTACTGTAAGTCGGAACTGACTCTGTGAGTTTGGTTTTGGTTTGGTTATACTGTGCTCCAATTTATTTATCTGTTCTCCTGATGATGGGCCAATGGGCATGGGGGTGGTTTCCAGAATTTTTAATAAATAAAAAAGCTATGACCATTCTCATACAGATATCCTGGTATACATGTGAACAGTTTTCTAATTATGAAATTAGAAAGGAATTGCCGGATCATAACATATGTGCGTGTTATTTTCTGAAGTGGCAGTACCAGTGTACACTACCTTCAGGAGTCGGTGGTCTTTCTAGAAGCTCCATATCCTGACAGTTAGTATTGATATTCTTTACATTTTCACCGGTTTGGTGGATGTGAAATTTACATTTTCACCAGTTTGGTGGGTGTAAAATGATATTTCATCATGGTTTTATTTTCCATTTGTATGAATAATATTGAGTTTGAGCATTTTGTCATGTATTCCTTGGTCATATTTGGTTCCTCTTATAAAACTATCTGTTTCAGTCTTTTGTCCATTTTTCTATTGGATTGTTTGTTTTTGTTTATGGATTTGTAGGCCTTCTTTATCTATTCTGGATATCAATCATTGGTTGATTATGTGTTAAAAGTATCTTCTTCAAATTTATGGCTTGTTATTTCATCTCTTGTGATTGTCTTTTAATGAATAGAAATTACTTTAATTTAGACAAATTTACCAGTCTTTTTCTTTGTGGTTGTACTTTATCTTGTGTTTATAACTTATCTTGTTTAAGAAATCTATCCGGAGATTATAAAAAAAATTCTTTTACATTTTCTTCTAACGATTTTAAGGATTTTCTTTTCACATTTAAGGCTTTGTCTACTTTGAATTTTTTTGTGTGTGCTAAGGGGTATTGTTTTTCCCATTCGGATAGCCAAGTGTTTGAATTTATTGAACCATTTTTTCCCCTATTGGTATTCAGGGCCTTCAGGTTTTCTAATAAGTGTGAATCCGTTTGGGGGCTCTTTACCCTGTTCCATTCATCTATTTGTCAATTTCATACTGTCTTAATTGTGGTTACTTTATAATAAATCCTGATGTCTAGTAGGCAATTCCCTGCCCAGAATTCTGCTTTGGGAGTGTCTTAGCCTTTCTTGGCTCTTTGCTCTTCCATATAAATTGCAGATTCAGTTTGGGAAGTTACCTGAAAAGCCGTGTTGGGCTTTTGATTAGAATAGTGTTGAATCTTTAGGGCAATTTGAGGAGAATTGCCTTTCTATCCATGAATATGGTATACATCACCATATATTTAGGTTTTCTTTAATGTCATTCAATAAAATTTTATAATCTTCTTGGAAAGGCCTTGACAATTTATCTTATGTACCTTATATTTGTTGTTGCTTTTGTAAATAGTATCTTATAAATAGTATAGGTTTTCTAAAATGTACTTGTAGTCATACTGTATATATGTGCTTTTTTCCATTTACATCACACATTACATAACCCTTTTCTAAGGGTCATTTAACATTTGTAGGCAGGATTGACTATTCCACTGTTATTGGACAGCTTGGATTTCTGGTTTTCATTTCATTCCAGTCTCATTAGATGTTGGTTTTACCCTAAGAACTTGCACTCTGGAGTCTGATGAGCTTGAGTGCAATCCCAGCTCTGTTCCTCACCTTAGGCCCTGTATGTAACCTCTCTGAATCTAATGTTTCTCATTTGTAAAGTGAAGAAAATGAAGATACCCCCCTCAAAGAGTAATCGTGAGGATTAAATGAAATAATGGATGTAAAAGGCCCAGCATGGAGGTTGGCACATGGTAAAAACTCAGTGAAAGTTAGTTTTTATTATTATTGCTCTAAGAACTCAATGAAAGTTATTATTATTATTACTCAACAGAAACTTTTACTTTACTTCTATATTTCAAGGTATTGATTGTGCCAGCTGAAATCAGCATTTGAAAAATTGGGAGAAAAAAAATCAAGATTTCTGTTTTCCGTTTCACCTTCTCTCTCACACACACACTATGCCTCCTCCTACCCTCCCTCTTGGTGTAGTGGTTAAGAGCTACAGCTGCTAACCAAAAGGTCGGTAGTTCAATTCCACCAGGTACTCCTTGGAAACCATATGAGGCAGTTCTATTCTGTCCTAGAGAGTTGCTATGAGTCAGAATTAACTCGACAGCAACGGGTTTGGGGTTTTTTTGGTTAACCTTCTTGGCCAGGGTTAAATCTAGGTAGTCAGTATTGAACAGAGGGCTCTCGGGCCTTCCAGTTGTCAGTAAAGTAGAGAGTAAGAAAGTGGAGAGGATACCAAAATGTGACACAATTTTTAAATAGATGTAGACTTATCTCATGGACTTCAAGATGCCCAACTTCAGATGGTCCTGAAGGCCCAAGGATGCCACCCCAGGCTGGCTCTTGAATCTGTTCTTTCCTCCCCACTCCCCAGCCACTGCTTGAATTCAGGCCTCGCGACTGCTCCTTGGTCTCCCTGCCTCCTAACTTTCCTGAACTTGCCACGTGGGTAAGCCTTCCCACATCTAAACTCTACCTCCCGATGGTGTCCCTCCTTATATAGAGCCTTTCATGGCTCTTCAGTGCTCTCTGGATGAAGTCTAGTTTCATTAGTATGCTTTTGAAAACCCTGCATGATCTGGCCACCACCTAGTTGCTATCACTGACCCAACTCCCACTCCATGTTTTACATATGTTATCCAATGATTAGTGATACAAAGTTGTGGGTAGAAATCATTCTTCCATTTTATAGCTGAGGACAATAAGGCTCAGAGAGGTGAAAGGACTCATTGGAGATCCCACAACTAGAAAGTATAGGTATAGGATTTGAATCCAAGTCACTAGCTAGCTCCCAGGCCAGCTTTATTTCCCTGTACCTTGGCTCTCTCAGAGCCCCTGAGTGGTGCAAATAGTTAACGCCCTCAGCTGCTAACCAAAAGATTGGCAATTTGAGTCCACCAAGAGGTGCCTTGGAAGAATGCCTGGCAATCTACTTCCGAAAAACCCTATGGAGCACAGTTCTGCTCTGACACACATGGGGTCACCATGAGTTGGAGCAGACTTGATGGCAACTGGTTTTGGTTTTATTATTACTTACAGAGTGCTAAGCACTTGTGGAGTAGTGGTTAAGCACTACGGCTGCTAACCAAGAGGTCGGCAGTTCGAATCTGCCAGGCGCTCCTTGGAAACTCTTTGGGGGCAGTTTCTACTCTGTCCTATAGGGTCACTATGAGTCAGAATCAACTCAATGGCAGTGGGTTTGGTTTTTCTTTGGTAAGCGTTTGTATGAGGGTAGTGGTGGTTCAGTGGTAGAATTTTTACCTTCCATCAGGGAGACCTGAGTTTGAGTCTCAGCCAATTCACCTCACGTGCAGACACCACCCGTCTGCCAGTGGAGGCTCCTGTGTTGCTATGATGCTGAATAGGTTTCAGCAGAGTTTCTAGACCAAGGCAAATTAGGAGAAAAGGCCTGGCGATCTACTTCTGAAAAGTCAGCCACTGAAAACCCTATGGAGCACAGTTCTACTCTGAACACATGCAATTGCCATGAGTTACAGTCAACTTGACAGCCACTACTGTTTTTGTTTTGGCTCTCTCACCAAAGGATAAAGCTCCCTTCTCCTCAACTGAATCTAGTTTAAAATGCAAATTGCCCAGGAAAAGGCAACACAAAGATCTAGCTCAGTCACACTGACTCTTATCCGTAGCTGGGAGTGAAGGTGAGTAAGAGTGTCTGAAATGATTCAGGAAGAGGGTAAAGGTTAAAGAGCAGCCTGAGGTAAATGAAAAAGTATGCTGAGTTGCCTAAGCCTGAGCCCTGGGGTAGGCTGGGCCAAGCCTGGGAGCAGGGAGTGGTGGCCGGCTAATGGGAGGGGCAGGGCGGGGAGAGTGGTGTGGTAAGGACTGAGGGTGATGTAAATCAGGGGATGGAGGAAGTGATTATGACCAGGAAATAAGCATGCTGAAACCACCCTCTGAGGACTGGCAGTTTCCCCAGCATCTATTGACATTTAGAAAATATTAATATTTTGTGCCACTCATTTGCCGGACCACTCAATTATTCCAATAATCTTGAAAAGTGATTATTACTATTTCTGTTTTACAGAGAAGGAAATGGAGGCTCAGAGGGCTAAGACAACTCGCTCAAGGTCCCTCAGCTAGGAAGTGGCAAAATCCGTACTGTGTACAGGTTGGCCTCATTGTGGTTCTACTGTGCACCACTCTACAGGTTTTGCATTCCTCCTAATGTGGCTGAATAATTCGAGGGCCACAGAAGGATCATGAAAGTATCCTATGTTCTGACCGCGGCAAAATAGTCCAACGATACTGAAGAATTTAGAGGAAAACAACACTGGTAATCCTACCATTGGGTGGATGCAGCCCTAACCACCCCACCCCTCCCCCCATTCTGGGCATTTCCAGTACGGTTGCGATGGAGTTAACTTCAACTCATGGCAACCGCATGTGTGTCAGAGTAGAACTGTGCTCCAGAAGGTTTCCAATGGCTGATTTTTCAGAAGCAGATCGCCAGGCCTTTCTTCCAAGGAACCTCTGGGTCAATTTGAACCTCCAACTTTTCAGTTACCAACTGAGCATGTGAATGATTTGCATCAAAGACCTGGGAATTCCCTGCCTAAATGTCCCCGATTAAAGCCTGCACATGCCTCTTTCTGAGTCCATCCTTTCAAGGGTAGACTTAGTTCAGAGGGATGATCAAGGGCCCACTTTTGGGTGTGATTTAGGAGATAATATGGAAGCCATTATTCCCTGTCCTATAATGTGACCCAGCTGAATCTGGACTCACAAAGACATATCAACTGGGCCCTGAGGTATAAAGGCAATAGGGAGGAAGATGTTTTAGGGAACTTTTCACATACACTAATCAAACAGAACACAAAAGACTTTTCACTCTTATCTTTTTCTATTAGCATTTAGTGAATAGATTTGTTGGACCAGTGAAGACCCTCCTGACTGACCCTACTGAAAACTGTACCAATGATTATTAAGAAAGACAATTCAAAATGTAGAATCATGGTGATTTGGCAGTTTTTAGCCAGTTTTTTAAAAAGGTGAAGCTTTCAGAGGTTTTGCCCATTTGTAGTGTTAATATATACTGATGATTCTGTAACCTTCCTGGCTCTGGCTGCATGCTTGTCCGTTTTCTCACTTTTGTCTATTCTGTAATATTCCTTGGACTTGGGCAGACAGGCTTGTCCATTTCCTACTTTTGCCTCTTTGAGTATACGCTGAATAAAACCTTTCCTTTTGCTTTACTAAACTTTGTGTTTTTTTTTTTTTCAATGTAGAACAGGTGTCAGGGGGTGGACAGAGCTTGGACTTGCCCACACACAGCTTCTGGGTCAAGGGCGGGGGGGAGGGGGCTAAGCTGTGGTTAGGGGCCTCCTTCTGCTCTCTTTTCTGGGCCCTGCAATATTAGGGACAGGTTTGGGTGGGGGTATAATTATTATTATTATTATTTTAATTGTAATGTACATCCATGGGAGAAATTCATTATCCCAAAGAGTGGGAAATGGCAAGCCAAGATCCCTGGCTCCTGCCCAGAGGTAATCACTCCGAAGAGTTTTAATAGCTCTTCTCCTTGGGTCACAGCAACGGCCTGGGGGAGTTCCAAGGGATAGAACTGTCCTGATATGACCATCAACCTAGTGTTTGATTTGCCAACTGCTCAGTTCTCTTAACTTCCGTCTTGCCCAGTGGGGAATGCCAGGATGAACAAGGAGAAAACAGGAAGCCAGAATGCTTGGAGAGCTGAGAAGAGAATTTGATAGGTGGGAGGGAGAGCCAGGAATGAGGTGGAGAGAGGGACTTGGGGAAAACAGCAGGGCCAGTTAAATAAATGGTGTTTTCCAAGGCTGGATGAACCCTGTGCAATATAATGCTCTCCTTGGCCTCCGCGGGGAATCTGCAGTAAACTATACGGGACTGAGACTTCCGTTTCTGGCAATATGGTGGACCAGATCCTGCATACTCTTTGATATGTATATTTCACAAGAAAGAAAATTTAAAACAAAACCCCCTGACATTTGGCAATGAGGAGATGGTCAGGCTATACTGAAAGGAGCAGGGCAGCTCCAGGGGCCACCTCCATTTGTATAACATATCCATCCAGTTTTCTCTCCTTCCTCCCTCGCTGCCTTCTTTCCCCCCTCCTTCCTTCCCTTCTTTCTATTAGCTAGCGAGATGGAAAAATAACAACAACAGTTGCCACTGAGTTGATTCTGACTCATGGTGAACCCATTAGTGTCAAAGTAGAACCATGCTCCATGGAGTTTTCAATGGCTAATTTTCTGGAGGTGGATTGCCAGGTCCTTCTTCTGAGGCGAACCTGGATGGACTTGACACTCCAACCTTTTTTTAGCAGCTAAATGGTTAACTATGTGCACCACTCAGGGACTCCTATCCATCATCCAGTCACTTTTTATGCACAAAATGGATTATGCCGTTCTGCAACCTAATTTTTATATTCAATACTAGTGTTTGACGGCTAAGTCAGCCCACGGATATCTATCACATTTGATTTAAAAGCTGCATGTGTTAGGAGATATATTCTTTGTGTGTGTGCCCTTTAGGTGAAGGTTTATAGAGCACATTAGTTTATAGAGCACATTAGTTTTCCAATAGTTTATACACAAATTGTTCCCTGACATTGGTTGCAATACTCACAATGTATCAGCACTCTCCCCATGACCAGCCTGAGTTCCCCACTTCCATTTGTCCGGTTTTCCCGCCCCTTCTTGCCTTCTCATCTTTGCTTTTGGACGTATGTTGTCCTTTTGTCTCGTGTGGATGAATGTTCTAAGGAGCACTTTCCTCACATGTATTATTGTTTATTTATAGGCCTGGCTGAAAGGTGATCTCCAAGAACAGCTTCAGCTCCAAGTTAGAGGGTGACTAAGGGCCATTGTCTCGAGGGTTCCTCCAGTCTCTCTCAGACCAGTTAAATCTGGGTTTTTTTGTGAGAATTTTTTTTCTACTTTTTTTTCCCCCTACTCTAACCAGGACCTTCTACTATGATCCTGGTCAGAGTGATCAGTACTGGTAGCCAGGCACCATCTAGTTTTTCGGGTCTCAGGCTGGTGGAGGCTGGGGTTCCTATGGTCCATTAGTCCTTTGCACTAATTGTTTCCTTATGTCTTCGGTTTTCTTCACTCTCCTTTGCTCTGGATGGAAAGAAACCAATGGTGGTATCTTAGATGGCTGCTTGTAAACTTTTAAGACCCCAGATGCTATTCATCAAAGTTGGACACAGAATGTTTTCTTTATGAGCTATATTCTGGCAATTGACCTAGATGTCCCCCAAGACTATGGTCCTTAGCCTTCAAGCCCAGTAACTCAGGCCTATGAGGTGTTTGGTTATGTCTAGGCTGTTCCCATGCCTGTACACACTGCGTGAATATACATGCAACACATACAAATATGTATGTAGAAATGTTCACAGCCAAACCTGTATACGCACATGGGTGAACTCCCATACACCCTCCCACACCTATTCAGCATACACACCTACCTATGTATCCACTCATAAATTATTGTTTGTTGTTACTATTATTGCAGGATTATGTATGTTACAGTATTTATCTTCGTTGCCTTTTATTCTTACATACCTCTCAGTATATTTCTTTGCCTTGGTCGTGTTGGGCTGACTTGCCTCATATTGTGTATTGTCTTTCCCTTCACCAAAGTTAACACGTTATCTCACTCTCTAGTTGGTGATTTTCCCTTCCTCCCCCTTTCATCCCTGGTGGTCACCAAAGAAGGTTTCTTTCTGTGTGTAAACCTTTTCTTGTCTATTTATAATAGCAGTCTCATACAATATTTGTCCTTTTGTGACTGACTTATTTTGCTCAGCATAATGTCCTCCCAATTCACCCATGTTGTAAGATGTTTGGGGGATTCATCATTATTCTTTATCATTGCGTAGTATTCCAGTGTGTGTACGTACCACAGTTTGTTTAGTCATCCATTCGTTGATGGACACTTAGGTTGTTTCCATCTTTTTGCTATGTGAATAATGCTGAAGTTAACATGGTGTGCATGTCTATTCTTGTCACTGCTCTTATACCTCTAGGATATGTACCTAGGAGTGGAATTGCTGGTTCACCAGATATTTGTATTTCTAGCTTTTTGAGGAAGTGCCATATTATTTTCTAATGGCATTCCGTTAAAAAAAAAAAAATTTTTTTTTTTTTTTAGACAGATACAAATCAGAATGACAATGAGGTACCATCTCACTCTGACAGTAATGGCACTGATCAAAAAAAACAGAAAACAACAAATACTGGTGACGTCATGGGGAGATTGGAACTCTTATACGCTGCTGGTGGGGATGTAAAATGGTACAACCACTATGGAAAACAGTATGACGCTTTCTTAAAGAGCTAGAAATAGAAATGGGAGCCCTGGTGGCACAGTGGTTAAGAGCTCAGCTGCTGTTGGTTTTGTATATATACCCTTAATTATGGTGAGGAATTTCCCTTCTATTCCTGTTTAGCTGAGAGTGTTTTTTAATCAGTAATGAATGTTGGACTTATCAAATGCCTTTTCTGCATTGATTGAGATGATCATGTGATCCTTGTTCTTGGTTTTATTTACATGGTGGATTACATTGCTTGATTTTTCTAAAGTTGAACCATCTTTGCATAACTGGTATGAATCTCACTTGATCATGATTTTTTTTTATTATTATTCTATTGTATCCTATTGGCTAGAATTTTGTTGAGGATTTTAGCATCTATATTCATGAGGGATATTGGTCTATAACTTTCTGTTTTTGCCTGATCTGGAATCAGGGTTATGCTGGCTTCATAAAATGAATTCAGGAGTATCCCTTCCTTTTCTATGTTCTAGAAAAGCTTGAATAGTATTGGTGTCAACTCTTCCCTGAATGTTTGGTAGAATTTTCCAGTGAAGCTATCTGGGCCAGGGTTTTTGTTGTTGGGAGGTTTCTTGTTTTTGTTTTTTTATGACCTCTTCAAATTCTTCTTTTGTAATGGGTCTGTTCAGATTTTCTACCTTAGTTTTTTTAGTTTGGGTAGGTAGTGTGTTTCTAGAAATTTGTCCATTTCTTCTAGGTTTTCAAATTTGTTGGAGTACAGTTCACAGTATTCTGTTATGATCCTTTTTACTTCAGTTGGTTCTGTTATAACATCACCCCTCTCATGTCTTATTTGAGTTATTTGCATCTTCTCCTTCTTTTCTTTTGTCAATTTGGCCAGTGGTTTGCTGATTTTATTAATCTTTTCAAAGAACCAGCTTCTAGTCTTGATTCTTTTTCTGTTATCTGATTCATTTATTTCTGTTTTAATCTCATGGCTGTGGGCTTCCTTTGCTGTTCTTTTTCTATTTGTTCGAGTTGTAGGATTAAGGTATAGATTTTGGCCCTCTGTTCTTTTTTGACGTGTGTGTTTATTGCTAAATATTGACCTCTGAGCATTGCTTTTCCTACCTCAGGAAGGTTTTTTATTTTTTTTAACTTACTTTTTTTTTTAATTGTACTTTAGATGAAGGTTTACACAACAACCTAGTTTCTCATTAAACAGTTAGTGCACATACTGTTTTATAACATTGGTTAACAACCCCACGACATGTCAACACTCTCCCTTCTCGACCTTGGGTTTCCTATTACTAGCTTTCCTTTTCCCTCCTGCCTTCTAGTCCTTGCCCATGGGCTGTTGTGCTCCTTTAATCTCATTTTGTTTTATGGGCATGTCTAATCTTCGGCTGAGTATGTCACAAATGTTTTGGTATGTTGTTTTCATTCTCATTTGATTTTAAGAATTTTTTATTTCACTTTTAATTTCTTCTATTACTCAAATGTTTTTTAAGCAAGGTGTTGTTCAGTTTCCATGTATTTGATTTTTTTCCTTATTCTTCCAGTTATTGATTTTTAATTTTATAGTGTGATCTGAGAAGATGCTTTTCATTATTTTGATATTCTTGAATTTATTGAGACTTGCTTTGTGACCTAGAATATGGTCTATTCTGGAGAATGATCCATGTGTGTTGAAGAAGAATGTGTTCTGTGCTGCTGTTGGGTGAAGTGTTCTGTGTATGTCAATGAGGCCAAGTTGCTTGATTGTGATATTTAGATCTTCTGTATCTTTGTTGAGTTTATTTCTAGTTTTTCTCTTCTTCCTTGAAAGTGGTATGTTAAAGACTCCTACTGTTACTGCAGAATAGTCTATTTCTCTTTTCAATACTATCAGAGTTTGTTTTATGTATTTTGGAACTCTCTCATTGGGTGCGTAAATATCTGTTTTGCTTATGTCCTCTTGTTACCAATTGCCAATCTGACACAAAGGGTCCTTGTCTTTTCTCGAGTAAGAATACATGCGAAAGACAAACGTTATCTTCAGCAAGCTTTATTTTGCTTGAGTCAAGCAAAAGGAGTCAGCGGGGATCTAAGCCTCCCCAAAAGACTAACTTGAGGGAAGCAAGGCTAGGGCTTATATGGGTTCAGTGGAGACAATAGAGTAATGGGCTTCTTCATTTAGCGGGCTTCTTTCAAGGGTGGGTACTTCTCAGAATGGCAGTGGTGTGTGTAAATTAGGTTGCACACATACCTGGAATCTAAGATGGAACCCACTGATATTCAAGATGGAGTCCTCTTGGCAGCCCTTGGCATCACTTATTATGGGATATAGCACAAGTGCACTTTATCTTCGACACTACATCACCATCTTCGGAGGGCTAAGGAAGGTCAAACAGCAGTCACGCTCTGCTCCTCTGGGCATACAAAGCCTGCAAAGGAGGAGGGGACAAGAAAGACACTAAGAAGGAGATAGTAATTCACAGGCTGCCCCAACCCTATCTCATGTTGACAGGGTGGGTTCCTGTTTACCCAACTTCTAGATGGTAATCTTTTAAAAGCTCTTTTGTTCAGCCACCAGGCACAGTTAACCCTATCCGTCTCACTCTTACGGATTTGTTACCAATTGTCAATCTGACACAAAGGGTCCTTGTCTTTTCCCAAGTAAGAATACACCTGAAAGACAAACTTTATCTTCAGCAAGCTTTATTTTGCTTGATTCAAGCCAAAGGAGTCAGCAGGGATCTAAGCCTCTCCCAAAAACTGACTCTAAAAGGGAAGCAAGGCTAGGGCTTATATGGGTTTGGTGGGAACAACAGAGTAATGAATATTTACTGGGCTTCTTTCAAGGGGCTAGTATTTCTCAGAATGCAGGTGCATGTTAATTACATTGGTTGCTCGTGCATCTGGAATCCAAGGTGATATTCAAGATGGAGTCCTCTCAGCAGCCCTTGGCATCACTTATTATGGGATTAGCACAAGCACACTGATCTTTGGCACTACATCACCATCTTTGGAGGGCTAAGGAAGGTTAAACAGTGGTCACACTTTGCTCTTCTGTGCATGGGGGAGCCTATAAAGGGGGAAGGGACTAGAAAAACAGTAGGAATGAGATAGCAATTCAAGGGTTGTTTCAGCCTTATCTCATGTTGACAGGGTGTGGTTCCTGTTTACCCAGCTTCTAGATGGTAATCTTTTAATAGCTCTTTTGTTCTGCCAGCACAGTTAACCCTATCTGTCTCAGATTGACCATTTAATCATTATATGGTACCCTTCCTTGATTCTTATGTTGGATTTTACGTTAAAGTCTATTTTATCAGAGATTAATATTGCCACTCCTGCTCTTTTTTGGTTACTGTTTGCTTGGTGTATTTTTTTCCATCCTTTGATTTTTAGTTTACTTTGTGTCTCTTGTAGGCAACAAATTGAAGGCTCATGCGTTTTTATTTATTCTGTTATTCTCTGTCTCTTGACTTGTACGTTTAATCCATTTACATCCAGTGGGATTATTGATAGGTATGAATTTACTGCTGTCATTTTGTTGTACTTTTTTGTGGTATTGACAGTTTCTTTGTTTCGCTTACTCTTAAGTGAGTTCTTTTTGTTTATGGATTTTCTTTTCATTTCCTTCATTGTTGTTGATGTTGTGTTTATTGAGTCTTTATGGTTTTCTTCTTTTTTATTTTGGTGAGTAGGTTTATTAGTTTTCTTTGTGATCACCCTGAAATTTACCTCCGTCTTCCTAAGTTTAAAACAGTCTGTTCTCTGCCCTGACAGGGAGCACAACAGAGAATCCCTGAGGGAGCAGGAGATCAGTGGGATGCAGACCCCAAATTCTCACAAAAAGACCATGCTTAATGGTCTGACTGAGACTAGAGGAATCCCGGCGGTCATGGTCCCCAAACCTTCTGTTGGCCCAGGGCAGGAACCATTCTCGAAGACAACTCATGAGACATGAAAGGGACTGGACAGTGGGTAGGAGAGAGATGCTGATGAAGAGTGAGCTATTTGTATCAGGTGGACACTGAAGACTGTGTTGGCATCTCCTGTCTGGAGGGGGGATGGGAGGATAGAGAGAGTTGGAAGCTGGCAAAATTGTCACGAAAGGAGAGACTGGAAGGGCTGACTCATTAGGGGGAGAGCAAGTGGGAGTACGGAGTAAGATGTATATAAACTTATATGTGACAGTCTGACTTGATTTGTAAACATTCACTTGAAGCTCAATAAAAGTTAATAAAAAAAAAAAAACAGTCTGTTCTATCTTGATATCACCTTGACTTCCTTTCCATATAGAAGTTCTGTAGCTATACCATTTATTACCCTCTTTTTTCTCTGGTCTTTGCTATAGAGGAACAATATGGTGTGTCTGACTAATGTGCCATCTTGGCTCCTCCTAGGAGACATATTCTAGGAGGTTGAAGTGCTCTCTTCATGTACACATGTCTGCATCCATAAAGCCCTGACATCTGCCCATTCAACTTTTTTAAAAGTGCATTTATTGGATTCTTGCAGTAGCCTTCTGCCTGGCCTTCTTTCTCCTCCTATGAGACTATATTCTCAGTACAGCAGCTGGAGTGATTTTTCTCTCTCCCCTGCTCAAAACCCTCCAGCGGCCCCCACCTTCTTGGGCTAATAGGCCAAGGCCCTACAATGGCCCCCATGCCCTACATGATCAGGCCTGGTTAGCTCCCTAACTCCACCCATCTCCTCTGTCACTCACACTACTCCAGCCACTCTAACTTCTTGGCTGCTCATCAGATAAGCCAGCCATGTTCCACCTAAGGGCCTGGGCACTCGCTTTTCTCTGTGCCTACAACTTTTCCCGCAATACCAGCAGGGCTTGCTTCCTCATATTCCTGGGCTTTTTATTCCAATGTCAAGTTCTCACTGAGGGCTTCTCTCGTTGTTGTAGTGTGCTGTTGAGACAATTCTGACTCATAGCGATCCTATAGGACAGAGTAGAACCGCCCCATGGTGTTTCCTAGGCTATAATCTTTACCGGAGTAGATTGCCAGATCTTTTTTCCCATAAAGCGGCTGGGGGGTTCACACTGCGACCTTTTGGTTAGCAGCCGAGCACTTAACCACTGTGCCACCAGGGCTCCTTAAGGCTTCCCTGGTTGCCGTATTTAAAATCGAAACCCCTGTCCACCGCAAGCTCTCTCTGCCTGCCTTTCCTGCTTTATGCTTTCAGCATCACTTATTACCTTCTGACATATTGTGTATTTTATGTATTTATTTGTTTACTGTCTGCCTGTCCCCACTACCCTCCATGAGGGTAGACATTTTTGTCTGCCCTATTATCCCTGGAACCTAGAAAAAGTGAGCATCAGGGATGTTTACTAAATATTTGCTGAATTAAATAGATTATAGAAGCTGATTTCTGTGGCTATGTTTCATCTTTACTTGTTGAAGAGAGAGAAACATTCTGACCATTAAAATATCTACTTTTGACTTTTCCTATTCAAGGTTGAATTGTTCTCTCTTATCTTCATTTTCCCAAGCTTCTTTTGCATTTTATAATATTTTATAATGACTCAAAATGAGAAGAAACAGCTGCAAACATCCATTAATAATTGGAACATGGACTGCATGTAGTATGAATCTAGGAAAATTGGAAATTGTCAAAAATGAAATGGAATGCATAAACATCAATACCCTAGGCATTACTGAGCTGAAATATAGACTAGTATTGGCTATTTTGAATTGGATAATCATGTGGTCTACTATGCTGGGAACGACAAACTGAAGACGAATGTTGTTGCATACTTCGTCAAAAAGAACATTTCAAGATCTATCCTGAAGTATAATGCAGTCAGTGATAGGATAATATCCATATGCCTATAAGGACGACCAGTTAATACGATTATTATTCAAATTTACACACCAACCAACCACTAAGGCCAAAGACGAAGAAATTGAAGATTTTTTAACAACTTCTGCAATCTGAAATTAATAATACATGCAATCAAGATGCATTGATAATTACTGGTGATTGGAATGCAAAAGTTGGATACAAAGAAGAAGGATTGGTAGCTGGAAAACATGGCCTTGGTGATAGAAACCATGCCAGAGATAGCATGATAGAATTTTGTAAGACCAACTACTTCTTCATTGCAAATACCATTTTTCAACAACATAAACAGTGACTATACATGTGACCTTGCCAGATGGAATACATAGGAATCAAATTGGCTACATTGAAAGTTACGATGGAAAAGGTCAATATCATCAGTGAGAACAAGGCCAGGGGCTGACTGTGGAACAGACCATCAATGGCTCATAAGCAACTTCAAGTTGAAGCTGAAGAATATTAGAACAAGTCCATGAGAGCTAAAGTAAGACCTTGAGTATATCTCACCTGAATTTGGAGACAATCTCAAGAGTAGATTTGATGCATTGAACACCTAATGACCAAAGACCAGACAAATTGTGGAATGACATCAAGGATATCATACATAAAGAAAGCAAGATGTCATTAAAAAGAAAGGAAAGAAAGAAAAGACCAAAATGGATATCAAGAAACTTCAGCTCTTGAACATCGAGTAGCTAAAGCGAACAGAAGAAATGATGAACTAAAAGAACTGAATATACGATTTCAAAGGGCAGCTGGAGAAAACAAAATAAAGTATTATATGTGCAAAGACCCGGAGATGGAGAATAGAAGGAAAGAACATGCTTGGCATTTCTGAAGCTGAAGGAACTGAAGAAAAAATTCAAGCCTTGAGTTGCAATATTGAAGAATTCTACACGAAAAATATTGAATGATGCAGAAAGCATCAAAAGAAGATGCAAGGAACACACAGAATTACTGTACCAAAAAGAACTGGTCAACATTTAACCATTTCAGGAGGTGGCATAGGATCAAGAACTGATGGTACTGGAGGAAGAAGTCCAAGCTGCACTGAAGACATTGGCGATAAACAGGGCTCCAGGAACTGACAGAATACCCACTGATACGTTTCAACAAACGGGTGCAGTGCTCAAAGTGCTCACTTGTCTATATCAAGAAATTTGAAAGACAGCCGCCTGGCCAACCAACTGAAAGAGATCCATATTTACGTCTATTCCAAAGAAAAGTGATCAAACTGAATGCAGAAATTATCAAACAATGTCATTAATATCACACACAAATAGAATTTTGCTGAGGATCATTCAAAAGCAGTTGCAGTAGTACAGGGAGAGAGAACTGCCAGAAATTCAAGCCGGATTCAGAAGAAGACGTGGAATGAGGGCTATAAATGCTGATATCAGATGGATCCTGGCTGAAAGCAGAGAATACTACAAACATGTCTACCTGTGTTTTATTAGCTATGCAAAGGCATTTGACTTTGTGGATCATAACAAATTACGGATAACATTGCGAAGAACGAGAATTCTAGAACACTTAATTGTGCTCATGAGGAATCTGTACGTAGACCAAAAGGCAGTCACTTGAACAGAACAAGGGGACATTGTGTGGTTTAAAGTCAGGAGAAGTATGCGTCAGGGTTGTATCCTCCCACCATACTTATTCAATCTGTATGCTGAGCAAATAATCTGAGAAACTGGACTATGGGAAGAAGAACGGGGCATCAGGATTGGAGGAAGACTCATTAACAACCTTCGATATGCAGGTGACACAACCTTGCTTGCTGAAAGTGAAGAGAACTTGAAGCACTTACTGATGAAGATCAAAGACCACAGCCTTCAGTATGGATTACCCTTAAACATAAAGAAAACAAAAATCCTCACAACTGGACCAATAAGCAATATCAGGACAAACGGAGAAAAGATTGAAGGTGTCAAGGATTTCATTTTACTTGGGTCCACAATCAAAGCCCGTGGGAGCAGCAATCAAGAAATCAAATGAGCCAAGCACTGCATTGTTCAAATCTGCAGCGAAAGACTACTTTAAAGTGTTAGAAAGCAAAGATGTCACCTTGAGGAATAAGGTAAGCCTCACCCAAGCCATGGTATTTTCATTCATCTCATATGCACGCTAAAGCTGGTCAATGAATGAGGAAGACCAAAAAAGAATTGATTTCTTTGAATTACGGTGTTGGTGAATATTATTAAATATACCATGTATTGCCAGAAGAATGCACGAATCTGTCTGGAAAAAGTACAGCCAGAAACTTCCTTAGAAGCAAGGATAGCAATATTTTGCCTCACTTATTTTGGGCATGTTATCAGGAGGGACTAGTTCCTGGAGAAGGACGCTGTGCCTGTAAAGTAAAGGGTCAGCAAAAAAGAGGAAGACCCTCAACGAGGTGGATTGATACAGTGGCTGCAACAATGGGCTCAAGCATAACAACTGTTATGAAGATGGCACAGGACCAGACAGTTCTGCTGTACACAGGGTCGCTATGAGTCAGAACTGACCTGATGGCACCTAACAACAACAAATACTTAAAGAAGTTTATAGTTGATATGTATACTATCTCACAGATCCCCCAAATAACTTAATAAAGAAAGAAATTATTATTGTCGAATGCTATAGTGTTACTTGGAGTCCCTGGTTGATACAAATGTTTAATGCACTCAGCTGCTAATTGAAGGATTGGAGGTTTGAGTGCCTTGGAAGAAAGTCTTGTCAATCTTCTTCCGAAAGATCAGCCATTGAAAACCCTCTGCGGTACAGTTCTACTCTCTGATGCACATGGGGTCACCATGAGTTTATTGGTTGGTTATATTGTCACTCTCCACTGAAAACCCTCCAATGGGGGTTCCCAATGTACTTAGACTAAAAACCAGGTCCCTTACCAAGGCCAGACAAGCCCACTTGCACCATTCCCCTCATCCCCAACAGTGTTCCACCTATCTGGTCTCCTTTCATGTCCTTAGGGCCTTTGTACTTACTGTATCCTCTACCTGGAGCACCATCCCTGGATCTTCAAAAGTCTGGTTCTTTCTCATTGTTCAGGTCTCTGATCAGGCATCGTCCCCCCACCCCCTACCAGAGGCCTTCCCTGACCACCCATCAGTCCCTCTGTATCATAACATCATGCTGGTTTTTTCCTTTTTATCCAATCTCCCATTAACATGTTTATTTACCTGCTTACTTGTTTATTGTCTCTCTCCTACTCTAGCTCTGGGCTCATAAATGTTTAACAACCAGCTTTGGCAGGCAGGGCTGGAGGGAACTGATTTTTGGTGTTAGCCAATTTCTGTTGAGTAAATATGCCTACCACAGCTGATTTCAAACTACCGACATGATAGCAAACATCTTGCAAAATCCATGGTAACTGAACAATCTGCTCTGTTGAGTTGGTGCAAGATGGCTCCAGCTTCCCCCACTAGAATGTAGATTCCATTGAAGGCAAGAGTCTTGACTTTCTTCTTCACTGTAGTATCTCCAGTGTCTGTAACAGTTCTGAGCCCAAAATTATCACTGAATAAATATTTGTTGAATGAATTAAACTCTTTAACTCACTTTGAAGACCTTTCATAAATTGGCCCTTTTGACCACCCTAGTCTTATAGCTGGCCCCCTAACACCTTATGGTGAACCCTCAGTGATATCCAGGTCCCCGAAAGGCCACATGTCCTCTTATGTGTCTCTACCCAGAGAACCCTAACCCTGCCTGAGTTCTACTAGCCTTTCGGACTCAGCCTGACTTCTACAGGCAGTGTTTCTGTCACCCCACTGGATTACATGGCCTCTGGCTCCCCCAGCCCCTTGTGCTACCCTCTCACTGGCCTGTCATCTCTCACCACAGAGACCTTCTTCCTTCCCTGCCTCCCTGGGGCTCCTGGAGGGAAGCCATGTCTAATTTATCTTCCTGACCCAAGTAGCTGGCACAAAGCAGGGCTCACATAAGGGCATTGAGTGAGTGGATGAGTGGCCAAATGGCAATTTCCCGGGAAAAACTCACCTACGGCATGATTTGGTCAAAGGCTGCTCCTGCCCTGATCCAATCATGAAAGAATGGAGAAACAGATGAGCAATTAAATGCCTGAGTCCCGAGTAATGATGATTAAGGAATGCTGGGAAAGGACATTATTACAAGGCTCTGAAAGCATTTGAAAGCTCACAGTTGGGGAGAGTGGTGTGGCAGTGGAGCCTGATTGTTATCAGAAGGGAGTGGGGTGCCAGGCCCCTCATTACTGCCTTGTTAGGTCATCACAAGCCAAGAGTAAGGCGAGGTGTGGTTTGAGCCCCACCTGAGCTCAGAAAGAAGATCCCCTTTTGAGAGGCAAAGTGACCTAAAGGATGAGAGGACCATGGGAAGATCTGGGGAAAGGGGCCCCAGTGGGGGGCTCTGCTGATAGTTTTCACAGCAGGAGACTGTGAAATCAGCTATTATTGTGGATTGATCTTCATCTCCCCTTAATCCTGTCCATTTTGGCTTCATGTATTTTGAAACTTTCTTATTAGGTAAGAACACTTTAAAATTGTTATATTTTCTTGATGAATTGATCCTTTTATCTTTATGAAAATACTTTACCTCTGGTAATACACTTTGTCTTGAAGTCTAGTTCGTCTGGTATTAACAAACCCACATCAGACTGCTGTGGTTAATGTTCGTCTAAAATAAATTTCCCTTTTAAACTACCCATATTCTTATGTTTAATTTTGTCTTTTTTAAGCCATCATTGTTTGAGCTCACTTTTTAAAAAATCCGATATGACAAGACCTGCTTTTTATTTGGAGTATTTATTAATTTAACCATTGATGTGGTTGGGCTTGAGTCTATCATCTTCTTAATGTTTATTGTATTTAAAATAAAGATTTTTATTTAATTTAAAATAATATTTGTCTCAGAAAGTGATTGAGAGGATTCAGAGCGATAATACTGGCATAGTGCTTGGCACAGGACTTGCTGTTAGGTGCTGTCAAGAGTTCCGACTCATAGTGACCCTATAGTGCAGCCGAGTGAAACACTGGGCGGTCCTATGCCATCCTCACAGTTGTTATAACCGGAGTTGGCCTATAGTAAAAAAAAAACAAACCAGTTGCCAGGGAGTCGATTCCAACTCATGGTGACCCCATGTGTATCAGAGTATTACTGTGCTCCATAGGGTCTTCAATGGCTAAGTTTTCAGAAGCAGATCACCAGACCTTTCTTCTGAGGCATCTCTGGGTAGACTGGAACCGCTAACCTATCAGTAACCAGCCAATCTCGTTAACTGTACCTCCAGGGATTCCTGGCATACAGTAAAACCAAAAAAACCAAACCCAGTGCCGTCGAGTGGATTCTGACTCATAGCGACCCTATAGGACAGAGTAGAACTGCCCCATAGAGTTTCTAAGGAGCGCCTGGTGGATTCAAACTGCCGTCCCTTTGGTTAGCAGCCGTAGCACTTAACCACACAGGAGAAGCTGTTAGTGTGTATTTGTTCCCCAGGATGTCAGGTCCCTGTTATGTCCCCAGCAACTAGAAACACACAGTGAGCACTCAATATACGCTTGTTGAACCCACGAGTGAATCTCAAACCCCAGCGCCCTCTGAATCCTCACAAATTACATCACTATCTTCTGGTAACAGACTCAGGAAGACAGCTCAAAGCCCCTAGCACTGGGTTCCCACCGCTCAGTGCTGCAATCTGCCCATTTCCCTGCTTACCCCGCGCAGTCCTGCCAGGGAGTGACCACACAGGGTATGACTGGATGACTCGGCCAGTGGCTGAGCACTTCTCTAAACGCACCCCAGGAGGGTGGAATCCCCAGGGCCTAGCTCAGGAAGAGCAGATGACTTGGACCCCAGCGTAGTCCACCTTCCCGTTAGCTGAGCGCTGGTCAGTAGGCCGGCCGGACCTAAAGGTTCTGTTTGGGAAGGGAACAGAATGTGCCTCTTCAAGGGGAGGGACATTGCACAGGCTCCCATCAAGCAGGAAGTGAGCTCTGGTCTGCCCCACACCACAATCTCTTGGTTTGAAGCTCACTTCTCTCCTTCCGTTGAGCCTGCTGTCATCCTGGGAAGCAATGGGCTCACTGAGACGAGTCTTGGGAAAACCAGCTAACACCTAGGAGTCAAGTTTGTGGATGATCCCATAGTAATAATGGCCCACTTTTAGTGAGCACTTACTCTGTGCCAGATCCTGTGCTAAAAAGTGAACATTATTTCATTTACTCTAAAGAGGCGCCCAACTCTTCCCCAAATACTCTGTACTTTGATGTAGTTGAGCCTTTGCGTAGGCTGTTCCTCAGCTTAAAATGCCCTTCCTTGGTTTATTGACCTAGCAAACTGCTCATCCGTCAGCACTCAGCTCCTTTGTCACCTCCTCTCAGAAGCCTTCCCCAGCTTGTCCCACGTGGGGCCCCGCAGCCACCGTTTAGGTTTGTGTGTCGGTCTCCCCCTGAGCTGCGGCCCCTCCAAAGATGCCAGCTGTGCCATATCCACCTCCTTATTCTGATGTCTACCTCCATGGCCAGCACACAGTAAAGAAAACCAGCTGCCACCAAGTCAGTTCTGACTCACATCAACCCCATGTGTGTCAGAGTAAACAGTGCTCCACAAGGCTTTCGGTGGCTGATTCTTCAGAAGTAGATTGCTAGGCCTTTCTTCCGAGGCACCTCTGGGTGGACTTGAACCTCTAACTTTTTAGTTAGCAGTGAAAATGTTAGCCATTTATGCTACCAGCTTATAGTAGAGGCACTGTAAATATTGCATTCTCCCTTCTCAATTCCTTGGCAATTCATCTCTATCTTTTATGTACTCCTCACCCCTTTTGTCTTTATATCATATATTTTTTTATCTTCATTTAAAGAAGACTGTCCCATTATAAATGTTTATAAATGTAAGTTGCATGATAACTATTAAGGGCACCAGACAGGAGACGCTCAATTATCTGCCTGTACGATCCATGGCTATCCTCAGCAAGAATCATCAAAATATCTATAGGAGAGGATGCAGTCCGAACATGGAAGAGGCTGGGCTGGAGCTAACGTTTTCTGAGCACCTGTATGTGTCAGGCATTGTGCTTCACCTACTTCCCACCATAATCCTGTGGTTGTTGTTAGTTGCTGTCAATTCTGACTCATGGTGACTCCACGTATGAAGAGTAGAATTGCTCCAAAGGGATTTCAAGGCTGTTACCTTTTAGAAGCAGATCACCAGTCCTTTTTTTCTGAGGCACCTCTGGGTGAGTTTGAACAGCCAACTTTTAGGCTAGTAGTTGAGTGCTTAACCATTTTGCACCACCCTGGGACTTCTACCATAATTCCATGAAGTGGGAATCATGATCCTCTTTTCATAGATGAAAAACAAAAGGCTCAGAGAGGTGAAGTGACTTGTCCAAGATCACATAGCAAGATCATGCAAACCTGCCACTGTGCTTAGTTCTGGTTGGCATTATGTACATGATGTCTGACACCCCCTCCAGACTGTAAGAGACACAGAGCTGGGATTTTCATTCACCTCACATGCATGCAAAAGCTTGCAATGAATAAAGCAGACCAAAGGAGAATTGATGCATTTGAATTATGATGTTGGTGAAGAATATTGAATACACCATGAACTGTCAGAAGAACAAACAAATATCTTGGAAGAAGTACAGCCAGAATGCTCCTTAGAAGGGAGAATGGCAAGATCTCGTCTCCTGTACTTTGGGCATGTTATCAGGAGGGACCAGTCCCTGGAGTAGGCCATCATGCTTAGTAAAGTAGAAGATCAGCGAAAAAGAGGAAGACCCTCAATGAGATGGATTGACACAGTGGCTGCAACAATGGGCTCGAACATAGTAAAGATTCTGAGGATGACACAGGACCTTGCAGTGTTTCCTTCTGTTGTACATAGGGTCACTATGAGTTGGTACTGACTCAACGGCACCTAACAAGAACTATATTATGATACCCTTTTCATAGAGGAAAATGAAGGCACAGAAAAGTAAAGTGACTTGCCCAAAATCACACAGTAAGGGAGTGGCAGAGCTGGGATTTGATATGGGTATTATGATCACCTTTTCATAGATGAAAAGTGAAGGCACAGAGAGGTGAGTGACTTGCCCAACATCACATAGCAAGGAAATGAGAGAGCTGGGATTTGAGCCCCATCTGCCCAGTCCCAGGAGTTGGACAGGCAGGCTGCAGTGGCCCTATTCTGTGACAATGTGGGGAGAATCGAGGAGTACTGTAGGAGAAGGGAAGGATACACCTGCCCCTGCGGATCAGACCCAGACTCCTGGGTGTGCAGCCCCTGCGTTCTAGATATCCTATGTCATGGTTCCCTGGACAGATGTTAGCTGACCTGCAGATCCACCCCACATTCCTCCAACACATTTAACCACCTTCTCTTGAGACTGCTCCTCTTTTCAAGTAGCTTTTTCTTTTTTCAAGTATCTAGAAATTTTTATTTCTTCATCCTGTCCTAAACATTTCCCTTTGGCTCCCTGGACCAAGGCTTGGATAACCTAAACCCCAGAGGATTGCACAACACCCACCAAAGGCTCCAGGAACCCGCAACTTCTCAATAATGCTGAACTGGGTGAAATTTCCCAGTAACCACCCCCTCGGCCTGACTAACGCTTTCTGGGCTTGGCAATGCAATGTCCTATTTTTAAGGAACCCAGTCATTTGGTTTAGATTCTTTATTTGTTTCATTTTAATGACCTTCTGAATCACTCATTTTTCTACTTCAGAACTGATTCACTCCTTGCCACTTCCTTGTATAGAAATTCAACCTATCCTTTAAGGCTCAGCACCAACAACCACCATCGCCAAAAAATTGTCCTCATCCTCACCACCCCCTCCCCAGGAGAGTCTCCCCCTCCCCATACCATTCATGTGGTATTTATTATAGTATTGTCATTATTAATATAATGATGATAATAATAGCCCAATCACTTGCGTCATTTCTTACAATTCTCACAATGACCCTAAAAAGAAAGTAATTATTATGTCCCCTGAATAGATAATGAAACTGAACTTCACAGAGCTTTAAGCCTTTAGCTCAAGGTCCCACAAAGTAAGTGATGAAGGTGAGATGCTTAGCCAGTCCAGCTAGACCCAAAGCAAGTATCTTAAAAGATGGGGGGTGCCTGCCATGGTGCTTGGTTCTGGTTGTTACTATGTACTTGATGTCTGTCACCTCCTCTAGACTGTAAGCAACATGAAATGTTCTGTTCTCTGTTGCATACATATCTGGGAACAAATTGCTAATGTTCTGTAGATGTTGACCACTGGCTAGAGGACTTCCTGTCCCTTCTATAGTGTTAGTTGCTTGAATCTTTACACAATTTTGTATTTCTTACAACATCAAGCACTTGGTAGCAACCTCAGTCACTGTACATTGAATAAAGGAAGTTAGGTCAGGCTCAGGCTTGGAAGATTCTGGCGGAAGATTCTAGATGGAAGTCTTCCATAGGAAAGGTACAAAAAAATATCATTATAACTCAGGACAAGACCTCTTCATCATCTCTTTTTTAGTTTGAACTAACAAAATCTTTCAGGTGAAGGGTTTAGTTTAAGTTCATCCAACAAACACTCCCTGGGTATCTACTGTGGACCAGGTCCTGCATGGATAGGCTAGCGCTATGGATGGCTGTGTGAGCAACTAACCAGGCTGAGGTCCTTCGGTGTCCATCCCCTCTCTCACTCTTTCTGGTAGACAAGCTCCCTGCTGCCCTGAGACATATCCTCTGAGGAAGATAATAAAAGGAATTTCATTTATTCTTTTTCTGTTGGCCAGAGAGTTTCCTTACAACTAGTCAAACACCTCCAATGTGATGGGTATTCAATGAGACTATAAACTTCATTCCAGGTAGCTTACGTTTTGTATGTTTGCTATGTTGAAAAGCCCTTCAAAGATAAAATAAAATCTATTGTGTTTTATATAAAATCTTTGTTCCAAATTAACTGTTCTTAATCATAAGGGTCCGATCTGCAATTGATCATGGGGATGGCACAGGACCAGGCAGCATTTGATTCCACTGTGCATGGGGTCACCATGAGCCGGGAGCTGACTGGATGGCAGTTTACAACAACATGCCATTCAATTTAATGCTTCTTACCTCAAATTCTGTTTTATCTAGTATCAATATTGCTAGCCCTGCTTTCTTTTTGTTTGTCTTTTCCTTATACTTCTTTCTCCCAGCCTTTTGCTTCAATTTTTTTGTCTCACATGGGTCTTCTGTTACCAGCATCTCATTGGATTTCTGGTTTTGGAGTTTGTTGCCCAAATTGCTAGCTTCTACCTTTTGATAGACACGGTCTACCTTGGAGGTAGGAGAGCCAAGTAGTTAAGCCTGGCCTCTGGAGCCAGGCTGCCTGGGCTGCCAACATTTACAGAGTGCTCAATTCATAGGTACTGCTTCCTCTCCTGTTCTCAACCCAAGGATAAGGAAGAGCGTCCCTATTTGACAGCTGGTAAAGCTGAGCCCAGAGATGGGAAGTCAGTTGCTCAAGGCCACATAGCAGAGAACATTCAATTGGCATGCCAATGGACCCACACATCTGGGGGGAACCTATTGGCTGTCTTCAAATCAGGAGCTTCCTTAACTCTAGGCTTCTTCTTGTGGGCAAGGAGAAGACTCAGGCATGATGAATGAGAAGTAAGAATAACAGCATCGAATACTTAGAGCTCACTGTTTGCCCAGCACCAAATCATGTGATTCAAGTGTTTATCTTGTTTACATTTCTCTGCATAATGATTAAAAACATGAACTCGGAAGCCAGACAGCCTGGGTGTGAATCTTGGCTCTGCCCTTTACTGGCTGTGTGACCTTGGGCAAGTTACTTTACCACTCTGGGCCTTAGTTTCCTTATCTATAAAATGGGGCTGAAAACAGCATGTAATAATAGGTCCTTAGCACATGGCATATAACGGGTAACGTACTTTGATGGCCAAGGTGTGCCTGATCCAAGCCATAGTCTTTTCAGTTGCCTCACGTGCATGCAAAAGCTGGATGATGAAAAAAGAAGTTGGAAGAATTGATGCATTTGAGTTGTGGTGTTGGTGAAGAATATTGAATGTACCACACACTACCAGAAGAATGAACAAATAAGTCTTAGAAGAAATAAAACGGGTATGCTCCTTAGAAGAGAAGATGGCAAGACTTCATCTCGCTAACTTTGGACCCATCAACAGAAAAGACCAATCCCTAGAAAAGGACATCATGTTTGAAAAATAGATGGTCAGCAAAAATGAGAGAAACCCTTAATGAGACGTATTGACAGTAGCCACAACAACGGGGTCAACTGTATCAAAGATCATAAAGATGGCACAGGACCAGGCAACATTTTGTCCTGTTGTACGTAATGCCTAACAACAACAAAACACATAGTACATGCTATGTAAATTTACTATTCCATTAAAGTTGTTAAGCATTTCATTTTATTTGAATCTACAATCAACACCCATGGAAGCAGCAGTCAAGAAATCAAATGGCATAGTGCACTGGGCAAATCTGCTGCAAAAGAACTCTTTAAAGTGTTAAAAATCAAAGATGTCACTTTGAGGACTAAGGTGTGCCTGACCTAAGCCATGGTGTTTTCAACTGCCTCATATGCATGTGAAAGCTGGACAATGAATAAGGAAGATGGAAGAGGAATTGACACCTTTGAATTATGGTGTTGGCGAAGAATACTGAACATACTACGGACTTCCAGAAGAACAAACAAATCTGTCTTGGAAGACGTACAGCTACAATGCTCCTTAGAAGCGAGAAGACTTTGTTTCACTTATTTTGGACATGTTATCAGGAGGGACTAGTCCCCGGAGAAGGACATCGTGCTTGTAAAATCAGCGAATGAGAGGAAGGTCCTCAACAAGATGGATTGACACAGTGTCTGCAACAATGGGCTCAAAAGTAGTGACGATTGTAAGAATGGTGCAGGACAAGGCAACGTTTCATTCTGTTACATATAAAGTCGCTATAAGTTAGAAGTGACTGGATGGCACCTAACAACAGCATTCCATTAAAAAAATCTAATATCAGCTTCCTCTTTCCTTGGCTTATGAAAAAAAAAAAGGTGAAGAGTGAGTACATAAAAGAAAACTGATAGGAAGGAATGGTTCATTTTTCAGAGCTGGAAGTAAAAGGGAAGAGACTTTTTCAATAAAGAAGACATCAGAATTGATAGCTGTGGTCTCCATTACAAATTGGGAAACTGGGGCTCAGAGAGGGTAAACAAGTTGCCTGAAATCACGCAGCCAACAAGCAGCAGAAGGGGGATTTGAACTCAGACCTGTCTGACGTCACAGCTCATGTCCTTAATCCCAATGCCATATGGCTGGTTCTCGATGGTCATGATGGAAAGATCTGGTGCCTGGATCTGCACTGAAAATGGAAATATGAGTCACTGACCATCCCCAGGGAGGGCTGGGAGTGTGAGGAGCTCAACTATGGGGCAGAATGTTCCGCCAGATGCTGAGGAGTCGCTGCCAGCACCACTCAGTCTTTTTCATGGTGAGGAAAGGGAGGAGGAGAACTGAAGGAATAGGGGTCAGCAGTCAGCAGAGTGCAGCCTGGACAGGGGCCACGGGCTCGGCCAGTGATGTCAGGCCCAAACATCTGGCCTCTGGAATGCTGAGGCCCCAGAGGACAGGCCAAAGTTCCTGCTTCTCCCCGTGGCAGGCTACTCCTCTGAAATAATCCAGGCTGCTGCGTTGAGAAAAGTCTTGGGCTTTCTAGGCTCTCCTGGAGCAACCTCTACCATGATACGTGAAAGGAGCACTCAGTGCCCACTGATGAAGACCGGGTCTCTGTAGACAAAGCAGAAGATGAAAAGGCAAGGCTTTGGAGTCAGACAGCTCTGGTATTGATCCCTGGCTGTGTGGCCCTTCCTGTGACATAGGGCCATGTTTCTCCTTGGCAGAGAGAGCAAGCAGAATGCTTGGCACAAACAGGGTGTCCAACCAGCTCTTGCTGGCCACCTGTGCTGTGAACAGAGGAGTAAAGGTGTTGTGTGATGTCCCCAACAGCATGAGCACACAGTAAGTGCTAACACCTTACTGACCTGCCTTGATAGAGACAAAGTGCCCCACCTTCTTTTTCTGGTTCCGGTTTCTACTTTGTCCCAAGGAGAACAAAGTCCTTTCTGGCTTCTTCCAAACAACAACTGAAAATGACTAGTGAAGGGTAGCTCGGCCTTTTCACCCTTATTCGCACAACTGATGGGGCCCCACCTGACTCATTTTCAGTGCTTGTGGTGGCTGTACCCAGGAAAGTTTGGGACTGGCCTGTGTGACTTGCCGAGATGGGTGATTCATTTGGGTCCCAGCGGGAACAGAAGCACAGGTCTTCCCAAGGCCTTCTCTGCTCTGACTGGCCCCTTCCCTAGGCCAGGGCATGAGTCAGCCTCCACCTTACTGGGCTCCTGTTTTCATTTTGCCTGGGTCTTTAGAATATCAAACAGCAACTTCCTCTTTTCTTTGCTCTTGTGGGGGGGGGGGGCGGGGAAGGTGAGTATGTTAAGGGGAGGATTGAGAAGAGGAACAAAGTCATTATTCCTTGGTGGTCACTGAAAGGGAACAAAGTTTTCAGTGAAGGAGGTCTTTGAAGCCATAGCTTAGCCCCCATCACACTCCCCCTACTCTGCCTGGCTGAAAGCAGGGCCTACAGCCTGCAGTTCAAATCCTGTCCCCCACCAAAAAAAAAGTGGAAAAAAACAACCTACCCTCCACAATCTTTTGGGGGGAAAAATAAAATATATGTATATATACTTGAGAATGTAATTTGCCTGGGGCACTAGTCACTGAGTCCTCACTTGAATAAACCAATGTGACTTCAATTTCCTTGTCAACAAAATGAAGACAGTCCCCTCGAGCTGGCAAAATTGTCACAAGCAGTAAAGAAGATAATGAATGTAAAGCATGGAGCTTCAGTGAGGAACCAGGCAGTGGAACCGGGTGTGATCTTCTGGGATTTGTGTCTGCTCCTACATTACCAGTAAACCAGTTGCCACGGAGTCAATTCTGACTCATGGTGACCTCATCTGTGTCAGAGGAGACCTGTGCTCCATAGGGTTTTCAATGGCTGCTTTTTGGGAAGTAAATCACCAGGTCTTTCTTCCGAGGTGCCTCTGGGTGGATTTGAACCTCCAAACTTTAGTCGAGTGCTCCACTTATGTGGAAGTCAGACCCTCAGTTATCCAATACTCCGCTGTCAGCCCAGACTAACTAAGCTGGAATTCTGAATGGTGCCTGATAGTTAGAAGGCCCAAGCACGGTTCTCTGATGCCCTGGCTGAGACAATCCGGATAGAACAAGGTAGAAAGTAGAAGCAAGGTGTCCTTGAAACGGCAACATCTCAGTGTGACATGGACTGAGTCACTTCCCATTCCCGGGAGGCAGGTTTTTTGTATTGATCAGTACAATGGAGATAGTAATTTCCACCTCACAGGGTTTCAGGGACTTGATGGGCATGGCAGAGTGATTTAGAGCCTGGCTCTGGGGTTGAAATCAGCTCTGCCACTAAGCAGCAACGAGAGGTCATCTCATTATGCGGAACCTGGTTGCTCATCTGTAGAGTGACAGTCATCATGATCTACTCAGAGGGGTGCTGTGAAGATTGGATGAGATAATCATGTAAGGTGCTCATGGCTCTCAATGACTGATAGTTACCAGCACTGAGTTTAGTCTCTGGCACACAGCAGGGGCTCAATAAAGGCTAGCTATTGTGAGGAGAATGATGCTATCAACAGAGAGAACAAAAATAGGCTCGCAGAGTGGTAACCATCAAAGGAACAGTGAGGATCACAATCTTATTTTAGATCACCCTCTTATTTGACCAAGGGGGCCATGGAAGCCCAGAGGGGTGAAGTGCTCAGCCTCAGGCCACCACAAGTTAAAGGCAGAGCCAAGACTGAAGCTCATATATCGTGTCCAGGGCTCTTGGCTGACCTTACTTCACCCAACAGACAGGGACCATTTAGGATGAGGACACCCAAGGGCCTCAGTTTCTCCTGAGGAGATTCGATGTGTGACCACCCAGGGCAGGAATAAGGAGTTTCAGGCTGGCTTCAGCAGTCAGATATGGCTGGAGGGAATTAACAGTTGTTGTTGTTGTTAACTGCTCTCATGTAGGCCCTGACTCAGGGTGACCCCATGCACAACAGAACCAAATGCTGCCTGGTCCTGCGCCATCCCGATGACGGGTTGTGAATTAGACCACTGTGATCCATAAGATTTTCTTTCTTTCTTTCTTTTTTCTAGTGTGCCTTAATTTTTTTTTTTAAGTGAAAGTCCACAGCTCAAGTTAATTTCTCATATAAAAATTTATATACATATTGGTATGTGACCCTAGTTGCAACCCTAAAATGCGACAGCACATGCCCCCTTTCCACCCCATGTTTCCCGTGTCCATTCAACCAGCTACTGTCCCTTTCTGCCTTCACTTTCCACCTCTGGACAGGAGCTGCCTATTTAGTCTCATGTATCTACTTGAGCTAAAAACACATTCTTCATGAGTATTATGTTTTATAGTCCAGTCTAATCTTTGTCTGAAGAGTTGGGTTCAGAAATGGTTTTAGTTCTGGGTTAACGGAGAATCTGGGGCCATAAGGTTTTCATTGGCTGATTTTTGGAAGTCGATCACCAGGCCTTTCTTCCTAGTCTTAGTCTATAAGCTCTGCTGAAACCTGCTTAGTATCCTAGCAACACACGAGCCTCCACTGACAGATGGGTGGAGGCTGCGCATGAGGCTCATTGGCTGGGAATCAAACCTGGATCTCCTGCATGGAAGGCGAGAATTCTACCACCGAACCACCGATGACTGAATTAACAGTAGCAGCAGGGAAATGCATGTGTGTGTGTGTGTGTGTGTGTTTGAGAGAGAGAGACTGTGTATATGTGTGTGTGCGTGTCTCAGGGACAACTACTCTAGACAATGACAATGACCACCATTTGGTGAGTACTAACTGTATGACAGACACTGTACAACTGTGTGCATCTCACTGATGCTCACATCCACCCTCTGCAGTGTCATCCCCAGCAAACAGGCACAGAGAGGCTAAGTAACTGTCCCAAGGCCCCACAGCTAGCCTGTGGTGGACTAGAACCTGTGACCCTCCCCACCGCCCTGCTGCCTGAGACAGGCCATTCCTTATGTCTGTGTCGCCCTCCTCACTAAGTTACTATTTTCTCACCTCTGTGATCTCATGGTCTTCTTGTGTGCAGCCACATAAGGCTCAAAAGTTCTGAGCCCTGGGCCTGGCACTTAGTAGGGTCTCATTTGTGCAGCAGATATTTCTGAGCCCTACCACCTGCCCAAGGAGCCCTGGTGGCACAGTGGTTAAGCGCTCAGCTGCTAGCAGAAAAGTTGGCAGTTCAAACCCACCAGTTGCTCCGTGGGGGGAAGATGTGGCAGTCTGCTGCCGTAAAGATTACACCTTGGAAACCCTATCAGTTCTCCTCTGCTGCATAGGGTTGCTATGAGTATGAATCGACTTGATGGCAATGGGTTACCACCTGCCAGGGCCTGTGCCAGCTGCAGGACTAGCGAGAGAGTAGAATTGGGCTTGGTGCTGGCAATCATGGACACATGGCCTCAACTGGGCAGGAAACTCACCTGCCCACAGTCTGTGTCCTCCTAGGCTCCAGAGGTGGGCAGGGAGCTCCTGTTGGAACACTCACCGAGGCTGGGGATATGGCTGGAGTCAGGATTCAGGGATTCAGGTCCCTGCTCTGCTCCTGCTGGCTTGCTGAGTGACCTTACCAGCCCCCGCCCCTTACTAGGTCACCATTTCCCCAACAGAGCACATGAGATGGGGTGGGTTGGATGGTTTCATGAAGCCCATTCAGCTGACAAGGTCAGTGGGGCTGTGACTTGCTGGATGCCCCCAGTCTGGCTAGTGTCAGGCTTGGGCTCGGGTCTGAGAGTCCAAGGGGCAGCCCTCAGCCCATCTTCTGTGGCAGGGGTGGCAGTCTATACCCAGCCTGGCCCCGCTATGTCTCACACAGTGGTTCACAGGGTGACATCGCATGTCGTGTGAGTCACTCCCCCAAGCAGACAACCTAGCCCTGGGAAGGGTCTCCTTCTGTCTGTGTCATCAGGAAAATCAATAGCAGCAAAAACATCCAAGGACACTGGGTCATGCTTTACCAAGTCCCTTTGCAGACATTTTCTGATTTCAAATGAACGATAACAGGTACCATTCGCCAAGTGTTGCAGGTACAAGGGGCCTTTATACGTGTCTCTAATCCTCACAACCCCCCCTTTTGTGGTATTATTAGTATCGTCACTTTGCAGACGATGAGACCAAGGCTCTGAGAAGTGGAGGCAATGGTATAAGGCCACGGAGTTTGGAAGTGACAAAGCAGCAGCAACAACAAAAACAACAACAAAGAGCTGCTGTTCTCGTCCATTCTGACCCCATGTGTGTCAGAGCAGAACTGTGCTCCATTGGGTTTTCATGGCTGTGATCTTTCAGAAGTACATCATTAGGTCTTTCTTCCAAAATGCCTCTGGGTGGACTTGAACCTCCAACCTTTTGGTTAGCCGCCGAACGCGTTAACTGTTTGCACCACCCAGGGACTGACAGAGCTGGCAAACCAAGTGTGTCTCACCCCAGCTCCTCTCCAATGAGCTGCACTGTTGCCTCTTTTCATTCGTCCAGAGCACCTACTCTGCGCCAGGCACCTTGCCAGATGCTAGGGTACAAAGGGGAGGAGCCAGACAGGCCTCTCCTGCCTGCGCTGCAGTCTATACAAGCATCTGAGGTGGTGTTCTTATTCATCAGAGGCAAGACAATAGAGCTTTCCTGGCCTCAGCTAAAATCCTACCAGCTCAACCACTTACCAGCTGTGTGACCTTGGCCAATCACCTCCCCTCTCTGTGCCTCAGTTTCGTGGCTGCCCTCGGTGAGTTACTCTGAAGAGTAAATTAGGTGACTTATGTCAAACAGGACAGTGGCCAGCCTGGAGAAAGCATGCAGGACCCAGTCGAGTTTTGTTATTATTCCATCTGCAAGCACTTTCTGCCAAGATGTTGTCATTGTCACCCCCATTTGACAGCCAAGAAAACTGAGGCTCTGAGGACCCAAGTGGCTTATCTAAGGCCAGAGTAAGAGGAAAGGCTGAAATGGAGACTGGAGGTTCTCAGATATGTGTTCTCTTTCACTTGAACCCCTTGGCACCTGGGCTCCTGTGACCCTTCCCCTCCGGGTCTGTGCCGATTCCCTAGGAATTGGAGTGGGAGACAAGGGGTTAAGCAGGTTGCTGGCGGCATGGCAGAAATCCCAGGAAATGCTGGGCCAAGAGGACTTCTAAGAAAAACGGAGGTGGAAAAGGACGCACTCCTCCCCCTGAGGGTCAGGAGGTCAGCCTGGCTCAGGCCCAGAGACGCCCCCAAGGGGGCCCTAGTCTCCAATTCAGCTTGGCTAAGCCTACTGTGCGGTCTTCCAGGCCAGGCTTGACCAGCCCCCCTCCAAATCCTTCTCCCAGCTGCCTCTCTGCCTTCCTGAGCAGATAGACTACTGACCGCAAGGCCTGGGCTGAGGCAACTGGGGCTGGGGACAAAGTCCTCTGCCCCCTTCACCATTCATATGCTTCGAGAACACTGTGTGTGAGCACTTTCAGGTCAGGGGTCTTGAGTTCTGTCCTGGTTCTGCCTCTTTGCTGGGACCCTGGTCATAGGACTAGATGGATCTGAGCCCCAGTTTTCTCGTCTGTAAATAGGTTAATAATAGTACTGCTGCCCTGTGGGTAGGTGAGGCTTTAATTTCGCTAAGCATGAGGTGTAGAGCCAGCACCCCAGCGATGCCAGCTTCCTGGTCTAGAAACAGTTACAGGGACCTTGCCTGGGGCATTCTTCGGGCTGGGAGTGGGGATTTCTCAGTGCTTTTCTATGCTGTAGGCATGCAATGGGCTCCTGGCCTGTGTCAAGAAGGGAGACCCCTCCAGGCAGAGTCCTTGGGAGAGTATGGGGTTGGGGGGCTGACCATAGCCCAGCCTTGTGGGCCACAGGGTGCTGTAGGGTCCTGGAATTCAGGAGCCTGCGTTTGAACCCCAGCTATGATATGGCTCTGGACCCAGGCCTGAGCCTCACCTTGGGTTATCATCTATAGCCGAAGATCCGGATACGGCTCTCACAGAGCACTGCGTGGCGCTTACATTAGACGAGGCGCCTTCAGCTGGCTCTGGGTGCCTTTCTGCCTGCCCTTTCCTCTGAAACAGCCCATCGGCCCCTTCACCAGAGGCGGGGCCTATGCTGTGTAAGGGTGAGGTCACCAGGATGACACGGCCTCATGCCCTGACCCAGTGGAGTTCTAAGGCTTCTGTCCTGACGACTGGTGGGGGACCTGGGGCCCAGACGCTCCCCTCACTTCCCAGGGGCTGCTCCAGGAGCTCCTCCAGGGACTCCTGGCTTCTCAGTCACCCTCAACCTCCCTGGGGGGCCTGCTGCAGCCCTGAAGGAGCCCAGGGACTTTCGAAGGGGTTTTGGAGGGTTTCGTTGGGCAGCTCAGCCTCTACCTCTCCTTTCCCCTGGCTATTTATGGGCGTTTCCTGTCCTCTGAATAGGTTAAGAAAAGGGAAGCGAAAGAAGCTAAACATCTAGGTTCTTTAACAGCTGGCAAATCTTTTCCTTTATTACCAGTTTTAAGACTAGTACGTGCACATACATTGAAAAGTACAAGCACCCCCGTCAACCCCGTCCACCCCCCCTCAGGAGGACCCAGGTGCCAGGTTGGCTGGGGACCTTGCCACTCCATGCTATGTGATCACAGACCCACGTACATATACGCCATCTGTAAAAAAAGAAGTGAAGCCATGCTCCAGATTTCAATCATTCAAGGAACAAATAGTGAACACCTACTATGTGCCAGGAGTCCCTGGGTGGTTAACAGTTAAAAGGTTGGTAGGTCAAGTCCACCCAGAGGTACCTTGGGAGAAAGGCCGGGGGTCTACTTCTGAAAAATTAGCCAGTGAAAACCCTGTGGAGCGAAATAAGTCAGTCGTAAGAGGACAAATTTTTTATGACCTCACTTCCATGAAATAAGTAAATATATAGAAACCAAGATTACTAATGGTTATAGGGGTGCGAGGGAGGGGAAAAGGAGGAGTTTTCGGGGAGGGCATTGAGTTTATGGTAATAGCAGTGTAATATTTTGGGGAAGATAGCATTAATGTTGGCACAACATTCATTGAATTATAAATGTGGAAGTCGTGTGTCGGTGAAATGTTTTGGTATATATATTTTCACTACAATAAAAACGAAAAACAAACAAAAAAATCTAAGATACAACTATTGGTCTCATATAGGCTGGAGCAAAAAAGAAAAAAGGAAACCAAAGACTCAGAGAAGAAACTAGTCTATAGGACTAACAGTCTACATGAACCATGGCCTCATGTACCCTGAGACCAGAAGTAGAACTTGGCTACCACTAAGGGCCTTTTCATCAGGGCCACAATAGGGGGATCCTGATAGAAGGGGAGAAAAATGTAGAACAGGACTCAGATTCTCAGAAAGCCCACACTTACTGGACTGGTTGAGACTAGAGGACTCCCTGAGACTATCACCCTGAGATACTCCCTAAACCTTAAACCAAAACTACCCCCTGAGGGCACCTTTTAGCTAAATAACCGGCTGGCTCATAAAATAAAGACTATTACCAGTGAGTACTGTGTGCCTTTCAAAAGTCATCTATATGAAACCAAATGGTCACCAATTACTCTAAAGTAAAGATGAAAGGGTAAGGGGACGGGGAAACCAGATTACTGGAAGCGAAACTTCCAGAAGAGAATGAATGAGAACGTTAACACATTCTGAAAAATGTAACCAACGCATCTGAACAATGTGTGTCCCAAAAACCCATCCCCTTCAAGTCATTTCCAACTCATAGTGACCCTATCGGACAGAGTAGAACTGCCCCATAGGGTTTCCAGGGAGCAGCTGTCGGATTTGAACTGCTGACCTTTTGGTTAGCAGCTGAGCTCTTAACCACTGCGCCACCAGGGCTCCAACGATATGTTTAGTAATTATTAAATGAAAACCTAACTTGTAGTGTAAACTTTTACCAAAAACATAACAAAATATTACCAAAAACAACAATAACAAACCTACGGATCACAATTCTAATCTAACACACACGGGGTTGCTGTGAATCAGAATCGACTCGATGGTAACTGGTTTTGGTTGTTTAGTTTTACTATGTGCCAAGCGCTGTGCAGATCCCTTAACTTGCTTTTTCCTCTCAAAAACATATGCCAGCCACTGAAGATATGCCTTAGGATTGGTTGTTTTCAGCCTGGCTGTACAATGGAACCCTTGGGAAGATTTCTCAAGTCCCCTTGCCCAGGCCATGCCCTGCGTCAGTTACATGGACGCTCTGGGAGGTGTCAGGATTTGCTGAAGATCCCAGGTGGCTCCAGTGCAGGCACGGTTGAGAACCCCTGTTCTGGGCTCCTCGCCACAGCTGTGCTAGGAGCTGGGCCCCTCCATGTCATATGTGGGGTGCCAGTAATGTTGCCAGGGCTCTCTGGTTTTAAATCTGACAGTGCTGCTGTCTGGGAAAATGGAAAGAAAGGAAAAAAAGTCAAGGAAATGTCTCTTCATTTTAATCACAATGTCACATTCTCTGTGTTTCTCTTTAGGAATTTTACTCTGCCGTGGTCAAGACCTGGGTGGGCTCGAGGTGTCCCCTCTATCAGTCGGAGAAAGCTGTCGATAATGAACAAGAAGATGCCACTTTTGGGGGCCCAGTGCTGATTTGTCCTGTGAAGACCCTCACCCAGTTTATCTGTGAGCAAGTAAGCCAGGTATTGCCTGTTTATACCTTTCTACAGAAACAATTTTCTAAACACTGACCCCCATTCTAGAATTTGGTGTTTTAACAATTGGGCAACTTACTAATTGTATGTGTGTGTGTGGTGGAGATGGGGGAGCGGGTCTGGAGAATTGTGTCCTGTCCTCTGCATTCTCAGCATCCCAGCTGGTGTGGCCTATGGCAGGTATCAATACCTATCTGCTGAATAAAGGAACTTGAAGTGGCATGGTTTGTGAGGCATGGACTCCAGGCATTGGGTGAGGGGCTCACTGGCTTGTCCCATGCAGTCCCCTTAGTGACCCATGAGAGAGGTGTCGTGCTGCCCTCCGAGCCGTGAGTGAGGAACAGAGGCTCCAAGGCTGGGAAGTCGAGGTGGTGGGTGGCATGGCCATCCTGCCCTTCGCTGCCCAGCATGCCCGCCTGTTCGGAGCAGACCCCTGCTCCTGGGCTTCCCCAGAAGGGCTCAGCCTGGCTCCCCACTGTCTGCTGGACAGACCACTCTGTGACCTGGAGCAAGGGCTTCTCCTTTCTGGGCCTGTAGCTCTTGGGGGATAAATAGTGAGCGGGATCCCATCTATTGGATTTGGTGCTTGCTATGTGTCACTCACTGTGCTGAGGACTTTGCACTGGTAAGCGCAGCTCATCCTCACACAACCAAGTCAAGTGAGTACTGTTATTATCCTGTTGACACACACATCAGCCCTGTCGTTGCTCTGCCCACGAGCTCCTGCTGCTCCTTCCCCACTCAGAGTAGAAGTCCAAATCCTTCTTTCGTCCTCCCTCTCTTCCCCCCTTTCTCTCTCCCTTCCTTCTTTCCTTTCTCCCTCTCTCCTTCCCTTTCTCCCTCTCTCCTTCCCTTTCTCCCTCCCTTTCTTTGTTCATTCCTTCCTTTCTTTTTAAAGGTAACATTTTTATTACCCAGATTTATCAGATTCTCCAACCGAGGTTTTTAATTTTACCTATATTTTCTGTTTACTTTCCATTCTTTGCCAAACTTTTTAGAGAAAGAGTAAATTGTTCGCTCACTTTAACCACATTTTTGGAGATTTTCTTCCTTTTGTTGAGCATTCTCTTATTTAAAAAACAAAAAAACAAACCCATTGCTGTCGAGTTGATTCCAACTTCTAGCGACCCTATAGGACAGAATAAAACTACCCCATAGGGTTTCCAAGTCTGTCATCTTTACTGAAGCAAACTGCCGCATCTTTCTCTAACGAAGTGGCTGGTGGGTTCCAACCGCTCGATTAGTGGCGGAGCACTTAACCACCCCAACACCCAGGCTCCTATTCTCTTATTTACAGGATAAAATCACATTCTATTAAAACTACCATACTTTTGTTATATACTTTTTTCTTTTTTGTTATTCTACCCTAATGGAGGTCTCAATCAAAGACCTCACTAATGAAATCAAATTCCAAAGCAGCATCCTCCTTCCGTTGGCTGTAGCTTTCCAATCCCTCTCATTCCTAATTTAACAAGACTGCAGCAAGTCTCATGTGAGCTGGACTTTGTTCTAGAGTTCTGAGAATAAAGACTAAGTATTTGTCCTCAAGAGGTTTGTACCAAGTGGAGAGTCAAATACATAAATCAACGCTGATACAAACTATGCTGTGGGCTGTGCTGTGATATTATGATGCACGGTGGCCTATGGCAAAGAGGAGGCACCTATCCCAGCCTGTCACAAGCAGGGAAGGCCTCCTGGGTCAGGTATAAACTCAATCTCCAACTGAATCCTGAACTGAGACTTTTTTTCTTTAAATAGCTTTATGGAGGTATATTTTAAACATCATAAAATTTACCTTCTTCATATGTACAATTCAATGACTTTTTGCAACTTTACCACGTGGTCCAACCATCACGATTAATCAATTGTAGAACTTTCTCATGGTCTCCCAATAAGATCCCTCATGCCCATTTACAGTTAATCCTCATTTCCACCCCAGCCCCAGGCAACCACCAATCTACTTATTGTCTCTATAAATTTGCCTTTTCTGGATATTTCATATAAATGGGATAAGAATATGTGGTCTCTTGTGTCTGGCCTCTTTTACTTGTATAATGAGGCAGGGGTGGTTCAGTGGTAGATTTCCTGCCTTCCATCTCGGGGCCGCCCATCTGTTGTGGGTGGCTTCTGTGTTGCCAGGATGCTGAACAGGTTTCAGCAGAGCTTCCAGACTAAGATAGGCTAGGAAAAAAAGGCCGGATGATCTATTTCTGAAAATCAGCCAATGACAATCATATGGATCATAACAGAATATTGTCCGATATAGTGCCAGATGATCTTCCTAGGTCGAAGGCACTCAAAATACACAGTGGATACAACAATGGACTTAAGCATACCTACGATCATGAAGATGACACAGGACTGGGCAGTGTCTTGTTTTGTTGTACATAGGATTGCCATGAGTCATTACCATGAGTCAGCTGATTTGACGGCAGCTAACAACAGCAACAATGTCTTTAAAGTTCATCTCTGTGGTAGAATGTCAGTAGTTTGTTCCTTTTTATTGCTGAATATTATCGTCCCGGTGTATGAGTATACCACATTTTACCTATCCATTTATCAGTTGATGGATATTTAGGTTGTTTCCAGATCTGGGCTACATGAACAATGCTGCTATGAACATTGACACACAAGTCTTTGTGTGGAGTATGTTTTCATTTCTCTTGAGTAGATACCCAAGAGTAGAATTGCTTGGTCATACAGTAATTTTACGTTTAACCTTTCGAGGAACTGCCAAACTGCCTTCCAAAGAGGCCACGCCATTTTATATTTCCACCCGCAATGTATAAAAGTTCTGTTTCTCCACATCCTAGCCAACATTTGTTATTATCTTTCTTTTTTGATTGTAGCCATTCTAGTGGGTGTGAAGTAGTATCTCATTATGGTTTTAATTTGCGTTTTCCTAATGACTAATGATGTAGAGCATTTGTTCCTGTGCCTAGTAGCTAGCCATACATCTTCTCTGGCAAAAATGTCTGTTCATATCTCTTGCCCATCTTTGATTGGGTTGTTTGTCTTACTGTTGAGTTGTAAAAGTGTTTTGTAAATTTTAGATACAAGCCCTTCATCAGATTTTATTTTGCAAATATTTTCTTTGAGTGTGTTGCTTATGTTTTCACTTGCTCAATGGTGTCTTTTAAGTGCAAAAGTTTTTAATTTAGATGAATTTTAATTTATTAATATTTTATTTTATAAACCATGCTTTTGGTGTTGTATTTAAGAAATCTTCACCTAGCCCAAGACTTTGAAGATATTTTCCCAAGTATTCTTTGAAAAGTTTTATTATGTTAGCTCTTAAATTTAAGCCAGTGATCCATTTGAATTAATTTTTGTATATAGCGTTTGAGGTAAGGTTTTAAATTCCTTGCGTAGTTGAATTTATTTAGCTTTTCTTTTTTTGTTTTTGAATTTTGCTTTCTAAATAGGAAGACTTTCCCCATTCCTGGTTTTAAAGGAATTTCCACGTCTTCTTCTAAAAAGTGCAAAGTTTCATTAAAAAAACCTGGATCTCAATTCGTTTGGGGTTTATTCAGGTGTTTGCTGAGTCCAATTTTTTCTGTTTTCCAAAAGACTATCTAATCGTCCCAGCACTCATCGCTTATTAAAAAGCTCATCATGTCCCAGTGATTTGAGATGCCACCTTTATCATACACCAAATTTCCATACACAGTTGGGTAAATTCCTGGACTTTCTATTCAGTCCCATTGGTCTGTCTGACTATTCATGCTTCTTACTACATCATTAAATTATAGAGGCTTTAGAGTATTTTTTTAACTTTTTTTTTCTCTTCAATTATTGTGGTAAACATATATGCAACAAAACATTGGACATTTCAACAATCTTCACATTTACAGTTTAGTGACATTAATTATATTCACCATGTTGTTTACTCATCATGTTTATCTGTTTCCAAATTACACTATCACCCTTAACGGAAGCTCAGTGTTCCCTAATCATTTACTTCTCCTTTTCCTCTTCTTCCTGCCTACCCCTAGCAACCGCTAATAAACTTTGGTCTCTATACACTTGCTATGGTCAGTGGCGTCACTAGGGTTGCTGCCACCCAGTGCGATAAGCCATGTTGTCACCTCACCCCCCATGCACTTCCTGCTCCCCTTCATGTTTTAAACTGTCAATTTCTCTATTTAGTTATCAAAAAGTTATAAAATCAATAATGGTTATACATGTAAGTTTATTATCCATTTTAATCATAGAATAATATGTGATATAGTTGTAAATTGCTTAAATGCAATATTTCTTAGATTACATGAATAGTAACAATAAAATTGTTTTGTAAAATCTTTCTACACTGAATTACTTTATTAGTTACAACGTTATTAGTGACCGAGAGGAAGCCTTTTTGAATTTTTTCCTTTTCTTTTAATTACTACTTCATTCTCAAAAATGTTATTGATGTAAGTTCACAAATACTAATTACCACAATATTGTAGCTAAAACACCAGAAAATTTGATAAAACCAGCAACTATAAAAACACTGGCAGCAATGAAAACAATAGACTGTACTTGTATAGCACCCAGATGAAACCCCGTGATTCTAAGCGTCATTGTAATTCAGTGATAATGACAGCTCTGACCAGATGGCATTAGAAGGTTCAAAATGTAAATTAGTATACAGTTTTAGCCTTGTAGGTATATTGATACATGTGAACTGGGCTTATGAAAAATGTTTTGTTGTTTTAACTAACTATAAGGATATTTTTATAAAAAAATAATAAATTTCTGCTGAAACACCGCACTTAAATTTAATAGACAGTCCTTTTGGTGTCACTCCCTCTGATAGTGTCACCCAGTATGGTCTGCACCCCCTGCACCCTCCTAGTGACGCCACTGGCAATGGTATGTTTTAATGTCTGGTAGGCTTATCCCCACCTTACTGCCCTTTGTTTTTAGTTTTTCTGGCTATTCTTGATTGTTATGTCCTACCAACTTCAGAATCAACTTGTTTAACTCTAGAGGGAAAACAAACACCTCAGTATTTTCATGAGGATCATGTTAAATCGATATACTTATGTGCCAAATGGGTATTTTTATGGTTGACTTGTCCTATCCAAGAACAAGGGATGTCTTTCCTCATGTTCACATAGCTTCCACACATGCAGAGAGGCTCTCTTTGAGGTACGAGTGAGCCACCCAGATGTGAGCCACCCAGAAGTGAGCCACCAGCCACAACCTGAGAACACTGAGAAGCATTTGTGTGCCTTCCTGTCCCTGAGCCCAAGCAGGCCCAACCAGGCCTGTTTCTTGCTGCTATGGAGTTAGATGAGTGAGCCAATGAGTGCATCAGAAGGCTGGAGGTGTGACTTCACTCTCAGTGGGTGGCCAACCATTGAGGTTAAGGCCAGTGAATGAATCATTTGTCCAATGTGGCTCAGTGAGTCAGGGGGGCCAGGCAGAGCCCCTGAGTTTGGGACATATTTTCTTTTCTTCTTCCTTTCAGACCTAGAAGCAGCCCCTCCAAGTCACCATCACAAGAAATAAACAGTGAAATGGTGCAACACTCCACCCTCATGCCACGCCTGCTGTGTGCTATGGAGAGATAAGGACAAAAGATTTAGAAAACAGAGAGAAGGAACATGGAGTACTAAAGCCCAGCTCTGCTGCTTACGTGCTGTGCGGCTTTGGACAGTTAGTTAACCTCTCTGTGCCTCGAGTACCTCATCTTTTCACATGTAATGTGAGGCAACCTCACAGGGTTAGGGCTGTGATCATATAAGGAAATGAATATAAAGCACTCAGCAAGGCGCCAGACTCCTAGCAAGTGCTCAATAGAAACTAGTGATTATGAAGAACAGCCCCCAATAACCTGCCCACAAAGCCAAAACTGAGATGCACAATTTCTGAGTCTTCAAGTATGATTCTGAACTTAGTGCCAATAACATTTCCTCCTCCCTTCCGTGAGGAAGAGTTTGGAATAGACAAACTATGACCTCATTTGCTCCCTCCAACTTTAATTACTAAAGTGTTTTTTAATTATGAAAAGGAAATCGTGTCTCAATTCACACTCTGCCTAAGGAAAAAAAATGACAAACAGAAAGCTGTCACTTCTCACCCTGGCGTCAGTTTCCCTGGTGCTGGGGCGTGGCTTGGGGCACATTCTTGGGTGTGTCCTTGGTTCAGGGACAGGCCTATCTGAGTCGTGGAGGCCCTGCTGCTTCCTGGTCCCTATCCTGGGCTCCTGGATTGTCGTCATGTGTTTGTTTGTTCAACAAACCTGCTTTGAGGCCAACCCTGTGCTGGGGACAAAGAAAGGCAAGATACCGTGTCCCTGACCCCAGAGGGAAGGAAGAAGTGGTCACCAGTGGGGTCCATTCATACAGGCTGCTGGGGTTCCATCTGACCTCTCAACAAACTTGAGTGTTAGTCTTTTGGGATTTCTACTGTCTCCATTTTACAGAGGAAGAAACTGAGGCTCCCAGAGAGAAGTGATTGATAATGAAGGCCCACCTCTCTGAGGCATTTAGTCTAGGCATTTCTATTCCACATCAGCCTTTACGTCTCCACGTAGAGGTCCCCTCCTCTGGGCACCTGTCCTTGATAGTCCTCTCCCAGCTGGTAAGGGACCATTTTCTCAGCTCCCCAATGTCTACCCTGGCACTTAGCACCTGGACTGTACTTGTTTGTTACCAAGTCTGTTCCCCTGCTTAAATGTGTGTTGGTGGACTGATGGCAGCATTTTACTTTCTGTACGCTTTAAACCTTTTGCCGTTGCTATATTTTACTGAATCTAAGATACTATCAATTGTAACAAAACAAACCAAACCTGTTGCCATAGACTGGATTCTGACTCATGGCAAACCGATGTGTTAGAGTAGATACTGCTCCTTAGGGTTTTCTTGGTTGTGATCTTTACAGAAGCAGATTACCAGACTTGTCTTCCACAACGCCACTGGGTGGGTTTGAACCACCAACTTTAGGTTAGTAGTCGAGGGCAAACCATTTGCACCACCCAGAGACTTCTATAAATTATAAGGCTCCCATTAATTTATGCACCACCAAGAAGGAAAAATGCTGTCAATTAACTATGTCCATTAAGTACGACAAGCCTCAGCTTGTAAGTCACATCCTACCTTTAGAGATGTTAAAATACCAGAAAATGTTCCTTAGAAGCAATGAAATTTATTATGAAAGAAATTTCTGCTTTCGAACCATCCTAAGGGGAGATGTCATAAGTATCCATATGATAATACTAACAAAGTTGACTGTTTTCCTGTGCCAGGCATTGTTCTAAAGGGTTTTTCATACATGAGCTCACATCAGGGATTGGCAAACTTTTCCTGTGAAGGGCCAGAGGTAGATATTTTAGGCATTACCTGGCATACGGTCTCTGTTGCAACTACTCACCTCCCATTGGAGTACGAAAGTAACCGTAGACAATACATAAACAAAAGAGTGTGGCTGTGTTCCAATAAAACTTTATTTGTGGGCACTAAAATTAAAATTTCATATGATTTTCATGTGTCACAAAATATTATTCTACATTTTTTTCCCCCAACCATTTAAAATGTAAAAACCATTCTTAGTTTGTGGGTAGTTCAAAAAGAGGTGGCAGGCTGTATTTGGCTCATGGGCTGTAGTTTGCCAACCTCTGTGTCATATAATCTTCCCCACAGCCCTATGAGATAGAAACTTCTATCATCCTCATTTTACAGATGAAGAGCCTGAGTCCTACAGAGGTCAAGTAACTTGGCCAAGGTGAATTGTCAAGCTGAGATTCTAGCCCAGGTAGTCTATCTCTGTCACTTTCTTGTTTTTTAATTTTATTGTGGTGAAATATATATAACAAAAACTCTGCCATTTCAACCATTTCTGTAACTTACTTTTAACAATGCTTTCGTCCTAAACATAGTTGCCTTTTCATATTTTTAACTTTTTTCCTGATTATAAGAGTTAACACATTTGTGTTAAAAAAAAAAAATTAAACCACAAACCATACAGAGTTTATGTTAATGATGGTAGAATAATTTAGAAAAGGATAGTGTGATGGTTAGGGTTGTATGTCAGCTTGGCTGGGCCATGATTCTCAGTGGTTTGGCACTTATGTAATGATGTAATTTTCTTCCGTTTTGTAATTTAATATAATGATATGATCTGATGTGATCAGCCAATCAGTTGTAAAGGGGGTTTCCTTGGGGGTGTAGCCCGCATCCAATATTTATGGACATTCTGGCAAAGCTTGCTGGCTTTTGCTCACTCTGGATCCTGCATTCAACTCATCATCACCTGACCTCCAGTTCTTGGGACTTGAGCCAGCAGCCTGCCCTATTGCCTGTCAGTCTTGGGATTCGTTGGACTCTGCAGTCTGTGAGCCAGCAGCCTGGCGTCTGAACTGCCGATCTTGGGTTCAACAGCTCTTATAACTATGTGAGTCAGGAGAAGCCTCCAGCCTACTGATCCATGGACTTGGGACTTGCCAGCCTCTACAACCACGTGAACCATTTCCTTGAGATAAATCTCTCTCTTTCAAAACAAAAAACCAAACCTCTTGCTGTTGAGTCGATTCTGACTCAAAGTGACCCCAGGTGATATAGTACAACTGCCCCACAGGGTTTCCAAGGAACACCTGGTGGATTTGAACTGCTGACCCTTTGGTTATCAGTCAGAGCTCTTAACCACTGCGCCACCAGGGCTCTGCTTAACTGGTTTTACTTCTCCAGAGAACCCAGCCTAAGACAACAACAACATAGCAATAATTGTTGCACAACATAATCCACGTCACTGAATTATATATGTAGAAATTGTTGAATTAGCAGATGTGTTGTGTATATTTTCACCACAGTAAAAAAAAAAATTAAACAACACACAGCTATAAGAAAATGAAAGTAACTCCACCCTCCAGAGATGAGTTCTGATAACTATTTGAACACACAGCTCACACAGTTTTGCTGACTAGAGTTGAAATATTCTGGACACTGTGTGACTTTGATCAGGTTGCCTAACTTCTCTGGGCCCCTTGTCTGTCAAATGAGGGGGCTGGAGGAGATGACGCATTTCTGCAGGCTCTCTCAGGCCTGATCATGGAGATCTCCTTGCAGGGATTGTGCAATAGCAGCTACCTCTGACCTAACAGGCTGGGTGTGGAGGGTGAAGTCACCCCTTACCAGCCCCTCTGGCTCCCCCAAGTCCCAACCACTGAGCGACTGTGGAGAGGCAGTAGGGAGACCAGGGCCTGAACTCGGAGTCCTGGGAAGCTCTAGGTACCCTTCAGGGCTGGTGCCAGAGACCAGTCAGCCCAGTGACCACAGGCAGGCAAGCTGGAAGTTAGAGATTTAGTCTGGGATGGGCCTCGGAGAGGCGCAGGCCTCAGTAGACCAGGGTTCAACACAGTCAGATGCCCAGGCCCAGCTCCATCTCTTGAATTAGACTGGCCCTGGGTTTGAATCTGTGACTGATGATTACCAGCTGTCTGACCTTGGGCAGTCCCCTCTCTGAGCCTGTATCTTTGCCTATAAAATGAAGATAGCTGCCCTGTCACAGGGTCACTGATGAGGAGCTGGCAAAATAATACCTGTGATGTACCTGGTGCAGAGGAGGGACTCAATAAACAACAATTTCTTTTCCTCTCTCTTCTGATACTTTCAACAGAACACTTTAAAGAAATTCTTCCACCATTCCACAAATTGTGAACCTACTATGTGCCAGACACTCCATTAAGGGCAGTGGGGTGGGGGTAGAGAGGGCACAAAGATGAGAAAAACACAGGCCCTGCCTCCAGGGGAGTAAGACAAAGATCTAAGCGGCTTTCACACAACCAGAATTTTCGGACAAAGCTCCAGGGCCCAGGGAGGCTTCGTGGAGGGGACTCTTTGCCTGGGTCTTGGAGTATGGGGAAGATTATGGCGGACATCAGGGGAGACAGCATGGTAGCAGCAGGAGGGGAAGCAGTTCATGCAAAGGTGTAGGGGTGGGAAAGGACGAGAAAACTTCCAGAAACTCTGGCCCACCTAGAATGCCTAGAGTACCGCAGGAAAACAAGGAAAGAAGCAGGAGGCTGGGCCAGGTGGATAGTCGAGGTGATGGTGGGCTTTGCACTTGGTAGGAAAGAGGGAGTCATGGGAGGATACTGAGCAAGGGAGGGGACCATCATACAGCTGAGGGGAGACAATTAAAGGGCTATGGGTTCTAAAGGAGAAAACATGAGCTCATGGGACCCAGCCCTCTCTCCTGAGAGCACCCCCCCGCCCCGGGCATGACACACACGGTTATACTTACTCCCGGATGGATATTCCACCACCCATCTGTCAATTTTTCATACTATGGTGGCTTGCATGTTGCTGTGACTCTAGAAGCTATGCCACTGGTATTTCAAATACCAGAAGGATCACCTAAGGTGGACAGGTTTCAGGGGAGCTTCTATACAAAGAGAGTCTAGGAAGAACGGCCTGGCAATCTGCTTCTGAAAATTAGTCAATGAAAACCCTATGAATCACAATATTGTCCAGTACAGTGCTGGAAAATGAGCCCCCTATGTTGGAAGACGCTCCAAATACATAGTGGCCACAACAATGTACTTGAGCATGCCAACAATCACGAATATGGAGCAGGACCGGGCAATGTTTCATTCTGTTGTACGTGGAGTTGCCAGGAGTCGGAGCCAACTGGATGGCAGTTAACAACAACAGGTGGATACTATTCCTAGTTTACAAAGGAGGAAACTGAGGCTAAGAAATGTTAAACCACTTGTCCAAGGTCACCAAAAGACAGTAGCCTGGATCCATTGTCTGTCATCAGGTTGCTCTAGGGGTATGAGCCCAGGCAGGGCATGAAGTTCTGGAGGCTTGTGTGACATTGTTCTGTTGGAGCTCCAACTTTTATTCTCCTGTGATGCCAGAACAGACTCGAAGACTACTGAGAGCTAGATTAGGACTGGGTTGTAGGACAGTGTCAACCTGGCTTTATCCTTTAACATACTTTCTCCTGCTGAGTCTCGGCATATCCCCTAGAGGTAAATGTTATTATCTCCATCACAGGGAGGAGGGAGCAGAGGTTCAGAGAGGTGAAGTGATTTACCCATGCCCACACACTAAAGATGGGAAGCCCAGGCCAGGCCCTAGACTGAGTCCAATGCCCTGGACCCTTCCAACCACCCCACAAATAAACACATAAGTTGATTTCTAAGCACGCCCAGAATCCAGAAGTGCCCTGGTCAAAGGCCCAATTCTTTTTCCCAAGCCAACATACATTGAGTCATCCTCCTTCGTGCCCCTTTGCCAGCCGGGCCCCCAATTCCAGCCCCTTCTCCCTTCTGGGCCTCTCTTTGGCTCCATCCCCAGCCACAAGCAGCATTTCCACTGCCTGGATTGGGTGCCTTGTTGGCTACACCTTTACCACCTGTCTCTGGGCGGGTGACCAGAACACACCCCCTGACCCGATCCATTGTGTGTTCATTGGTCTTAAGGGATGATGGCCTTTCCCTGAACTGGGGGAATACTGGGCCCTCTGTCCCAGCCACACCTACTGGCCTCTGTCATCAGCTTCTGGCTTGTGGTGACTTTCTCCCCAAGTTCTAGTGCCAAACTCTGCAACACACAGTGGCATGATGATATAGGAACTGCTCTGTTGGGAAGGGGAAAACCAAGAGATGGGGTGAATCACAGTGAGGAGGGATAGGGTAGAGCCTGGGTTCCATCTCTCACCTGGGCCTCAAGCCAGCCACAAAGTAGGCAGTTACATGCCCATCGTACAGGTGTAAACTGAGAGGCTCATCTAGGATCCTACAGCAGCAAAATGACAGGGTACGGTTCAAGCCCACTTAAGGATGAGAGGGCAAATCCAAGGAGGTCAGCTACAGCTACACTGTGCCGCTACCACTGTAATATCTGTATATAAAAAAAAGTTTTCTTTTTTAAAATTTTAGTAGGGGGTAAGTATAATGAATGTTCTCGGTTAAAAAAAAAATGGCAGATCATGTCGGTATGCAATGAAATGTCAGCAGCTGTAGCATTCTATGATTCAATGCACAAAATATGTTGAGTTCCTCAGCTGAATAAGTAGTATAAACAAATAAAGCATTTTTTTTTCCTTTTTCTCTTTTTTTAAGATGGGGGGGTGTTGCCGTTATCTGAGATATCTTGGCTGTCCTTGGCCAATGTTCATCTGAAGAAAAGAAAAATGCCCTAAAAGAGAGTGAGACAGAAAAAATAAATACATAAATAAAGCACTCAGTGCCCTCAATTTTTATAGAAGAACCTTGGAGAATGTGTAGACGCAAAGGCAAGACAAATGCAGAAGTTGCCTCTGGTGATCCAATGCACAGAGCAACAACACAGGGCGGCTGGTGAAATCCCCTCTAGAAGAGGGAAGAATGTTCTAGACTCAGCCCGGTGGCGCAATGTTGATGTTTGTTTACCTAACGCGCCGGTGTTGCCTCAGCGGTCTCCGCTGTCCAGGGGTCGCCTTTAGGGTTCAGGGCGCGGTAATCGCCCTGGTGTCCCCGAGTGTTTGGGGGTGAAGTTGTGGCGGGGGAGCGCTCAGGTCCTGAAGCGCGGAGGATTGGTTTTAGAGTTTAGCCCATACGAATGGAGAGAATTCGAGCGCGGGGGGTAGGCCGGCTCCTGTTTTCCGTTGTGACCCCCGAGCCCAGCGCATAGTAGACGCGCATCAGTCCGTATTTGTGGAATAAAGAAATATAAAAGAAAAAGAAAGAGAGAGAGAGAACTTCTTGAGCGAGCGTGACAAGAAACGTGTCTGTCAGTCCCTGGGGGCGCTGTGGAGCCGCGCTGTGGGTCGCCTTCTTTCTCAAACACCAAATGCCGAAACCCAGACGGCGATCTTGCGACCCCCGACTCAGATTACAGCCCCTTGACTTGCCTTCCTCGGCTCAAAGTATTTTAGTGGACATATGACTAGGGATAACATTTTTGGTGGGGGTTTAACTAGAGTGCTTTTTACTTGTTAAATGTCCATTTTTAAAAAGTAACAGGATTAAGAGAAAGTTGGGGAAACAGGAAACTATTTCCCTGATCCCTCCAACCCTACTCACCCTGACCATTCCGGTAGGAACATTTGTAGGGCCAAAGCTATTTTTTTCTCCAACCCTCGCCTCAGGTTCCTCTGGGTCCCTGGCTTCACGATTTCCTAGCAGTGTAATGCTGGGCAAGCAAATCGCTTCTCCTTGGGACCTCAGTCTCCCGCCCGTGACTGACGAACAAATGCGAGAAAGAGGGACAAACGTAGGCAAAGGAGCAGGCAACCCCTATCCGCTCGGATCTGCGCGGAGGGGCGCGGAGAAAGAAGGGGCCGCGGTACAGGCGGAGGGGAGCGAGCAGAGGAGGAGGGAGGAGGTATTTTGATCGCTCTCCCGGCCGCTGCCTCGGGGAGGTCAGCCTTAGGCTGGCAGCGCGCCCTCCTCCTCCTCCTCCTGGGCCCGGAGAGCGACGCAGGCCAGGTCCCCCCGGGACGCGCTGGGCACAAGCCGGCCGGCGGGCGGGGACCGAACCCAAGCCAGCGCGCAGCGAGCGGGCTTTGCTCCGGGGCCGATGACGTCTTCCCCTTTGGCTCTGCCGGCGCCCAGCCGGGCTGGGTAGGTGACGTCACCGCCAGGTCATGTGACCGCCATTCAAACAAACAAACCCCCTTCTCCGGCGCGCCCGCCCCATTCTGCCCTGCCCCCGGCGAGACCCATATAAGCTCGCTCCCCCGGGTCGGCTCGCTGCGAAGGACGCTGGGGCTCGAGTTGCTTTGAGGGTAGGAGGAGTAGAAGGGACAGCAGCAGGAAGCTGAGACAGCCCGGAGTCCCGCCCGACGGCCTTTTGCTCAGTACAAAGGCAGTTTTTGGTTCGACGCAACCAGACCCCGGGTCGGGCTTTACAGCGAAAGCCACCTCCCCGCCTTTGGTTTCCGAGGACAAAGAGCACCCGAAGAACCTACACGCTGGGGGCGCTGGGACAGGCCATGGTCATGGAAGTGGGCTCCCTGGACGCCGGAAGCCTGCGGACGCTGCTGCGGGAGCGCGCGGCGCACTGCCTGCTGCTCGATTGTCGCTCCTTTTTTGCTTTCAACGCCGGCCACATTGCCGGTTCGGTCAACGTGCGCTTCAGCACCATCGTGCGGCGCCGGGCCAAGGGCGCCATGGGCCTGGAACACATCGTGCCCAACTCGGAGCTGCGCGGCCGCCTGCTGGCCGGCGCCTACCACGCCGTGGTGCTGCTGGACGAGCGCAGCGCCACCCTGGACTGCGCCAAGCGGGACAGCACCCTGGCCCTGGCCGCTGGCGCGCTCTGCCGGGAGGCGCGCACGACGCAAGTCTTCTTCCTCAAAGGTACGCCCTTGGGGAAGCTCGGGAGTGGGCTTGCACGCCCCTGAGGCTTTACCGGGGACCACTGGCCCACTGCTTCGGGGAAGCTGCTCCACCTGGAGTGCGTGGCCGCTGGAGCCTTATCTCTGGGGGCTTGTCATTGGCTCTGTTTGGCTCTAGGAACAAAGACATGGGGCTCTCCCATGTACACTTCCAGCTCTGGTAGATGGGGGAGTTGTGTGAAGGTGCCCTCTCCCACCGGTACTAATGGGAAAAAATGTCTCTGTATTTTCAGGAGGATATGAAGCTTTTTCGGCTTCCTGCCCGGAGCTGTGCAGCAAACAGTCGACCCCCATGGGGCTCAGCCTCCCTCTGAGTACTAGCGCCCCTGACAGCGCTGAATCGGGGTGCAGTTCCTGCAGCACCCCACTCTACGATCAGGTTAGTTGGGGCCTGTGCCAGAGGGGAGGAGTAACAGCTGGCAGAGACCTGGAAGAGCAGTGCCAGTGAGAATACAGAAAGTGACCTGCAGCTTTATTTATAACCAAGGGGATGTAGGGATATTATTTATTCCACAACTACATGACCTGATGGAGCAGTCTCTAATTGCTGGCACTGTAGAAATGACTTGTTAGTCCTGTGCTATGGAAGCAAATGAGCTTTGTCTCCTATTTACTGATCCTCCAACAGCAGAGTTGAGGAGTTGACCTAGTATTTGAAATGGACTTTTCTAGCAGGGAGTTTTTGTGGGTGTGGGCACTGGCATTGACTCTGGGCAAGCTTGACGAGTGTTGGGTATTCCTGCGTTTCAGGGTGGCCCAGTGGAGATTCTGCCCTTCTTGTACCTGGGCAGTGCCTATCATGCTTCCCGCAAAGACATGCTGGATGCCCTGGGCATCACTGCCTTGATCAACGTCTCAGCCAATTGTCCCAACCATTTTGAGGATCACTACCAGTACAAGAGCATCCCTGTGGAGGACAACCACAAGGCCGACATCAGCTCCTGGTTCAACGAGGCAATCGACTTCATAGGTAAATGGAATGGATGCCTGAGACTTCTCTGCCTTCTTCCCCCATTTCAGCCACTGAGCCTGGCCTCCCAGGCAAGGACTTGAATGAGATTCTTCTGAGCCGGCCTCCAGATATTAAACACCAGTCTGCTGTGGGCACCATCCCTGCAGAATAGGGTTTTGATGTACTGGTTTACAAATTATCCAACTGAGGCACAGAAAGATGAATTGATTTGTCCAAGATCAGTCACCTATTGGAGAGGCTGGGTCTGGGGTTAAATCCCTCCCTGTTCTTTGTATAGCCCCCACATTGCCTCCAAGAATTGGTGTCCATGTGATGGCATGCAATAACCAGCATCTCTGGACAAGACAGGCATGACATTTTAAGGTGCCCTATGCCTGAGGTTGGAGTTGTTCTCCTGAGCTCCCGAGTAACCAGTTGCCCTTTTGTTTTCCAGATTCCATCAAGAATGCTGGAGGAAGGGTGTTTGTCCACTGCCAGGCAGGCATTTCCCGGTCAGCCACCATCTGCCTTGCTTACCTCATGAGGACTAACCGAGTCAAGCTGGATGAGGCCTTTGAGTTCGTGAAGCAGAGGAGAAGCATCATCTCCCCCAACTTCAGCTTCATGGGCCAGCTGCTGCAGTTTGAGTCTCAAGTCTTGGCCCCACACTGCTCGGCTGAGGCTGGGAGCCCCGCCATGGCTGTGCTTGACCGAGGCGCCTCTACCACCACTGTCTTCAACTTCCCTGTCTCCATCCCTGTCCACCCCACAAACAGTGCATTGAGCTACCTTCAGAGTCCTATCACGACCTCTCCCAGCTGCTGAAAAGCCCATGGGAGGTGATCTGATCTTCACAACCCACCAGGACTCCAGGCTCCTTCTTAGAGGAGAAATGCAATAACTCCGGGGAGGGGACTCAGGAGGGCTGGTCCTTATTTATTTAATTTCGCCCAACTTCCACTGGGTTCCTCAGCGGCCACAGTGATGACTTCGTGTCAAGATGGTTGCTGAACTCAGCACATTTGGGGCCAATCTATAGTGGGTACATCAAGTCTGTCTGACAAAAAGGGGCAGAAGAGAAAGGACTCCGTGTACGAGCCGGTTTCTTTTTGCTTGCCCCCGTTTTTTGTAGGAACTCTTCATGCTTGACATACCTACCAGTATTACCATTCCTGACGACACATACACACATGAGAATATACCTTATTTATTTTTGTGTAGGTAGTCTGCCTTCACAAACATCAGTGTCTACTCCTAGAAAAACCAAATACCTCAATTTTTGTGTTTCAGTACTGTAATATCCTGTAAATACATCCTAAGATTTGTTTTCAGCACTGATGGAAAACACCAGTGTTGGTTTTTTTTTTTTTTAGTTGCCAACAGTTGTATGTTTGTTGATTATTTATGACCTGAAATAATATATTTCTTCTTCTAAGAAGACATTTTATTACATAAGGGTGACTTTTTATACAACAGAATAAATTATAGTATTTCTACTGAAATCTCAATGCTTTTTTTCTCTGACAGCCCCTGCTTTATCCCTTTCCTCTCCCTCTCCCCCCCGTGAAACGGGGAGAATTTAGACAAGGACCTAAAGAACATGTGTGTTGGGGTCTGATCCCATATCCCGTGGTGACCCCTTGGTCCCAAAAGATGGCCAGATTATA